>NC_068563.1:10720000-11440000 GCF_022201045.2 Citrus sinensis | reverse complement strand
TGCCTGTTCCTCGCGAGTGGGTGAAGCATGGCCTGCTCGGGCATCCGCAGCCTCGCGCGCGAGCGGGATGGTGCCGCGCGAGAGTGCCCCGCCTTGCCGCGCGAGCGTGGGCAGCCTCGCCCGCGAGAGTTCGATGCCCTGGCGCGGAAGCGTGGGCAGCCTCGCGTGCGAGAGTGCCCAGCCTTGCCAAGCGAGCGAGCACAGCCTCGCGGGCGGAACTGGCCAGGGCCTTGTCGTGCCATTTCTCGCACTAATGGAGGTGAGCATGTGGGAACCGCGCTGGCTTGCTTGCTTGCTGCGCGAGATGGTGCCCGTGGGTGAAGCATGGCCTGCTCGGGCATCCGCAGCCTCGCGCGCGAGCGGGCAGCCCCTCGTCGCGCGCCCTGACGTGCTCGCGAGTGGGCGTGGGCAGCCTCGTGCGTGAGCATGCTCTACGTTGCCGCGTCGGCGGGGGCAGCCTCGAGCGCGAGCGTGCCGTGCGTTGCCGCACGCGCGGGGGCAGGCTTGCACGCGAGCGTGCCGTGCGTTGCCGCGCGAGCGGGGGCAGGCTTGCGCGCGAGCCTGGGCTGCATCCTTGCCCGCGAGCGGGCAGCCCCTCGTCGCGCGCCCTGACGTGCTCGCGACCGCGTCCAACGCTTATCAGCTCAGTCCGTCTCCCCATGCTCTGCGTCTGTGCAAAAAATCTACCCCAAAAAAACTCGGTTGCTTGTCCCCTACCCGTTGCCCTTTCCCGCAGTTCATTGGAGGCTACCTGCGCGGGAAGTTACCTTAATATTTGGAAGGAAGATACAAAGATTCTGCTGCAGCTTGAACCCTTTACATGGAGGTCAAAATCACAAATAAAGTTTCGAACCAACCGCTGAGCCACCATGAATTCTTGTAACTATGGGCACAAATATTATTTAAATCAAAAAGTAAAATATAAATTAATAATAAAACAAATAATTAATGATTTCACATCGTAATTGGACATTTAAGTTGTTGTTTTCTGTGGTCGAATCAAAATTAAAAGGTCTTAGGGTAAAAAAATATTAGGTTTAAAAAATTCGTGGTACGAAAAATGTGTCAAAACATGATAAAATTGTAAAATTAAGGGTTCAAAAAGCCCCCCAAGCTCCTTCGGAACTTGACCACCGCATTCGTCTCGAAAAGTTATGCAGTTTAAAAAAAAAAACACCTCAATCGGACCTCCGAGCACAAAGTTATCGCATTTCAAAGATTTCGACCCTTTCCAAACAATTTCTCAAGCGCCAGGCACTAAAACGCACCGTTTCTTTTATTTCTCGAAAAGTTATGCAGTTTAAAAAAAAAAAACACCTCAATCGGACCTCCGTTATCGCATTTCAAAGATTTCGACCCTTTCCAAACAATTTCTCAAGCGCCAGGCACTAAAACGCACCGTTTCTTTTATTTCTCGAAAAGTTATGCAGTTTAAAAAAAAAAAACACCTCAATCGGACCTCCGAGCACAAAGTTATCGCATTTCAAAGATTTCGACCCTTTCCAAACAATTTCTCAAGCGCCAGGCACTAAAACGCACCGTTTCTTTTATTTCTCGAAAAGTTATGCAGTTTAAAAAAAAAAAACACCTCAATCGGACCTCCGAGCACAAAGTTATCGCATTTCAAAGATTTCGACCCTTTCCAAACAATTTCTCAAGCGCCAGGCACTAAAACGCACCGTTTCTTTTATTTCTCGAAAAGTTATGCAGTTTAAAAAAAAAAACACCTCAATCGAACCTCCGAGCACAAAGTTATCGCATTTCAAAGATTTCGACCCTTTCCAAACAATTTCTCAAGCGCCAGGCACTAAAACGCACCGTTTCTTTTATTTCTCGAAAAGTTATGCAGTTTAAAAAAAAAAAACACCTCAATCGGACCTCCGAGCACAAAGTTATCGCATTTCAAAGATTTCGACCCTTTCCAAACAATTTCTCAAGCGCCAGGCACTAAAACGCACCGTTTCTTTTATTTCTCGAAAAGTTATGCAGTTTAAAAAAAAAAACACCTCAATCGGACCTCCGAGCACAAAGTTATCGCATTTCAAAGATTTCGACCCTTTCCAAACAATTTCTCAAGCGCCAGGCACTAAAACGCACCGTTTCTTTTATTTCTCGAAAAGTTATGCAGTTTAAAAAAAAAAACACCTCAATCGGACCTCCGAGCACAAAGTTATCGCATTTCAAAGATTTCGACCCTTTCCAAACAATTTCTCAAGCGCCAGGCACTAAAACGCACCGTTTCTTTTATTTCTCGAAAAGTTATGCAGTTTAAAAAAAAAAAACACCTCAATCGGACCTCCGAGCACAAAGTTATCGCATTTCAAAGATTTCGACCCTTTCCAAACAATTTCTCAAGCGCCAGGCACTAAAACGCACCGTTTCTTTTATTTCTCGAAAAGTTATGCAGTTTAAAAAAAAAAAACACCTCAATCGGACCTCCGAGCACAAAGTTATCGCATTTCAAAGATTTCGACCCTTTCCAAACAATTTCTCAAGCGCCAGGCACTAAAACGCACCGTTTCTTTTATTTCTCGAAAAGTTATGCAGTTTAAAAAAAAAAAACACCTCAATCGGACCTCCGAGCACAAAGTTATCGCATTTCAAAGATTTCGACCCTTTCCAAACAATTTCTCAAGCGCCAGGCACTAAAACGCACCGTTTCTTTTATTTCTCGAAAAGTTATGCAGTTTAAAAAAAAAAACACCTCAATCGGACCTCCGAGCACAAAGTTATCGCATTTCAAAGATTTCGACCCTTTCCAAACAATTTCTCAAGCGCCAGGCACTAAAACGCACCGTTTCTTTTATTTCTCGAAAAGTTATGCAGTTTAAAAAAAAAAAACACCTCAATCGGACCTCCGAGCACAAAGTTATCGCATTTCAAAGATTTCGACCCTTTCCAAACAATTTCTCAAGCGCCAGGCACTAAAACGCACCGTTTCTTTTATTTCTCGAAAAGTTATGCAGTTTAAAAAAAAAAAACACCTCAATCGGACCTCCGAGCACAAAGTTATCGCATTTCAAAGATTTCGACCCTTTCCAAACAATTTCTCAAGCGCCAGGCACTAAAACGCACCGTTTCTTTTATTTCTCGAAAAGTTATGCAGTTTAAAAAAAAAAAACACCTCAATCGGACCTCCGAGCACAAAGTTATCGCATTTCAAAGATTTCGACCCTTTCCAAACAATTTCTCAAGCGCCAGGCACTAAAACGCACCGTTTCTTTTATTTCTCGAAAAGTTATGCAGTTTAAAAAAAAAAAACACCTCAATCGGACCTCCGAGCACAAAGTTATCGCATTTCAAAGATTTCGACCCTTTCCAAACAATTTCTCAAGCGCCAGGCACTAAAACGCACCGTTTCTTTTATTTCTCGAAAAGTTATGCAGTTTAAAAAAAAAAAACACCTCAATCGGACCTCCGAGCACAAAGTTATCGCATTTCAAAGATTTCGACCCTTTCCAAACAATTTCTCAAGCGCCAGGCACTAAAACGCACCGTTTCTTTTATTTCTCGAAAAGTTATGCAGTTTAAAAAAAAAAAACACCTCAATCGGACCTCCGAGCACAAAGTTATCGCATTTCAAAGATTTCGACCCTTTCCAAACAATTTCTCAAGCGCCAGGCACTAAAACGCACCGTTTCTTTTATTTCTCGAAAAGTTATGCAGTTTAAAAAAAAAAAACACCTCAATCGGACCTCCGAGCACAAAGTTATCGCATTTCAAAGATTTCGACCCTTTCCAAACAATTTCTCAAGCGCCAGGCACTAAAACGCACCGTTTCTTTTATTTCTCGAAAAGTTATGCAGTTTAAAAAAAAAAAACACCTCAATCGGACCTCCGAGCACAAAGTTATCGCATTTCAAAGATTTCGACCCTTTCCAAACAATTTCTCAAGCGCCAGGCACTAAAACGCACCGTTTCTTTTATTTCTCGAAAAGTTATGCAGTTTAAAAAAAAAAAACACCTCAATCGGACCTCCGAGCACAAAGTTATCGCATTTCAAAGATTTCGACCCTTTCCAAACAATTTCTCAAGCGCCAGGCACTAAAACGCACCGTTTCTTTTATTTCTCGAAAAGTTATGCAGTTTAAAAAAAAAAAACACCTCAATCGGACCTCCGAGCACAAAGTTATCGCATTTCAAAGATTTCGACCCTTTCCAAACAATTTCTCAAGCGCCAGGCACTAAAACGCACCGTTTCTTTTATTTCTCGAAAAGTTATGCAGTTTAAAAAAAAAAAACACCTCAATCGGACCTCCGAGCACAAAGTTATCGCATTTCAAAGATTTCGACCCTTTCCAAACAATTTCTCAAGCGCCAGGCACTAAAACGCACCGTTTCTTTTATTTCTCGAAAAGTTATGCAGTTTAAAAAAAAAAAACACCTCAATCGGACCTCCGAGCACAAAGTTATCGCATTTAAAAGATTTCGACCCTTTCCAAACAATTTCTCAAGGGCCAGGCACTAAAACACACCGTTTCTTTTATTTCTCGAAAAGTTATGCAGTTTTAAAAAAAAAACACCTCAATCGGACCTCCGAGCACAAAGTTATCGCATTTCAAAGACTTCGACCCTCTCCAAACAATTTCTCAAGCGCCAGGCACTAAAACGCACCGTTTCTTTTATTTCTCGAAAAGTTATGCAGTTTAAAAAAAAAAAACACCTCAATCGGACGTCCGCGCACAACGTTATCGCAGTTCAAAGCTTTCCCCCCTTTCCAAACAATTTCTCAAGCGCCAGGCACTAAAACGCACCGTTTCTTTTATTTCTCGAAAAGTTATGCAGTTTAAAAAAAAAAAACACCTCAATCGGACCTCCGAGCACAAAGTTATCGCATTTCAAAGATTTCGACCCTTTCCAAACAATTTCTCAAGCGCCAGGCACTAAAACGCACCGTTTCTTTTATTTCTCGAAAAGTTATGCAGTTTAAAAAAAAAAACACCTCAATCGGACCTCCGAGCACAAAGTTATCGCATTTCAAAGATTTCGACCCTTTCCAAACAATTTCTCAAGCGCCAGGCACTAAAACGCACCGTTTCTTTTATTTCTCGAAAAGTTATGCAGTTTAAAAAAAAAAAACACCTCAATCGGACCTCCGAGCACAAAGTTATCGCATTTCAAAGATTTCGACCCTTTCCAAACAATTTCTCAAGCGCCAGGCACTAAAACGCACCGTTTCTTTTATTTCTCGAAAAGTTATGCAGTTTAAAAAAAAAAAACACCTCAATCGGACCTCCGAGCACAAAGTTATCGCATTTCAAAGATTTCGACCCTTTCCAAACAATTTCTCAAGCGCCAGGCACTAAAACGCACCGTTTCTTTTATTTCTCGAAAAGTTATGCAGTTTAAAAAAAAAAAACACCTCAATCGGACCTCCGAGCACAAAGTTATCGCATTTCAAAGATTTCGACCCTTTCCAAACAATTTCTCAAGCGCCAGGCACTAAAACGCACCGTTTCTTTTATTTCTCGAAAAGTTATGCAGTTTAAAAAAAAAAAACACCTCAATCGGACCTCCGAGCACAAAGTTATCGCATTTCAAAGATTTCGACCCTTTCCAAACAATTTCTCAAGCGCCAGGCACTAAAACGCACCGTTTCTTTTATTTCTCGAAAAGTTATGCAGTTTAAAAAAAAAAAACACCTCAATCGGACCTCCGAGCACAAAGTTATCGCATTTCAAAGATTTCGACCCTTTCCAAACAATTTCTCAAGCGCCAGGCACTAAAACGCCCCGTTTCTTTTTTTTCTCGAAAAGTTATGCCGTTTAAAAAAAAAAAACACCTCAATCGGACCTCCGAGCACAAAGTTATCGCATTTCAAAGATTTCGACCCTTTCCAAACAATTTCTCAAGCGCCAGGCACTAAAACGCACCGTTTCTTTTATTTCTCGAAAAGTTATGCAGTTTAAAAAAAAAAAACACCTCAATCGGACCTCCGAGCACAAAGTTATCGCATTTCAAAGATTTCGACCCTTTCCAAACAATTTCTCAAGCGCCAGGCACTAAAACGCACCGTTTCTTTTATTTCTCGAAAAGTTATGCAGCTTAAAAAAAAACAACACCTCAATCGGACCTCCGAGCACAAAGTTATCGCATTTCAAAGATTTCGACCCTTTCCAAACAATTTCTCAAGCGCCAGGCACTAAAACGCACCGTTTCTTTTATTTCTCGAAAAGTTATGCAGTTTAAAAAAAAAAACACCTCAATCGGACCTCCGAGCACAAAGTTATCGCATTTCAAAGATTTCGACCCTTTCCAAACAATTTCTCAAGCGCCAGGCACTAAAACGCACCGTTTCTTTTATTTCTCGAAAAGTTATGCAGTTTAAAAAAAAAAAACACCTCAATCGGACCTCCGAGCACAAAGTTATCGCATTTCAAAGATTTCGACCCTTTCCAAACAATTTCTCAAGCGCCAGGCACTAAAACGCACCGTTTCTTTTATTTCTCGAAAAGTTATGCAGTTTAAAAAAAAAAAACACCTCAATCGGACCTCCGAGCACAAAGTTATCGCATTTCAAAGATTTCGACCCTTTCCAAACAATTTCTCAAGCGCCAGGCACTAAAACGCACCGTTTCTTTTATTTCTCGAAAAGTTATGCAGTTTAAAAAAAAAAAACACCTCAATCGGACCTCCGAGCACAAAGTTATCGCATTTCAAAGATTTCGACCCTTTCCAAACAATTTCTCAAGCGCCAGGCACTAAAACGCACCGTTTCTTTTATTTCTCGAAAAGTTATGCAGTTTAAAAAAAAAAAACACCTCAATCGGACCTCCGAGCACAAAGTTATCGCATTTCAAAGATTTCGACCCTTTCCAAACAATTTCTCAAGCGCCAGGCACTAAAACGCACCGTTTCTTTTATTTCTCGAAAAGTTATGCAGTTTAAAAAAAAAAAACACCTCAATCGGACCTCCGAGCACAAAGTTATCGCATTTCAAAGATTTCGACCCTTTCCAAACAATTTCTCAAGCGCCAGGCACTAAAACGCACCGTTTCTTTTATTTCTCGAAAAGTTATGCAGTTTAAAAAAAAAAAACACCTCAATCGGACCTCCGAGCACAAAGTTATCGCATTTCAAAGATTTCGACCCTTTCCAAACAATTTCTCAAGCGCCAGGCACTAAAACGCACCGTTTCTTTTATTTCTCGAAAAGTTATGCAGTTTAAAAAAAAAAAACACCTCAATCGGACCTCCGAGCACAAAGTTATCGCATTTCAAAGATTTCGACCCTTTCCAAACAATTTCTCAAGCGCCAGGCACTAAAACGCACCGTTTCTTTTATTTCTCGAAAAGTTATGCAGTTTAAAAAAAAAAAACACCTCAATCGGACCTCCGAGCACAAAGTTATCGCATTTCAAAGATTTCGACCCTTTCCAAACAATTTCTCAAGCGCCAGGCACTAAAACGCACCGTTTCTTTTATTTCTCGAAAAGTTATGCAGTTTAAAAAAAAAAAACACCTCAATCGGACCTCCGAGCACAAAGTTATCGCATTTCAAAGATTTCGACCCTTTCCAAACAATTTCTCAAGCGCCAGGCACTAAAACGCACCGTTTCTTTTATTTCTCGAAAAGGTATGCAGTTTAAAAAAAAAAAACACCTCAATCGGACCTCCGAGCACAAAGTTATCGCATTTCAAAGATTTCGACCCTTTCCAAACAATTTCTCAAGCGCCAGGCACTAAAACGCACCGTTTCTTTTATTTCTCGAAAAGTTATGCAGTTTAAAAAAAAAAAACACCTCAATCGGACCTCCGAGAACAAAGTTATCGCATTTCAAAGATTTCGACCCTTTCCAAACAATTTCTCAAGCGCCAGGCACTAAAACGCACCGTTTCTTTTATTTCTCGAAAAGTTATGCAGTTTAAAAAAAAAAAACACCTCAATCGGACCTCCGAGCACAAAGTTATCGCATTTCAAAGATTTCGACCCTTTCCAAACAATTTCTCAAGCGCCAGGCACTAAAACGCACCGTTTCTTTTATTTCTCGAAAAGTTATGCAGTTTAAAAAAAAAAAACACCTCAATCGGACCTCCGAGCACAAAGTTATCGCATTTCAAAGATTTCGACCCTTTCCAAACAATTTCTCAAGCGCCAGGCACTAAAACGCACCGTTTCTTTTATTTCTCGAAAAGTTATGCAGTTTAAAAAAAAAAAACACCTCAATCGGACCTCCGAGCACAAAGTTATCGCATTTCAAAGATTTCGACCCTTTCCAAACAATTTCTCAAGCGCCAGGCACTAAAACGCACCGTTTCTTTTATTTCTCGAAAAGTTATGCAGTTTAAAAAAAAAAAACACCTCAATCGGACCTCCGAGCACAAAGTTATCGCATTTCAAAGATTTCGACCCTTTCCAAACAATTTCTCAAGCGCCAGGCACTAAAACGCACCGTTTCTTTTATTTCTCGAAAAGTTATGCAGTTTAAAAAAAAAAAACACCTCAATCGGACCTCCGAGCACAAAGTTATCGCATTTCAAAGATTTCGACCCTTTCCAAACAATTTCTCAAGCGCCAGGCACTAAAACGCACCGTTTCTTTTATTTCTCGAAAAGTTATGCAGTTTAAAAAAAAAAAACACCTCAATCGGACCTCCGAGCACAAAGTTATCGCATTTCAAAGATTTCGACCCTTTCCAAACAATTTCTCAAGCGCCAGGCACTAAAACGCACCGTTTCTTTTATTTCTCGAAAAGTTATGCAGTTTAAAAAAAAAAAACACCTCAATCGGACCTCCGAGCACAAAGTTATCGCATTTCAAAGATTTCGACCCTTTCCAAACAATTTCTCAAGCGCCAGGCACTAAAACGCACCGTTTCTTTTATTTCTCGAAAAGTTATGCAGTTTAAAAAAAAAAAACACCTCAATCGGACCTCCGAGCACAAAGTTATCGCATTTCAAAGATTTCGACCCTTTCCAAACAATTTCTCAAGCGCCAGGCACTAAAACGCACCGTTTCTTTTATTTCTCGAAAAGTTATGCAGTTTAAAAAAAAAAAACACCTCAACCGGACCCCCGAGCACAAAGTTATCGCATTTCAAAGATTTCGACCCTTTCCAAACAATTTCTCAAGCGCCAGGCACTAAAACGCACCGTTTCTTTTATTTCTCGAAAAGTTATGCAGTTTAAAAAAAAAAAACACCTCAATCGGACCTCCGAGCACAAAGTTATCGCATTTCAAAGATTTCGACCCTTTCCAAACAATTTCTCAAGCGCCAGGCACTAAAACGCACCGTTTCTTTTATTTCTCGAAAAGTTATGCAGTTTAAAAAAAAAAAACACCTCAATCGGACCTCCGAGCACAAAGTTATCGCATTTCAAAGATTTCGACCCTTTCCAAACAATTTCTCAAGCGCCAGGCACTAAAACGCACCGTTTCTTTTATTTCTCGATAAGTTATGCAGTTTAAAAAAAAAAAACACCTCAATCGGACCTCCGAGCACAAAGTTATCGCATTTCAAAGATTTCGACCCTTTCCAAACAATTTCTCAAGCGCCAGGCACTAAAACGCACCGTTTCTTTTATTTCTCGAAAAGTTATGCAGTTTAAAAAAAAAAAACACCTCAATCGGACCTCCGAGCACAAAGTTATCGCATTTCAAAGATTTCGACCCTTTCCAAACAATTTCTCAAGCGCCAGGCACTAAAACGCACCGTTTCTTTTATTTCTCGAAAAGTTATGCAGTTTAAAAAAAAAACACCTCAATCGGACCTCCGAGCACAAAGTTATCGCATTTCAAAGATTTCGACCCTTTCCAAACAATTTCTCAAGCGCCAGGCACTAAAACGCACCGTTTCTTTTATTTCTCGAAAAGTTATGCAGTTTAAAAAAAAAAAAACACCTCAATCGGACCTCCGAGCACAAAGTTATCGCATTTCAAAGATTTCGACCCTTTCCAAACAATTTCTCAAGCGCCAGGCACTAAAACGCACCGTTTCTTTTATTTCTCGAAAAGTTATGCAGTTTAAAAAAAAAAAACACCTCAATCGGACCTCCGAGCACAAAGTTATCGCATTTCAAAGATTTCGACCCTTTCCAAACAATTTCTCAAGCGCCAGGCACTAAAACGCACCGTTTCTTTTATTTCTCGAAAAGTTATGCAGTTTAAAAAAAAAAAACACCTCAATCGGACCTCCGAGCACAAAGTTATCGCATTTCAAAGATTTCGACCCTTTCCAAACAATTTCTCAAGCGCCAGGCACTAAAACGCACCGTTTCTTTTATTTCTCGAAAAGTTATGCAGTTTAAAAAAAAAAAAACACCTCAATCGGACCTCCGAGCACAAAGTTATCGCATTTCAAAGATTTCGACCCTTTCCAAACAATTTCTCAAGCGCCAGGCACTAAAACGCACCGTTTCTTTTATTTCTCGAAAAGTTATGCAGTTTAAAAAAAAAAAACACCTCAATCGGACCTCCGAGCACAAAGTTATCGCATTTCAAAGATTTCGACCCTTTCCAAACAATTTCTCAAGCGCCAGGCACTAAAACGCACCGTTTCTTTTATTTCTCGAAAAGTTATGCAGTTTAAAAAAAAAAACACCTCAATCGGACCTCCGAGCACAAAGTTATCGCATTTCAAAGATTTCGACCATTTCCAAACAATTTCTCAAGCGCCAGGCACTAAAACGCACCGTTTCTTTTATTTCTCGAAAAGTTATGCAGTTTAAAAAAAAAAAACACCTCAATCGGACCTCCGAGCACAAAGTTATCGCATTTCAAAGATTTCGACCCTTTCCAAACAATTTCTCAAGCGCCAGGCACTAAAACGCACCGTTTCTTTTATTTCTCGAAAAGTTATGCAGTTTAAAAAAAAAAAAACACCTCAATCGGACCTCCGAGCACAAAGTTATCGCATTTCAAAGATTTCGACCCTTTCCAAACAATTTCTCAAGCGCCAGGCACTAAAACGCACCGTTTCTTTTATTTCTCGAAAAGTTATGCAGTTTAAAAAAAAAAACACCTCAATCGGACCTCCGAGCACAAAGTTATCGCATTTCAAAGATTTCGACCCTTTCCAAACAATTTCTCAAGCGCCAGGCACTAAAACGCACCGTTTCTTTTATTTCTCGAAAAGTTATGCAGTTTAAAAAAAAAAAACACCTCAATCGGACCTCCGAGCACAAAGTTATCGCATTTCAAAGATTTCGACCCTTTCCAAACAATTTCTCAAGCGCCAGGCACTAAAACGCACCGTTTCTTTTATTTCTCGAAAAGTTATGCAGTTTAAAAAAAAAAAACACCTCAATCGGACCTCCGTTATCGCATTTCAAAGATTTCGACCCTTTCCAAACAATTTCTCAAGCGCCAGGCACTAAAACGCACCGTTTCTTTTATTTCTCGAAAAGTTATGCAGTTTAAAAAAAAAAACACCTCAATCGGACCTCCGAGCACAAAGTTATCGCATTTCAAAGATTTCGACCCTTTCCAAACAATTTCTCAAGCGCCAGGCACTAAAACGCACCGTTTCTTTTATTTCTCGAAAAGTTATGCAGTTTAAAAAAAAAAAACACCTCAATCGGACCTCCGAGCACAAAGTTATCGCATTTCAAAGATTTCGACCCTTTCCAAACAATTTCTCAAGCGCCAGGCACTAAAACGCACCGTTTCTTTTATTTCTCGAAAAGTTATGCAGTTTAAAAAAAAAAAACACCTCAATCGGACCTCCGAGCACAAAGTTATCGCATTTCAAAGATTTCGACCCTTTCCAAACAATTTCTCAAGCGCCAGGCACTAAAACGCACCGTTTCTTTTATTTCTCGAAAAGTTATGCAGTTTAAAAAAAAAAAACACCTCAATCGGACCTCCGAGCACAAAGTTATCGCATTTCAAAGATTTCGACCCTTTCCAAACAATTTCTCAAGCGCCAGGCACTAAAACGCACCGTTTCTTTTATTTCTCGAAAAGTTATGCAGTTTAAAAAAAAAAAACACCTCAATCGGACCTCCGAGCACAAAGTTATCGCATTTCAAAGATTTCGACCCTTTCCAAACAATTTCTCAAGCGCCAGGCACTAAAACGCACCGTTTCTTTTATTTCTCGAAAAGTTATGCAGTTTAAAAAAAAAAAACACCTCAATCGGACCTCCGTTATCGCATTTCAAAGATTTCGACCCTTTCCAAACAATTTCTCAAGCGCCAGGCACTAAAACGCACCGTTTCTTTTATTTCAACTTACTATAAAAGGGACCTTTCCTCACATATTCCCGCACAAATGAAGCACACTTTTTCAGCTTCCCCCCAAAACCATATTATTCTCTCCAGTTCCCATTCAACTCCCATCACCTAATTTCGTATTCTTTCCCCCACAAAATCATTGTTCCTCTATTTCCTTCTTCTCTCCTCTCGGGCAACCAGCAATTCAACTCAAGTTATCTTTATACTTCTTCATTTTGTTTTTCAGGAACTGGAATTATGGGTACACAAATGGCACAAATTCTCTGGGTATGTTTCGTTTTTCTCCGTTTAATTTTGTATTTGATTTCAACTATCTATTCGCTTCTGGAAAAGAGTACATCTACTCCTGTTGTCTGATAAATTTGATGTTTACATTATGCTAACTTTATCTGGGCATGGAGTTACTGTTACTTGGCTTTACAGTTGTGGTCACTATACTATAAGAGTGTATATCCGTTTCGGTTTTTGTTACTTTTAATGTCCATGACATGTTGCTTTTAATTCATGTTTTTAACAAAGTATGCTTCCTCAATCCTTGTATCGGAGATGCATGTACCATATTGAAATCTTGAAATCTTTTACATCTGCAGCAGCCCTCTGGAGCAAGGCCTGCCTCGTTAATTATGTAACAGAGGTGGAATTTGTCAGATGGGGATTGTGGTGGAGGAGAAAAAATAGATGGTGCCAAATTTAAACATAATAATCAAATCCTAATTGATTCGCCTAAAGAACATTAAAATTTATCGTGTTATTATTATTATTATTATTATTTTGGTATTGATCAGCTCTTAAACGAATTTGTAGGAAAATCACCAGTAATCCTTGATAAGAATTCAGCAGCTGACATATTTTTTTTTTCTTCCCCTACTTTCTCTGACAATGTAGTTGATTACTTTTTTCTTACTAAACAAGTTTTGTCCACAGATTTTTTTGATAAGAAATTACAAACTTTCACGTGTATTTTCGTCTAAACAAATTTTATGAGTTAAGTTTTTTTTTCTCTACAGTATGGATATAGATTCTAACATTTCTTTGTTCCAACTATATGCTGCATACAGGATGACGAAGATGATGATGTCAATGATGCTCGAGATGCCGGTGGCTGCAGAGAGTAAGAAATATGCAATTTGAAATGTGTTACATTTAGTAGTACTTCCTTCAATGCTATCGTATATTTGGAGCTTCTTTAAAAATTTTCATTGGTCACATGCTCGTATGAAAAATTCCTGATTAATGATATATAAAATCATGAAAACATAGGTCCAGTTGTTTAATATGTTCTTGCTTTTCTTTTCCCAAATGGCATTATATTTTCATTGTGGTTGCCTCTGCTATTTGCAAATCTTTTACCTCTTCAGATATCGCAGAATCATCAAGTCGGTGTAAAGAGCATGGAAATGTTAGAAGTAATAGCTGCCCTTGAGCTGAAGGGAGTCTTTAGCTGCATTGCTCCAATGCCTGAGAAATCGAACAAACTTTGAAACCAGTGAACAGGTACTGCTTTGCTTTTAAATTCCTGAAATTATGCTGCTTACTGACAATTTCATATCTCATTCTCCACTTTCTTCAACTCCTCTGACATATGTTTATTGCACACAAAAGACAAATAGGTTCAGCTAAGTTCAGTGGAATTCTATTAGGGATTGCCTTGTTAATTAATTAATTTATTTTTATTGTTTTTTTCCAAAGAATAAGTGGTTGCCAATTGCGTTAATTTGTTCCTATGCATCAGCCAAATGCTAGAAAATTAGGAGGCCAAACTGAAGGCTATTGCTTTCTCAATTGCAACCCTTTTATTTATTTATTTTTTATAAATTGTGATCCTCTCATAATTTAAATAAAATCAATAATATACCCACAAAGAATATTGTATGACACCACAGACAATATTCACTACTATACATGTATTTTCAATAGAGTTTATTTATTTGTGCTTCAATCAATACGACAAAATCCTAGCCTTTAAATCATAATTGATTCAATGGTTGAGGTTAATGTTGTTGATACAAGAGTTTGGTTTGAACTATAAGTTTCTTCTCTTGTAGTAAAATATTTGCTATTCATGTATAACAATGCTGCTTACATTGGAGAGAAATTGGCAGATAATATAAAATACAGAAATAAAATGGATGTAATCTCTCCCTCATGTTTTCACGAGCATGAAATATTATGTGTATACTGGTTCATATAACAATAACTGGAAAAAAAAATATAATAACTCATAAATTTTGGTATGTGAATTATATATGAACTTAACTTTTAGGCCATACTACTAGTCAAACCTACGCACCCGAAAAGAAGAACACCCAGTGCATAGGAAACAAAGAAAAATTATAAACTACATAATAATAAGTTTTATTGAAAGAAATTTTTTGTTCAGATACATACATCAACATTGAAAATATTAGACCGTTCAAAGTAATAGTTATGTATATTATCACTAATACAACACTAGTTGTCGAGTGTGAACGGCAAATTGTTACTAAATAACGTTAAACTTCTTGGTTCCCATCTACCTGAGTCCTGAGAACCTCAATTTCCTTCAAACACTCCTCTTTCTCCTTCAATAAATGTGTCTCAGCGGAAATCTTTCCAGAAGCAACAGCCTCCACCCTCTTGATTTCTGCTTCCCTGAACTGTAATCTCACCAGGCCCTCTATCCTCTTCTCTCCTTGTTTGGCCTGATTGAAATGAAGCATTTAATATTTAGAGAAGTTATGGATCACAGTATCCATAAAAATTATAACAGATGCATCCTTACACGTATACAATTTCTGAAATAACTTATGTTTGGGAGAGATACTGTTTGGGAGAAATACATCGACGAGACCAGGAATGACGAGCAGATATGACGAGCAGATATCTGATGGCAGAGTCCTGCGAACCGGTGTGTTCCGTAAAAGCCTGGTGCGCGGAGGAACAGGAGCAGAAATATCCTGCTCGTCCACGATGTTGTCATCCGCGAGGCCAATTCCCTATAAGAGGTATACGGCCATTCCGGCTAGAGGTCGATAGGCGAGGAGACCCGGTCGACGGCAGTTGGCAAGACATGCTCTCCAGCCCGAGAATCTAGGCACGACAGCCACGCTTTCCCCTGAACCGTGGCGTAACACGCAAGATCTCACAGAACCACGACAGCCACGCTTTCCCCTGAACCGTGGCGTAACACGCAAGATCTCGCAGAACCACGACAGCCACGCTTTCCCCTGAACCATGGCGTAACACGCAAGATCCCCCGTTTGCCCATAACGCAGCAGTCAGAGCCCCAGACCGTCTCGAAAAAAGCGGAAAACTGGGATTCAGAGGAAGCCTATAAAAAGGTAGCCAACGAAGGTAAAAGGGTTAGCAATTTTGATTCTAAAAGAGAGAAAACAATCTAAGGGCCATAAGATTTGTGGCAAGCGTTCCCCGAACCTTCATATCTGACTTGAGCGTCGGAGGGTTTGCGCCGGGAAAACAACCGGCGTACTCTAACTTGTCTGTGTGCGCAGGAACCTCCGGGGAAGAAGCCTTACGCGGAGACCTCCTGGTCGTGGTGAAGTTGATCGAGCAGAGATCCTGGTCGTAGGACGAGGAGAACCAGAATCTCGCATCAACATTTTGGCGCCGTCTGTGGGGAACAGAGCAAAAAGCTTCTGTTGATAGCAAGAAGAGGGGTGAAGCAAGTGAAAAGCAATGGAGACAGGAGGAAGTAGTGCACAAGGAGGCGATAGGAGGCTTCACGACCCCGTGGCGCTGAGGGAGATAGTCAGTGAAGCACGGGAAAAAGTCATGTTCGACCGGATGGAACGGATGGAAAAACAGATGGAGACCTTGACAACCATCCTGCATGAGCTGCGGAGCGAGCGAAGGGTAACCCAAGAGGGAAGGGTGAGAGGCGGAGGAGTGGCACAGGGTCCCGATAGTGCGAGGAGAAGTCAAACCACCGGGGGATATGGTGGTGAGAGAAGTAACGTGCCTCTGCGGGGAGAATTCCATAGAGAAAGAGAGCAGTCCCCGGCAAGACAGATTTCGGACGAGGCCGACGGGGTGGTGAATGCGGAGGAAACAGAGTTGAGGCAACACTTGCATGATGTAGAGCAAGAGCGGGATCAAGTTGTTGCACGTGACCCTGGTCGTGCAGGGCAGCTGGAGGAGGAAGTGCGCAGACTAGCGCAGGTAATTGACGACATGCAAGGAAGGAACAGGGCCCCTGGTTGGAGGATAATGCTGGACGGAGAATCACCGCTCGCAGCAGAGATCATGAGGGCGGTTATTCCGAGAGATTTCCGCCTCCCAGACCTCAGATACTCGGGAAGAACTGACCCGCTGGTGCACATAGAGCGCTTCAACGACATAACTGGGGTACAAGGATTATCTCAATCCCAAAGGTGCAGGGTGTTCCCACTATCCCTTGAGGGACGTGCACGAGAATGGTACAGGAAACTTCCTCGGGGCAGCGTTAAAACCTTCGAGCAGATGTGCCAGGAATTCGCCGAGCAGTTTAGTGGGGCAATGGCACCAGAGGATGACATGATGGAGCTGAAAAGCATGAAACAGGGGGAGCAAGAAACCCTTCGGGAATTCATCAAGAGGTTTCATCGGGCTGTCCTCGATTTGGGAGCCTTCAACCACCCTCAGGCGTTAAGGGGGTTGAAAGACGGGGTGAAGATAGGAAGGCTGTGGTACAATTTGAGAAGCCCAGCCATTCAAACGTACGTAGCCGCATACGAGCAGGCTAAGAGAGACATCGAGATTGAAGAGGAGAAGGCTGCACGGATTAAGACAGACCAGTTAGAAGGGTCGGGGGGGAAAGAGAAGAAAGCATTACCGGGGAATGGACCGATTAGGAGGAGGGACCACCAGGCCTCCGGTAGTGGAGCAGGAGGTCGGGTAACTGCTTACCAGCCTCATCAGAGGCCACCACAGTATCAGCGCAGCAGGGCGCAACCTCCTCGTTCCCCAGCTAGGGAGCCTTGGAGAAGGCATGATTCGACATCTGCTAGTCTT
Organism: Citrus sinensis; assembly: GCF_022201045.2. Taxonomy (NCBI): domain Eukaryota; kingdom Viridiplantae; phylum Streptophyta; class Magnoliopsida; order Sapindales; family Rutaceae; genus Citrus; species Citrus sinensis. The sequence goes on along the minus strand of NC_068563.1, from coordinate 11,422,838 downwards.
CATCGATATTCCCACGGTAGCAGAACGAGCAGACCAGAAGTGCTTCCACCGCCCCCGACTCAGAGCGGGGCAAACAGAGAAAGAGCAGTGCACCTGATCGACCAGGACCAGGACTATGGGCGGTACACTTCCTTGAAGATGTCCCTGGATGAGGTGTACGAGGCCATAAAGGATCGAGGGCTGCTGCACCTCCCCACACCAATAACAAAGCTACCCAACAGGAGGGATAGAGGACGTTATTGTAAGTTCCATGGCACCCATGGCCATACCACAGCAGAGTGTAGAGATCTCAAGACCCAGGTCGAAGATCTGGTGAGAAATCGGTACCTGGACGAGTTTGTGGATGGGACTTTCCTGACGGTGGCCACAGCAGGTGAAGGGGAGCAGAGTGATAGAGACTTGAGGCGCGAGCAGCCCGCAGTAAGGGTGATAGCTGGGGGCCCAACATTGGCCGGAGATTCCAACAGATCCAGAAAAAATTATGCTAGGTACGCCATGACCAGTAAAGAGATACTCTTCAACACCCCAGCAGCCAAACGAGCAAGGGTCAGGCAAGTGCCAATCATGTGGACGGATGAGGATGAGAAAGGGGTTCTATACCCCCACGAGGATGCTTTAGTCATCAAGGCTACTGTTGCCAGCAAGAAATTTGACCGGATATTGATTGATACAGGGAGCTCAGTTGATGTGTTATTCAAGTCAACCCTGGAAGAGATGGGAATAGCCGACCGGAAGTTGGAATACACCAACACCTCCTTGAAGGGGTTCGGAGGAGGGAAGCTGGTCCCGCTGGGCGTGGTCGAACTGCCTATCACAATTGGGAGTTCCCCGACAGAAAGGACAATAATGCTGGACTTTGTCGTAGTGGATGAGGAAGGTCCTTACCAGATGATCCTAGGTCGGCCATTTTTAAGGATGAGCAAAGCGGTGTTGTCCAACCATTATCTGGCTCTGAAGTACCGGGTGAATGGGGTAGTAGGAGTGGTACGAGGAGACCAGAGGATCGCGAGAAGCTGCTACTCCTCGGCAGCAAGGGAAGCAATGCAGATAACATCCCTCGATACCCGAGTGGAAAACAAGAACGGCAGACAAGAACCTGTAGAGGATCTGGAAACCGTAAGCCTGGGGCCAGAGAACCGGGGAAAGACGATCAGAATCGGGTCGAAACTTAAGGGAGAGCGAAAGTAGGAGTTGGTGAAATGCTTACAGGCTCATGCTGATGTGTTTGCTTGGACACATGAAGACATGTCAGGGATTGACCCTGAGGTAGCATGTCATAAGTTGGCAATAAAGAAAGGTGCTCGGGCAGTAAGGCAGAAGAGGAGGTGCTTCAACCAGGAGAGGTATGAGGCTATAAATGGCGAGGTGGAGAAGCTCCTGGGAGCAGGGTTCATTCGGGAAGTCAGTTACCCTGAGTGGATATCGAATGTAGTGTTGGTAAAGAAGGCAAACGGCAAGTGGAGGATGTGTGTGGATTTCACAGACCTCAATAAGGCGTGCCCGAAAGACAGCTTCCCTTTGCTCAAGATCGATCAGTTAGTAGACTCAACGGCTGGGCACGGTCTGCTTAGCTTCATGGACGCGTTCTCGGGATACAACCAGATCCCCATGCACGAGCAGGATGAGGAGAACACGGCTTTCATCACTAACCAAGGTTTGTTCTATTACAGGGTAATGCCATTCGGTCTCAAAAATGCTGGGGCCACCTATCAAAGGCTGGTGAACAAAGTCTTTAAGCCGTTGATTGGGAGAACCATGGAGGTGTACGTGGATGACATGATCACCAAGTCCAAAATCCCGGAGGAACATGTCAGACACCTCGATGAGACATTCGAGCTTTTGAGGAAGTATAAGATGAAGCTCAACCCGGAGAAGTGTGCTTTTGGGGTCGAGTCAGGGAAATTCCTTGGATTCATGGTGAGCCATAGGGGGATTGAAGCGAATCCCGAGAAAATTCAGGCGGTTGCGCAGATGAAGTCTCCTCGAAACCTGAAGGAGATGCAGAGCCTCACGGGGAAGTTGGCGGCGTTGAGCAGATTCATATCCAAGGCTACAGATAAGTGTCAGCCATTCTTTCAAGTGATAAGGAGGGGAAAGAAAACAGAATGGACCCCAGAATGCGAGGAAGCCTTCCAGAACTTGAAACAATACTTGCAACAAGCTCCGCTGCTGTCCACACCGAGGGAGGGGGACAAGTTATATCTGTATTTGGCGGTATCGGATCGGGCCGCCAGTTCTGTTCTGGTGAGAGAGGAAGAAGGAGTTCAGTATTCGATATACTACACCAGCAAGGCCCTCCTCGACGCTGAGACCAGATACCCACCGTTGGAGAAATGGGCACTTGCCCTTGTGGTTGCTGCTCGGAAGTTGAGGCCATATTTTCAAGCATTCCCAGTCTCGGTAATAACAAACCAGCCATTGCGTCAAACTCTGCACAAGCCAGATGCCTCTGGTCGGCTCGTCAAGTGGGCTGTAGAGCTGAGCGAGTTCGACATAGACTATAAACCCCGCGCAGCAATAAAGGCCCAGGCAATGGCCGATTTCGTAGCTGAGTTCACAGAGCCCGAAGTATGCTTAGATCAACAAGATGCAGTTATAGGCAGTGACGAAACTCAAGTATGGCAGATGTCTGTGGATGGGTCGTCAGGGGAGCGGGGTTCAGGAGCAGGGATTGTCTTGGAAGGCCCAGAGGGGGAGGAGATCTCTTATGCTGTAAAATTGGAATTTGCAGCCACAAATAACCAGGCAGAGTATGAAGCCTTGATAGCAGGTCTGGAATTGGCTCAGGCCGTGAAAGCAGACAGAGTTAAGATCAGAACTGATTCCCAGCTGGTTGCGAATCATGTCAATGAAAGATTCCAACCAAGAGAGGAGAAGATGGAGCAATACCTGAAGATAGTCAAGCAGATGATGGGGAAATTCGAGGCAGTGGAGGTGATACAAATTCCCAGGGAGCAGAATAGTCGAGCAGACATTTTGGCTAGGATGGCAGCAGTAGCCGACCCAAAAATGCCAAAGTCGGTCCCTCTGGAGGTGAAGTCCGGCCCAAGTATCGAGCAGAATTTGGGGGTGCTGCGGATAGAACAGAAATGCTCGTGGAGGGACCCGATAGTTTCATACCTTAGAGACGGGTCATTACCACCAGATAAGCTGCGAGCTCGGAAGATTAGAGCCCAGGCCTCGAGATACACGATGATTGATGGGGTATTGTATCGGCGAGGATACACACTACCGTTCCTTCGGTGTTTGGATGAGGACGACGCGGATTACGTACTGAGAGAAGTACATGAAGGAATTTGCGGAAATCATTCTGGCGGGAGGTCCCTGGCCCACAAGGTTCTAAGGCAGGGATATTTCTGGCCGACAATGCACCGGGATGCGCAAGAGAAGACCAGGAGTTGTGTAAGCTGCCAGAGTTTTGCAAATTTCTCTAACCAGCCCCCAGAGAAGCTCACCTCTATGGCCTCCCCTTGGCCATTTGCTCGATGGGGAATTGATCTGATCGGCCCATTGCCAAAGGGACGAGGAGCAGCAACACATGCAATAGTTGCTATAGATTACTTCACGAAGTGGATAGAGGTAGAGGCCCTTAGCAGGATCACAGAGAAGAAAACAACAGACTTCGTGTGGAGAAACCTGGTCTGTCGATACGGGATCCCTTATGCCTTGGTAACGGATAATGGCAGGCAGTTCGATAATCACAGCTTCAGGGATTTCTGCCAGAACCTCGGGATAGAGCTGAAGTATTGCTCGCCTGCTCACCCTCAATCGAATGGACAAGTAGAAGCAGCCAACAAGACCATCAAGAGGCTTTTGAAAACCAGGCTCGGAGCAAAAAAGGGTGCGTGGGTTGACGAGCTGCCAGGTGTGCTATGGGCATACAGAACAACCCACAAAACCGCAACTGGGGAGACACCTTTCACTTTGGCTTTCGGACATGAAGCGGTCGTGCCGGCTGAGATAGGAACGACCACACACCGGACAAATCATTTCAATGAGCAGGAGAACGACGAGCAGATATGTTTGAATCTTGATCTGCTAACGGAGAAGAGGGAGCAAGCAGCCAAACGATCAGGCATTTACCAACAGAGGGTTGCTCGGTATTACAACCAGAAGGTGAACATACGGCAATTCAGGGTCGGAGACTGGGTACTGAGAAGAGTGAATCAGAGCACCAAAGATTCGACTCAAGGAGTGCTGGGACCGAATTGGGAAGGGCCATATAGAGTCAAGCAGATAGCGGGACCCGGAGCTTACAAGCTGGTTCGCGCAGACGGCCACGAGGTGAAACGCCCATGGAACGCAGCACACCTCCAGAAATACTTCCAGCAAGATTTGTACACATGTGAAAGCTATTTTTGCTCATGTTCATTACCGTTTATCTTTCACCCTTATTGTCAAAGCAAGTTCATGTAAAATCAAAACCTGCAATTGATGGAACTTCAAACTGTAAGAAAAATCCAAGGCACGCAAAGGCTCACTGAGTCTCAAAGCCTGTCTTATGGCGAGACAGAAGCCAAGCGTGCCAGGATCTGCTCGGCCACGAGAAGGCAGCAGAATCCCAACCCTCGAAAAATCAAAGGCATGCAAAGGCTCACCAAGTCTCAAAGCCTGTCTTATGGCGAGACAGAAGCCAAGCGTGCCAGGATCTGCTCGGCCACGAGAAGGCAGCAGAATCCCAACCCTCGAAAAATCAAAGGCACGCAAAGGCTCACCGAGTCTCAAAGCCTGTCTTATGGTGAGACAGAAGCCAAGCATGTCAGGATCTGCTCGGCCACGAGAAGGCAGCAGAATCCCAATCCTCGAAAAATCCAAGGCACGCAAAGGCTCACCAAGTCTCAAAGCCTGTCTTATTGCGAGACAGAAGCCAAGCGTGCCAGGATCTGCTCGGCCACGAGAAGGCAGCAGAATCCCAACCCTCGAAAAATCAAAGGCACGCAAAGGCTCACCAAGTCTCAAAGCCTGTCTTATGGCGAGACAGAAGCCAAGCGTGCCAGGATTTGCTCGGCCACGAGAAGGCAGCAGAATCCCAATCCTCGAAAAATCCAAGGCACGCAAAGGCTCACCAAGTCTCAAAGCCTGTCTTATGGCGAGACAGAAGCCAAGCGTGCCAGGATCTGCTCGGCCACGAGAAGGCAGCAGAATCCCAATCCTCGAAAAATCCAAGGCACGCAAAGGCTCACCAAGTCTCAAAGCCCTTCTTATGGCGAGACAGAAGCCACGCGTGCCAGGATCTGCTCGGCCACGAGAAGGCAGCAGAATCCCAACCCTCGAAAAATCAAAGGCACGCAAAGGCTCACCAAGTCTCAAAGCCTGTCTTATGGCGAGACAGAAGCCAAGCGTGCCAGGATCTGCTCGGCCACGAGAAGGCAGCAGAATCCCAACCCTCGAAAAATCAAAGGCACGCAAAGGCTCACCGAGTCTCAAAGCCTGTCTTATGGCGAGACAGAAGCCAAGCGTGCCAGGATCTGCTCGGCCACGAGAAGGCAGCAAAATCCCAACCCTCGAAAAATCAAAGGCACGCAAAGGCTCACCGAGTCTCAAAGCCTGTCTTATGGCGAGACAGAAGCCAAGCGTGCCAGGATCTGCTCGGCCACGAGAAGGCAGGAGAATCCCAATCCTCGAAAAATCCAAGGCACGCAAAGGCTCACCAAGTCTCAAGGCCTGTCTTATGGCGAGACAGAAGCCAAGCATGCCAGGATCTGCTCGGCCACGAGAAGGCAGCAGAATCCCAATCCTCGAAAAATCCAAGGCACGCAAAGGCTCACCAAGTCTCAAAGCCTGTCTAATGGCGAGACAGAAGCCAAGCGTGCCAGGATCTGCTCGTCCACGAGAAGGCAGCAGAATCCCAACCCTCGAAAAACCCAAGGCACGCAAAGGCTCACCGAGTCTCAAAGCCTGTCTTATGGCGAGACAGAAGCCAAGCATGGCGGGATCTGCTCGACCGCGTAAAGGCGAGCAGAATCCCGAACATCGGAAAATTTTCTAAGGTAGGTGGCAAAACCATATACCAAGCCATAGCCAGCTCGACCAGACGAAGACGAGCAGGCTCCCGTAATTACCACACAAGAGAGTAATCAAAAATATTTCTATTAATTTGTTAATAATTAACAAAGCAGATAATCTTCACAAACATTGTTCATTACAATACAAGAAACATATCAGGAAGGTCGTGGATCAGTAAGCCCAGCAGCGTCGTTTGGCTGGACCTCCTTAGGTGCAGGAGGAGTATCACCAGTTGCATCCAGAGGGGCGCTCGCCTCGCCAACATCAGCAGGGACTGCACGAGGAGGAGAGTCTCCCTCCTCAATCACGATCGGCTCTACCCCTTCGGCATCTTCCTTGGCCGCCTCCTCGTCCATATGTTGAGCAACACCAGCTGCAAGGTCATCCATCTTCAGATCAGGGTGTTGCTTCCCGAGGACGGCCATGATACAACGATAGGAATGCCGAAGTCCCTGGTCGTACTGGTTGTCGGCCTCCCTCTCCAAGTTCTCTACATGAGCTCGGTGGGAATCGCGGAGAGATTCGAGCCGAGCCTCATACATAGCCCTCTGCCCTTGGAGATCCTCCTTGACCTTGGTCAGCTCCTCCTCGAGGGTAATGGCTTTTGCTTGAGCAAGAGACTCTTGGTCTATCAGCTTGAGGTTCTCAACGTTTAGCTCCCCCGTTTTTTTCTCGGCAACGTCAGCTCTGGTCGTCGCCGATTGAATGTCCTCCTTCATCTTCCTGTCGTAACGGCCAACCTTGGCCTTATAGTAGGTGCCCATGCAGCTGAGATGGAAAGCGCTATACTGCATGGCTCCCACCAGCTCGCCCAGGGTACAACCGTCAAAGCCCTCCAGGTCCTTCTTGCTCACGAGTTTAGACAACTCATTGAGATAGGGAACCAAGTGTTCTGGTCGGCTGTCGGGTAAGCGAGACCGAGGCACAACAGGTGGAGAAGAGGAAGCAGGATCAGTGGCTGCTCCACTGGATTCCCCGACTTTAGCAGAGGCAGGAGGGAGAGCCTGCAAGGGAGGAACCTGCTGCACGATGTTCTTTCGCTTCGCAGCGGGAGCATCTTTGTCCTGGTCCCTATCGGTTGTTGGAGGCTGAGAGCGTTTCCTGGTCAGAGCTCCAATCACTGCGTCCTCCATCTTATGGCCAGGAAGTATCAACCGAGACTCGAGGAAGTTGTATGTAGATAGCAGTTCTCGGCTCGAGCAGGAATTGGCCAGTACAGCCTCGACCCGTTTAAGCTGACCAGGTCGGAGCGGGAAATGAACACCCCAGGAAACTACAGCACAAACAGACACTTGGTTAGAGACAAACCAATACAGCAAGAACAATTATGGATACAAGACATCTAAAGCGAGCAGGCAACCTGGGACCGTGAAACGGGGTGGGACGCGACAATCCTTCCCGTCTATTTGTGCAACTTGACCCCAGGGACCCCCTGCAAAAAAGAATTTCCTCTTCCAAGTCCCACCACCACCAGTTGGAAGATCAGTTATGGGTTTCCTGCTCTTGGTACCAGATTGGAAGTAGTACCAGCCGGCATCTTTAGGGCTGCTCTTCAGCTGGTACAGGTGCTTCACCTCATCAACCGTGGGCTCGCTTTGGCAACATCTGTCCCACAATATGAACAGACCAGAGAGCACTCTCCACCCGTTGGGGTTCAGCTGACCAGGAGCCAGATTTAGCCCGTTAAGTATCCGGGCAAAGTAAGGCTGCAAGGGACACCTCAGCCCATACTTAAAGCTCTCCAGATACAGGGTAACGTATCCCCTAGGAGGCCGGCTAGGTGTATCCTTCTTTCCTGGGATCTTAAGAGGTATCTCACCAGGAATACTATACCTAAGTCGGAGGTCATTGAGCTCGTCAAACGTGGTCGTACACGACATGTAATCAATGGCATAATCACGCGACAAGGCTCTACCTCCTACTGTACCCCGTTCTTCTGGTCGTGATGTTCCAGATGGAGACACCTCACCAGAATCACCTTCCCCCTTCTCACTCAAGGTGCCTCCAGAGCCAGAAGATCCCTCTTCACCACTACTTCCGCTCGTGGAGGTCGTTTGGGGGGACATCCTCCTAGCGCTAGTCCCGACACTAGACCTAGTGGGTCTTAAGGGGGCCCCGGGGTCAAAAGCAGAATCAGCGGGCAGACTAGGCAAAAAACCTAGTTCGTCGTCACCAACCTCAACGACCCTCTCCTTACCCTTCGACATATCCTAAGTTCTAACCAAAACACCACCGCCAACTACAACCTCAAGCAAAGCAGAGAGAAAGGAAATTACCTACAACTAACCAATACCGAGAAAATAGAAGAAATACCTGAAGCAGGGACTCGGTCAGAGAGAGACAGGGATGACAGCTTTGATGCCGAGGTTCATCCGCCGGAGAGACAAGAATGGGGGAAATGACGAGTTCGTGTTTGAAGATTTTGGGTTTTCTTACTGAGAAGCAAACTCTTGGGCTGCCAGCATTTAATGACGCATATTCCGAGAATCTCGCAACCGTAGGTTTGAAATTCAAATGGAGGGGTAGATTTCTGCCACATCACCGCATCCGCAATTAAATGCGACACGACTCTTGGCAGCCTTTTCCAGTCCCACGCGAGCAAAAACCGTCGAGTTTCCACTGCTGGTCCACTACATTACCCAACACCAGAAACTGGGGGACCGGTGTTTGGGAGAGATACTGTTTGGGAGAAATACCTCGACGAGACCAGGAATGACGAGCAGATATGACGAGCAGATATCTGATGGCAGAGTCCTGCGAACCGGTGTGTTCCGTAAAAGCATGGTGCGCGGAGGAACAGGAGCAGAAATATACTGCTCGTCCACGATGTTGTCATCCGCGAGGCCAATTCCCTATAAGAGGTATACGGCCATTCCGGCTAGAGGTCGATAGGCGAGGAGACCCGGTCGACGGCAGTTGGCAAGACATGCTCTCCAGCCCGAGAATCTAGGCACGACAGCCACGCTTTCCCCTGAACCGTGGCGTAACACGCAAGATCTCACAGAACCACGACAGCCACGCTTTCCCCTGAACCGTGGCGTAACACGCAAGATCTCGCAGAACCACGACAGCCATGCTTTCCCCTGAACCATGGCGTAACACGCAAGATCCCCCGTTTGCCCATAACGCAGCAGTCAGAGCCCCAGACCGTCTCGAAAAAAGCGGAAAACTGGGATTCAGAGGAAGCCTATAAAAAGGTAGCCAACGAAGGTAAAAGGGTTAGCAATTTTGATTCTAAAAGAGAGAAAACAATCTAAGGGCCAAAAGATTTGTGGCAAGCGTTCCCCGAACCTTCATATCTGACTTGAGCGTCGGAGGGTTTGCGCCGGGAAAACAACCGGCGTACTCTAACTTGTCTGTGTGCGCAGGAACCTCCGGGGAAGAAGCCTTACGCGGAGACCTCCTGGTCGTGGTGAAGTTGATCGAGCAGAGATCCTGGTCGTAGGATGAGGAGAACCAGAATCTCGCATCAACAACTTATATGCCAAAATCTGATTACAGGTTTAACATCCAATTAAAAAGAGCATAGAAACAAATCTTTTGCAATTCTTTCTGTTATTGATTAATAAATGTCCCAACATTTTCCGCCACATAATATACTAAATAAAATCTCTAACTGACAAATAATAGGTTTGCCATTTGCAATTCAATATGCTTGAACCCAATCAAACAAGAGAACCAAACTCAAGGCTTTTCAAGCTACAATGCAGCTTACGCAGATACATAACTATACTTTATCTCTGTTGCCAGTTTGTGCACACGAAGAAATATGAATTTGGAGTGTTGAAAGTACTAACAAATGCACAGCGAACATATACAGTACCCAAGTTTTCCAGTTGAAAGCACGGGGAAGAATCAAAGGAATACCTAATAATATGTAAAAATGAATTGATTTGTTAATTTTGCATAAAAAGAATTAAATAAAAAATAGAAAATAATGCACATAAGAGAACAGTAAGCATCAAACCACATACCTTGAACAACCCATCGTACAATGGAGTCCAATTAATCTGCAATCAGTATCAATTATTCCGATCTGCAGAAGAAACGGTCAAAATAGAGTGAAAGCGGAAGTGGAATGACCTTTGCTAAAATTTCATTAATATTAAAACGGACAGAAGGGGGAAAAATGCATTGTAACATAAAATAACCACAAAAATTCATTAGAGCAAGTCAACGACCATTATCTGCAGGACGACCATAGCTCTACAGAATAAGTGCATAACTTCATCAGTGCAAGAATGCAACAGATAAGGGGGGAAAGAAGACATTTAATTGGTTCTCACACGTAAAAGACTAAATCTACTTTCTGACGTTTATGAATGTTTCAATGGGGATAGTCGACCTTCTGATAGAAAATTGATCGTCGAAAACTAAGGCAAATGATAATTAAAAGGAACAGACAGAACATTACTAGCCTATATAAGAGTCCAAATTTCGCACAATTGCGAAGAATCCCAAAACCTTGGCCACTGTTAAGATATCCCTTTCTAACGTGAGCTTCAACAATGTCAAACATCTGCTAATCAAATGATGAAAGCTAATTGTCACTCTTTTTTTTTTTATTCTCTTGAATGTTTGAACCTTGTAACGAGCTCAGATGACTCCGCATCCCCCCGAAAATCCTATGCTTCACCCTTATATGAGCACAAAAGATAAATAAAATCAAACCACAAACAATATCAGAGCTGCAACAATATAACTCTTACAAGAATAAAAATGGCAACTCACATGAGGGCTGAAAAGTTCTAGCGTTGCAATTCTTCCATATATCAGTACATCCAACATAGACTCTGTTTAATGGTCAAGTCCAAGCCGAGATCTTTCATTAATTTGGCTGCACAGGAAACCTAAAGACAGATGATGATGGGCTAAGCATATCAATCTTAGGACAATAAATTTGAAGTTCAAAATAAATTTAGAGTAATTTATACCCTACCCCCAAATGAATTGATATTTTACACCGCACTCCCAAAAGATTTGACTCATTGCATTGCGTCCCTAATTCCGTTAATTTTTCACTTATTTCTAATGGCTCCATCTAACTTTTGATTGAATGACAAAAATGCCCCTCTATATGAATTCAAATACATTTAATTACACAAAACCTAGTCCAACATTTTATATTTATGTTAATACCCTCCAATAAAAGGTTCATTATAGAGTGCATGCCCTTTTTTTAAAAAAACAAAATTTTAAGCTCATTTAATTTTTTTAAAAGGTTTTTATTTCAATCGCAATAAAAAAAAAACTTCTTGTTACATATACATTGTCACCATTATTATTTTTAAAAAAAAATTATTTCAATTGCAATAAAGAGAATTTTTATTAAAATTAATTTAAGGAACGAACTTTAAATTTTTATTAAAATTAATTTTACCCCTCCACCATTAAACTTAACGGAGAAAATAATAGAATTGAGGGCGCGGTGCAACGAGTTAAATCTTTGGGGTGTGTGGTGCAAATGTCAATTCATTTGGGGGTAGGATATAAATTACTCATAAATTTATAGTTCGTCTTTTGACACCCCTCAATTTCCTCAAAAGCCCCCACTTCCAATTGAAAACCACTTTATTCATTTTACATTTTCAACCGTAATTATAATCAACCTAAAGGCAGAGAGACACGTGGTTTCTCACACCCCATGCAAGATACTTCACCTCTTTCTTGCACGTAGTTTTTATTTGACTTCGTTCGTTTTAATTTTTTTTTTAAATTGATAGAGCTCTGGGAATGAATACAACATATTATTACGCTTTTTTCCCTTCAATCTCTAACAGAATTTTGAAGTTTTCCACGATTAAGTTGGCTTTCAAAAATTTCGTTGTGCTATAAAACTTATAATAAATTTTTAAAATTTGTGATTCATTGAGAATTAGAGATTTTCAATAATATTGTATCGCATTATATGGCAAAAAAGATTATTTTTAAATTTAAAGAATAATTCCAGCAACTAATTAAGCAAGATCAATAGGTAACATAAACATATTCAAAATTCTATGTTTCTGTCAAAGGGAAAAATTATAATAAAATTCACATTAACAGCCAATAAGGTCATCACTTGATAGATAATGACACATCATTCATGTTCAAATTTGGGATAAAAAAATTACATATTAATTCATGCTTTAAAGTTTGCTACTGGGCCAGGAAAAGCTTTGCCATTTTTCATTTTATACTACTTTTGATTTTAGATTTTATTGCAGCCATCATGAATTTATAATTTCTTTAATATTTGATGACCAATATTTAAAAGCAAAGTATTTTGGTTTAAACAAATGAAAATTTATTTGGCCTTCAAATTCTACCATTGTGAAAGAGCATGTGGAGAAGTTTGACAGGGAGTGTTGTGTATTGTGATTTTAAGAGTGAATTGGTTTCATCAATAGTCTAAAATTGGTTCCGTTAACATATTTTTGTAGATCACAAGTGGAAAAAGCAAATTGAACTGATTATGCTTATTTTATTAATCTTTGCATGTGTAAACCCAACAATGGAAATAGATTTGGGGCAACATTAAAGCCTCTGACTTGGAATATAATTTCTCAGGAATTGAAAACAGTCACGGAAAAATCTATTACCCCAAAAAATTAAAAATGGGTGTGATTACATCACATGGCAATACCTCACATGGCTACAAATAACAATGGCAACCTGATTGGTTATAATTCTGCTACTTATACTTTTGATTGACTGCCTTAAAGACGGGAAGTATACTTGAAGGTAACATTCTTTTAGTTTTTTATTTATTTAGTTGATAATGTCTTCTGGCATAGTCAGAGAGCTATCTAATGTTAGACATGTTCCTGAGCTCAAAAGAAATCTAATTTTTCTTAGTATGCTAGATAAGGTGGGGTGTAGTATTAGAGTTAAATTAAGTGTTTTAAAGGCTATTACAGGGTCTACGATATTGATGAAAGTTGACATGTCAAATGGCTTCTATGTATTGTATCATTTGTATGGTACTGCCATATTTTGTGATGTAGGTATTGCTAAAAACCATATTCAAGATAAAACATTATTATGAAAATCATATTCAAGATAAAACATTATTGTGGTTAGGGGTGGACATAAACCCACAACCCATGGGTTTATTCAAACTCAAACCAAATAAAATGGTTTGAGTTGGATAAATTATAAAAATGGATTATATTTGGGTTTTGATGTAAGAAACTATTTTATAATGATTTGGATATGGTTTACCCATGGGTCATGAATAAATTCTCAAAACTCAAGTGACGTGTAAGTGAAAAATAAATTAAACAAGATAAATTCTCGCCATTGTCACCTTCTTCGCAATTCCTCAAGAGAGAGATGGCGTTGTAGAACTTGTTTTGATGAAGCATTGTATGTGTGTGCATGTTTCGTGACTTGTATTCTTGTTGGATTGGTGATTTTGAAATTTAATTTGAAGCCTCAACGAGCTTGCATTGGACCTCCACCTATTTGATCATTTGCCTATGAGGTAATACTCTTACACACTCGCAGTCACTGCTGAGATAAATCAAACTTCGAGACATTCTAAGCTGCATGTCACGGGATGAGTATTTTGCGCAGCTAACCCGTGCGGCACTTAGACAACTTTGCCAAATGTTGCTAAGTAAGCCTAGAGCTTCTCGAACTAGAGAAAAGAGCAATTGAGCCGAATAAGGGAAATTGTATTGCACAAAGAGAGATTACAATGCTTGAGTGGCTTACAATGCTTGTTGTAGTGTTTGTTGGATGCAAATGCCGAATGCCATCCCATATTTATAGGGGAGGCTTGCCAATAGCTACCACTTCCTAGCTATTTACATGTGTTGGAATTGTAAGGAGAATTCTAGAGTATTTACAAGCTCACGTGCTAGAGTTGCCTAGAATGTTCCGGAATTGGGCCAAGCTAGCACTCTTGGCTTTGTGTTGGCTCTCTAGCCCGAAATTGTGGGCAATTGGGCTAGCGAATTGGGCAGTCCGCAACATCCTCCCCCACCTAAGCTCGCGGCGTCCTCGTCGCGCTCTCATGCTTGAAGCGTTGGATGTGCTCAGCGAATTGCCACAAATCATCTTCACGTTCCCAAGTGGCTTCGCTCTTGGGGAGATTTTTCCACTTCACCAAGTACTCGCTATGTGCTGGCACGCCCCTCCTCGAAACCACACGGTCCGCAATGATGTAATCCACATCTTTGTCGAGCGCGGTGACAACGGCGGTTGGTGCGTGCCTCGATTCTCCGCGACTTGGGTTTCCCATGTCTTCGTGATATGGCTTGAGAAGACTCACATGGAAGACCGGATGGATCTTGAGTCTTGGCGGAAGTTGGAGTTGATACGAGACGTTGCCCACACGTCGAACAACTCAGAAGGGTCCCTCGTAGCGCCTCACTAACCCCTTGTGAACTTTCCGCAAAGTCTTGAACTGTTGGGGTAGGAGCTTGATCATGGCTTGATCACCTTCCTTGTACTCAACATGCTGTCTCCTTGTATTCGTCCATTTCTTCATTTTCCTCGCGGCTTTGTCGAGGTAGGCTCGCGTGATGTCCGCTTCCTCATGCCATTCGCGGGCGAGCTTATGTGCCACGGGGCTTTTCCCTCCGTAAGTCAAGGCTATGGCATTGGGGGTTATGGGCTGGAATCCCATGATGATCTCGAACGGACTCTTCCCCGTAGCCTCGCTTCGCTGCAAGTTATAAGAAAATTGGGCGATGTCGAGTAGCTTCACCCAATCCCACTGGCAAGCACTCACATAATGCCTCAAGTACATCTCGAGGAGGCCATTAATGCGCTCGGTCTACCCATCCGTTTGTGGGTGGAAGCTTGTCGAGAACTTGAGATTGGTCCCCAACATCTTAAAGAGCTCCGTCCAAAAACGCCAAGTGAACCGAGGGTCTCGGTCACTTACAATGCTCTTTGGAACTCCCCAAAGCTTCACAATGTGCTTGACGAATAGGCGGGCTGCCTCGTCCGCTTTGCAATCGACTGGTGCGGCAATGAATGTGGCATACTTGCTTTATCGGTCGACAACGACCATGATGCTTCCACAACCTTTGGACTTTGGCAGCGATGTGATGAAGTCCATGGAGACACTTTCCCATGGCCTTGTTGCTAGTGGTAGTGGCTCCAACAATCCCACTGGAAGTTGATGATCCACCTTATCTTGTTGGCACACAAGACAAGTTCGCACATATGCCTTGATGTCGTCCCTCATGTGCGGCCAAAAATACGAGGCTTGAACTAGTGCGGTGGTGTGCTCGATTCTTGGGTGACCAGCCCACTTGGAGTCGTGGCACTCCTTGATTACTTCCTTCCGCAAGTTTCCCCACCTTGGCACGAACAGCCGATCTCCCTTGGTGAGGAGGATGCCTTCCTCTTGCCAAAAGCGCCTTGTCTTTCCCTCGAGCACCTTCTCTAGCAAGTCTTTTGCTAGCGGATCTTGTTGGAGGCCTTCCTTGATGCGTGAGACAAGGTCGGATTTCAGTTGGCTCATGCTCAGTGTCGCCAATTCGGCCTTGCGGCTTAGAGCGTCCGCAACGACATTGGCTTTACCTGGTTTGTACTCGAGCCGATAGTCGAATTCCGCAAGGAAATCTTGCCACCGTGCTTGCTTCGGACTCAACTTCTTTTGAGTTTGGAAGTAGCTTGTCGCCATGCTGTCCCTCATGATCGTGAAGTGTGAGCCAAGCAAATAATGTCGCCACACTCTTAGACAATGGATGATGGCTGTCATCTCTTTTTCTTGCACCGTGTAGCGGTGTTCCGTATCGTTTAGCTTTCGACTCTCGAACGCTATAGGGTGGCCTTCTTGCATGAGGACTCCTCCTATGGCGAAATCTGAGGCATCCGTTTGGACTTCGAAGGGCTTTGTGTGGTCTGGAAGGGCGAGGACTGGTTCCTCCGAAATTGCTTTCTTCAACTCCTCGAATGCGCGTTGGCATCCTTCGGACCAATGCCACGTTCTGTTTTTCTTGAGCATATCTGTTAAGGGTGTCGCCTTGGCCGAATAACCCTCGATGAAGTGGCGGTAGTAATTCACCAGCCCAAGGAATGAGCGAAGCTCGGGTACTTTCGAGGGAGGCTCCCACTTGAGGATGACCCTTACTTTGGCATTCTCCATCATAAGCTTCCCGCCCGCAATCTTGTGGCCAAGGAACTCCACCTCTTGTTGGGCAAACAAGCACTTCTCCAATTTGAGGAAGAGCTCGTTGTCTTGAAGTACTTGGAGGACTTGTCGCAAGTGTTGGGCATGATCCTCAAGCGTGGTGCTATACACCACTATGTCATCCAAGTATACGACCACGAAGCGGTCGAAGAATGGTTGGAGCACCTTGTTCATGAGCGTGCAAAATGTGGCGGGTGCATTAGTAAGGCCAAAAGGCATCACAAGGAATTCAAAAGACCCGTACCTTGTTGTGCACACTGTCTTCGGTTTGTCTCCCTTGGCGATGCGCACTTGATAGTACCTGGAGCACAAGTCAAGTTTGGTGAAGTACTGTGCTTTGCCAAGCTGGTCGAACAAGTCCGCGATCAAGGGAATCAGATACTTGTTCTTGATGGTGATCTTGTTGAGCGCTCTATAATCGATGCACATCCGCAGCGATCCATCCTTTTTCTTTTGGAATAGGACCGGTGCACTGAATGGGGCCTTTGAGGGGCGAATGTAGCCTGCGTCCAGTAAGTCTTTGAGTTGTCTCCGCAACTCTTCTAATTCGGGTGGCGCCATGCGGTAGGGCGCCAAGGCTGGTGGCTTCGTGCCTTGTTCCAACTCGATTGCATGATCTACCTCTCGTCGAGGTGGGAGCCTCTTTGGAAGTTCTGGAGGCATCACGTCCTTGTACTCATTGAGGACGGTTTGAATTCGCGGAGGGATTTGACTTGGTGACGTTCCGCTATTTCCTTCCTCGTTTAGTTCCTGGATGGAGACCAAGAAGCTTGGGTCTTTCTTGAAAGCCCTCTTGAATTGCATGGAGGAGAGTGTCTTCTCCTCGGACTTGCCTCGTTCTGTGGGAACCATGCATGCCTTACTCCCGTCGAGGATGCTTAGGGAGTTCATAGCGGGCAGCGGGAAGGCATGGACTTGGTCGAAGAATTCCATGCCGAGGACCATCTTGAAGTCGTCCATGGGCACGATGGAAAAATCAAGCTTTCTGCTCCACGTACCGAGTGTTAAGTGCACGCCTTGTGCGATTCTCGCAATTGGCTTGGCGGGTGAGTTTACTGCCTTCATTGTCCTTGGTGGTCTTGAGGCCTAAGCGCTTGGCCTCGTCTACGGACACAAAGTTGTGTGTTGCTCTCGTGTCTAGCAGCGCGCGAACGGACTGACCATTTATCTTCACGCTAACATACATGAGCCCTTTCTTGACGAGTGCGGGCTGTTGGCGGTTGAGTGTACCGAGGCGTTGGAGAGAACCCATGCTGAGTTGGGGTTCCTCCGTGGACATTGTGGGGTTGCTCTTGAGTTGGGCAGCAAGAGCATTAAGCGACCTCATCTCTAGATAGTCGCGTACCCAATGAGGACCGTTGCATATGAAGCATGGGCTTCACGGCTTTGGCGCCTCCTTCTTGCCCTTCGATTTTCCTTGCCCGCACTTGTTGCTAGGCGGCTTTTTCTGCCCCCAATCTTTGCGGTTGTTGCCTTTGTCATTGTGACTCTCTCCCCCACATTTGCCTTGGTTGGCCTTTTTGTCCTTCGATTGGGTAGAGTATTCGGTGAGTGACTCCGCAATGGCGATGGTGTCGTCAAGTGTTTGAACACCCCGCCTATCGAGCTCAGTCTTGGCCCAATCCTTGAGGCCATCTTGGAAGTAGAAGAGCGAATCCTTGTCGGACATGTCGCTTATCTCCAACATGAGGGTAGTGAACTCGTTGATGTAGTCTCGAATGCTACCCGATTGCTTGAGGCGACGTAAGCGCGCTCGCGCTTCCTTCTCTACATTGCTTGGGGCAAACTGCTTTCGGAGTTCTTGCTTGAAGTCGGCCCAAGTGTCGATGGTGCAAATGCCCTTGCCCATCTCGCCATGCTTGCGACGCCACCCTAGTTGTGCAGCGCCTCTAAGATAGGTGGGTGCAGTGCCCACTTTCGATGCCTCGTCTCGGACACCCATGGCATCGAAGTATTGATCCAGCCCAAAGAGGAAGTTGTCCACGATTGTGGCGTTGCATGTGCCATCGTAGGTGTCGGGCTTTGGCACGTCAATGCGGCGCGCATCACTCGAGTTTGCGAAAGCTGGACTAGCGGAGAGTGTGCGCTTGTGCCATGCCCAATCCGAGCGGACTTCATCCACTTCCGCACGGACAGCGTGTAGTCCGTCCTGAACAAAACTACGAAGTTTGAGCAACTCATCATGAAAAGAACGAAACTCACCTCGGAGAGTGTTCTCTTGCTCTTGGATGAGAGCTTTTGTTGCCACCGTGAACTCGGCGTATTCCCCCTTGAGACCATCCACTCTTTCCTCCAATCCCTCGAGGCTATCTTGAGCGGCGGACAATGCGATTTCGAGAGTGGTCACACGAGGCTCCAACGCATCCACGGATGGGGCCTTGGACTTGCCGCGAGTCTTGTCTTGGGCGCGCTCTCCCTCTCGGCGGCGGCTTGGTTCCGGTGGAACATCCACACCAACAACACCCTCTTGTGCTACGTTCGAAGGGTTGGCCATTGCTTCGTGAGCTAACTTGCGTGCGTACAAACCTTAGCTCTGATACCACTTGTCACGGGATGAGTATTTTGCGCAGCTAACCCGTGCGGCACTTAGACAACTTTGCCAAATGTTGCTAAGTAAGCCTAGAGCTTCTCGAACTAGAGAAAAGAGCAATTGAGCCGAATAAGGGAAATTGTATTGCACAAAGAGAGATTACAATGCTTGAGTTGCTTACAATGCTTGTTGTAGAGTTTGTTGGATGCAAATGCCTAATGCCATCCCATATTTATAGGGGAGGCTTGCCAAACTCTAGAGATTCTAGAGAATTCTACCACTTCCTAGCTATTTACATGTGCTAGAATTGTAAGGAGAATTCTAGAGTATTTACAAGCTCATGTGCTAGAGTTGCCTAGAATGTTCCGGAATTGGGCCAAGCTAGCACTCTTGGCCTTGTGTTGGCTCTCTAGCTCGAAATTGTGGGCAATTGGGCTAGCGAATTGGGCGGTCCGCAACATGCAGCTACCTTTCTTCATAACTCTCACAAGTGGATTTAGTTAGCAATTTTTTATCAATCTATGGGTAGATAAGACGAGATTACAGGTTTCAACAAGGACATAAGATTATATAAATATTGAATCATGTATGACCTGAGTATTTTATTGGTCATTGCAGAATCAATTTGCTATTCTTTAGCTACTCAATTTTTATTTTTTTTTTGTTGGGAAATTGAAGTGCTAACTACAAGTAAGATGATGGCTGTTATTACAAGTGTGACAGTCATTAATTTTCTTATGGTTAAAACATTTTTGAGCTTTGTCATTTTGTGCTTTATGTTGAACATATTTAAGAGATAACATAATTAAAATTATATGATTTTTTTTGCTGAATTGGCTTAAAATTATATGATTTTTTTGGCTGAATGTGCATTATGGTTGTGTTTCCTTATATTTGGTAATTTTTTTGCTAAATTGGCTTAGGATTATATGACTTTTTTTTCACTAAATTTTATATGGATGAGAACTCATATGATTTTTTTGGCTGAATTGGCTTAAAATTATATGATGTGCATTATGGTTGTTATTCCTTATATTTGGTAAATTTTTTGTTGAATTGGCTTAGGATTATATGACTTTTTTTTCACTAAATTTTATATGGATGAGAACTTAATTTGTCACGGTAATAATTCCTTGGACACTTTGGCAACTACTCAAAGCAAGAGGAAAAAGCCATCAGAGAGATCGGAATTATGGGACCAATTCACTAAATACGATCCATGTAATAAATGCAAGTGTAATTATTGTGGTAATGATCATGCTTGTTTATGCTTGTAAGAATAAACATGGGGCTAAAATTGAGACTAGTACATTAAGGAATTATTTGTTGCGTTGTCCTAATTATTTGAGCACATTTGAGGATGAACATCAAACTTCTCATGAAATGAAAGATGAATCTACCAACAAAGTGTTGGCTCCACTGGCAATGGAGTCCCCTTAAGTGGTCTGACTTGGTTTGCTCCCTAGTTCGAGTCGCAGGGAAGTCGTCTTTGTTGGGAGAACATGTGCCTCTCTGTTTGAGCGGGGACTTCTAGTATGAGTTGTGGTACGGGCTTAAAGGTGCCTCCCACAGTTGGGGCCCTCCCCAGGATACCTTGTGGTTAAGACCAAAAAAAAAAAGATGAATCTAAGTCTCATGTCTTTGATAAAGAAGAATATAGAAAAGCCCTTACGAGGTTCGTTATTATTGATGAATTACCTTTTAGTTTTGTGGAGAAAGAGGACTTTCAATAATATAGTAAGCAATTGGAACCAAACTTTGATCTACTGTCTAAGAGAACCCTTGTTAGAGATGTGTACAAAATTATTTTTGGAGGAAAAGCAAAATTGCGAAACTTTTTGGTATCAAATAAGCAAAGGGTTTGCATAACCACAAATGCATAGACTTCTATCTAATGTTACTACATGGTGATTATAACCCACTTTAGTGAATGGAAATTGCAGAAGAGAATTTTAAATTTTTGCACAGTACCTAATCATAAAGGGGAAACAATTGGAAAGGTAATTGTATCTTGTTTACTTGAGTGGGGTATAGAAAGGGTATTTACCATTATTGTTCACAATGCTAGTTCAAATGAGTTAGCTATCAATTATGTTGGAAAGTGCTTTAAAATTTCAAAAGGCTTTTGAGAGATTGGAGGATGATAATCGACATTATGTTTCATATTTTAAAGAGGATGGAGGACCTCTTAATAGTGATGATTAGGAAAATGCTAATGTTTTGTGTTGTTTTTGAAGTCATTTTATGATATAACTTTGAAATTTAATGGTTCAATGTACGTGACTTCAACTTATATTTGCATGAAATGTGCTCAATTCATTCTGGTTTGAGATCACTAATTGAAAGTGGTGATGTCAAATCTATCTAAAATGGCAACAAGTATGAAAAATAAATATGACAAATATTGGGGTTCAATTGATAGCTTCAATAATTTGTTGCTTATTTCGGTTATTCTTGATCCACGTTATAAGTTAAAATATGTGACATTTTGCTTTGAAGACATTTTTGTTATTGATAAGGTTGGCAAGAAGACTGAAAAGGTGAAAAATCTTTTAATACGTCTTTATGATTACTATAAGGATCTTGACACTAAGATTGATGGTTGTGGATCATCTAGTAGTGTTGGTAAGTCATCAGTTCTTTATAGTAGGAACTTTAATAAAAATGTGGGGTTTTCTAAACTTTTAAGTGTTGCAAAGTTCAAACAAAGAATATGAAAAGATAATTGTGTTGACATGAAAAATGAAGTAGCGAGGTACTTGTTGATGATGATGACTTTGAGATTTTGGCATGGTGGAAAATGAACTCAATAAAAAATCGAGTTCTTTCACATATTGCATAGAATGTGTTTGCAATTCCAATATCTACAGTAGCTTCAGAATCTGCTTTTAGTATTGGAGGACGCATTATTAATTCATTTCGTAGTTCTTTAAGTCCGAAGATGGTGGAAGCTTTGATATGCTCACAAAATTGGTTACGTAACACTGTTGTCTCATTACAAGATGAACCAATAATGGAGGAGCTCGAGTTTTATAAAGTCATGATGTCAGGTAACTGTTTATCATAACAAGTTAAAAAATTTATTTTTTATTTAATGTAGAGTTTGGATCAAATACAACAATGGAGACGATGGCTTTGAATTGATATTATTCTTATGATTTTGGTATGAATCATCTTTATAACTATTCAACTTTATAATTTTTTTTGATTATTTATTTGTTGGTGAAGGAACGGACTCAGTTGATCATGGAATTTTTTGATTAAAGTACTGCGAATAGGAGTGATTATGATGGATTGCTTTGATACTTGAATTAAGATGTTTTATCTTGTTTTGATTTGTATTGACATTGTTAGAGTTTGTATTGTAATATGGTTAATACTACTAGTTTTTTTTCTTTCTTTTAATTTATTTATCGATGTCATGTTTGTGGAAGTTTATTATTAGCGCTTAATTTAATTCTTTCTTTTAGTTTTTTATCTACAATATTTTTCATATTTTAATATTAATTTAATAATTAATGATTATTATAATTTTGATAGAATTAAAAATTCAAAATATAAAAGATTTTAATTATAAAATTCAAACCAAACCCAAATGAGTTAGTTTGGGTTGGGTTAAAAATATTTGGACTGGTTTGGGATGGGTCAAAACTTTTATGGTTTGGTTTGGATTAACTTAAAACTCAATCCAAACCAACCCATGCCCACCCCTAATTGTGACATCTGAGGTTGGGTCACATAAGTGAAAAAGGGGCTGAAAGAATTAGAAAAACAAAGAGCTCTAGATAATGATAAGGTAAATATTTTGGAGTTTTGTGAGGAATGTCTGCTACGAAAGTCCTCAAGAGCCAGTTTCAAGACTGTAATGCATACGAAAACAATGATTATACACATTCACAAGCAAGGTCTTTAGGTGGAGCTAAGTACTTTTTATCTTTAGTTGATGACTTTTCTAGGATGGTTTAGGTTTATCCTTTAAGAAGCAAAGATCAAGCTTTGATAATTTTAATTATTGAAAAGTTTTGATCGAAACTCAAACAAATAGAAAATACAGAGTATTTAGGTGGAGCTAAGTACTTCTATCTTTAGTTGATGACTTTTCTAGGATGGTTTGGTTTATCCTTTAATAAGCAAAGATCAAGCCTTTGATACTTTTAATAACTAGAAAGTTTTGATCGAAACTCAAACAAATAGAAAAGTCAGAGGACTTAGAATTGATAATGGTTTGGAGATCTTAACAGTCAATTTGATGATTTTTTTGAAAAAAAAAATGATATTCTTAGGCATAAGACAGTAGGCTTACATCTGAGCAAAATGGTTTGGCTGAACGAATGAATGCAACTCTAATGGAAAAAGTTAGGTGCATGTTAATTCATTCTAAACAACCTAAGGCACTGTGGGCTAAAGATTTAAACACAACTTGTTATCTCGTTAATAGAAGTCCCTAAACTATTTTACATTTCAAAACTCCTTGTGAGATATGGTTAGAGAAGTTTGCAAAAGTTTTGGTGTCCTGCTTATACACGCTTAAAACAAGGCAAACTTAAACCTAGAGACTTGAAATGTGCCTTCTTGAGGTATTCTGATGGGGTCAAGACTTATAAGATTTGTTGTACTATTATGAAGCCACACAAGTGTATAATTGGTAGGTATGAGGTCTTCAATGAAACTGAAATGCTGAAGGATCAAGTTGCTACACAAGTAGATGTATAATAGTTCCAAAACCTGATGAATCTCATTTTGAGTGGAGTTATCTTGAATTAAGGATGTCCATGACAGAGATCATAATGAATTTGATGATTAAGAAAATATAAGGCTACTAACCCAATATCAGGACAAATTTCCATTCAAGAATATTAACTCAGCAAGGATAAATAGAAGAGGACAGTGAAGGCACTTAAGAGATTGGAATATGCTGACTTAATAACGTATACCTCCATAAGTAGCATATGAAGAAGACTGTTGCAATTCAAAATTTTATGCAGAAGCTGTTACAATTCAAAATGTTGAGCACATTTAAGCTATGTAGGATGACATGAAATCTCTTTATAAAAATGAAACTTAGGAGTTGATTCAGAAACTAGAAAGTAAGAAGATAATAGGCTGCAAATGGATTTTCATGATCAAAGAAGGTATTCTTGGTGTTGAATCAAGAAGGTTCAAATCTAGGTTGATTGCCTAAGCGTTCATACAGAAAGAAATGATTGATTTCACTGAAGTATTCTCTTCATACAATATGTCTCAGTTAGAATAATCTTATCACTTGTTGCTGTCAATGGCATGCATCTTCAACAGATGGATTTCAAAATTTCTTTCTTACAAGAGAAGCTTCAAGAAGAAATTGTAATGTCACAACTTGAAGACTTTATTGACCTTAAGAATTTAGATTGGGTTTGTTTACTGAAGAAATCCCTTTATGGCAAATTTGATAGCCATATGCAGAAGCTGCATTTTCATAGATGCAGTTATGATTGTTGTGCATAATTAAGAAAGGTTAACGAAGATGAAATGATGTATCTCATTCTATATGTTGATGACAAGCTTTTGGCTTATACATACATTAGTCAGATAGAGATATTAAAGTGGCAGCTGCATGATGAGTTTGATTAAAATACCTTAGTTCTGTAAAAAGGATATGTGGAATGGTTGATTAGGGACAAAAAAGCCAAGACTTTGTTTATTTCTCAAGAAAAAAAATATTATCAAAGTCTTAGAAAAATTTGGGATGTTAAATAGCAAGTCAGTGTAAACACCTTTGGCTGCATATTTCAGATTATAGAATCAACAGTGTCCAAATATTAATCTTGAGCAATCATAAATGTCAAAAGTACTTATGCTAGTGTTGTTGGCTACTTAATGTATGCAATTGAGTTAACTAGGCCAGACATTTCATATGCTGCCAGTGTTGTGAGTAGGTTTATGGATAATCTTGGCAAAGAGCATTGGAGAGCTATAAAATAGGTACTTAGGCATCTAAAGGGAGGACATCTAGCTATAATTTATTGTATGGAGGTGAAATTGCATATTTAGGGAGAGCAAAATTGCACAAGTATTTTCTTGAAAAGTCTGTCATCATCAAAAAGGGGGACATTGTTAACATAAATATTTCTTTATTGATTTTGATGATAACAAACTTGATTAAGATTGATTAATCTTTTAAAAGCTCAAAATAATTTTCATCTATTTTGACAAGTTTTATAAAGTGTTTTTATAAAAATTTGGAGACAAACAGTTATCTTGCAAAATAGGTCACTGCAGCAGTTTCTGTGGAAAACGGCGATCCGACAATCTTGATAAATGGCTCGCCGATATCAAACAGAATTGAAGATTAGTCTCTGGACCTAAACGGCGATCGGACAATTTTGATAAACGGCTCGCCGATATCAAATAGAATTGAAGATTAGTCTCTGGACCTAAACGGCGATCCGAAAAATCTGATAAATGGCTCGCCGATATTGAACAGAACTGAAGATTAGCCTCTGGACCTAAACGGTGATCCGACACCTAGATAACGGCGATCCAACAAATTTGAAAATCAGCCCAACGGTCATATTGACCAGTCAAACGACGATCCGACATCTAATTAACGGTGATCCGATAGTGTGCAGAAAGTCAATAACGGCTAGTTTTCAGCTCCAACTATAAATAAGCTCATTCAAATTCAAACAATATTGATCACAACACGACCATTGAGCTTATATTCGAGAATACAATCTTCATAGAGCTTTAAAATACATTCTTGTTTCATCTATTCACACATCGGGCATTGATTTGTAATCTTAAATATTGTGTGAGAGAAAAATAATTTTTTAATCTTCTACTTTGAGTGATTGTAAGTGTTAGGATACACTTGGGTTAAAAGATTAGGGATAATCTCTTGTTGTAAAGGTTCATTGACACCTTGGAAGTCAAGTGTAAGCATTTGAAGCCTTGGAGGCTTGCTTAGTGAAATCCTCAAGCCTGGAAAGCTTAGAGGCGTGGATATAGGTGAGGTTGGCCGAACTACATAAAAATCTTCGTGTTTGAATCTCTCTTCCCTTATCTTTTTATATTATAATTGATTTAATTGTTATTTCATTAAATTCATTTTAGATTTGCATGATAATTTGTTTTAGAATCTAATTTTTAGAATCCTAATTCACCCCCCCCTCTTTGGTTGCATACTTGTATTTCAATTGGTATCAGAGCCTTGTTCTCTTATTAGGACTTAATCGTCTAAAGTACAAGATTCATGGCAACCCTAAATGACTTAACCTTTAGAGAAGGGCAATCCACAACTAGACCACCGTTCTTTGACAGTAATGACTATGCATATTGGAAAACTAGAATGAGAATCTATTTGCAAGCTATAGATTATGAAATTTGGGAAGTTGTTTGTGATGGTCCATTCATGCCTATGTTTAAAGAAAAAGTAGGAGATGATATTTCTAAACCAGCAAGTCAATGGAGTGAGTTAGAAAAGAGAAAAATGTCCTTAAACTCCAAGGCAATGAATGTCTGGTTTTGTGCTCTTGATAAGAAAGAATTCCATAGAGGCTGCCTGCCGCACGAAGAGGCAGATTCATTGCAACTGTATTAATTTGATAGGGCTCAAATAATTTATTTATTTTTATATAATTTCAGGCTTAATGGATTCTATTATACTTGAATTGTGTTACGATGATTGGTGGGAGACATTAGAGGATAGCCATATAGAGTATGTGAATGGTAAAAATAGAGCTTTTTTGGTTGGGAAAAATTGTCTGTTTGATCAGTTATTGGCAAGAGTATATGAGGTGTTACAAATAAACCCTAATGAATATAATATCGCAATGAAGACAACTTTGGCCATGGATATATTTGATGATGAAATAGTGAGGGTTGTGTTGCATATGGCATCCAATGTAGCCAATTTTGGATACATTCCTATATTCGTGACCACATCACTTTGAGTTCCGAGCGAAGGTATTGAGCCACATGTCGATATAAAAATTTCGTTTAGAGCAAATATGTCTGGCCCCGATAATGAAGAAGAGGTGTTGCCAAGGACAATATCGTTGCAGCAATATTACTCTCCAATCTACAACAATTATGACAACATTGATCATAACGGCATTACGGTACAGGATGTTGGAGCAACGACATTTCCAATCACGACGTCGTTGGACCAACGATATTCTCCGTATCACAACAATGATTTCCGGGACAATGATGATCTTCATAATGAGACAGAGGGGGATAATGTTTGTACAGAACCTTCTAATAGTATGAGGAGCACTCATTTTAATAATGATGGTGATGATGGAGAAGCCGGTCCTTCGAATATTTCGTTGTTTCAGCATGAGGATGAGTGTGAAGACAATACTCATGTGAATAACAGAGGCAATAGACCTATTCCTCCTATGGTTCGATCGAGAAGGAGAATTGACCCCCTTACAAGTCTTGCTCCAACTTTGCCTTCGAACATGATTGCTCCAAGCTTTGTTAACAGTTGTGACTCAGATGATATCAGTATGGGTAAGCTATTTGCTGAGGAGAATGAATTTATATTACAACTATGCAAGGTTGCCTTTAAGGATAAGTTTGATTTCAAGATTGCACGGTCTACAACAACAAGTTTCGAGGCTCACTGTTGTCGGTCATATTATCGACAATGTACACACTTGTCATAATGAGGTATTCGTTGATGGACGTCATCAAGTAAGGAGCTGGGTTGTCGGTCATATTATCGCAGAAAAATATTCAAGACAAGAGAATTTATACTCCGAATGACATAAGAGCAGATATGCAACATGAATATGGTGTTCAGTTAACATACCAGCAGACATATCGGGCAAGAGAAGTTGGTCTTGAAATAGTTCGAGGCAACCCTGCAGAGTTATACAACTTGCTCCCTAAATACTCTCACGTACTAACTACAGCGAATGAGGGTACAGTCACTCACCTCGAGCAGGATGGAGATGATAATTTCTTGTACTATTTTGTAGCACTCGGATCTTCCATAAAGGGTTTTATGCAGTACATTCGGCCTGTCATTGCTGTAGATGGTACTCATCTCAAGGGGCTATATCGTGGAAGCATGTTCGTGGCAACATGTCTTGATGGTAACAATCAATTGTATCTGTTAGCCATTGGGATCATGGATTCAAAAAACAATAATGCTTGGGAATAGTTTATGATGAAGTTACACGGAGTGATTGGCGATAGACCTGAGTTGGTAATTATCTCTGATCGATGTACTGCCATAAGGATAGCCGTTCTTAAAGTATTTCACAATGCAACTCATGGCGTTTGTTTTTACCACGTGAAAGGTAACATTAAGTCACAGTTTAAAATGTCCAAAGCTCTTTGGGATGAATTTGAGCCGCCTTTATTAATGCAGCAAAAGCATATGGCTTTATATCTACACTCATATTCATGTCAATCGCATGGTCCATGATTTGGGGTCGAGGTATAGGCCGGGCGTTCTTTCCTCGCCTGAGTGGAGGAATCATGTAAGGACTGTTATAAACATATGACGGTATATACGCGCGGCCGAACTTACTAACGCTCGGAGGCACCTCAATGAACACCTGCACACTCTCCCCACTAACATCCCCGTAGAAACTATACAATGACGTGGGCGTAGAAAGATTTTGATTGCCCATGTCAGTATACACTCCATAGTCATTCGGGGCCTGTCCATTCACCAAGATGAACATATTAAACAACTATTAAATTAAAAGTTAAACGAACATAATTATTAAATTTAATTTTGCTCACGGCATATGAGCGTCCAGTGGGAGAATCCTTATTTGGATGTTTAGAAAATGTGTCGATAAAGCCAACAACGGTTTCTTTAAAATCTTTTAATTCCGACTTCAATTCATACACGTTATGATCAATCTTATCCAGTCGTCGTCGCATGTAATCATTAAACTGCTTTGTCCTCGACTATTACAAAAGAAAATAAGTAAAACTTTAGAATAATAGTAAAACAATAATGATTAATAAAATAAGAATATCGTATATTATTTATAACCTCAGAATCATGTGCGGCATCAGAGTTGTCTGTCTGCTCCTGGTGGTCATCAACAACCACCTCATCCTCAGAAGTGTCATGACGCTGCTCTGGTGTTGGGTTTGGTATGTCATCATGCTCGTCTGATTGCCTTGAAACCGACGGCATCGCGTTGATTGAGGGCTGGTGTTGTATAAAGTATCATTTAAAATTAGTAAATGAAAAGTCAAAAATTTCGATTAAAAAATTTATAGTACTTAGAGGATACCGACCTTATGAACCCAGTCTGGAATGCTTGGCATGTAATCCTTCACAGTGAGCCAATATTTTCTACTACTCTCCTTTGAATTTGGCTCAAGGGTTTGTAAAACGTCCCTCTGCCATAAATTCAATTGAAAATTTTAAGTAAGTATACATAACTCAAATTTAGTAAAGTTCAAAAATTAACTAATACATATTACTTACAAGACGAGATTCGTCGTTGA
Source organism: Citrus sinensis (assembly GCF_022201045.2). Lineage (NCBI taxonomy): Eukaryota > Viridiplantae > Streptophyta > Magnoliopsida > Sapindales > Rutaceae > Citrus > Citrus sinensis. Next base: position 11,393,706 of record NC_068563.1, on the reverse strand, counting down.
AGAACGAATAAACCTCAGCAAAGTTGATTCTTGAAGACGCCATGGGCTTCCATTGCACGATGCGGGGAATCTTCTTCTTCATTTTCACGACCCATGTTGACGGCAAACCTCCGATCGCTTCGTAAATCCAAGCCTGTAACAACCAAAGTGAAAAACCTATTAAAACATCTATCAAATATTTAATACTGTAAAACTTATTAATAAACAAAAAAATAACGCACCTGAACCCCGTACGTAAAGCCGTAAAGATTGTACTTTTCAATGTTATGATTTGGGTTTTTCAATTGAGTCATCTTAAATTTCTCGTCTTTCTCGAACAGTGCATTGTCAAGACTCGCGTATACCATTTCCCATGACACAAGACCCCATGGACGGTTTCAGAAATACTCTATATCATCAAATTCGTTAAGCCAATCGAAATTGATTTGATAGTGATTTTTTCTTGCATTTAGTACTCTGTCTGCAAAATAAAAGAGCACAATCTTTAATGCGTCCATATCATCCATTTCCTCGAATTTCAACTTCTTAAATAATGCATCAAATTCCTTAAGATTGATCTTGCGATGCACACCACCAAAATACGTATTCTGTAGCCTATGCACTGTTTTGTTATTTCTTAGTTCGGTATCAATACCATATAAAAGTCCAGTAACCAAGCATCATTCTACAATTGACAAGTGAATCAAATGCTCACCAATTTGAAACCATAACTGATCCTCACGGCTATCTTCTTCATGGGCCACTTGCCTCAGTAAAAGATTGTGTAAAATTACCCCACTAAATGGAAACCTTCGACATTCCAAGAAAAGCCGTAAAGATTGTACTTTTCAATGTTATGATCTGGGTTTTTCAATCGAGTCGTCTTAAATTTCTTGTCTTTCTCGAACAGTGCATTGTCAAGACTCTCGTATACCATTTCCCACGACACAAGACCCCATGGACGATTTCAGAAATACTCTATATCATCAAATTCGTTAAGCCAATCGAAATTGATTTGACAGTGATTTTTTCTTGCATTTAGTACTCTGTCCGCAAAATAAAAGAGCACAATCTTTAATGGGTCCATATCGTCCATTTCCTCGAATTTTAACTTCTTAAATAATGCATCAAATTCCTTAAGATTGATCTTGCGATGCACACCACCAAAATACGTATTCCGTAGACTATGCACTGTTTTGTTATTTCTTAGTTCGGTATCAACACCATATGAAAGTCCAGTAACCAAGCATCATTCTACAATTGACAAGTGAATCAAATGCTCACCAATTTGAAACCATAACTGATCCTCACGGCTGTCTTCTTCATGGGCCACTTGCCTCAGTAAAAGATTGTGTAAAATTACCCCACTAAATGGAAAACTTCGACATTCCAAGAAAAGCCCAAATATATCATTCTTGAACAGATTCAACTACCGCTTTGTTAATTTTTCCTCAATGGCTTTTACGACCGAAGATAAATTACACATGCTCGAAATTCGACCCGAAAAGTGATCGGCATAACAAAAATACATCCTGCCTACTTCGATATCCGACGATTCTGATTTCGCCATGTATCTGTAATATTTTTAACATTATTACATTGCATTTACAACAAAAATAAATAAATTGACTTGACGGAAAAAAATTATAAACCCACTGTAATTTGGTGCGACAAGCTGCCTGGCGTGCTGTCGCACCAAATTTGGTGGTGCGACAAGCGTGCTGTCGCACCAATTTGGTGCGACTGCACGAGCGTGCGCTCTAGCACCCTTCGCTGGGCAGCGGTTTCCTCATGAATGCCAATGAAAATTGAGAAAGAAACACTCCCAAAACAACACACTCCCAAAACAACAACAACCATCATAAACACCACCACCACCACCACCACCATTATTCTCAAACTACAACCACTATTATTCTAAAATTTCATTTTAAATTAATGAAAATAAATAAAATGGCTAACCTAGGTTTTGTTGAAGGCTGTAGATGGTAGATTGGACGCCGATGAGGGATGGAGCCACCGCCGACGAGTGTTAAAGTTGCCGCCGACGCCGCCGACGATGGGAGGTTCTTCGGTTTAGGAGAGATGGGAGAAAGAGAGATTGTTGGGGGAGAGATGAGAGAGAGGGGTATTTTGGTCTCAAAGGCTTTTTTATGGCTAATGTTGATAAAAGTTTGTTTGGGGGGTTAAGATGGAAAAAGTCAAAATTTTTATGGTTGTTGGTGTAAATTTCTCTAAAAAAATCGAAGTTTTCAAAAGTACCATTTTACGCATTGCTCTATCATTCTTACACGTGTCCTTGCTCTTTTGGTCGAAGATCCCATGCGTGTCGAGATTAAAATTTTGAAAGGGACAAAATTATCTAATAATAGTAATTTTTCGGGTTAAAGTTGAAAAATATAGCAATTTATTGAATTAAACTGTTGAAGCATTAACCTCGTGCCACCGAGGTTTGTTTTAAAAAATTATATTTACTGGAGCCAATTCATTAAAAAAAGTTAAAAACTCCATTCTCAAAGCTAAGATTATAAGTATACATAATGTTTGTGTAATCTCCCCCCCCCCCCCTTTTTTTTAAGGCTATGGAGCGCCTCATGGCTGCCCTTGCATGCGCATCCTTCGCCTTCTTCACTTCAAAACTAATTAAGCCCCATTTCTAGGACTTAGGATTGTAATTGAAATGGTAAAAGCAGCTCATTTTATAAATTATTATATAATTAGGGTTTAGTAATTTTTTTAAAAGCTATTTATTTCATAAGTTTCTCTATTTTGATACCAACTTTTAAAAATATGTGGCAAATTGCTTATTAAAAATAGTTTATTAAATAAGTGACTATACACACTTATGTAGTGTTTACTTCCTGGAGTGAGAGTGGGAAATTTAGATTTCTTCCACTTGAGTGTTTACTTATCAATTTTAAGGATAGAATGAGAATCCCACTCCGTGGGACCCATCTTTTTTCGAGTGGTTAGTGGGAATCCTACTCTCATGGGGGGAGGTCTTTCTTTTTAACCCTTATGTTTAATAAAATAAAATAAATAATATTTAATAAAATATTATATTAAATAAAATAAAAATAAATAATAATATTATATTTAAATATGTTTATTATTATTTTTAATAAATTATTATTATATTTATAAACAATAATAATTTATGTTGATTCTAAGTTAAAATTATTTAAAAATATTATTATTTTACTCATAAAGAATTAACAATATTACTATATACTATTTTTATTTGAAAATATAATATTATTATATTTATTTAAAAATAGTAGTATTATATTCATTTAATATTAGTAATTAATAATAATCAACATTTTTTTCTAAGAAAATATTAATTTTGTATTATATTATTAATAATAATGTGTGTTGCTCTTAATAATAATTTTTATTTACATAATTAAAATTAATAAAAATTGTGATTTACATAATTAAGAATATTAATAATTATTATTAATTTAAAAATATAATAAAATAAATATTTTATTTTTCAAATATATATTTTTATTAATTTTGTAATTAAAAACTACAATTCTTTAAATAAGGGTAAAACTGTAATTTGAAATCATTTACTCCCAATCCAAAACTATGTAAATATATAAATTGAATTCTAATTTCAATTTCATGCTCCTATTTCAGTGTAAGTAAACAACCTACTCTCACTCTCACTCCACACTCCTAATCTTAAGATTCCCATTCTGCAGGATTTTCACTCTATTCTAAAATGTAAATGCTAGCTTAAATATGTTATAATCTTATTATTTTAATAAAAAGACATTTGTATCATATTTTTCTATAAACCATACTATAAAAGTTATAATCTTATCACATTACCACAATTACACATCAATTTTTATTTAATTAGATTTATGTATTATGTATGGTATAAATTTTATCATATTTTATATAACATATTATAAGATTCATTAGAATTTTAATTGATTGAGTTTTTTTAACTTTATGTAAAATTGTGTGTTTTAAAAAGAAAGAAAGAAGTGTTAAAAAAATATTAAATTTATATAGAAAAATTGACTTAAACTTATGTCTATTCTAGTCATTATACAATGAAACAATATTTTAGCTATTTTTTTGTCAAACACATATACTATGCTTTTAAAGCTCCCAGCAATTACAGAAGCATAGTTACCAAACAGCTAGTTATTTTTTTGTTCAACAACTTGTTTCATCAATACAACATAAGCAACTAATTTTGTCAACCACAATGATTCTAAATCGGCCCTAAGTCACCGATGACCTTAGAATAGGAAAATCTTTGGCGATCATCCTGCTAATTATGCTTATACCCTCATTTGTTCCGTTAAATCATCACATCTCAATAGAAATTTTGTTTTCTTCAAATTTTACACATATGAGTCCACGTTTTATTGGACATTATAAATTTTGCCACTAATATTTGTAAATGAATTGAATGAGCAGTTTGCTGGGTTCAAGTAGCTCTAACCTCAAAGAATTAAGTAGAAATCATCATTAAAATTTAAAGAAAATAAAAATTGACTACACTTATATTAAGAAACATAAAAAGCACTATAAGTTTTATTAAGATCCGTAGCACATATATATGAAATAATAGCAAATATATTAGCTATCCTACATGAAGCAAGCAGCATATGAGTCTCAAACATCTTTATACATGAAAATTACATCCACATATATTACAAAAAACTATAAATAATAATGAAAATCAATTTTACAGATACCGACACATAGCGAAAGGAACTTCGAGAGAAAGCTCACAAGTACGTAAACTAGACCAAATAAGCGCTTAGAATCAGCACTGACGATATTAAAATGTAGAATTGTAGATGGCCTTTGTAAGGTGAAGCAAGCTATAAGAGCTTGATCATCAAGGGCTAGTGGTTGCAGGCGGAATTGACGGCCGCGGAGGCAGATTGAGCTCTGGAATTTTGGGCATGCTGGGCAAGCTAGGAAGTGGGGGAAGTGTGAGCTTTGGCAGATTTGGCAGTGCTGGTAAATTTGGCAATGGAGGCAAAGGTGGCAGTGCCGGTAAATTGGGCATTGGAGGCAATGGTGGCAGTGCTGGTAAATTGGGCATTGGAGGCAAAGGTGGCAGTTGCAAAAGATGACGAGCCGCTAAGCCAACATGGATGCTGGAAAATGAGAGAGCAATGATTAAGAAAACTAAGATGGAGAACTTAGAAGAGGACATTATTAGGAAATAAAATACAAGATTGTGCTAGGATTTTTGAAGAAGAGAATGAATCAACTACAGTTTGAAGAAAATTAGGCATGGTGCTGAGAATATATAGGAGTAGATGTAGAGGCTTTCATGTGTGTAATATGCTTGGTTGGGTTGAAATTTAAGTCAGATATATTTAACACCGTTCCACAGATTTTTTTTTTGTCCCCTCTCTTTAAAAGAAAGAAATTTTCTGATACACCTGGGATATCGCATCAAACTTATTTATAAATTAATAATAATAAGATAGTCGTGTATTTAAGTTGAAAAATTATAATAAATTCATATTTTTATTCAATGAAGTATAAAATTACATTCTACATTAAATAATTTTAAAGCTGCTTATTCTTTTTAAATTAGTCCATACTATTACCTAATTTTGTGGGAGAACATATAAGTCCTAATATTTTTTAAAATTTATCATTGAGGTCCTTTTTTAATTTCTGTAAAGTAGTCATTATATATATACTTGATAGCTCAAAATTTTTATATGAAAACACTTTCGAGGTCATGTTAGCCGTCCAAGGATTAGTTTGTCATTGGTGAACTCTCGCCCTTGCCCTCAATAGGGGATTTTTTTTGTTTTATTAAAAAAATTCAATATACAGTAGATATCTTCCTTAATACCACTAGGTAAGGGTGGGCGTTCGGATCGGTTCGGGTTAACCGGTGAAACCCGAGCAGATTCAAAGTTTCAACCCGTTTGGGTTGAAGCCTTTTTTTTTTTTTTTAAGATTCAGCTTTTAAAAATTAAAAATATATATACATTAAACAAAAAAAAATCCCTATGGTGGTGGTTAATTATTGCTAATTTGGAGATGTTGTGTTGAGTATTGATGGTGTTGGAGATGAATTATTAGCCTTCTTTGTCATGTGGAGATGTTTAATCATGCTTGCCATTTGCCATTTTAATTTTTAGATTTGTAATTTTTGTAGCTTTATTGTACTTGACTACATGTTTTATGTTTTGTTAACTTTAAAAAGACTTGTTGAAATGTTATTAAGGATGATTTGTAGTTGATATTTGTTGTTAAGGATGTTTGGAATTGAGATTTTTGAATTTTAAGTGGTTGTTGTTAGAATTTTTAGATTAAATTGTTCCTTAAGGATGTTTGGAATATTTGGAATTGAGAGTTTTAAATTGTTGAAATGTTATTAAGGATAATTTGTAGTTGATATTTGTTATTAAGGATGTTTGGAATTGAGATTTTTGGATTTTAAGTGGTTGTTATAATTTTTGGATTAAATTGTTCCTTAAGGATGTTTGGAATGTTTGGAATTGAGATTTTTAAATTGTTGAAATGTTATTAAGGATGATTTGTAGTTGATATTTATTGTTAAGAATGTTTGGAATTGAGATTTTTAGATTTTAAATGGTTGTTGTTAGAATTTTTAGATTAAATTGTTCCAACCCATTCTAACTCGAATTATTCTAACACAAACTAACCCGAATTAACCCGAACTAAAATTTTAACCCGAATTAGTAACCCAATCCGATCTGAATTGCCAACTCAAACCGAACCAAACCGAATTAAATTCGGTTCGGTTTGGTTCGGGTTGGCGTTTTCAACCCGATTTTGTTCAATTCTCCAACCTGAACGGGGTTGAAACCCAAATCGAAACCCGAACAACCCGAACCGAAACCCGATTTGCCCACCCCTACCACTAGGAGCATATTTTTAATTAATATTCTATAGATTTTTAGTTAGACTACAAAAATATGTATTTAAAATCTGAGTCGAATTTAATTTTTTTATGATTACTTCTACGCAATATGTGTGCTTTTAGTATACTTCAACAAAAATATGACACTTTTACAACCAATTTTTTCGGTTACCTAACCTGACTTCGCGAGACTCATGGAGCCACGATACCGAAGAATAATAATTACCCATTAATTGCAACCAGCATGTTTCCCAAGTAGTTGGCTGTGCATTCATTGAACGAGAAACCATATTCATGCTAGAAATCTGTCTCAAGATTTCTTATCGTATTTTCTTCTTCAGAACATTCCTATTTAAAGAATAAAGTAATTTTTTTTAAACTTAACTTATTTAAAGAATACAACTTGTATGATGAAAAAAAATTTCTTCTACACAAAATAATTATAAGTAAATATTTATTTAATTCTTATATTTTAATTAAAGTATTTGTTTAATCTCTATATATTTTTAAAAATATCTTAAAACATTCTTACATTTAAATATATTACATTCTTACCATTATTTTTTCTTTCCTTTCACATTAATTACTCTTCCAACAATATTCTTTACATTAATTAATTGATCTATAAAAAAATTAAATAGTAAATTAATCAATAATTATTTATTAGCAAATTAACTAATAAATATTAGTGTAAAAAAATAGTATTCTTTATAGCTATATAACAATCTTACTAATTATTATTTATAAATAAATTAATATCAACCAACTTAAAGCAATGTTTTGATAACAAAGAAAGCACATGCCTCGTGATATTATCCGTGACGTTTTAATTAAATTTCCTTCAAAATATTTTTGTTTTTTAGGGTCAAATTCAAGATACTCTGCCGTGAGTGGTCTGATATAATCACTAATCTTTCGAACTTCGAAGAGATGCACTTTCAACGACAGATATTAAAAGCTGTCGTGATCCTCCGCATGCCTTATTCACACTACAAGAAATAGTAGTTTACGTGACCGCTAATGTACCGTTACACAAGCGCTTTTGCGGCTGCTAAATGATTGCCGTTGTGAATGCAATAAATGAAAAATATGAAAAAGGTAAATATTTGGGGCATCTAGAATATACAACACTTAACAACATCGAACATTATATCTGAAACAGCAACGTCAAACATGAAACTAAGGGGAAAAGGTAAATATTTCGGAGACATTTAGAATATGAAACATTAAACTTTAAAAATGAAACTCAATTATATATGACATTTATACATGAAATAAAGAATAGAATATATGTAATACATAATGTAAAATATACAATGATAGACATGAAACACGAGTACTATGAAATAGAATATAACACTAACACTGTAACTGTACATGCTAGATATGCAAAATCATTCCTTGTGAGGACATTCGTGGCCTAAAGCATCATGCGTATAATGTTTTATCACAATTAGTGATATTTATATAAATTTCTTAAACTCTTTGAAAGCACATGTGAAGAGATAATTAATTTAGTGTTGAGTGAAACCGATTGAGTGCAAATGTGATTCATGATTTTTTTTAATTAAAAACCACCATAGGGTGGGGGTTATGCGAGACCCTCTTACTTGTAAATTGAAATAAAAATGAAAATAAAAAAATTTGGAGGGGGATATAAACCAAAAGGGAAATTTGTAACCTACCTCCAAATAAATTGACATTTTGCACTGTGCACCCAAAAAAAAATGACATGTTGCACCGCGCCCCGAATTCTGTTAGTTTTTCAGTTATTTTTAACGGTGTAGAGGCAAAAATGGAAAAGCCAAGTGATATTTAAAAATAAAAAATTATATTGATCGAAAACCGCGCCAAGTCATTTCATCTATGATTTTACTTGTTAAGTCAGCAAGGACAGCCATAGAAAAAGCAATTCCATGGATCCAAAATCGAGACAATGCTATGTAATTGGGCGCCAAAAAAACTACCTAACCCAGACTCATATGCAACGGAGATAAAATTTGTGAAAGCCATAGTGGATATTGGTGTGTGGCTATGTGCATTTTACTAACAAGAGAGGAGAACTCAGTGTTTGGTCATTGAAGAAGTCCAGGTTCGTAAGAAATCCTTATTTATTTTTTGTTGATTTGGCTTTCCATGGTGGGTGGGTCTTTAATTTTTTTTTAACACTCACAGTAGCTCCATGTTCACTCACTACCCATTTATTTCCTCACCATCTTGGTCTTGGTTTTCTTCCCTACTTCTCATTCGATTCCTATCATAGTGCTCCGTGGTAAATTTTTGTTTAATTTTTCTTTTAAAGATCGAATTTTGTTGATGAAGATTTTATTTTTATTCATAGCAATTAATAGAATTCTTTGAATGCTTGCTTTTGCCTACCCATTTTATTTTAATTAACTGAAACTATTTGCATGTTATTGCACTATGTATGTGATTGGATCTTCAATTTCACTTTAAATGCTTGCTTTTGGTAATAAATTTTAGTTTAAAGTTTATTATTTGCATGTTATTGCATTATGTATGTGCAACTGGAGATTTTCGGGCTTATAGTTTCACTATTTAACGATAATGTCGGGAGAGGATTTAGGTGAATTGTTTGCACCTTCATCTTACAGAATATAATATCTATATTACATGACATCAGCTGTAAACATTAGGTATTTAAGGACAAAATCTAATTTGTACAGGTGAAAATGGATGATGATGATAATACAACTCTTTATGTCACATTCAAAGACACAACACATAATCTTGGTGTCATTGATCCTGACAAGTTGAGTAGAGTCTCTGTTATCAACAAAGTTCTAATGACAGTGTATGGAAGAAGGATGACTCATGATGAGAAGTTTAATCTAAATGTTTGGCAATCTTGGGAGAGGAAGAAAGTTCAAATTATGGATGATCAAGATCTCATTGTTCAGTTACAGGAGCACCACAACAGGCTGTGCTATCATATGCAACTTTACCTCGATGAGATACATTTAGTTATAGAGTCAACAATAAAACGAGCGTCATTCCAAACTTCTGAAGATATCACTTCTGCAGCCCCTAAAACCAGTATTCCAGTCATCATTGATCAGAATAATCTTGTGTCAAATGTCCCTCCTACCAGTATAAGTGCCAACTCTGATTTGTTTGAGGATTTTATGGACATCTATTTTAGATCATCAACAGGCCAGCAAACAGTATCACCAAATCAGAGTAATAAAACAGACACTATTGATACTACTAGTGATAGTAGTGTTGATAAAACCTCTTCAAATTGTTCTGATGAAACCCACAAAGGAAAAAAATTACAAAACATTGTTCCATCTCTCCTCAGTTTCAGCAGCAACAACAGATGTCGTATCTACGTGAACCAACACTTGATACCCTAAATGCCTTCCCAACCCAGCCAACACAAAACCCTGACTCACAAGTCTTCCAAAACTGTAATGTTTTTCAAAGTTCTGCTGATAATGGGCAGAAATCCACAAGAACTGAACCGACAGCTTCCACATACAACTTTGATGATAGTGATTATTGCTTGACTGAATCCGAAGAAGAAGATCCATATCATCCACGAGGTGCTGCAAATGTTATTAATTCCCTAGCCCCTCCTATTGATCAAGCTAATGAGGGCTATATTCATTCTGATGATAGTGATGTAGATTGCATATTATCTAATTGTGACAGTGATGATAATGAATTTGGTGAAGATTCTAATGATGAGACTGATAAGGTTTTGGCAAAGATGGATGCAACAATGAGAGAAAACGTGTATGTTCCTAGTGAAGACCCTGTTGTATTTAGAATTGGACAATAATTTAGAACTTTAGGCAGCTAAGTTGGGCTTTAAGAAATTATGCAGTTAAAAATAGGTTCAAAATGTACAAGCACAAGTTTGAAAGATCTAGAATTACAGTTGGTTGTGCCTTCTTTCAATGCCCTTGGTTTTTACATGCAGTAACGACCAGATTCGGACCACCATTTCTTATTAAGAGACTTCACAACGTCCACACATGTCAAAGAGATCTGAAAAACCCTGAATGTACAGCAGAGTTCATAGCTGTGAAGTTTGCATCAACATTTATAGAGCAGCCAAACACCAAGGTTGAATGGTTTATAAGCGAACTTAGAAGAAGATATGGTGTGAAGGTCAACAAGCATAAGATATACAGAGCCAAAAAGAAAGTTTTAGAGCGTCAATGTGCTGATCATGAGTTAAGTTATCGACTAGTGAGGAGTTATGCACAGATGATACTTAACAAGATGCCACAGGCTCTGGCACTTGTTAGTGTGACCAGGTATCATGCAGAACAACCCAAGACTTACTTTGACAGATTTGTTGTATCCTTCCCGGCATTAAGAGAATGCTTTAACCAAGGTTGTAGACCTTTCTTAGGCATTGATGGATGCCATTTGAAAGGCCCTTACAAGGGTGTGCTGCTATCAGCTGTGGCCATTGATGCGAATGATGGAATCTTCCCAATTACTTTTTGTGTGTGTAGTGTTGAGAGCACTAGCACATGGACATGGTTTCTCAGGCACTTGAATACTTTTTTAGGAGATAATAGGCAGCTCACCTTTATGTGTGATAGGCAGAAAGGTATTCAAAATGCTTTAGCGTTGAGTTCCCTAATGCACATGTGAGGTATTGTGCTAGGCACATTCTAGCCAATCTGAAAGCAAAGTATCCACTCTCTGATTTCAAACCACATTTTTGGGCAGCAGCAAGGGCTTCAAATCAAAGAGCATTTGATAGAGCTATGGAAGAGTTGAGAAAGACAAATAAAGGTATATATGAGACACTAAGGAAGCTACCAACCAAGTTTTGGTCCAGACATGCTTTTGACAATAATTGCAAGTCTGATCATTGTACTAACAATGTGACTGAATCATTTAATGCATGGGTTGGGGTTCAAAGGAAGATGCCAATACTGACAATGCTAGAGTGGATAAAAAAAAAAAAGCTTACGAAGAGACTGATTAATAGAAAACAGAAAGCAATGGCTTGGGGGAATAAGATTCCAAGAAGAATTTATGACAATATGATGACGCATTTGAAAATTGGAAGTGTAAATCCAATTTCAAGAGCTAGCGAATGGTTGTATGAAGTGGATGACAACTACAGAACCTATATTGTTGACCTTGAACATCATGTTTGTGACTATGGATATTGGCAAGTAAGTGGGATTCCTTGCATCCATGCCATGCCTTGTATAAGCCACAGTCATAAGGACCAAACTGATTTTGTCAGCCTATGGTTAAAGAAGGACACTTACATAAGAGGTTATTCGGGGATGATTCACCCAATTCTAGATAAGGATTCTTGGCCAAATCCTGGTGGTGATGAAATTTTGCCTCCGTTAATGAAAAGGCCTCTTGGAAGACCTAAGATTAACAGAAGAAGGGAAGCCGATGAGGTACCACCATAAAGTAAAAGATACAGTCTCCAATGCAAGTGTTGCAAAGAGTTTGGGCACAATAGAAGAGGTTGTCATGCTAACCCTGAAAATTTAAATAAGAGGACAAGATTGTACAAGGTCAGTTGGCTAGCTTTTGTTAGAAGTTTTAAATTTTTTTTTAATGCTCTTTACAAGAGAGGACAGCTGTATAACAATAATTTTTTTTTTGTTTGCTTATGATTTGTCTTAGCGTCATCTGAGAAGCTATTTAACAAGGCATGAAGGAGAAGAACAAAGTCGGTAACTATTTAACACAATTTATTGTTACATTGTTGCTGAATTTAGGCTGCCCTGCTAAATTAATTAATTAATCTTACTTGTTACGTTAATTAAATACCTAATTACTGGAGTAGTTAAAAACTTATTTACTTGATGACATGAATTATTTGATTTAAGGAATTAAATTAGCATTTTAAATTGCTACATTAAATACATGTCAAATAGCATTATGCATATTGTTGATGCGAGATTCCGGTTCTCCTCGTTCCGCGATCAGGATCTCTGCTCGATCAACTTCGTCACTACCAGGAGGTCTCCTCGCCAGGCTTCTTCTCCGGAGGTCCCTGCGTACACAGATAAGTCAGAGTACGCCGGTTGTTTTCCCGGCGCAAACCCTCCGACGCTCAAGTCAGATATGAAGGTTCGGGAAAAACTTGCCACAGGTCTTATGGCGTTTCTTGTGGTTTTCTCCCCTTTTCTCAAGAATGCCAACCCTTTTACCTTCGTTGGCTACCTTTTTATAGGCTTCCTCTGAATCTCAGTTGTTGATGCGAGATTCCGGTTCTCCTCGTTCCGCGATCAGGATTTCTGCTCGATCAACTTCGTCACTACCAGGAGGTCTCCTCGCCAGGCTTCTTCTCCGGAGGTCCCTGCGTACACAGATAAGTCAGAGTACGCCGGTTGTTTTCCCGGCGCAAACCCTCCGACGCTCAAGTCAGATATGAAGGTTCGGGAAAAACTTGCCACAGGTCTTATGGCGTTTCTTGTGGTTTTCTCCCCTTTTCTCAAGAATGCCAACCCTTTTACCTTCGTTGGCTACCTTTTTATAGGCTTCCTCTGAATCTCAGTCTTCCGCTCTTTTCGAGACGGTATGGGACTTCAACTGCTGCGTTATGGGCAAAACATGGGATCTAGCGTGTTACGCCACGGTTCAGGGGAAAGCGTGGCTGCCACGGCTCTGTGAGACCTTGCGTGTTACGCCACGGTTCTGGGGAAAGCGTGGCTGTTGTGCCTAGATTCTCGTGCTGGAGAGCACGTCTTGCCAACTGCCGTCGACCGGGTCTCCTCGCCTCTCGATCTCTAGCCGGAATGGCCTCATGCCTTTTATAGGAATTGGCCTCGCGGACGACAACATCGTGGACGAGCAGGATGTTTCTGATCCTGTTCTTCCACGCGCTAGGCTTTAACGGAACACATCGGTTCGCAGAACTCCGCCACCAGATGTCCGCTTGTCATTCCTGGTCCCTTCGACGCATTTGTCCCAAACAGTATCCCTCCCAAACACCGGTCCCCCAGTTTCTGGTGTTGGGTAATGTAGTGGACCAGCAGTAGAAACTCGATAGTACTTGCTCGCGTGGGTTTGGAAAAGGCTGCCAGGAGTCATGTCGCATTTAATTGCGGACGAGGTGACGTGGCAGAAATCCCCCCCCTCCATTTGAATTTCAAACCGACGATTACGGGATTCTCGGAATATGCGTCATTAAATGCTGGCAGCCCAAGAGTTTGCTTCTCAGTAAGGAAACCCAAAATCTTCAAACACGAACTCGTCATTTTCTCCATTCTTGTCTCTCCGGCGAATGAACCTCGGCGCCAAAGCTGTCATCCCTGTCTCTCTCTGACCGAGTCCCTGCTTCAGGTATTTCTTCTATTTTTTTCGGTATTGGTTAGTTGTAGGTAATTTCCTTTCTCTCTGCTTTGCTTGAGGTTGTAGTTGGCGGTGGTGTTTTGGTTAGAACTTAGGATATGTCGAAGGGTAAGGAGAAGGTCGTTGAGGTTGGTGACGACGAACTAGGTTTTTTGCCTAGTCTGTCTGCTGATTTTGCTTTTGATCCCGGGATCCCCTTAGAGCCCATTAGGTCTAGTGTTGGTACTAGCGCTAGGAGGATGTCTCCCCAAACAACCTCCTCGAGCGACAGTAGCGATGAAGAAGGATCTTCTGGATCGGAGAACACCTTGAGTGAGGGTCAAGGGGATGATTCTGGTGAGGCGTCCCCATCAGGAGCATCACGACCAGAAGAACGGGGTACAGTAGGAGGTAGAGCCTTGTCGCGTGATTATGCCATTGATTACATGTCGTGTACGACCACGTTTGACGAGCTCAATGACCTCCGACTTAGGTATAGTATTCCTGGTGAGATACCTCTTAAGATCCCAGGAAAGAAGGATACACCTAGCCGGCCTCCCAGGGGATACGTTACCCTGTATCTGGAGAGCTTTAAGTATGGGCTGAGGTGTCCCTTGCAGCCTTACTTTGCCCGGATACTTAACGGGCTAAATCTGGCTCCTGGTCAGCTGAACCCCAACGGGTGGAGAGTGCTCTCTGGTCTGTTCATATTGTGGGACAGATGTTGCCAAAGCGAGCCCACGGTTGATGAGGTGAAGCACCTGTACCAGCTGAAGAGCAGCCCTAAAGATGCCGGCTGGTACTACTTCCAATCTGGTACCAAGAGCAGGAAACCCATAACTGATCTTCCAACTGGTGGTGGTGGGACTTGGAAGAGGAAATTCTTTTTTGCTGGGGGTCCCTGGGGTCAAGTTGCACAAATAGACGGGAAGGATTGTCGCGTCCCACCCCGTTTCACGGTCCCAGGTTGCCTGCTCGCTTTAGATGTCTTGTATCCATAATTGTTCCTGCTGTATTGGTTTGTCTCTAACCAAGTGTCTGTTTGTGCTGTAGTTTCCTGGGGTGTTCACTTCCCGCTCCGACCTGGTCTGCTTAAACGGGTCGAGGCTGTATTGGCCAATTCCTGCTCGAGCCGAGAACTGCTATCTACATACAACTTCCTCGAGTCTCGGTTGATACTTCCTGGCCATAAGATGGAGGACGCGGTGATTGGAGCTCTGACCAGGAAACGCTCGGCCTCCAACAACCGATAGGGACCAGGACAAAGATGCTCCCGCTGCGAAGCGAAAGAACATCGTGCAGCAGGTTCCTCCCTTGCAGGCTCTCCCTCCTGCCTCTGCTAAAGTCGGGGAATCCAGTAGAGCAGCCACTGATCCTGCTTCCTCTTCTCCACCTGTTGTGCCTCGGTCTCGCTTACCCGACAGCCGACCAGAACACTTGGTTCCCTATCTCAATGAGTTGTCTAAACTCGTGAGCAAGAAGGACCTGGAGGGCTTTGACGGTTGTACCCTGGGCGAGCTGGTGGGAGCCATGCAGTACAGTGCTTTCCATCTCAGCTGCATGGCCACCTACTATAAGGCCAAGGTTGGCCGTTACGACAGGAAGATGAAGGAGGACATTCAATCGGCGACGACCAGAGCTGACGTTGCCGAGAAAAAGGCGGGGGAGCTAAACGTTGAGAACCTCAAGCTGATAGAGCAAGAGTCCCTTGCTCAAGCAAAAGCCATTACCCTCGAGGAGGAGCTGACCAAGGTTAAGGAGGATCTCCAAGGGCAGAGGGCTATGTATGAGGCTCAGCTCGAATCTCTCCGCGATTCCCACCGAGCTCATGTAGAGAACTTGGAGAGGGAGGCCGACAACCAGTACGACCAGGGACTTCGGCATTCCTATCGTTGTATCATGGCCGTCCTCGGGATGCAACACCCTGATCTGAAGATGGATGACCTTGCAGCTGGTGTTGCTCAACATATGGACGAGGAGGCGGCCAAGGAAGATGCCGAGGGGTTAGAGCCGATCGTGATTGAGGAGGGTAACTCTCCTCCTCGTGCAGTCCCTGCTGATGTTGGCGAGGCGAGCACCCCCCCGGACGCAACTGGTGATACCCCCCCGCACCCGAGGAGGTCCAGCCAACCGATGCTGCTCGGCTCACTGATCCACCATCTTTTTGATATATTTCTTCTTGTATTGTAATGAACAACGTTTATGAAATTTATCCCCTCTGTTAGCCATTAATAAAAATGTTGTTGATTACTATCTCGTGTCGTACTCATGAATTAATTTTCGTCTGAAACGCTGATCGCTTCTGTCTCGCCGTAAGACAGGCTTTGAGACTTGGTGGGGCCTTTGCGTGCCGTAGAAAACTTTCTGAATGCTTCGGAGTCTGCTCGCCTTCTCGCGAACGAGCAGATCCTGGCATGCTGGGCTTTTGTCTGGCCCTAAGACAGGCTTTGAGACTTTGTCGAGCCTTTGCATGCCTTGGGAATCTTCTTCAAACGATTTGGATTCTGCTGCCTTCTCGTGGCCGAGCAGATCCTGGCATGCTTGGCTTCTGTCTCGCCATAAGACAGGCTCTGAGACTTGGCGAGCCTTTGCATGCCTTAGGATTTTCTTCAAACGATTTGGATTCTGCTGCCTTCTCGTGGCCGAGCAGATCCTGGCATGCTTGGCTTCTGTCTCGCCATAAGACAGGCTCTGAGACTTGGCGAGCCTTTGCATGCCTCAGGATTTTCTTCAAACGATTTGGATTCTGCTGCCTTCTCGTGGCCGAGCAGATCCTGGCATGCTTGGCTTCTGTCTCGCCATAAGACAGGCTCTGAGACCTGGCGAGCCTTTGCATGCCTTAGGATTTTTTTCAAACGATTTGGATTCTGCTGCCTTCTCGTGGCCGAGCAGATCCTGGCATGCTTGGCTTCTGTCTCGCCATAAGACAGGCTCTGAGACTTGGCGAGCCTTTGCATGCCTCAGGATTTTCTTCAAACGATTTGGATTCTGCTGCCTTCTCGTGGCCGAGCAGATCCTGGCATGCTTGGCTTCTGTCTCGCCATAAGACAGGCTCTGAGACTTGGCGAGCCTTTGCATGCCTCAGGATTTTCTTCAAACGATTTGGATTCTGCTGCCTTCTCGTGGCCGAGCAGATCCTGGCATGCTTGGCTTCTGTCTCGCCATAAGACAGGCTCTGAGACTTGGCGAGCCTTTGCATGCCTCAGGATTTTCTTCAAACGATTTGGATTCTGCTGCCTTCTCGTGGCCGAGCAGATCCTGGCATGCTTGGCTTCTGTCTCGCCATAAGACAGGCTCTGAGACTTGGCGAGCCTTTGCATGCCTCAGGATTTTCTTCAAACGATTTGGATTCTGCTGCCTTCTCGTGGCCGAGCAGATCCTGGCATGCTTGGCTTCTGTCTCGCCATAAGACAGGTTCTGAGACTTGGCGAGCCTTTGCATGCCTTAGGATTTTTTTCGGTTTCAAGCGAAATAAATTCGTCGACGTTACATTAATGGCAGGATTTGACTTACATGAAATTGTTCGGACATAAAACATAAAAATAAAAGATAGACAGCATGAGCAGAAATTGCTTTAAAATGTGAGCAAGTCTTACTGGAAGTATTTTCGGAGGTGTGCTGCGTTCCATGGGCGTTTCACTTCGTTGAGGTTGGTGACGACGAACTAGGTTTTTTGCCTAGTCTGTCCGCTGATTTTGCTTTTGATCCCGGGATCCCCTTAGAGCCCATTAGGTCTAGTGTTGGTACTAGCGCTAGGAGGATGTCTCCCCAAACAACCTCCTCGAGCGACAGTAGCGATGAAGAAGGATCTTCTGGATCGGAGAACACCTTGAGTGAGGGTCAAGGGGATGATTCTGGTGAGGCGTCCCCATCAGGAGCATCACGACCAGAAGAACGGGGTACAGTAGGAGGTAGAGCCTTGTCGCGTGATTATGCCATTGATTACATGTCGTGTACGACCACGTTTGACGAGCTCAATGACCTCCGACTTAGGTATAGTATTCCTGGTGAGATACCTCTTAAGATCCCAGGAAAGAAGGATACACCTAGCCGGCCTCCCAGGGGATACGTTACCCTGTATCTGGAGAGCTTTAAGTATGGGCTGAGGTGTCCCTTGCAGCCTTACTTTGCCCGGATACTTAACGGGCTAAATCTGGCTCCTGGTCAGCTGAACCCCAACGGGTGGAGAGTGCTCTCTAGTCTGTTCATATTGTGGGACAGATGTTGCCAAAGCGAGCCCACGGTTGATGAGGTGAAGCACCTGTACCAGCTGAAGAGCAGCCCTAAAGATGCCGGCTGGTACTACTTCCAATCTGGTACCAAGAGCAGGAAACCCATAACTGATCTTCCAACTGGTGGTGGTGGGACTTGGAAGAGGAAATTCTTTTTTGCTGGGGGTCCCTGGGGTCAAGTTGCACAAATAGACGGGAAGGATTGTCGCGTCCCACCCCGTTTCACGGTCCCAGGTTGCCTGCTCGCTTTAGATGTCTTGTATCCATAATTGTTCCTGCTGTATTGGTTTGTCTCTAACCAAGTGTCTGTTTGTGCTGTAGTTTCCTGGGGTGTTCACTTCCCGCTCCGACCTGGTCTGCTTAAACGGGTCGAGGCTGTATTGGCCAATTCCTGCTCGAGCCGAGAACTGCTATCTACATACAACTTCCTCGAGTCTCGGTTGATACTTCCTGGCCATAAGATGGAGGACGCGGTGATTGGAGCTCTGACCAGGAAACGCTCGGCCTCCAACAACCGATAGGGACCAGGACAAAGATGCTCCCGCTGCGAAGCGAAAGAACATCGTGCAGCAGGTTCCTCCCTTGCAGGCTCTCCCTCCTGCCTCTGCTAAAGTCGGGGAATCCAGTAGAGCAGCCACTGATCCTGCTTCCTCTTCTCCACCTGTTGTGCCTCGGTCTCGCTTACCCGACAGCCGACCAGAACACTTGGTTCCCTATCTCAATGAGTTGTCTAAACTCGTGAGCAAGAAGGACCTGGAGGGCTTTGACGGTTGTACCCTGGGCGAGCTGGTGGGAGCCATGCAGTACAGTGCTTTCCATCTCAGCTGCATGGCCACCTACTATAAGGCCAAGGTTGGCCGTTACGACAGGAAGATGAAGGAGGACATTCAATCGGCGACGACCAGAGCTAACGTTGCCGAGAAAAAGGCGGGGGAGCTAAACGTTGAGAACCTCAAGCTGATAGAGCAAGAGTCCCTTGCTCAAGCAAAAGCCATTACCCTCGAGGAGGAGCTGACCAAGGTTAAGGAGGATCTCCAAGGGCAGAGGGCTATGTATGAGGCTCAGCTCGAATCTCTCCGCGATTCCCACCGAGCTCATGTAGAGAACTTGGAGAGGGAGGCCGACAACCAGTACGACCAGGGACTTCGGCATTCCTATCGTTGTATCATGGCCGTCCTCGGGAAGCAACACCCTGATCTGAAGATGGATGACCTTGCAGCTGGTGTTGCTCAACATATGGACGAGGAGGCGGCCAAGGAAGATGCCGAGGGGTTAGAGCCGATCGTGATTGAGGAGGGTAACTCTCCTCCTCGTGCAGTCCCTGCTGATGTTGGCGAGGCGAGCACCCCCCCGGACGCAACTGGTGATACCCCCCCCGCACCCGAGGAGGTCCAGCCAACCGATGCTGCTCGGCTCACTGATCCACCATCTTTTTGATATATTTCTTCTTGTATTGTAATGAACAACGTTTATGAAATTTATCCCCTCTGTTAGCCATTAATAAAAATGTTGTTGATTACTATCTCGTGTCGTACTCATGAATTAATTTTCGTCTGAAACGCTGATCGCTTCTGTCTCGCCGTAAGACAGGCTTTGAGACTTGGTGGGGCCTTTGCGTGCCGTAGAAAACTTTCCGAATGCTTCGGAGTCTGCTCGCCTTCTCGCGAACGAGCAGATCCTGGCATGCTGGGCTTTTGTCTGGCCCTAAGACAGGCTTTGAGACTTTGTCGAGCCTTTGCATGCCTTGGGAATCTTCTTCAAACGATTTGGATTCTGCTGCCTTCTCGTGGCCGAGCAGATCCTGGCATGCTTGGCTTCTGTCTCGCCATAAGACAGGCTCTGAGACTTGGCGAGCCTTTGCATGCCTTAGGATTTTCTTCAAACGATTTGGATTCTGCTGCCTTCTCGTGGCCGAGCAGATCCTGGCATGCTTGGCTTCTGTCTCGCCATAAGACAGGCTCTGAGACTTGGCGAGCCTTTGCATGCCTCAGGATTTTCTTCAAACGATTTGGATTCTGCTGCCTTCTCGTGGCCGAGCAGATCCTGGCATGCTTGGCTTCTGTCTCGCCATAAGACAGGCTCTGAGACCTGGCGAGCCTTTGCATGCCTTAGGATTTTTTTCAAACGATTTGGATTCTGCTGCCTTCTCGTGGCCGAGCACATCCTGGCATGCTTGGCTTCTGTCTCGCCATAAGACAGGCTCTGAGACCTGGCGAGCCTTTGCATGCCTCAGGATTTTTTTCAAACGATTTGGATTCTGCTGCCTTCTCGTGGCCGAGCAGATCCTGGCATGCTTGGCTTCTGTCTCGCCATAAGACAGGCTCTGAGACCAGGCGAGCCTTTGCATGCCTTAGGATTTTTTTCAAACGATTTGGATTCTGCTGCCTTCTCGTGGCCGAGCAGATCCTGGCATGCTTGGCTTCTGTCTCGCCATAAGACAGGCTCTGAGACCTGGCGAGCCTTTGCATGCCTTAGGATTTTTTTTAAACGATTTGGATTCTGCTGCCTTCTCGTGGCCGAGCAGATCCTGGCATGCTTGGCTTCTGTCTCGCCATAAGACAGGCTCTGAGACTTGGCGAGCCTTTGCATGCCTCAGGATTTTCTTCAAACGATTTGGATTCTGCTGCCTTCTCGTGGCCGAGCAGATCCTGGCATGCTTGGCTTCTGTCTCGCCATAAGACAGGCTCTGAGACTTGGCGAGCCTTTGCATGCCTTAGGATTTTTTTTCAAACGATTTGGATTCTGCTGCCTTCTCGTGGCCGAGCAGATCCTGGCATGCTTGGCTTCTGTCTCGCCATAAGACAGGCTCTGAGACTTGGCGAGCCTTTGCATGCCTCAGGATTTTCTTCAAACGATTTGGATTCTGCTGCCTTCTCGTGGCCGAGCAGATCCTGGCATGCTTGGCTTCTGTCTCGCCATAAGACAGGCTCTGAGACTTGGCGAGCCTTTGCATGCCTTAGGATTTTTTTTCAAACGATTTGGATTCTGCTGCCTTCTCGTGGCCGAGCAGATCCTGGCATGCTTGGCTTCTGTCTCGCCATAAGACAGGCTCTGAGACTTGGCGAGCCTTTGCATGCCTCAGGATTTTCTTCAAACGATTTGGATTCTGCTGCCTTCTCGTGGCCGAGCAGATCCTGGCATGCTTGGCTTCTGTCTCGCCATAAGACAGGCTCTGAGACTTGGCGAGCCTTTGCATGCCTTAGGATTTTTTTCGGTTTCAAGCGAAATAAATTCGTCGACGTTACATTAATGGCAGGATTTGACTTACATGAAATTGTTCGGACATAAAACATAAAAATAAAAGATAGACAGCATGAGCAGAAATTGCTTTAAAATGTGAGCAAGTCTTACTGGAAGTATTTTCGGAGGTGTGCTGCGTTCCATGGGCGTTTCACTTCGTGGCCGTCCGCGCGAACCAGCTTGTAAGCTCCGGGCCCCGCTATCTGCTTGACTCTATACGGCCCTTCCCAATTCGGTCCCAGCACTCCTTGAGTCGAATCTTTGGTGCTCTGATTCACTCTTCTCAGTACCCAGTCTCCGACCCTGAATTGCCGTATGTTCACCTTCTGGTTATAATACCGAGCAACCCTCTGTTGGTAAGTGACTGATCGCTCGGCTGCTTGTTCCCTCCTCTCCATTAGCAGATCAAGATTCAAACATATCTGCTCGTCGTTCTCCTGTTCATTGAAATGATCTGTCCGGTGTGTGGTCGTTCCTACCTCAGCCGGCACGACCGCTTCATGTCCGAAAGCCAAAGCGAACGGTGTCTCCCCCGTTGCGGTTTTGTGGGTTGTTCTGTATGCCCATAGTACACCTGACAGCTCGTCAACCCACGCACCCTTTTTTGCTCCGAGCCTGGTTTTCAGAAGCCTTTTGACTGTCTTGTTGGCTGCTTCTACTTGTCCATTCGATTGAGGGTGAGCAGGCGAGCAATACTTCAGTTCTATCCCGAGGTTCTGGCAGAAATCCCTGAAGCTGTGATTATCGAACTGCCTGCCATTATCCGTTACCAAGGCATATGGGATCCCGTATCGACAGACCAGGTTTCTCCACACGAAGTCTGTTGTTTTCTTCTCTGTGATCCTGCTAAGGGCTTCTACCTCTATCCACTTCGTGAAGTAATCTATAGCGACTATCGCATGTGTTGCTGCTCCTCGTCCCTTCGGCAATGGGCCGATCAGATCAATTCCCCATTGAGCGAATGGCCAAGGGGAGGCCATGGAGGTGAGCTTCTCTGGTGGTTGGTTAGAGAAATTCGCAAAACTCTGGCAGCTTGCACAGCTCCTGGTCTTCCTTTGCGCATCCTGGTGCATCGTCGGCCAGAAATATCCCTGCCTTAGAACCTTGTGGGCCAGGGACCTCCCGCCAGAATGATTTCCGCAAATTCCTTCATGCACTTCCCTCAGCACGTAATCCGCGTCGTCATCGTCCAAACACCGAAGGAACGGTAATGTATATCCTCGTCGATACAGTACCCCATCGATCATCGTGTATCTCGAGGCCTGAGCTCTAATCTTCCGAGCCCGTAGCTTATCTGGTGGCAAGACCCCGTCTCTAAGGTATGAAACTATCGGGTCCCTCCACGAGCTTTTTTGTTCTATCCGCAACACCCCCAAATTTTGCTCGATACTCGGGCGAGACTTCACTTCTAGGGGGACCGACTTTGGCATTTTTGGGTCGGTGACGGCTGCCATCCTAGCCAAAATGTCTGCTCGACTATTCTGCTCCCTGGGGATTTGTATCACCTCCACTGCTTCGAACTTCCCCATCATCTGCCTGACTATCCTTAGGTACTGTTCCATCTTCTCCTCTCTTGGTTGGAATCTTTCACTGACATGATTCGCAACCAGCTGGGAATCGGTTCTGATCTTAACTCTGTCCGCTTTCACGGCCCTAGCCAATTCCAGCCCTGCTATCAAGGCTTCATATTCTGCCTGGTTATTTGTGGCTGCAAATTCCAACTTTACAGCATAAGAGATCTCCTCCCCCTCTGGGCCTTCCAGGACAATCCCTGCTCCTGAACCCCGCTCTCCTGATGACCCATCCACAGATATCTGCCATACTTGAGTTTCGTCGTTGCCTACATCTGCATCTTGCTGACCCAAGCATACTTCGGGCTCCGCGAACTCAGCTACGAAATCGGCCATTGCCTGGGCCTTTATCGCCGCGCGGGGTTTATAGTCTAAGTCGAATTCGCTCAGCTCTACAGCCCATTTGACGAGCCGACCAGAGGCATCCGGCTTGTGCAGAATTTGACGCAATGGCTGGTTGGTGATTACCGAGACCGGGAATGCTTGAAAGTACGGCCTCAACTTCCGAGCAGCAACCACAAGGGCCAGTGCCCATTTCTCCGTCGTTGGGTATCTGGTCTCAGCGTCGAGCAGGGCCTTGCTGGTGTAGTATATCGGATACTGAATTCCTTCTTCCTCCCTCACTAGAACGGAACTGGCGGCCCGATCAGATACCGCCAAATACAGATTCAACTTGTCCCCATCCCTCGGTGTGGACAGTAGCGGGGCTTGCTGTAAGTAATGCTTCAAGTTCCGGAAGGCTTCCTCGCATTCTGGGGTCCATTCCGTTTTCTTTCCCCTCCTTATCACTTGAAAGAATGGCTGACACTTATCTGTAGCCTTGGATATGAATCTGCTCAACGCCGCCAGCCTCCCCGTGAGGCTCTGCATCTCCTTCAGGTTTCGAGGAGACGTCATTTGCACAATCGCCTGGATCTTCTCGGGATTTGCTTCAATCCCCCTATGGCTCACCATGAATCCCAGGAATTTCCCTGACTCGACCCCAAAAGCACACTTCTCCGGGTTGAGCTTCATCTTATACTTCCTCAAAAGCTCGAACGTCTCCTCGAGATGTCTGACATGTTCCTTCGGGATTTTGGACTTGGTGATCATGTCGTCCACGTACACCTCCATGGTTTTCCCGATCAAGGGCTTAAAGACTTTATTCACCAGCCTTTGATAGGTGGCCCCAGCATTCTTGAGACCGAATGGCATCACCCTGTAACAGAACAGACCTTGGTTAGTGATGAAAGCCGTGCTCTCCTCATCCGGCTCGTACATGGGGATCTGGTTGTATCCCGAGAATGCGTCCATGAAGCTAAGCAGACCATGTCCAGCCGTTGAATCTACTAGCTGATCGATCTTTGGTAAAGGGAAGCTGTCTTTTGGGCACGCCTTATTGAGGTCTGTGAAATCCACACACATCCTCCACTTGCCGTTTGCCTTCTTTACCAACACCACATTTGATATCCACTCCGGGTAATTGACTTCCCGAATGAACCCTGCTCTCAGAAGCTTCTCCACCTCATCATTTACAGCCTCATACCTCTCCTGGTTGAAGCACCTCCTCTTCTGCCTTACTGCCCGAGCACCTTTCTTTATCGCCAGCCTATGACATGCTACCTCTGGGTCAATCCCTGGCATGTCCTCATGTGTCCTGGCAAACACGTCGACGTGAGCCTGCAAGCATTTCACCAACTCCTGCTTTTGCTCTCCCTCAAGTCTCGACCCGATTCTGATCGTCTTTCCCGGGTTCTCTGGTCCCATGCTTACTGTTTCCAGATCCTCTACGGGTTCTTGTCTGCCAGTCTTGTTTTCCACTCGGGTATCGAGGGATGTTATCTGCATCGCCTCCCTTGCTGCCGAGGAGTAGCAGCTTCTTGCGATCCTCTGGTCTCCTCGTACCACTCCGACTACCCCATTCACCCGGTACTTCAGAGCCAGATAATGGTTGGACAGCACCGCTTTGCTCATCCTTAAAAATGGCCGACCTAGGATCATCTGGTAAGGACCTTCCTCATCCACTACGACGAAGTCCAGTATCATTGTTCTTTCTGTCGGGGGGCCCCCGATTGTGATAGGCAGTTCGACCACGCCCAGAGGGACCAGCTTCCCTCCTCCGAACCCCTTCAAGGAGGTGTTGGTGTATTCCAACTTCCGGTCGGCTATTCCCATTTCTTCCAAAGTTGATTTAAATAGCACATCAACTGAGCTCCCCGTATCAACCAGTATCCGGTCAAACTTCTTGCTAGCGATCGTAGCCTTGATGACTAAAGCGTCCTCGTGGGGGTATAGAATCCCTTCCTCATCCTCATCCGTCCACATGATTGGCACTTGCCTGACCCTTGCTCGTTTGGCTGCTGGGGTGTTGAAGAGTATCTCTTTACTGGTCATGGCGTATCTGGCATAATTTTTTCTCGATCTGTTCGAATCTCCGGCCAACGTTGGGCCCCCAGCTATCACCCTCGCTGCGGGCGGCTCGCGTCTCAAGATTCCTTCACTCTGCTCCCCTTCATCCGTTGTGGCCACCATCGGGAAAGTCCCATCCATAAACTCGTCCAGGTACCGATTTCTCACCAAATCTTCGACCTGGGTCTTGAGATCTCTACACTCTGCTGTGGTATGGCCATGGGTGCCATGGAACTTACAATAACGTCCTCTATCCCTCCTGTTGGGTAGCTTTGTTATTGGTGTAGGGAGGTGCAGCAGCCCTCGACCCTTTATGGCCTCGTACACCTCATCCAGGGGCATCTTCAAGGGAGTGTACCGCCCATAGTCCTGGTTCTGGTCGACCAGATGCACTGCTCTTTCTCTGTTTGCCCCACTGTGAGTTGGGGGCGGTGGGAGTGCTTCTGGTCTGCTTGTCCTGCTACCGTGGGAATGTTGATGAAGATCGCCGGATGCCGGATCATGTCTTCTCCAAGGCTCCCTAGCTGGGGAACGAGGAGGCGGCGCCCTGCTGCGCTGATACTGTGGCGGCCTCTGATGAGGCTGGTAAGCAATTACCCTACCTCCTGCTCCACTACCGGAGATCTGGCGGTCCCTCCTCCTGATCGACCCATTAGTTGGTGATGCTTTCTTCTCTTTCCTCCCTAACCCTTCCAATTGGTCTGTCTTGATCCGTGCAGCCTTCTCCTCCTCAATCTCGATGTCTCTTTTAGCCTGTTCGTATGCGGCTGCATACGTTTGAATAGCTGGGCTTCTCAAATTGTACCACAGCCTTCCTATCTTCACCCCTTCTTTCAGTCCCCTTAACGCCTGAGGGTGGTTGAAGGCTCCCAAGTCGAGGACAGCCCGATGAAACCTCTTGATGAATTCCCGAAGGGTTTCTTGCTCCCCCTGTTTCATGCTCTTCAGCTCCATCATGTCATCTTCCGGTGACATTGCCCCACTAAACTGCTCTGCGAATTCCTGGCACATCTGCTCGAAGGTTTTTATGCTGCCCCGAGGAAGTTTCCTGTACCATTCTCGTGCACGTCCCTCAAGGGATAGTGGGAACACCCTGCACCTTTGGGATGGAGATAATCCCTGTACCCCCGTTATGTCGTTGAAGCGCTCCATGTGCATCAGCGGGTCAGTTCTTCCCGTGTATCTGAGGTCGGGGAGGCGGAAATCTCTCGGAATAACTGCCCTCATGATCTCTGCTGCGAGCGGTGATTCCCCGTCCAGCATTATCCTCCAACCAGGGGCTTTGTTCCTCCCTTGCATGTCATCAATTATTTGCGCTAGCCTTCGCACTTCCTCCTCCAGCTGTCCTGCGCGACCAGGGTCGCGCGCTGCAGCTTGATCCCGCTCTCGCTCTACATCATGTAAGTGTTGCCTCAGTTCTGTTTCCTCTGCATTCCGAGAGATTTCCGCCTCCCCGACCTCAGATACACGGGAAGAACTGACCCGCTGATGCACATGGAGCGCTTCAACAACATAATGGGGGTACAGGGATTATCTCTGTTGATGCGAGATTCCGGTTCTCCTCGTTCTGCGATCAGGATCTCTGCTCGATCAACTTCGTCACTACCAGGAGGTCTCCTCGCCAGGCTTCTTCTCCGGAGGTCCCTGCGTACACAGATAAGTCAGAGTACGCCGGTTGTTTTCCCGGCGCAAACCCTCCGACGCTCAAGTCAGATATGAAGGTTCGGGAAAAGCTTGCCACAGGTCTTATGGCGTTTCTTGTGGTTTTCTCCCCTTTTCTCAAGAATGCCAACCCTTTTACCTTCGTTGGCTACCTTTTTATAGGCTTCCTCTGAATCTCAGTCTTCCGCTCTTTTCGAGACGGTATGGGACTTCAACTGCTGCGTTATGGGCAAAACATGGGATCTAGCGTGTTACGCCACAGTTCAGGGGAAAGCGTGGCTGTTGTGCCTAGATTCTCGTGCTGGAGAGCACGTCTTGCCAACTGCCGTCGACCGGGTCTCCTCGCCTCTCGATCTCTAGCCGGAATGGCCTCATGCCTTTTATAGGAATTGGCCTCGCGGACGACAACATCGTGGACGAGCAGGATGTTTCTGATCCTGTTCTTCCACGCGCTAGGCTTTAACGGAACACATCGGTTCGCAGAACTCCGCCATCAGATGTCCGCTTGTCATTCCTGGTCCCTTCGACGCATTTGTCCCAAACAGTATCCCTCCCAAACAATCTCCATCCCAAAGGTGCAGGGTGTTCCCACTATCCCTTGAGGGACGTGCACGAGAATGGTACAGGAAACTTCCTCGGGGCAGCATAAAAACCTTCGAGCAGATGTGCCAGGAATTCGCAGAGCAGTTTAGTGGGGCAATGTCACCGGAAGATGACATGATGGAGCTGAAGAGCATGAAACAGGGGGAGCAAGAAACCCTTCGGGAATTCATCAAGAGGTTTCATCGGGCTGTCCTCGACTTGGGAGCCTTCAACCACCCTCAGGCGTTAAGGGGACTGAAAGAAGGGGTGAAGATAGGAAGGCTGTGGTACAATTTGAGAAGCCCAGCTATTCAAACGTATGCAGCCGCATACGAACAGGCTAAAAGAGACATCGAGATTGAGGAGGAGAAGGCTGCACGGATCAAGACAGACCAATTGGAAGGGTTAGGGAGGAAAGAGAAGAAAGCATCACCAACTAATGGGTCGATCAGGAGGAGGGACCGCCAGATCTCCGGTAGTGGAGCAGGAGGTAGGGTAATTGCTTACCAGCCTCATCAGAGGCCGCCACAGTATCAGCGCAGCAGGGCGCCGCCTCCTCGTTCCCCAGCTAGGGAGCCTTGGAGAAGACATGATCCGGCATCCGGCGATCTTCATCAACATTCCCACGGTAGCAGGACAAGCAGACCAGAAGCACTCCCACCGCCCCCAACTCACAGTGGGGCAAACAGAGAAAGAGCAGTGCATCTGGTCGACCAGAACCAGGACTATGGGCGGTACACTCCCTTGAAGATGCCCCTGGATGAGGTGTACGAGGCCATAAAGGGTCGAGGGCTGCTGCACCTCCCTACACCAATAACAAAGCTACCCAACAGGAGGGATAGAGGACGTTATTGTAAGTTCCATGGCACCCATGGCCATACCACAGCAGAGTGTAGAGATCTCAAGACCCAGGTCGAAGATTTGGTGAGAAATCGGTACCTGGACGAGTTTATGGATGGGACTTTCCCGATGGTGGCCACAACGGATGAAGGGGAGCAGAGTGAAGGAATCTTGAGACGCGAGCCGCCCGCAGCGAGGGTGATAGCTGGGGGCCCAACGTTGGCCGGAGATTCGAACAGATCGAGAAAAAATTATGCCAGATACGCCATGACCAGTAAAGAGATACTCTTCAACACCCCAGCAGCCAAACGAGCAAGGGTCAGGCAAGTGCCAATCATGTGGACGGATGAGGATGAGGAAGGGATTCTATACCCCCACGAGGACGCTTTAGTCATCAAGGCTACGATCGCTAGCAAGAAGTTTGACCGGATACTGGTTGATACGGGGAGCTCAGTTGATGTGCTATTTAAATCAACTTTGGAAGAAATGGGAATAGCCGACCGGAAGTTGGAATACACCAACACCTCCTTGAAGGGGTTCGGAGGAGGGAAGCTGGTCCCTCTGGGCGTGGTCGAACTGCCTATCACAATCGGGGGCCCCCCGACAGAAAGAACAATGATACTGGACTTCGTCGTAGTGGATGAGGAAGGTCCTTACCAGATGATCCTAGGTCGGCCATTTTTAAGGATGAGCAAAGCGGTGCTGTCCAACCATTATCTGGCTCTGAAGTACCGGGTGAATGGGGTAGTCGGAGTGGTACGAGGAGACCAGAGGATCGCAAGAAGCTGCTACTCCTCGGCAGCAAGGGAGGCGATGCAGATAACATCCCTCGATACCCGAGTGGAAAACAAGACTGGCAGACAAGAACCCGTAGAGGATCTGGAAACAGTAAGCATGGGACCAGAGAACCCGGGAAAGACGATCAGAATCGGGTCGAGACTTGAGGGAGAGCAAAAGCAGGAGTTGGTGAAATGCTTGCAGGCTCACGCCGACG
Organism: Citrus sinensis; assembly: GCF_022201045.2. Lineage (NCBI taxonomy): Eukaryota > Viridiplantae > Streptophyta > Magnoliopsida > Sapindales > Rutaceae > Citrus > Citrus sinensis. The sequence goes on along the minus strand of NC_068563.1, from coordinate 11,364,039 downwards.
TGTTTGCCAGGACACATGAGGACATGCCAGGGATTGACCCAGAGGTAGCATGTCATAGGCTGGCGATAAAGAAAGGTGCTCGGGCAGTAAGGCAGAAGAGGAGGTGCTTCAACCAGGAGAGGTATGAGGCTGTAAATGATGAGGTGGAGAAGCTTCTGAGAGCAGGGTTCATTCGGGAAGTCAATTACCCGGAGTGGATATCAAATGTGGTGTTGGTAAAGAAGGCAAACGGCAAGTGGAGGATGTGTGTGGATTTCACAGACCTCAATAAGGCGTGCCCAAAAGACAGCTTCCCTTTACCAAAGATCGATCAGCTAGTAGATTCAACGGCTGGACATGGTCTGCTTAGCTTCATGGACGCATTCTCGGGATACAACCAGATCCCCATGTACGAGCCGGATGAGGAGAGCACGGCTTTCATCACTAACCAAGGTCTGTTCTGTTACAGGGTGATGCCATTCGGTCTCAAGAATGCTGGGGCCACCTATCAAAGGCCGGTGAATAAAGTCTTTAAGCCCTTGATCGGGAAAACCATGGAGGTGTACGTGGACGACATGATCACCAAGTCCAAAATCCCGAAGGAACATGTCAGACATCTCGAGGAGACGTTCGAGCTTTTGAGGAAGTATAAGATGAAGCTCAACCCGGAGAAGTGTGCTTTTGGGGTCGAGTCAGGGAAATTCCTGGGATTCATGGTGAGCCATAGGGGGATTGAAGCAAATCCCGAGAAGATCCAGGCGATTGTGCAAATGACGTCTCCTCGAAACCTGAAGGAGATGCAGAGCCTCACGGGGAGGCTGGCGGCGTTGAGCAGATTCATATCCAAGGCTACAGATAAGTGTCAGCCATTCTTTCAAGTGATAAGGAGGGGAAAGAAAACGGAATGGACCCCAGAATGCGAGGAAGCCTTCCGGAACTTGAAGCATTACTTACAGCAAGCCCCGCTACTGTCCACACCGAGGGATGGGGACAAGTTGAATCTGTATTTGGCGGTATCTGATCGGGCCGCCAGTTCCGTTCTAGTGAGGGAGGAAGAAGGAATTCAGTATCCGATATACTACACCAGCAAGGCCCTGCTCGACGCTGAGACCAGATACCCAACGACGGAGAAATGGGCACTGGCCCTTGTGGTTGCTGCTCGGAAGTTGAGGCCGTACTTTCAAGCATTCCCGGTCTCGGTAATCACCAACCAGCCATTGCGTCAAATTCTGCACAAGCCGGATGCCTCTGGTCGGCTCGTCAAATGGGCTGTAGAGCTGAGCGAATTCGACTTAGACTATAAACCCCGCGCGGCGATAAAGGCCCAGGCAATGGCCGATTTCGTAGCTGAGTTCGCGGAGCCCGAAGTATGCTTGGGTCAGCAAGATGCAGATGTAGGCAACGACGAAACTCAAGTATGGCAGATATCTGTGGATGGGTCATCAGGAGAGCGGGGTTCAGGAGCAGGGATTGTCCTGGAAGGCCCAGAGGGGGAGGAGATCTCTTATGCTGTAAAGTTGGAATTTGCAGCCACAAATAACCAGGCAGAATATGAAGCCTTGATAGCAGGGCTGGAATTGGCTAGGGCCGTGAAAGCGGACAGAGTTAAGATCAGAACCGATTCCCAGCTGGTTGCGAATCATGTCAGTGAAAGATTCCAACCAAGAGAGGAGAAGATGGAACAGTACCTAAGGATAGTCAGGCAGATGATGGGGAAGTTCGAAGCAGTGGAGGTGATACAAATCCCCAGGGAGCAGAATAGTCGAGCAGACATTTTGGCTAGGATGGCAGCCGTCACCGACCCAAAAATGCCAAAGTCGGTCCCCCTAGAAGTGAAGTCTCGCCCGAGTATCGAGCAAAATTTGGGGGTGTTGCGGATAGAACAAAAAAGCTCGTGGAGGGACCCGATAGTTTCATACCTTAGAGACGGGGTCTTGCCACCAGATAAGCTACGGGCTCGGAAGATTAGAGCTCAGGCCTCGAGATACACGATGATCGATGGGGTACTGTATCGACGAGGATATACATTACCGTTCCTTCGGTGTTTGGACGATGACGACGCGGATTACGTGCTGAGGGAAGTGCATGAAGGAATTTGCGGAAATCATTCTGGCGGGAGGTCCCTGGCCCACAAGGTTCTAAGGCAGGGATATTTCTGGCCGACGATGCACCAGGATGCGCAAAGGAAGACCAGGAGCTGTGCAAGCTGCCAGAGTTTTGCGAATTTCTCTAACCAACCACCAGAGAAGCTCACCTCCATGGCCTCCCCTTGGCCATTCGCTCAATGGGGAATTGATCTGATCGGCCCATTGCCGAAGGGACGAGGAGCAGCAACACATGCGATAGTCGCTATAGATTACTTCACGAAGTGGATAGAGGTAGAAGCCCTTAGCAGGATCACAGAGAAGAAAACAACAGACTTCGTGTGGAGAAACCTGGTCTGTCGATACGGGATCCCATATGCCTTGGTAACGGATAATGGCAGGCAGTTCGATAATCACAGCTTCAGGGATTTCTGCCAGAACCTCGGGATAGAACTGAAGTATTGCTCGCCTGCTCACCCTCAATCGAATGGACAAGTAGAAGCAGCCAACAAGACAGTCAAAAGGCTTCTGAAAACCAGGCTCGGAGCAAAAAAGGGTGCGTGGGTTGACGAGCTGTCAGGTGTACTATGGGCATACAGAACAACCCACAAAACCGCAACGGGGGAGACACCGTTCGCTTTGGCTTTCGGACATGAAGCGGTCGTGCCGGCTGAGGTAGGAACGACCACACACCGGACAGATCATTTCAATGAACAGGAGAACGACGAGCAGATATGTTTGAATCTTGATCTGCTAATGGAGAGGAGGGAACAAGCAGCCGAGCGATCAGTCACTTACCAACAGAGGGTTGCTCGGTATTATAACCAGAAGGTGAACATACGGCAATTCAGGGTTGGAGACTGGGTACTGAGAAGAGTGAATCAGAGCACCAAAGATTCGACTCAAGGAGTGCTGGGACCGAATTGGGAAGGGCCGTATAGAGTCAAGCAGATAGCGGGGCCCGGAGCTTACAAGCTGGTTCGCGCGGACGGCCACGAAGTGAAACGCCCATGGAACGCAGCACACCTCCGAAAATACTTCCAGTAAGACTTGCTCACATTTTAAAGCAATTTCTGCTCATGCTGTCTATCTTTTATTTTTATGTTTTATGTCCGAACAATTTCATGTAAGTCAAATCCTGCCATTAATGTAACGTCGACGAATTTATTTCGCTTGAAACCGAAAAAAATCCTAAGGCATGCAAAGGCTCGCCAAGTCTCAGAGCCTGTCTTATGGCGAGACAGAAGCCAAGCATGCCAGGATCTGCTCGGCCACGAGAAGGCAGCAGAATCCAAATCGTTTGAAGAAAATCCTGAGGCATGCAAAGGCTCGCCAAGTCTCAGAGCCTGTCTTATGGCGAGACAGAAGCCAAGCATGCCAGGATCTGCTCGGCCACGAGAAGGCAGCAGAATCCAAATCGTTTGAAAAAAAATCCTAAGGCATGCAAAGGCTCGCCAAGTCTCAGAGCCTGTCTTATGGCGAGACAGAAGCCAAGCATGCCAGGATCTGCTCGGCCACGAGAAGGCAGCAGAATCCAAATCGTTTGAAGAAAATCCTGAGGCATGCAAAGGCTCGCCAAGTCTCAGAGCCTGTCTTATGGCGAGACAGAAGCCAAGCATGCCAGGATCTGCTCGGCCACGAGAAGGCAGCAGAATCCAAATCGTTTGAAAAAAAATCCTAAGGCATGCAAAGGCTCGCCAAGTCTCAGAGCCTGTCTTATGGCGAGACAGAAGCCAAGCATGCCAGGATCTGCTCGGCCACGAGAAGGCAGCAGAATCCAAATCGTTTGAAGAAAATCCTGAGGCATGCAAAGGCTCGCCAAGTCTCAGAGCCTGTCTTATGGCGAGACAGAAGCCAAGCATGCCAGGATCTGCTCGGCCACGAGAAGGCAGCAGAATCCAAATCGTTTAAAAAAAATCCTAAGGCATGCAAAGGCTCGCCAAGTCTCAGAGCCTGTCTTATGGCGAGACAGAAGCCAAGCATGCCAGGATCTGCTCGGCCACGAGAAGGCAGCAGAATCCAAATCGTTTGAAAAAAATCCTAAGGCATGCAAAGGCTCGCCTGGTCTCAGAGCCTGTCTTATGGCGAGACAGAAGCCAAGCATGCCAGGATCTGCTCGGCCACGAGAAGGCAGCAGAATCCAAATCGTTTGAAGAAAATCCTGAGGCATGCAAAGGCTCGCCAAGTCTCAGAGCCTGTCTTATGGCGAGACAGAAGCCAAGCATGCCAGGATCTGCTCGGCCACGAGAAGGCAGCAGAATCCAAATCGTTTAAAAAAAATCCTAAGGCATGCAAAGGCTCGCCAGGTCTCAGAGCCTGTCTTATGGCGAGACAGAAGCCAAGCATGCCAGGATCTGCTCGGCCACGAGAAGGCAGCAGAATCCAAATCGTTTGAAAAAAATCCTAAGGCATGCAAAGGCTCGCCTGGTCTCAGAGCCTGTCTTATGGCGAGACAGAAGCCAAGCATGCCAGGATCTGCTCGGCCACGAGAAGGCAGCAGAATCCAAATCGTTTGAAGAAAATCCTGAGGCATGCAAAGGCTCGCCAAGTCTCAGAGCCTGTCTTATGGCGAGACAGAAGCCAAGCATGCCAGGATGTGCTCGGCCACGAGAAGGCAGCAGAATCCAAATCGTTTGAAAAAAATCCTAAGGCATGCAAAGGCTCGCCAGGTCTCAGAGCCTGTCTTATGGCGAGACAGAAGCCAAGCATGCCAGGATCTGCTCGGCCACGAGAAGGCAGCAGAATCCAAATCGTTTGAAGAAAATCCTGAGGCATGCAAAGGGTCGCCAAGTCTCAGAGCCTGTCTTATGGCGAGACAGAAGCCAAGCATGCCAGGATCTGCTCGGCCACGAGAAGGCAGCAGAATCCAAATCGTTTGAAGAAAATCCTAAGGCATGCAAAGGCTCGCCAAGTCTCAGAGCCTGTCTTATGGCGAGACAGAAGCCAAGCATGCCAGGATCTGCTCGGCCACGAGAAGGCAGCAGAATCCAAATCGTTTGAAGAAGATTCTCAAGGCATGCAAAGGCTCGACAAAGTCTCAAAGCCTGTCTTAGGGCCAGACAAAAGCCCAGCATGCCAGGATCTGCTCGTTCGCGAGAAGGCGAGCAGACTCCGAAGCATTCGGAAAGTTTTCTACGGCACGCAAAGGCCTCACCAAGTCTCAAAGCCTGTCTTACGGCGAGACAAAAGCGATCAGCGTTTCAGACGAAAATTAATTCATGAGTACGACACGAGATAGTAATCAACAACATTTTTATTAATGGCTAACAGAGGGGATAAATTTCATAAACGTTGTTCATTACAATACAAGAAGAAATATATCAAAAAGATGGTGGATCAGTGAGCCGAGCAGCATCGGTTGGCTGGACCTCCTCGGGTGCGGGGGGGGTATCACCAGTTGCGTCCGGGGGGGTGCTCGCCTCGCCAACATCAGCAGGGACTGCACGAGGAGGAGAGTTACCCTCCTCAATCACGATCGGCTCTAACCCCTCGGCATCTTCCTTGGCCGCCTCCTCGTCCATATGTTGAGCAACACCAGCTGCAAGGTCATCCATCTTCAGATCAGGGTGTTGCTTCCCGAGGACGGCCATGATACAACGATAGGAATGCCGAAGTCCCTGGTCGTACTGGTTGTCGGCCTCCCTCTCCAAGTTCTCTACATGAGCTCGGTGGGAATCGCGGAGAGATTCGAGCTGAGCCTCATACATAGCCCTCTGCCCTTGGAGATCCTCCTTAACCTTGGTCAGCTCCTCCTCGAGGGCAATGGCTTTTGCTTGAGCAAGGGACTCTTGCTCTATCAGCTTGAGGTTCTCAACGTTTAGCTCCCCCGCCTTTTTCTCGGCAACGTCAGCTCTGGTCGTCGCCGATTGAATGTCCTCCTTCATCTTCCTGTCGTAACGGCCAACCTTGGCCTTATAGTAGGTGGCCATGCAGCTGAGATGGAAAGCACTGTACTGCATGGCTCCCACCAGCTCGCCCAGGGTACAACCGTCAAAGCCCTCCAGGTCCTTCTTGCTCACGAGTTTAGACAACTCATTGAGATAGGGAACCAAGTGTTCTGGTCGGCTGTCGGGTAAGCGAGACCGAGGCACAACAGGTGGAGAAGAGGAAGCAGGATCAGTGGCTGCTCTACTGGATTCCCCGACTTTAGCAGAGGCAGGAGGGAGAGCCTGCAAGGGAGGAACCTGCTGCACGATGTTCTTTCGCTTCGCAGCGGGAGCATCTTTGTCCTGGTCCCTATCGGTTGTTGGAGGCCGAGAGCGTTTCCTGGTCAGAGCTCCAATCACTGCGTCCTCCATCTTATGGCCAGGAAGTATCAACCGAGACTCGAGGAAGTTGTATGTAGATAGCAGTTCTCGGCTCGAGCAGGAATTGGCCAATACAGCCTCGACCCGTTTAAGCAGACCAGGTCGGAGCGGGAAGTGAACACCCCAGGAAACTACAGCACAAACAGACACTTGGTTAGAGACAAACCAATACAGCAGGAACAATTATGGATACAAGACATCTAAAGCGAGCAGGCAACCTGGGACCGTGAAACGGGGTGGGACGCGACAATCCTTCCCGTCTATTTGTGCAACTTGACCCCAGGGACCCCCAGCAAAAAAGAATTTCCTCTTCCAAGTCCCACCACCACCAGTTGGAAGATCAGTTATGGGTTTCCTGCTCTTGGTACCAGATTGGAAGTAGTACCAGCCGGCATCTTTAGGGCTGCTCTTCAGCTGGTACAGGTGCTTCACCTCATCAACCGTGGGCTCGCTTTGGCAACATCTGTCCCACAATATGAACAGACCAGAGAGCACTCTCCACCCATTGGGGTTCAGCTGACCAGGAGCCAGATTTAGCCCGTTAAGTATCCGGGCAAAGTAAGGCTGCAAGGGACACCTCAGCCCATACTTAAAGCTCTCCAGATACAGGGTAACGTATCCCCTGGGAGGCCGGCTAGGTGTATCCTTCTTTCCTGGGATCTTAAGAGGTATCTCACCAGGAATACTATACCTAAGTCGGAGGTCATTGAGCTCGTCAAACGTGGTCGTACACGACATGTAATCAATGGCATAATCACGCGACAAGGCTCTACCTCCTACTGTACCCCGTTCTTCTGGTCGTGATGCTCCTGATGGGGACGCCTCACCAGAATCATCCCCTTGACCCTCACTCAAGGTGTTCTCCGATCCAGAAGATCCTTCTTCATCGCTACTGTCGCTCGAGGAGGTTGTTTGGGGAGACATCCTCCTAGCGCTAGTACCAACACTAGACCTAATGGGCTCTAAGGGGATCCCGGGATCAAAAGCAAAATCAGCGGACAGACTAGGCAAAAAACCTAGTTCGTCGTCACCAACCTCAACGACCTTCTCCTTACCCTTCGACATATCCTAAGTTCTAACCAAAACACCACCGCCAACTACAACCTCAAGCAAAGCAGAGAGAAAGGAAATTACCTACAACTAACCAATACCGAAAAAAATAGAAGAAATACCTGAAGCAGGGACTCGGTCAGAGAGAGACAGGGATGACCGCTTTGGCGCCGAGGTTCATTCGCCGGAGAGACAAGAATGGAGAAAATGACGAGTTCGTGTTTGAAGATTTTGGGTTTCCTTACTGAGAAGCAAACTCTTGGGCTGCCAGCATTTAATGACGCATATTCCGAGAATCCCGTAACCGTCGGTTTGAAATTCAAATGGAGGGGGGGGATTTCTGCCACGTCACCTCGTCCGCAATTAAATGCGACATGACTCCTGGCAGCCTTTTCCAAACCCACGCGAGCGAGTACTATCGAGTTTCTACTGCTGGTCCACTACATTACCCAACACCAGAAACTGGGGGACCGGTGTTTGGGAGGGATACTGTTTGGGACAAATGCGTCGAAGGGACCAGGAATGACAAGCGGACATCTGATGGCGGAGTTCTGCGAACCGATGTGTTCCGTTAAAGCCTAGCGCGTGGAAGAACAGGATCAGAAACATCCTGCTCGTCCACGATGTTGTCGTCCGCGAGGCCAATTCCTATAAAAGGCATGAGGCCATTCCGGCTAGAGATCGAGAGGCGAGGAGACCCGGTCGACGGCAGTTGGCAAGACGTGCTCTCCAGCACGAGAATCTAGGCACAACAGCCACGCTTTCCCCTGAACCGTGGCGTAACACGCTAGATCCCATGTTTTGCCCATAACGCAGCAGTTGAAGTCCCATACCGTCTCGAAAAGAGCGGAAGACTGAGATTCAGAGGAAGCCTATAAAAAGGTAGCCAACGAAGGTAAAAGGGTTGGCATTCTTGAGAAAAGGGGAGAAAACCACAAGAAACGCCATAAGACCTGTGGCAAGCTTTTCCCGAACCTTCATATCTGACTTGAGCGTCGGAGGGTTTGCGCCGGGAAAACAACCGGCGTACTCTGACTTATCTGTGTACGCAGGGACCTCCGGAGAAGAAGCCTGGCGAGGAGACCTCCTGGTAGTGACGAAGTTGATCGAGCAGAGATCCTGATCGCAGAACGAGGAGAACCGGAATCTCGCATCAACAGAGATAATCCCTGTACCCCCATTATGTCGTTGAAGCGCTCCATGTGCATCAGCGGGTCAGTTCTTCCCGTGTATCTGAGGTCGGGGAGGCGGAAATCTCTCGGAATAACTGCCCTCATGATCTCTGCTGCGAGCGGTGATTCCCCGTCCAGCATTATCCTCCAACCAGGGGCTTTGTTCCTCCCTTGCATGTCATCAATTATTTGCGCTAGCCTTCGCACTTCCTCCTCCAGCTGTCCTGCGCGACCAGGGTCGCGCGCTGCAGCTTGATCCCGCTCTCGCTCTACATCATGTAAGTGTTGCCTCAGTTCTGTTTCCTCTGCATTCACCACCCCGTCGCCCCCGTCACAAGTCTGTCTTACCGGGGACTGCTCTCTTTCTCTATGAAATTCTCCTCGCAGAGGTACGTTACCTCTCTCACCACCAAATCTCCCAGCGGTTTGACTTCTCTCCGCACTATCGGTACCCGGTGCCGCTCCACCGCCTCTCACCCTTCCCTCTTGGGTTACCCTTCGCTCGTTCCGCAGCTCATGCAGGATGGTTGTCAAGGTTTCCATCTGCTTTTCCATTCGCTCCATTCGGTCGAACATGACTTTTTCCCGTGCTTCGCTGATTACCTCCCTCAGCGTCACGGAATCGTTAAGCCTTATGTCACCCCCTTGTGCGCTACTTCCTCCTATCTCCATTGCCTTTCGCTTACTCCCCCCCCTTTTCTTGCTATCGACAGAAGCTTTTTGCTCTGGATCCCCACAGACGGCGCCAAAATGTTGATGCGAGATTCCGGTTCTCCTCGTTCCGCGATCAGGATCTCTGCTCGATCAACTTCGTCACTACCAGGAGGTCTCCTCGCCAGGCTTCTTCTCCGGAGGTCCCTGCGTACACAGATAAGTCAGAGTACGCCGGTTGTTTTCCCGGCGCAAACCCTCCGACGCTCAAGTCAGATATGAAGGTTCGGGAAAAACTTGCCACAGGTCTTATGGCGTTTCTTGTGGTTTTCTCCCCTTTTCTCAAGAATGCCAACCCTTTTACCTTCGTTGGCTACCTTTTTATAGGCTTCCTCTGAATCTCAGTCTTCCGCTCTTTTCGAGACGGTATGGGACTTCAACTGCTGCGTTATGGGCAAAACATGGGATCTAGCGTGTTACGCCACGGTTCAGGGGAAAGCGTGGCTGCCACGGCTCTGTGAGACCTTGCGTGTTACGCCACGGTTCTGGGGAAAGTGTGGCTGTCATGGCTCTGTGAGATCTTGCGTGTTACGTCGCGGTTCTGGGGAAAGCGTGGCTGTTGTGCCTAGATTCTCGTGCTGGAGAGCACGTCTTGCCAACTGCCGTCGACCGGGTCTCCTCGCCTCTCGATCTCTAGCCGGAATGGCCTCATGCCTTTTATAGGAATTGGCCTCGCGGACGACAACATCGTGGACGAGCAGGATGTTTCTGATCCTGTTCTTCCACGCGCTAGGCTTTAACGGAACACATCGGTTCGCAGAACTCCGCCATCAGATGTCCGCTTGTCATTCCTGGTCCCTTCGACGCATTTGTCCCAAACAGTATCCCTCCCAAACACATATGATTTAATTTATATTTAGTGAAGTAGCAATTGAAAGATGTTTAATGCCATAGTAAAAGATACAGCTGCAGCATTAGAAGGACCTGCTTGTGCATCAATCGTTGCTCTAAGACAGACAAGTGATAACATCCAAGTGGCTATAGAAGTTGAAGATATAAGAACATACAATCTGCGTAATTCCAAAAAGCATAAGACTGCCACTCAGGCAGGCCCATCAGCTTCAAAGAATTTGGTTAAAAGAAAAAGGATGGAAGGAAGCAGTGATGCTGCTTGGGTGGGTGTGCAAGGGAAAAAGATCATAATAGCTGCTGGAATTGACCCGAGGGAAGACTATCGAAGAGATGAGCATAAAGCTAAGAAGAAGTTGGACAAAGGGAAGGCATCGGCTTTCCCACCATGAAGGGTAAGTTATATGTTTGCTAGGCCAAAAATTAATTTGAATACTTTATAAATGGAAGTTTTATGGTATTTGTAAACATATCATCTACAATTATTATACATGAGTATTAGATACATTTTGCATAATATTTCATGTATATTATTATAACTTGGTATGATATTTCAATAATGTCATTTTGAATGCAGTGATCGTGTATGTTTGCTTGAAGCATTGGCAGTAGCAGATTTGCTAACAAGTAGTGGAGGTAGTATAACCATTTTTTGACACCTTCCACAATGCCATTTTGAACCACCCGACCAACATGAAGATCAACAGGCTTGTATTTTGACTTGCTCTATTTTTTACATGAAATTGGAGCTGTAGTGTGCATTTTGTGATAAATAGTATATAAGTTGTGCAAAGTTCGTGGCATTTTGTAAGTTGTTGGGCATAAGACTCATATACAAGTATTAGGGATTAGACCAACAATTCATTTTGTTTTTTGATTTCAAATGTATGTAACCGTAGAGGTTCTAATTAGAATGTATAGGCTGCTGCCAATGTTTGTTTGAGAATCAAAATGTAATTTATATTAGAATGCTCAAATCAGATAAGATATTATAGTTAATATATGGCTTGCTTTTTTGTTACAATCAATCATTCTACACTATTATAACTTGCATTATAATGTATTACAAACAAAAAAACTAGTAGCATCAATATGGTTGTGAATTGATACTTTTTCAGTTGATGAAGTATGGTTTCAATGTTGGTAAACCTATGATGAAAGGCGTCGATGTCTAATTTGTCACTAAAACTACGACTGTTGTGAACAACTTCTTCGACCATGTATGGATTTGCTTGTTCTTCAAATAGGTGTGATCTTGCTTGAATTTCTATAGCCTCCTCTTTAGTTGGCTCCCACCATCTAAAAAAACCACATCCATGGTCATTAGGACAACAGTAGTGTAATCTATTGGGATTTGGTATAGATTCTGAAATTTTGATTGCTGGTCTGCGTTGACAGTAGCATATTTTGTTACGAAACTTGATAATGCCCCCATTGATTAAATTCCTCTGTGATGTTGGGTGGGTTGATGAACTTGATGCACTCCTCGAACCAGACATCTTCTCTTATTTTTCTATGGTTTATTCCTTGTAATGTTTATGATATGTACAAATAATGGAGTCACAACTGAAAGTGTTATGCTTAATTGTTGAATGTGGTATGCTGTTATTGCTACTGATGTTTTAAGCTTGCATTGGGTGAAAGTTGAAGGTATGAAGTTGCTGCTGATGTTTATTGTTGAATATTGATGGAAGCTGGTTGTGAGGGTGTGTGTGTTGAATGTTGATAGAGGCTGGTTGTGAGGGTGTGTGTCTTGAATCTCTATATATTTGGGTGCTTAATTTAATCGTTGGAAACATATATAGCCATTGGATCGAGGCTTCAGCATCCACTTAAGTTGAATGTTGCTTCATTCATGTGCTACCACGAGGCAATGTAAATAATCCATATTTACTTGGCCATTCAAGCAAATGTCTATCATTAGCCTCATCAACGATGTGCAAAGCCTTCATACAGGGATAATAGCATCAATTAACACAATAAAAAAATGGTCTTTTGCAGCTTAAGTGTTTGAATTTAAAAAAAATGGGTATTTTCGTCATTTCATTAAATTTCACACCATTCCGTTAATAATAACCGAAAAACAAACAGAATTGGGGGCGTGGTGCAACACGTCATTTTTCTTGGGTGCGCGGTGCAGAATGTCAATTTATTTGGGGGTAGGTTACAAATTTCCCAAACTAAAAAACAAAAGTAGGATTCTAGTATCCGGAGAGGCACCCATAATAACACCGAGCATAAGTTGCTGAGACAAACTAAAAGACTGCACTTGAACAAAAGAAAGCTAAGATCAGGACCTCCATGCTGGTTATCTACAATAGACATAGGTTGCTTACCCTTATCTCTAGTATCTCTATCCTAAGGTTCATTAACAGGCTGTTAAGGTTTCTGAAGCCTAGGATTAGCTATATAACAACAATTTGCAGAATAGCCAAGGTGCCTATAAGAAGCACAATAAGAAGGAACCCGCTAAAAAATAATATCATGCCAGAAACTAGAATCCCCCTGTCTAATCCAAAGGCGCAACAATAAAGGTCATGGAACATTATATTCTATCAAAACCCTAGCAACAGATGGCCTATTAATAGAGGTCATAGCGTGATCTACACGTATTGGCTTGCCAACATTTAAAGCAATACAAAAAGAGCTCATTTGAAATTAGTAAAATGAATTGGTGAGTACAAAAAGATACCCTAATTGGCACAGTTGAGGATTCCTCAGAACATCCAAAATCAATTGTCCATTTAAAAATACGCATACCTCTGCTATTACCATACTAGGTCTGCCGAATCCAAATTCTAGAGTAATCTTCTTGCATCTCAAGCTTAATAATAATATGTCTATTATCCAACAATGAAACCTAGGAATTCCATTTTAACCTAAGGGACATAAAAAAAAAAAAAACAAAAACTTGCCAATGACATCCATAGGTGCACGGGCAAAAAAGAGCTTACTAACAACAGTTAATTTAAAAGGTTTGGCCATTGACTGAATTTCAAAGTAGAAAAGTGAATGGCAGGTTTTCTGCAATGGAGAGAACTCGCTTAACAGGGATCTAAGGAACCGAAAAGCCAGCAACATCATTGACAAAGGATTTTAGAGGGCAGTAGAAAGCGTTGAGATCAAGGATTGATACAAGAATAACCACAGAGGCATATAAAGATTTGGGACAAGTGCGATTTTGATGATTGGAGATTGTTGTACAATTTTGGGTGGTGGTTGCTTTTGATCAATTCTGGAGATAATGGGAATTGGTTAGGTCGGCGAGGCTTTGTAATTGAGACTAGTTATGGCCAAATGGTAAAACTACAACGTCACAGTGTATGTGCCATGAGGTTGCATTTATTAAGCTAGGGTTTTAGGAAATAGGGTTTGTAAAAGTGGATGTGTAACAACTCGCTTTGAATTGGTTTGATGGTGAAAAGGCTATATGGAGGTGGTGGTGGGATTGGTCGGCTGTGTAAGGGAGCCACTGGTGACGGCCAATAAGTGGCGGCTTGAGTTTGGGTTGTGCTCGTGTGTACTAGGGTTTAGAAAGTGGGGATCTGAGGGGGTTAGTGGTAGCTAGAGGGTGTGAGGTGACTGTTGGGAGTGTATCAAGTTCAACAGTGGTTTCGTCGGCAAGCAAGTGGCACCAACAAAGGCAGGTGATAACTCTATGAAATGAGAGTTATCATGGTGTTTTTATGCTTAAATCAACATTACTTAAAGAGTAAATGATATGTTTTCATTGTATTTTAGTTATATTTTGCATGAGTAGTCATTTAAGTTTAATTTCAATAAAATTCATACGTTTTTAGATGATTGTGTGCTCTGATTACGTGTATAATTATAGGTGACCAAGAAGCTTAAATCTCATGGATGGAAGATTGCACTGGCAAGCATGCAAAGTTACAAAAGAGCTTGGATGCAATGGAATTAAACCAAGTCTTGAATAATGAAGATGCTTGAGCAATAAGTTGTAGCACTATTGCTACAACAACGATTGGAGCAACGATAAACGAGATTCCGTGCGTTAAATAGAAGATTGAAATCTAAAGTTTCAAAAAATAAGAGATTCATTGCCAAATGTTTATGGTAACCCTAAATTTCGACTTATAAAAGGAGCACATTATAATGAAAAAGGGGGCCGTCATTAGAGATAAGAAGAGAGAGAAACAACACAAGGGAAAAAACTGAGATCAAGAGAGAGAATTGAGGACAACAACAACAGATTCGAGAAGAACATCGAGCAGATTTAACTCTTGTTCTTGTTCTCTTGTTTTTATCTTGTTATGATAATTTGTTTGAAGGCTAAAACTTTTTTGGTTTTTGTTTTATCACAAATTATGAACTAAATTTATTTGTGATTGAGTGATAAACAATCTTGATGGTTAATTGATTGATATTTAGCGTTGTTGCATGTTTGCTGTAGCACATTGTTTTGATAATAATTATTAAAATTCATTATTTCAGTTGAACACCCATTTAGTGATACTAGCTAAGAAATAGTCTAAAAAACGCTTGACTTAGTGGAACATATTAGAGCAATACTTGGTTTTAGATTGGGTTTCCTGAGTTGAGTTTAACTTGATTCGAAAAGAGCCATGTTTAATCTAAAACTTTTGATGAACTAGACATAGAGATACACCTTGTAGGGTAATTAGAACCTAAGATGTGTAATGTTATATCTTATGTTAGCCTGACAATTGGTTACTGTTAAATTACATCAAGATATAAACATCCAACAAGCGACAGCTGAGGGTACATAAGGATTATGCCTAGTGCTGTAGCAGATGTTGTAGCAACTGAACTAAAAAGTAGGAACATAGTCAAAACCATTAAGTGAGTTTAATCATTCAACTACTCCATTCTCATCAATTAGTCTCTCGTGTTAAAGTTGAAATTCTTCTTAATTACATTTTATTTATTGCCTTGTTAATTTTAGGAAATCAATTTTATCAATTGTTCTTTCATAATTAATTTAAAATTGCACTGATTAGGTTGCTGTAGCAATTCTTATAACATTAATCCCTGTGGAGACAATCTTAAATACTTATCATTATATTACTTGTTGTGTACACTTGCACATTGACACCAATAGCATTAGAAATCATACAACAGCAGGCACGGTGGCGACAGGGTGGAACAAACTTTGAGAGGTTTGTTGCGGTCTAGGGCCTATGGTTTGAAGTGTTAACGGTTGCTATAGGGGCTACCAATTTGGGGGGTGTCATCGGCAGACGGTGTGGTCATGAGAGTCCATTCAAAGTTTCGATATTCATCCCTTAAGTGTGTAAGTGTGTAGTCATGTGATTCATGATTAATTCAATTTATATAAACTTATCAAAGTCACGATGCATTGAACAAAAAAAGGTAATCATGTTGCATCCCTGCTTATGTTAGTAAATTCCAAAAATCAGTGCAAATCAAACTCTAATTTTGCATAAACTACGAACCTCAAATCTTAAAATAATATGAAATTGATTGCAGAGAACAAAAAATGATGAAAAACATGTTCCTCTCTCTTGAACCCTTAGGCCCGTTTGGATTGAGGGTGAAACGCAATAAGTTGCTTATTTTATAATTTGTGACAAAAATAATTTGTGGTAAATTTTGTAAAAACTGCTTATTTCATAATTTTCTCCATTTTGACAGTAGCTTTTAAAAGTAGGTAAAGGGTTACTTTTTATAAGCAACTTATTAAATAAGCTATTATACCTTTTTAAATTTCCTATTATAATCTTAATATTTTTAAAAAATAATTATGTCTTATTTTCCCATATACTATAATATTAAGCCATTAGATTGTTGGGTTTTTTAATCTAGCATTGTTGGATTTTTAATCCAATATTGGCCTTATATGTGAATGATTATGTGTTGTGGACTGTCATGTAAGGTTAAGCCTAATTAAAAGTAATCTATTAAGGTTTTCGGTATTACGGGGTTTAATGTATCTAATAAGGTATTGCCTTTAATGTGTAGAGACCTAATAGTATTCTAATTCTATGATGGACAAAATTAGGAATACCTAATGACAATAGGAAAAGTTTTCTATATAAGTAGTTATGGTCCTTATGTCACACATATCTTTCCATTGTTTCTGACATCCCATCATTAGAAAGAGATGCCAGAGAAAACTATAGGATCCTCTAGGAAATGTATTGATCTAAAAGGGCAACCACACAACTCCAGAGAGCAATTTAGTATTATGGATTTAGGTACGCTTTCGCATAATTTTGTTATTGATTTTTGGTGATACAACATGAATGTTCCTGGGTTATAAGTGATGATTTTCACCAAAAGTTTTCTTGTTCTAACATAGATATCATATTACCACCATAATCAAATTACCGCCACAACTATTATATATTCTCTTTAGTATCAAATTTTTTATCTAGAAAGTTCATATTTTTTATATTTTACTAGTATTTTCTATTATAAGATTAAAAATGGTTTGCACATAATTATGTATTTTTTTTAATTTTGAAGAATTTCACATGAAATTAACCATAACTTTTAAAATTAATTTCATAACTATGGTTTTTAATATTCAATCCATTTCTTTTTTTTTTCTATAGTTATGATGTTTATTGCATCCAATTTACTATGAATATAATGCATACTATTTTTATTTTATTTTATCTGAATTATGTATTAGTATGAATTCTTATCATATTCTATATAATAAATTTATTGAATTCATTTTTCACTTTATGTAATTGTACATGTTTTAAAAAGAAAAAGGGATGTCTAAACATCATTAATCATACTCTAAAAAAAAAGGTAATTTAAACTTATGTCTATTTTGGTCATTATATAATAAAACAATACATTTGTAATAAAATTACCAAAATGATGTACACTGCTTTTCAAACTCATAGCAACTGCAATAACATAGTTTACCAAAGACTAAACTACTTTTTTAATCCGCTACAAGAAACTGTTTTTTTAATCAGGTGCTTATTACATCTGCACAACAAAAGCATCTTATTTAATCAACAATCACAGTTCCAAACTAGCCCCTTAGTTTTTGACATATTGTTCTGAATAGAGAAAAAAGTATTGTTTTATTCTTGACAAAGAGAGGACCAGTTTCAACCTACCACCACTCTTAATCCACTTTCAATCAAGATATGTAGTTATTAAACTTTTTCAAAACTAACTAATAGGATTTTAGTCCAAATTAATTAATTTAATTTAATTTAGATAAAAAAAAGTCATGTAGGTCACATACTTTAAAATTTAAAATAATCTAACAGATTATAATTAGCCTTTGTGCTTGTTTTACTGGTTTATCTTTTTTATTAGAAGCACTGTAGACTCTCCCATAAATTTTTTTGACTTGGCACCATCAATTTCTCCCTCTCATAAACCCCACATAATTTGAAGTGAAAAATGGACTAGGCTCTGAATAAATACTTGTTAACTAAATGTTGATGCCGAAAAACGACCTCGAACAACTAAATTTATTTTTTGGAATACCAGCACGAATCCAAGCTCAAACGTCAGTCTGATCACAGCTTTCTATACCCGCCAACCAAAAAACACGATTAGGATAGCCAGTGGGGTTCCGACGTAGACTCTCCGATGATTAAGTCAGAAATTGTGTGTAAGGAAAGAAAAATGGGAAGGAAGAATTGTGAACAAGTTAAAATCAAGGAATTTTCTGGTAGAGGTGTTGAAAATCTTGTAGGAAATGATAAGGTTTTAAGATTGGTAACTTATAAAATATTTTAGTTAATTTCGCTAACCCTGTCCTTTGATGTCCTCTTTAGCTTAAATAGGCTCTTGGTCATGGGTGGTTACCTCCTTAGCTTCAGCCCACTTTCTTCAGCAGTTGCAAGTGGTTATCAATTGGAGGTAGTTTAAGAAATCATAAAATACAACTCCAAAAATTGTGGTAAAAAAAATATCACGAATCTATTATATTTGTAGTATATAGAGGGCTAACTCCAAGAAATGACATTTAAGAAGAAATGACATTTAAGAAGCGGATGTATGAAACTAAATAACACTAGTAAAGAGTTAAAAGGCAGTTATGAATGCGCTAAGCACGTTTTGTATTACTTATACATAAGAAAATCATTCTTGTTAGTTGGTAACTCTCCTTTTCACCCGAAACTGATTGCCTTTGATAGTTGGTTATTGTTGCTTGATGTGGAGTTGGTAGATTTTGTCGAAATTCCCCTTGAGAAAGCTGGACGAATGATCATTCTTAAAGATGTTTATTGTCTCTTTAAATGTGCTCGGGCGACATTATTTTTTTTTAATCTTGGAGTGTTCCTTTCTCTCTAATTTTCATTTTACACAAAATTGAACTTGTTGGAGAAATTTTTGCTAGCCTAGGTTGAAAAGTTCTTCATTTTATAATATTAAGATTGTCTTTTTTGTTTTTTTTTCTTTTAACAACTAAACAACCTTGATCTCATCAGAAGATTTGTGTAACCATGTAGGGATGGCAGAATCCGGATCCAGATGTGGATGCGACTGGATCTAGATCCAGATTAAACTCTTAGCATTCGGGTCTGCAAAAAAGTGTGCGGATCCATATGCGGGTAATATCCGCACGGATTATGGGAGGATATTCCAAATATCTGGATTATCTTCTCTTGTTTTCTTGTTTTTTATTTATTTATGGGGATGTGTTTCATGACTGAAACTTTGTTCTTTATTTTTCTTTTACAAACCATGAACTAAATTTATTTGTGGTTGAGTGATAAACAATCTTGATGGTTTATTGACTGAATATATGTGTTGCTGCATGTTTGCTGTAGTAGTTTGTTTTGATAGTGTTTATTTTTATTCATTATTTTGGTTGATCACCCATTTAATGATACAAGTTAGGAGAGAGCAGCAAAAGGGCCTATCTTAGTGGAACATATCAGAACAGTACTTGATCTTAAATTGAGTTTCTCGGATTGAGTTTTACTTGAGTTCCAAAAGGGCCATGCTTGATTTAAGATTAGTGATGAACTAAATATAAGGATTCACCTTGTAGGGTAAATAGAACCTAAGTGTGTAATGCTATATCTTATGTTGGCATAACAACTGATCACTGTTAGGTTGCATATAAATATAAGATATCCAACATGCGACGGCTGAGGATGCATAAGGATTCTGCCTAGTGCTGTAGCAAATACTGCAGCAACCGAGCCAACCATTAGAAAATAGTCAAGACCATTAGGAGAGTTTATTCACTCAACTACTATATATTCCCATTAGTTTTATCCTTGAGCTTGACGTGATAGTTTACTTTGTTGTATTTATTTATTGTGTTTTTATTTTAATTAGTAAATTAGTTTCATCAATTGTTTATCTTAATTTAGGCGTAAAATCTACACTGTTAAGATTGTTGTAGCAAATCTGATAACATCAATCCATGAGGAGACGATCTTGAATACTGATCACTTTATTACTTGTTGTGTACATTTGCACATTGACACCAATAGCGTTAGTATTTTTACACCAACAAGTTTTTGGCGCCGTTGCCGGGGATTGATTGTTAATTGTGATTTGTGAAATTAGTTTTAACGGTGCTAATTTTTTATTTTATTTAAATTTGTTTATTTTGTTGACATAAGTGATCTAGCAACTCTTGCATGCGCAAATATAAATCTGTTGACTTCCAGTTTGATCCAAAAATTGAAAGAACTGCAAAAAGATTGAGAAGAGAGCATCGGGAGTTACAAGCTGCTGTAGCAATGGATGATTTACAAAATTTGAGAAACTTGAACCGTAGAGAGGGAATACAACCAGTCGATGTACATGAAGGTCTGAATGGACAATGTGTTCAAAGGCAACCCGGGAACAACAACATTATTCACATGGCGAACGATAGAGATAGAACCATTCAAGACTACGCAGTGTTGACTCCTCAAACCATACATCCGGGAATAGTTAGACCCGTCGTTCAAGCTGACAATTTTGAACTCAAACCCGTGATGTTTCAGATGCTTCAAATAGTAGGGCAATTTAATGGTTTGCCATCCGAAGATCCTCATCTACACCTTAAGTTATTTTTGGAAGTGAGTGATGCTTTCAAGATTGCTGGAGCATCGCAGGAAGCATTGAGACTCAGACTTTTCCCGTTTTCTTTGAGAGGTCGAGCAAGAGCATGGTTGAATTCTCTACCACCAGATTCTATCACTACATAGAGTGACTTGGCTGACAAATTTTTGTTGAAATACTTCATACCAACCAAGAATGCGAAGTTGAGGAATGAGATCACATCTTTCCATCAACTTGAAGATGAGAGCTTGTGTGACGCATGGGAGAGATTTAAGGAGTTACTTAGAAAATGTCCTCATCATGGTATTCCTTGCTACATACAGTTGGAAACTTTCTATAATGGTCTCAACCCAAGCATTAGATTGATGGTGGACACTTCAGCAAATGGGGCATTGTTATCTAAGTCTTACAATGAGGCTTATGAAATTTTAGAGAGGATAGCCAACAATAATTATCAGCGGCCATCAACAGACAAGCTGCAGTAAGAGGAACAACAGGAGTTCATAACGTAGATGCCTTGACAACATTGTCAGCCCAAGTAACTTCATTAACAAGGATGTTACAAGCTATGACTACTGCTCCAGCAATTGTTAACCAAATTTCTGATATGTCTTGCGTTTATTGTGGAGAAGGGCATTTATTCGACAATTGTCCTGGGAATCCAACTTCAGTCAATAATGTGGGCAGCGTCAATAAACAGAACCAGGACAATCCATATTCAAACACTTACAATCCTGGATGGAGACAACACCCGAACTTTTCATGGAGTTATCAGAACCAGACTGCTGTAGCACCCAGTGGACAGAGCAGACTTGCTCAACCACCTGGATTTTATCAGCAAAATCAAGAGCAAAGAAATATCAACAATGATCAACTTAGCTCCTTTGAAGGTTTGATTAAGGATAATATTGTGAAGAATGAAGCAGTTGTTCAAAGTCATACTGTATCTTTGAGAAACTTGGAAAATCAAATTGGACAGTTTGCTATAGCATTAAGCAACAGACGTCAAGGCAGTTTACCCAGGAACACAGATAACCCAAGAAGAGAAGGGAAAGAGCACTGCAAGCTGATTAACTTGAGATCTGGAAAGGACATTGATAATTCAGTTAGTGTGCCAAAAAGAAGAATTGAGTCCAACAAAGGCCAAAAAGACACTCAAGTAGAGAAGGAGTCACAGTCTTTCACTTTTTAGAATGCAAATCAATACAGTTCTGCTACAACATCTACAGAAAGTTATGATCCAGCACCTGGTGGTAAAGAAGCTACAACACCAACAGCAACAGACTCGAGTAGAGCAAAAGAGAAGCAGTCTGCACAACCTGCTGCAATACAACAGTTTAGGCACCCACCACCCTTCCCTCAAAGATTTCAAAAGCAGTAGCAAGATAAGCAGTTCAGCAAAATCTTAGGAGTGCTGAAACAACTATATATCAATATCCCTTTTGTGGAAGCTCTAGAACAAATGCCAAACTATGTAAAATTTTTAAAGGATATCTTGTCAAAGAAAAGAAGACTTGGAGAGTTTGAAACAGTTGCTCTAACACAAGAGTGCAACCGAATGCTTCAGAGTAAGATACCACAGAAGATGAAGGATCAATGAAGCTTCACAATCCCATGCTCCATAGGAACTAAATACAGTGGCAAAGCACTTTGTGATTTGGGGGCTAGCATCATTCTCATGCCTTTATCAGTGTTTAAGAAATTAGGAGTTGGTGAATGTAGACCAACAACAGTGTCTTTACAACTTGCTGACAAATCTCATCAGAAGGGAAAATTGAAGATGTGTTGGTGAAGGTGGATAAATTTATTTTTTCGGTGGATTTCATTGTGCTAGACTTTGAGGCAGACAAAGAAGTGCCAATCATTCTAAGAAGACCTTTCTTAGCCACGGGAAAGACTCTAATTGATGTTCAAAAAGGAGAATTAACCATGAGGGTGAATGACTAGCAAGTTACATTCAATGTGTTAGATGCCATGAAGAGTCCCGATGAGATTGAAGATTGTAATTTTATTAGTGTTGTGGACTTTGTTGTAGTAGAGAGATTACACAGCTGCTGCAGTAAAGAAGAAATCAATGCTGCAACAATTGAAGAACTTAATGATGAAGATCGTGGAGCAGCTAATATAGCATGTTCAGGGGAGAAGCAACCCTTCAAAATTGACGAGCAAATCTAGCAAAGGGAACTCACTCCAGACCAACAAGAATTCAAGGTTAATAGGCCAAGAGTGAAGCACTATATGGGAGATGATGTGAACAACCTAAGGAATAATCAGTTGTTGAAGGATCCAGGTTGAGGGAACAAGAAAGGTCAGGCTGAAAGACCTAAAATCAAGCGTTAATTGGGAGGCAACCCAATAAGGGAAGTTGTTTCAAGTTTTTATGGCATTGAATTTAGCTTTTAAATTATTTAATTTTTCTTTTTGTTCTTTTAAATGTGCATCTAATTTTTTATATCTTTATGTTACATTGCAGCAAGTAAAAAAAAATGTGGGCAAAAAGAGCATGAGGGAATTGCTGCAGCATCACTTACAACATGACATAACAAAAGATTCTCAAACAAAATAGGCATTCTTGCTTTTATAGCAGCAAATGGATTGATAAGATTTTATGATAAGGAGTGTTTGAGAAGTGGATCAAAGAAGAAGTGACCCTTTACAGCCTATGCTGTAGCAGTGCTTCCAGCAACAGGGGAGTACCCCCCTACCTGCTAGTTTATTTTACTTCTTTCTGCAAAACTTTTCTTTCATTTAGTTTTAATTTTCTGATTCATTCTACATGTCCTTTTATTTAGTGTATGCATGTCTGGTTTATGTGGTTTTGTTTTGTGTGCTTGTGAGGACACAACACCACTCAAGTTTGGGGGGGTTGTGTTTCTGAGTGCATGTGTTTATGTGTTTCTGAATGCATGTGTTTATGCTTGTGTTGTATGAAGCTCTGTTATCTAATATTTGTGTATGGATTTAAAAACCTAATGAAGATAAATTGAGTGTTATTCAGTATTTATGAGAAAGCCAAGTAGAGATAGTTATAGATGGAGGTTGACTTTCTGTCCTAACACTTAGACTTTGGTTGAGTTTTATGAGAATGTTGTAGCAGAGCCAGGAAAACCTAAAAAAAAAAGAGTAGAAAATTTCTTAAGTTTGGGGGAAAATTTTTGTTGGATCGTGTCTGTTATGAAATAAATTCTGCTCCAATAATTTAAGTTGCTGAGCAACCAGGGTGGAGTATGTACCCCATATGCAAACTTGAGTCCAAAGGCAACACGAGCTATGAGCAGTGCTGCAGCAATTATTAAAAAAAAATGGTGATAAAGAGGTCCGCTGCCTAGGATACTGAGTAACCTAGTCTGTTCATGAGCCCCATGTTCAGCCTTGAGTTAAAGGCGTCCAAAGGTATGACCTAGATATAACATCCTGGATGTATTACTGCAGCAACTCTGACATGTACTTTGAGTGAGTAATTGGGTGTCGTCATTACAAGTGATAGGCATTCACATGAAAGCTTAATGTTGCATTGAAAAGTTTAACAAAAAAAATTATTATTATTATTATTATTATTATTATTATTGTAGCACAATTTGAGTATATTTGTGATTTCTGCTCCTCCATATGTGAATATATTTGTGTTCTACCTTTAAATTATATGCAATGCTTGTGTAATGTTGTAGCACCTCTGGAATTTGATCAAAGTGGCACACACACACTCTGAGCAGAATGAGGCCTAAGTCTAAAATTTGAACTACTATGGCAATTTTGTATGATTAAGAGTGTGATCTGAGGGTGGAATAATCCTTGCAAATTTGATGATAGAGTAAAGTTATTTGTTGCATGATTGTGTGATTACAGAGTGAGTGTTGTTGTCATTACTTGAGGACAAGTAACGATTTAAGTTTGGGGGTGTGATAACTCTATGAAATGAGAGTTATTATGGCAATTCTAAACTGAAATCAAGATCACTTAGAGAGTAAATGATGTGTTTTTATTGCATTTTTGTTACATTTTGTATAAACATTCATTTTATTTTAGTCTTAATGAGTTTTGCTTAATTTAAAGTAATTTGTGCTTAAATTGTGTGCATAATTGTAGGTTTCCAGAAGCTTATAATTCATGGAAGGAATGATATGCAATAGGCTTGCAAAAATAAGGAAATAACATGGTTACAAAAGAGTTGAAACAAATCTGGAACAGTACAGTTGCTGTAGATATTGCTATAGCAACCATTGCTGTAGCAATCTTAGAACAATTCCGCGCGGGATACTTGTAGAATTGCGATCTGCAGTTTCCTAATTTGACTTATGCGCGCCTTAGGCTTCCGTTTACCCTAATTTTCAATTATAAAAGAAGCACGCATCATAAAGATTAGGGAGAGCCGTCACCCAAGGAGAAAAACACAAAGAAACAAAAGAAAAACAAGATTCAAGAGAGAGATTAAGGGCTGCACAAAAGGAGAATTTGCAGAAATTAATTGGAGCTCAATCCTTCTTATTCTTCTCTGTTTTCTCGTTTTTTATTTATTTATGGGGATGTGTTTCATGACTGAAACTTTGTTCTTTATTTTTCTTTTACAAACCATGAACTAAATTTATTTGTGGTTGAGTGATAAACAATCTTGATGGTTTATTGACTGAATATTTGTGTTGCTGCATGTTTACTGTACCAGTTTGTTTTGATAGTATTTATTTTTATTCATTATTTTGGTTGATCACCCATTTAATGATACAAGTTAGGAGAGAGCCGAAAAAGGGCCTATCTTAGTGGAACATATCAGAACAATACTTGATCTTAAATTGAGTTTCCCGGATTGAGTTTTACTTGAGTCTCAAAAGGGCCATGCTTGATTTAAGATTAATGATGAACTAGACATAAGGATTCACCTTGTAAGGTAAATAGAACCTAAGTGTGTAATGTTATATCTTATGTTGGCATAACAACTTATCACTGTTAGGTTGCATATAGATATAAGATATCCAACATGCGACGGCTGAGGATGCATAAGGATTCTGCCCAGTGCTGTAGCAAATACTGTAGCAACCGAGCCAACTATTAGAAAATAGTCAAGACCATTAGGAGAGTTTATTCATTCAACTACTATATATTCCCATTAGTTTTATCCTTCAGCTTGATGTGATAGTTTACTTTGTTGCATTTATTTATTGTGTTTTTATTTTAATTAGTAAATTAGTTTCATCAATTGTTTATCTTAATTTAAACACAAAATCTGCACTGTTAAGATTGTTGTAGCAAATCTGATAACATCAATCCCTGTGAAGATGATCTTGAATACTCATCACTTTATTACTTGTTGTGTACACTTGCACATTGACACCAATAGCATTAGTATTTTTACACCAACAGTAGCCAGGGTACGAGGCGTGCAAAGCGTACCCACGAAGATCTCCGTGAGAAGTTAAACGCCAAAGGGCTTCTCAAATGGCGGCGACGTCATCGGGTACCCCTCGAACTTGTGGAAAAAATGGAGAACCAGGAAGCCCAAGTGAAGCTCCTCTCCGAGAAGCAAAACATCACAGCTGCTCCAACGCCAATGACCTACCAATCGCCATTCACTATGGAGATTCGGACGGCAGCTCTCCTTGAGGCATTCGCCATGCCTCAGATACCCCAATACTCGGGTACCACTGATCCTTCGTAGCATGCTGAGCTATACCGCGACCAAATGCTAATCAAGGGTGTAGATGAGAGTGCCATGTGTAGGATGTTTACACACACAGTCACGGGCCTCGTGAAGTCATGGTTTCGCTATTTAAAAGCGGGTAGCATATCTTCCCTACACCAATTGTTGTCCGAATTTACTAAAGAGTTTTCCTACGCTTCCACTCAAGATAGGGTAGCCTCCAAACTTGCCTTTATCAAGCAAGGGAAAGCCGAGCCTTTGGCGGAGTATGGGAGTCGTTTCCACCAAGAGGTGCTGCGAACCGGAGCATTTGGAAACCAATACACATTGGTCCATTTTGAGAAAAATTTATGGTTGGGCAAGTTGATTAGTATTAAAAATTGTTTAATTATCAAGCGATAATATATTATTTTATAATTTATATTTGTGTTTATGTAATATATTATGAATTATGAATTATGTTTTAAATATATTTAATTTTGTGTATTTTTATGTGTTTATTAGGAAAAATATTAATTTCACGTACTTCGAGGCTCCAAACAAATAAACGGAGGTCAAATTTGGATTCCGGAGGTCCGAAAACCTTAAGATCAGTCAAGATCGGCTTAAAATTGGGCTCGTGTAAAAATAATTGACTTTTCCTGTTGACCGAGCACTGATTGGATGATGAAATGAGCTTACAATAGATATGAGTGCATGGGATAGCTGGCAATCTTGACCAAATCTCAACTGTTCATGATTCAATGGCCATGATTGTGCCACGTGGCAATGGTTGGTGAAGCAAGTTGGAGGATCCGAATCTTTGTATTCGGGTCGACCCGATCCACCCATTAACCCGCCAAATCTCAACCGTTCTTTGGGCAAATCGGACGAGTCAAATGATGCCATGTGTGATGTTGACTTTTGAAGTTTGACAGCCATTGGATCTTGATCTAAGGGTTGTGAGGAGCACATGCATGAAGCCTATGATGAACCGTAAAGCACTGGATTATGAATTTATTTTTCTATAAATAGAGCCTCATTTTTATGTTTTAATCATCTCTCTACAACTCTCTTCTTCTCAAATTCTCTCAATCTCCTTGTAATCTTGATTTCCAGGTGTGTTTTTAATATTTTGTATAATTATTTTCATTAATAAAATTAGTTTTATTTCCAATTTTAGTTGTTTTTATTTCTTTTAATTATAAGTAATTCAATTTTACTACTTCTTTTTATTTTAATTATGTTTAACTAAATAATATTAGTTAGGGGAAGGTGAAACTCTTAGGAAATAAATATGATTTAATCAAATTCTAATTTTAATTTTATAAATGAAATTATTTTCTATTTAATTTTATACATGTTTTATATTTTGAAATTTTGATTTATTGTAGACAAACAAATGAATTTGGCACAATAAATTCTTAAGAACTTAATATAAGGCATGGTGAAATGGTATTTTGACTTATTGTAGACAAATTAAATTTTGGCACAATAAATACTTAATCCATCATAAAATTAAAAGGAAAATAATAATAATTTGTATAATTAATCTTTTGGGTAATAAATCTAAAAAATTGGCAAAAAGAATTTATTAAGTTTTATTTATTTCTAAGAGTGGATCCATAACTCTAACTAGTTCAATTCCATAGTTTCATTTAAATTAAGTTGTTTATATTTAAGTTTTAATTTTAATTTTTAGATAAAGTAAAATAAACTAATTAAATATTTTCTTTGTGGATCGACCTCAGACTCACCGAGTTATAATACAACAAGACACTCTTATACTTGGGAGTTAAAATTTACTTTTAAGTTGTGTCAAGTTTTTGGCGCCGTTGCCGGGGAAAAGTTTTTTTTTTATTTGGTTTGTTTTTCCATTGTTTATTTTTCTCTTATATGTAAAATTTCGTTTGCCCCCTTTTCTTTTTCTTAAATTCTCTTGTGTTCCCATATTTTTCATATTTCTCGTTTCACCCCAACACTTCTCGTTTCTAGCCAAATCTTCTGGTAATTACACTTTGACCCCAACATCTTTCAGTCGTTTCATCTTCATCCCAAATTGCTATTCTAAACTTCTAAAAATTACAGTTTGACCATAAAATTAAAAATAATTTGTAATAAAATCCCTAGACAAAATTCCTCAAAATAATCAAGACTTGGACATATTTGGACATACTTTGGACATATTTTGGACATACTTTGAACATATTTGGACATATTCTGTACTTAATTTGGACCAAACTAACTTTAACTACTAACTCTAATTACTAACTCTTAACTTACTAACTGCTAACTCCTAACTTTTATTTAATTTCAGTTATTTAATTTTCTGCATTTATTTTATTTCGTATTTATTTATTTTTGCTTTATTGGTGGGTTTAACCACCAAACTAACTACTAACTCTTAACTTTTATTTTCAGTTATTTAATTTTCAGAATTTATTTAATTTTGTATTTTTTTTATTGGTGGGTTCAACCACCATTTGTTTTTCTTTTTTTTTTCTTTTGCATTTATTTTTTTACTTAATTTATTGTTAATTGGTGGGTTCAACCACCATTTTTTTTAATTTTGTATTTATTTTTTTTACTTTATTGGTGGGTTCAACCAACAAAATTGTTATTTAATTTTCTTTTGTACACTTATATTATTTGTTTTTTTTAATTTTGTTATCAATTTGTGTAAATATTATCTTTATAACATAACCATTGCATGAAACGTTGGTCTCGATCTTCAAGTGGCAGGTTAATACGTAGATCTCAATCTCCACCACCAATCATGGATGAGAATGAAGGCGAAAACGTTTTGGGCGAACTTAATCCTCAAATTGATCAGGGAGACAACCAATCTCAACATGGGCATGATCAGAATCAACCAAGAACTCTGAGAGACTACATGAATCCAACCAGAACCGGAGCACCGTCGTGTATAGTATTTCCTCCAGAAGTATCTCGATTCAACTTTAAACCAGGTATTATCCAACTTTTACCAACATTTCATGGTTTAGAATCTGAGAATCCGTACTTGCATCTAAGAGATTTTGAGGAAGTTTGTAATACATACACGGACCAAAATTGTGGCATGAACATAATTAGATTAAAGCTTTTTCCTTTTTCATTAAAAGATAAAGCTAAAACTTGGCTACAAAACCTTAGATCTGGATCAGTAAGAACTTGGAATAACATGCAAGCACAGTTTTTGAAAAAATTCTTTCCACCTCATAGAACAAATTCTTTTAAAAGGCAAATCACTTCTTTCACTCAAAAAAATGAAGAAACATTATACCAATGTTGGGATAGGTTTAAAGAATTGCTTAACATATGTCCACATCATGGTTTTGAAACTTGGCAATTGGTCACTTACTTCTACAAGGGCTTAATACCCCAAAGTAGACAGGTCGTTGAAATGATGTGTAATAGTGAATTTAGGGATAAAAATCCTGAAGATGCACTAGATTACCTTGACCAATTAGCTGAAAATGCACAACATTGGGATACTGTTGGAACTTTTGAATTGAAAAATAAGCAACAATCATCTCCATCTAGTGGAGGAATCCATAACCTTAGGGAAGATCATGATTTACAAGCAAAATTTCCATCCCTAGTTAGGAAAGTTGAAGCTTTGGAGCATAAAAAGAGTGATCAAGTAAAATCTGTTCAAGAAATTGCATGTAACATATGTAATTCGAATGATCATTTCACTCAAGAGTGTCCCACTTTGCCTGCACTTAAAGAATGTCTAAATGATCAAGCAAATGTGATTAACACTTTCAATAAACCAAACCCATATTCACAGACTTATAATCCTGGTTGGAGAAATCATCCAAATTTCAGTTGGAGGAATAATAATAATGCAAAATCTTCACAAGCACCACCTCCACAAAATTTTCAAAATCCTCAGCCTTATGCACCATATGTTCCACCACCCTGGAAAAATCTAGAAGACACAATGCATTCATTCATCAGAAAGCAAGATGTTATTAACAATCAAAATGCACAAACTTTTTCTGATTTGAAAGATACTCTTGCTAAAATTGCTTCTGCACTCACCATTCAAGAAAAAGGAAAATTTACAGCCCAACCACAACCAAATCCTAAAATTCAACAAAATCCACCCACAGACCAAGTCAAGTCAGTTATAACTCTTCGTAGTGGTAAGGTTGTTGATAGACCTATGCCTGAACCTTATGAAAATGATGAAAATTCAAAGGGTAAGGAAGGACTAAATGAACTTACACCTAGTGAAGAAATAACTAGTGTTCCACCTGAACCACCATTTCCGCATGCATTGAATAAACCAAAGAAATCAAACCACTCTTCTGAAATTTATGAAATCTTTAAGCAAGTGAAAGTTAACATTCCTCTATTAGATGCAATCAAGCAGGTTCCTTCATATGCCAAATTTTTAAAGGACTTGTGCACTGTTAAAAGGAAATTGAAGGTAAGAAAGAGTGCTTTCATGGCCGAACAGGTAAGTACAATTCTGTCTACT
This sequence comes from Citrus sinensis, assembly GCF_022201045.2. NCBI lineage: Eukaryota > Viridiplantae > Streptophyta > Magnoliopsida > Sapindales > Rutaceae > Citrus > Citrus sinensis. The sequence continues at coordinate 11,333,797 of NC_068563.1, read as the reverse complement.
AATAATAAGTTGAAATATAAAGATCCTGGTTGTCCTACCATTTCTTGTATTATTGGTAGCCACAGAATTGAGCATGCTTTACTAGATCTTGGTGCTATTGTTAATTTGCTTCCATATTCAGTTTATCTTCAACTTAATCTTGGTGAGTTAAAATCAACTTCAACTACACTTTTGCTTGCCGATAGATCAGTTAAAGTACCAAAAGGAATAGTGGAGGAAGTTTTAGTACAAGTTGATAAATTCATTTATCCTGTGGATTTTATTGTCTTGGAAACTGAACCTGTTGTGAATAATTACAAACCAATTCCTGTAATTTTAGGTCGACCATTTTTAGCAACTGCTAATGCTTTGATTAATTGTAGGAATGGTTTAATGAATTTATCCTTTGGAAATATGACTTTGGAATTGAATGTTTTCAACATGTGCAGGCAACCTAATGAAGAAAATGAGATTGAAGATGATATTGATGAACAAAAGGAATTGTTTGAATCTTGTATCGAGGAAAATATTCAACAAGGGGATTTTTCTGAACTTTCTAATGTTTGTTTAGTTAATTCAATTGAGTCAAATAAGCAACTTGAACTTGATATTTCTAATATAAATTCGTTGCTTGATTTTGTACAGACTTCACAAAATTATGATGACGAGCCAAAATTTGAGGAGTTTGGAAGTATTGAAAAGACAGAACAACAAGAAGCACCTAAAATGGAATTGAAACTTTTGCCTGAAGGATTGAAGTATGCTTTTCTTGGAGAAGAACAAACTTATCCTGTTGTGATTTCTTCTACTTTAACAAGCGACCAAGAAGGTAAGTTACTTACTGTTCCTAAAAAGCATAAAAATGCAATAGGTTGGACTTTAAAGGATATTAAAGGAATTAATCCCTTAATCTGCACGCACTGAATTAATTTGGAAGAAAATGCTAAAACATGTCAACAACCTCAAAGAAGATTAAACCCACACATGAAAGAGGTAGTCAAAACAGAAGTCCTTAAATTACTTGATGTGGGAATTATCTACCCTATTTCTGATAGTAAGTGGGTAAGTTCTACACAAGTAGTGCCTAAAAAATATGGAATCACTGTTGTTAAAAATGAAAAAGGAGAATTAATTCCAACACGAATTACATATAGTTGGCGCATGTGCATTGATTATAGAAAATTAAATGAAGCCACTAGAAAAGATCATTTTCCATTACTATTCCTTGACCAAATCTTAGAAAGAGTAGCAGGACATCCCTACTACTGTTTTTTATATGGATATTCGGGCTATTATCAGATTCCTATAGCACTTGAGGACCAAGAAAAGACCACATTTACATGTCCATTTGGAACATTTGCATTTAAAAGAATGTCATTCGGGCTTTGTAATGCTCCTGCAACATTTCAAAGATGTATGTTAAGCATTTTTTGTGATATGGTTGAACATTGTTTAGAGGTCTTTATGGATTATTTGACTGTGTTTGGGAATTCTTTTGATGATTGCCTTGATAATTTGGAGAAAGTTTTAAAAAGATGTGTTGAAAAAGAACTCGTGTCGAATTGGGAAAAATGTCACTACATGGTTACTTCTGGAATTTTTTTGGGTCATGTTGTTTCTATTAAAGGAATTGAAGTTGACAAAGCAAAAATCGAAGTCATATCTAAATTGCCACAACCAAAAACAGTTAGAGATGTGCGATCCTTTTTAGGACATGCAGGATTTTATAGGAAGTTTATAAAAAACTTTAGTGCCATATCTAAACCACTTTGTAACCTCTTATTAAAAGATGCATCGTTTAAATGGAATGATGATTGCCAAAAATCTTTTGAAAAAATAATTTGTCTTTTAACATCTGCACCTATTATGCAATCTCCTGATTGGTCTTTGCCATTTGAATTAATGTGTGATGCAAGTGATTTTGATGTTGGTGTTGTTTTAGGACAAAGAATGGATGGTAAGCCTTTTGTGATTTATTATGCAAGTAAGACTTTGAATAGTGCTCAAATGAATTATTCTACAACTGAAAAAGAATTACAAGAATTTGACCTTACCATCAAAGATAAAAAGGGTGCTGAAAATGTTGTTGTTGGTCATCTATCAAGACTCACATCCGAATTCTGCAATGATATACCACCCATAAATGATTCTTTCCCTGATGAATTTTTATTTTCTGTTACTTCAATGCCATGGTATGCTAATATTGTTAATTTTCTTGTTACAGGTAAAATGCCTTTGCAATGGAATGCTCAAGAGAAGAAGAAATTTTTTGTTGAAGTAAAGAAATTTTATTGGGATAACCCTTATTTGTTCAAATATTGCCAAGATCAAATTTTTCGGCGATGTATTCCTGATAATGAGGTACGTAGTGTCATTAATTTTTGTCATTCTGAAACATGTGGTGGTCACTTTTCTTCAAGAAAAACTACTGCTAAAATTTTACAGTGTAGATTTTATTGGCCTACCATGTTTAAAGACACATATGAATTTTGCAAAAATTGTGAAAAATGTCAAAATTTGGGATCAATTACAAAAAGAAACATGATGCCCTTAAATCCCATACTTGAAATTGAAATATTTGACTGTTGGGGAATTGATTTCATGGGTCCATTTCCATCATCTTTTGGATTTGTGTATATATTAGTTGCAGTTGATTATGTCTCAAAATGGATTGAAGCAATTTCTTGTCGAAATAATGATAGTAAAACTGTGATTAAATTTTTAAGAGAAAACATTTTAAGTCGATTTGGAATCCCTCGAGCCATTATCAGTGATGGAGGTAAGCATTTTTCTAATAAGTCATTTGAGTCTTTAATGAAAAAATATGGAATTACACATAAAATTGCTACCCTTTATCATCCTCAAACAAATGGTCAAGTTGAATTAGCAAATAGGGAGATAAAACAAATTTTGGAAAAAAACGGTTAACCCAAACCGAAAAGATTGGTCTCTTAGACTTAATGATGCACTTTGCGTTTACCGTACTGCATTTAAAACATCATTAGGAATGTCACCCTATCGGTTAGTTTATGGTAAACCTTGTCATTTACCTGTTGAACTTGAACATAAATCACTTTGGGCTATTAAAGCTTTTAATTCAAATTTGGATAATGCTGGTAATGTGCAAAAATTGCAATTGAATGAACTTGAGGAATTAAGGAATGATGCATATGAAAATTCAAGAATTATTAAGGCAAGAACAAAAGCATTTCATGATAAAAGAATTTTTCAAAAAACATTTGAGATTGGTCAAAAAGTGTTGCTTTATAATTCTCATCTTCATTTATTTCCAGGAAAGTTAAAGTCAAAATGGAGTGGCCCATTTGTTGTAAAAAATGTATATTTATATGGGGCCATAGAAATTGAGAATCCAAAAAACGGTGTCACATTTAAAGTTAATGGTTAAAGATTAAAACCATATCTGGAACATCATCCACGTGACGAGGACACCGAAATTAATTTGGATGACCCACCAGTTCTTGATTAAGTCTTTAATGATTTTTTTTTGTTTTACTATTATTTTACCGTTTCATTGTTTGATTTTTTTAGATTGATGCACTGTACATAGTTTTTTTTTTAACATTGTTTTTCTTGTGTAAGCGTGTTTGTTTGACAGTTGTACATTCTCTCATCAATTTTCATTTTACATCATGAGCACCTCAATGAGAAAATACATGTTCGCACATCTTAAAAGATTTCGGGGTATAAAATTTCACTTAAGAGGCCTAATACAAAGCTGTAAATCACATCCACTTTGGGATCTGCAACCACCAGACTTCGTGTCCTATGTTGAGGATCTAGAGGGACAACTCAGAACAGTAGAGAGTGGCATATATGAATTTCAAATGGAGCTTGAGGTTAACTCAATGAGAGGACGAATGTAAGTTCATTTTCCTTTTATATTGTGTGCTTCTTTTTGCTCGCTTTCACGCTTGATTTGATTTTGCAGATTTGATTTTGGTGTGTTTTGATTTATTTTCCCATATAAATGGCGGATAACGGTACTCCGTGACTTCTTAAGTCGGTATCTTCAGTTTCCCACAATAACTGAAACCCCAAAATCAAACATGGAAGAAATACAACATAAACTCCATAAGCATTTTCCCTCTCTCCCTCAGAATGCCCTTAGGAAAATTTACAAAGCTCGTTGTGAACGACTGCGTTTGTTAATGATTAATGGCATTCCTTCTGACATTCGTTGGTTAATTGAAGCAAAGGTCCGATTGGCAGGTGAGTTTTCTGATCCATTTGTTTCTTACATGCCTGGTTTTGGTAAAAGTACGTTTGCTAAGAAAAGGAGAACTAAACGACTTGGCTCAAAATGTCATAACTGTGTAAGACTTGGTTACAAACGACCAGATTGTAAATCTTTAGGAATGGTTTCTAATACTCGTGAAGATAAAATTAAATTCGTTAAAGATGGCATGAGTAAAGAATCGTTGGATGATATCTTACGATCTCTTGAGACGCATCAAAGCGGATTTGTGCAGCGTGAGATTTACAATTTGTGGATACTATTCCAAAAACAAAGTGCACAGTTTAGTCTTGGGAATCTGACTCAAAAAGACCATGTTTGCCAGTTTATAAGAAAACTGGATGGGAAGCCGATCCTCGACCCATAGAGGGCGTTCAAGCCGTTACTGAACGTAAAACCAGAGGAAGATGTGAGCCACAATCACAACTACCAGTAAATATCCTTTCACTTCGCTGTTATTTTACTTTACTATTATTTTATCATTTGCATTATTGCATTTAGCGATGTGATTTTGTATTTAATAAATATTTGGTTTCTTTTATTGTTTGCTTTTTCTAATCATTACTTTTTTTTTTTACTATTTGTTTTTGAATTATTGAGCCACGAGCTTTCCTCGTCATTTGACAAATATGTCAACCCATTTACAGCTGTTTCTTATTATTTATGTCACCAAGATCTTTAAATATGAGCTCGTTTTTCAAACACTCACAACTTGTTTTTGAAAAATTAGTCCAATGGCAGCATTTTCGAGTAAACAATTCAAAAATATTTGTGTGCTTTTTGGGTTTCACTATGGAAAGTACAAAGAGTTCGTTCAGGCAGCTGTAGATCTTGGTCGTGTCATAGCAGAGAGGAAACTGCATCTTGTATATGGAGGAGGTGAATGGGGGTTATCAAGACTTGTCTCAGAAGCTGTTTTTACCAGAGGAAGCCAAGTACTCGGCATTATCCCAAAACCCATGAAACCGCTAGTGTGCATGTCTGGCCCACCAATTGGAGAAGAATTAGTGGTATCAAGTATGCAAGAGAGAATATCTGAAATGATGAATCATGCTGATGCTTTTATTTTTTTGCCAGGAGATCTTGCAACTTTTGAGGCACTAATTACATTTGCATCTTGGGCCCACTTGAACATTCATCAAAAACCCATCGGTTTGTTAAATGTTAATAATTTTTATGACGGCTTGCTAACTTTTATTAACCATGCAATAAAAATCATTTTGTTCCACATTATGTAAAAAAACTCTTTATCTCTGCTTCTACTGCTAATGAGTTACTTGATCTTTTAGAAGCTTATACCTCAGAGCCAGATCCACAGACTGTTGCACTGAATTTGTCGACTAATGATGGTAACGGTAACAGTAGCAGTAATAAGAAGTGCGATTTAGATTTAACTCTCCGTTTGTAAATATTTTCTGTTGTAGTGTTCATGTGATGTCTTCTACACTCTTTCTCTTTCCTTTTAAAACATTGAGGACAATGTCTTTTTCAGGTTGGGGGGAGGGAATAGTTGATAATTGTGGAATGTCTTAGTCCTGGTTATGTGTTTACAAAAAACAAAAAAAAACAAAAAAACAAAAACAAAAACAAATTTTTTTTTCTGTAAAGACTAACTTAGGAAAAATTTGAGTCGAAGATGACAGGATATAGAGAATGTAGTCTTTCTAGAAACGCATCTTCTTAATCTTAAGGGTGTTGTTAAAAAAAAATGACTTTTTCTTCATCTTTGTTATCTGCTTTTAAGCTTCTGCATCAAGTTCAGGTGAGATCTCCTCTTCTTCTTCTTTTATTATTCTCTTTTATTTTTATTTATTTATTTTTTCTTTTTGCATATCTGTAAAATTATAAAATGTTAAGATAATATTTAGATTAGGTTGTGGGGTGGGGATAATTCACGTATGTTTTAAATATGTGTGTTGTTTTTCTCTTTTCTCTTTTCTCTTTTCTTTTCTTTGTTAAAAAAAAACCAAAAAAAAAACAAAAAAACAAAAAAAATTGTTTTTTTTTCTAGGATGGCCGTGTAAAGAGTCACGACTTTTGAGACGCATCCTAATAGTCTTGTTGTATTATATTTTGATTTTGAGATTCATAGTAAGTTGTTTTTGTTCCATTTTCTTTGAATTACTCAAATTTGTGAACTCTCCACTTGGTTATTAAGTTATTTAATTGTTTACTCATTTAACAGGTATTATTGAATCATTCTTCACACACACACTATGACACATACTAATGGATTGTAAGTTAAAGTTTTACAGCATTTAGTTCTTTTGATTTATTAGGAATAGTATCTAAGGTAGTAGAAAGTGTATATTTCTAAAAAAAAAATTCAAAAAAAAGAAGAAAAAATGTTTTTAATTTTGTTATATCTAGAAACCCGAGTAATTAAGTCTGTAGGGGTGTTTCAACACCTAGTGCCCTAAGGTCAACTGGTCTGGGAGTCACTGGCCTAACGCTCACTACATGGGTAATAGATATATTGTTTGTTTATTAGAAACTCGAGTAATTAAGTCCGTAGGGGTGTTTTAACACCTAGTGCCCTAAGACCAACTGGTCTGGGAGTCATTGACCTAAAACTTGCTACACGGGTTAGAAATGTAATATTTAAAAAAAAATATGTGTGAATAATCTATTGCCTAAAGATATAATTTCTAATGAATTTTGGAACGAAAATGTTGTTTTTCTTTTAATGAAGCCCCATAAATATTGTGTTAATTACTTGAGCACAAAAGAAGGTTTGATGATATTTTGGATAAAGAGTGAACATCAATGTGGTAAAGGAATTTGGGAGAGTTCATTTATTTGGTAATTTAGAGGATAGATGAACAACTATTAACTTGCATGTGAATTTTATAAATCTTAATTTAATATAACGCTTTAATTGCTAGAGGGCTAGCAATAAGCTAGTTGGGGGGTGTGATTAGTATTAAAAATTGTTTAATTATCAAGCGATAATATGTTATTTTATGCTTATGTTATAATTTATATTTGTGTTTATGTAATATATTATGAATTATTAATTATGTTTTAAATATATTTAATTTTGTATATTTTTATGTGTTTATTAGGAAAAATATTAATTTCACGTACTTCGAGGCTCCAAACAGATAAACGGAGGTCAAATTTGGATTCCGGAGGTCCGAAAACCCTAAGATCAGTCAAGATCGGCTTAAAATTGGGCTTGTGTAAAAAAAATTGACTTTTCCTATTGACCGAGCACTGATTGGATGATGAAATGAGCTTACAATAGATATGAGTGCATGGGATAGCTGGCAATCTTGACCAAATCTCAATCGTTCATGATTCAATGGCCATGATTGTGCCACGTGGCAATGGTTGGTGAAGCAAGTTGGAGGATCCGAATCTTTGTATTCGGGTCGACCCGATCCACCCATTAACCCGCCAAATCTCAACCGTTCTTTGGGCAAATCGGACGAGTCAAATGATGCCATGTGTAATGTTGACTTTTGAAGTTTGACAGCCATTGGATCTTGATCTAAGGGTTGTGAGGAGCACATGCATGAAGCCTATGATGAACCGCAAAGCACTGGATTATGAATTTATTTTTCTATAAATAGAGCCTCATTTTTATGTTTTAATCATCTCTCTACAATTCTCTTCTTCTCAAATTCTCTCCATCTCCTTGTAATCTTGATTTCCAGGTGTGTTTTTAATATTTTGTATAATTATTTTCATTAATAAAATTAGTTTTATTTCCAATTTTAGTTGTTTTTATTTCTTTTAATTATAAGTGATTCAATTTTACTACTTCTTTTTATTTTAATTATGTTTAACTAAATAATATTAGTTAGGGGAAGGTGAAACTCTTAGGAAATAAATATGATTTAATCAAATTCTATTTTTAATTTTATATATGAAATTATTTTCTATTTAATTTTATACATGTTTTATATTTTGAAATTTTGATTTATTGTAGACAAACAAATGAATTTGGCACAATAAATTCTTAAGAACTTAATATAAGGCATGGTGAAATGGTATTTTGACTTATTGTAGACAAATTAAATTTTGGCACAATAAATACTTAATCCATCATAAAATTAAAGGGAAAAGAATAATAATTTGTATAATTAATCTTTTGGGTAATAAATCTAAAAAATTGGCAAAAAGAATTTATTAAGTTTTATTTATTTCTAAGAGTGGATCCATAACCCTAACTAGTTCAATTCCATAGTTTCATTTTAATTAAGTTGTTTATATTTAAGTTTTAATTTTAATTTTTAGATAAAGTAAAATAAACTAATTAAATCTTTTCTCTGTGGATCGACCTCGGACTCACCGAGTTATAATACAACAAGACATTCTTATACTTGGGAGTTAAAATTTACTTTTAAGTTGTGTCACAAGTTATGGCATTCTTTTCAAAAGAAGCGCCCACTTTCATATGGGAAAGCCCGTTCCCGAGCGTTGCTGCAAGTGAAGATGGTCGAGAAATGCCAATTGAAGCGCCAAGAAGATAAGGCCGATGTTACAAAGAACAATGAGAAGCCCAAGAGGATGGAGGCTCCAATACCGCGGGTACCCCGAGCACGGAGCCCTCCACGGGCTGCCCCGCGGGGACGAGGGTATAATGTTCAAGGTACCTCAAGGGTACCCCAACCTCCAAGATCGCCACCACCGGATCAGCGAGAGCCACCACCGAGGCCTCGGTACGAATCTTACCATCCACTGAATCGATCTCAAGAGCAGATCTTCTACCATATTCGGGATAGTGGCCCCCTCCGTCCTCCTAAGCCAATGAAGAAGTACCCCAACATGAAGCGTAGCCTGAAGTATTGTGAGTTCCATGAGGACTTCGGTCACAGCACAACCGAGTGTTTTACGTTGCGAGAGGAAATTGAATCTTTGATTCTTAGCGGGTACCTTAAAGAATTTATTGCTGGCATGAGAGAAGCTCAGAAATCTGTGGAGCAGGACAAGGGCAAGCGGGTAGCTTATGGCAGTCTTGAACGAGAGGTATGTTGAGTGTTAGAAAATACATATTTATAAAGGAGAAAACCGTCATTTTACATTTCAAGTCTTACTAACAACCCTTACTTTTATGTATTTAATATTCTTGTGATTTAATTACGTGTGTTTTATTTTAATTAAGTAATTTATGTATTTTAGGGGCATTATAGTCATTTCACAATAAGAGAGAGATCAGACGGCAAAACAGACATCACTTTTGAACTCAGGATGGTCAAAAACCTTAGGAGGAGCATAAAAGGAAAAATAGTACTATTCACATGTACGGTACTATTCACGGGTACGGTACTGTTCACGACACTGTTCACATAGACGGATCGATGACGTGACATTGACCGATGACGTGGCATTGACTGATGAGGTGTCACGATCCTGTTGGACAAAAATTCTTATATACTGTTGATGGTGACGTGACAGCATATTAGTGGACGAAAAATCTCGCGTACGGTGCATGCATTACACAGGATTATTTTCAACCAAACCGCGTTACTGTTCATCCGGGTCAAACCGTGTTACTGTTCATCTATGTGGTCAAACCGTGGACTGTTGACTGATGACGTGGCGCAATCCTGAGCGTCCAAACTGTTTTTAATCCGATGGCCATGATTTACTCCATGTATCTATAAAAAGGGGGCCTCTCCCCCCTAATTTGATAGCTCTGAATCCATTTTTGGGATCCATTTTTTGTAATTCTCTCTCCATCTTGTATTTTCTTCGTATTTTAACAAATTCCCTTTTTGCCCCTAGTTCAATTATGAGTGGCTAATTTTCTTTCAAGCTTGGGTTGAAGGTGAAGTCTCAACATGTGTCATGGGCTTTATTTGGTAAATTTATTTTCTCTTCCCCTCTAGTTTTTGTGGATGTTTTGACTTCTCGTCGACAAATAATACTAATCTTGTCTAGTACCGCCTTGGTTTCACCGGCCCTCTAGTATAAGGTTATTATTATTTGGCACGATAAGCCCTTAGCACCATATTGATTAGAGCGTGGTTCATGAGGTGTGGATTCCCCCCTCATGATTTAATTGGCATTAATACGGATTATTTAGCCCATGATGCATGTTGATACGGATCCAGATACCCAAGTACGTCAATTTAATAGATTTTCTCTTCAATTTATTCTCTCCATTGCAATTCCAATTTTAGAATTTATTCTCGCCATTTTAATTTAAGTCTTAGCATATTCCAAATCATTTCCACCATAAATCCAACCACTCATTTACAAAATTAATTCTACACATAATTAAAATCCATCTCCTCGTGGGATCGACAGTCGTCACCATTGATCTATACTACAATAGATTCGTGCGCTTGCGAGTACATTAAAATTTGCACAACAAGTTTTTGGCGCCGTTGCCGGGGAGGTAAGTAATTTTAATTCATAGAATTAATTTTTGTGAATAATTTCTTTTAATTGTTTTCTTGTAATTTTTTTATTAAAAAAAGAAAAAAGAAAAAAAGAGTGAATTTACATTTTGAGCTAAGAATTTTATTTATTTATTTTCTCTCTTCTTTAAAATTCTGTAATTTAATTTTGAATTTATTTTTCTTTGTAATTTTTTTATCTTATTAATTTATTTTTATTTAATTTATTTCACGTATTTGTTTTTGTGTATTTTTATAGTAAGGTTGTAATAGCACAATAAAGTTAGTATCGTAATTTCTCCCTCTTCTTTATTTTTATTTGTTTTGTTCCCATCTTTATTTTTATTTTATTTGTTTTGCATGCATGGTCGTAGGTCATTATTACCCAATCTTGAACCTATAGACCTTGAATTAGAAAAAACACTTTGCACACAAAAGCACATTAAAAATAAATTTGGAATGGATTTACAAGCACCACAAGAGAGGCCATTTAAGGACTATTTTAGTCCCTTAGCTAATTTGAGCACATCATGCATAAGATACCCAAATGTAGCTGCTAGGAGTTTTGAATTAAAACCCAGTGTGCTAAATTGTCTCCCAACATTTTATGGCCTAGAAAATGAGGACCCATATAATCATCTGAATGATTTTCATGCAATTTGTCAAACTTTTAAATATGAAAATTTTTCAGATGATGATGTTAAACTCAGATTATTCCCATTTTCTTTAAAGGATAGAGCTCGTTCATGGTTAAATACTTTGCCTGCTAATAGCATCACATCATGGGAACAAATGTTACAAAATTTTTGAATAAATATTTCCCAGTGCATAAAACCAATGCTATTCGCAGGGAAATTTCAGAGTTTACACAGAGAGAAGACGAGCAGTTTTTCGAAACGTGGGAGCGATTCAATGGGCTACTCTTGAAGTGTCCACATCATGGGTACGAGAAATGGCACCAATGCCAATACTTTTTGGAGGGATTATTGCCGAATGTGCAGGAATGGCTAATGGCAACAAGTGGAGGAGAGCTAATGTCAAAAAGTGCATCAGAGATTTGGGAATTCTTCCAGCGACAAGCGGATAATTCCCAACAACGGAGTCGATCACTCAGGAATACTAGAAGGATTAAGGGAGTAAATGAGGTTCACATTGGCGAGTCAAGTTCAGAAATTAAAGAAGTCAAAGCGATAATTGAAGGTCTCTCTCGACAAATAGCATCGTTATCGACTGCTAAATCAACAGAGCCACATGACCATGACTCATACTCAGATCAAGTCAATGCCATAGGTGTAATGAGAAAACCATCGAATTACAACCCATACTCCAACACATATAACCCTGGATGGAGAGACCACCCCAATTTTTCATGGTCTCAAGGATTCCAACAGAATGGACCAGCAGCTCCAGCTCCACCAATGCAACCAATCCCACAAAATCCTCAAGCCTCTCAGCCCCCATTTAGACCATACAATCAAAACCAGAACTACTCACAACCCAGACCATGGGAGGATGCATTTCAGAATTTCAAGAATGTTACTCACTCCACGATTGAGCAACAGAATCGCACCATTGATAGACTACGAAATGAGTTGAGAGCAGGCTTCAATTCACAAGCCCAATCAGTTTCAAGCCTCGAGAAGATGGTGGGACAACTTGCTTCTTCAGTTCAGACCTTGGCAATGACTGTTGAGAAAGGCAAGTTTCCAAGTCAACCAGTGCCTAATCCTAAAGGAGTACATGAAGCAAGTACCAGTTCACCACAGCAGCATGGAGAGGTCAAAGCAGTTATGACCTTGCGAAAAGGAAAAGAAGTCGACAACAAAGTGGAGATGCCTGTGACAAAAGAAAATCAAATTGTACCTGTGAATGTTGAGGACTCACCACCGGAGGAAAAAGAAGAAACCAACCCACGAGAATATATTCCCAAAGCTCCATTTCCTCAAAGGTTAGCTAAAGGAGAAAAGGGAAAATCCACAGGTGAGATTCTCGAAATCTTCAAACAGGTAAGTGTTAACATCCCTTTACTTGATGTTATTAAACAAGTTCCATCTTATGCCAAGTTTCTTAAAGACCTTTGTACTAACAAGAGAAACATGCATGTTCAAAAGAAGGCATTTTTAACAGAAAACGTTAGTTCTATACTCCAACATAAAATTCCTTTAAAATGCAAAGACCCAGGCTCCCCCACTATCTCATGTAGTATAGGGAACCACACAATTGAGAATGCTTTGTTGGATTTAGGAGCTAGTGTAAATTTGTTGCCTTATTCAGTATTTGTGAAACTTGGACTGGGAGAATTACACCCAACTCCAGTGGTGTTACAACTTGCAGATCAGTCCACGAAAATAGCTCGTGGTATTGTGGAGGACGTGCTTATCAAGGTAGACAAGTTTTATTTTCCTGTTGATTTCATTGTAATTGACACTCAACCAATACAGGATTCGAGGAAGCACATCCCCATTATTCTAGGCCGACCTTTCTTGGCAACTGCGGATGCTCACATTCAATGCAGGACTGGAAATATGCAGTTGTCCTTCGGCAACATGACTATGGAGCTGAACATTTTCAACATTGCCAAACAACCTCACAGTGCAGATGATGGAATTGTTGATGTGGATTTAATTGAAGCAATAGTTGATAACACTTTTCTTTCAAACCTTAGTGATGATCTTTTACAAACATGTTTAACTCACTTTGGTTTTGATTTTGATATTAACAAATCGGTCGATGAGGTCAACGCCCTACTTGACTCAGAACCATCTATGGACATTAATAAATGGAAGTCAAGAGTTGAACAACTAGCACCATCAGAGAAGAAACTCATCCCATCATCAGAATCACCACTGAAACTCGAGCTCAAACCATTGCCCAACACTCTGGAATATGCATTTTTGGGAGAAGAAAGCACTCTGCCGGTAATCATCTCATCATCCCTCAATGACGAACAAAAAGGTAAGTTGTTGGATGTTTTAAAAGAGCACAAAGGAGCATTAGGATGGACCATAGCAGACATAAAAGGTATAAACCCAGTAGACTGCATGCATTACATTCACCTCGATGAAAATGCTAAATCTACTAGGGAAATGCAACATCGGTTAAATCATAATATGAAAGAAGTTGTTAGAACTGAAGTTCTTAAACTATTAGACGCAGGTATCATTTACCCAATTTCTGATAGTTCATGGGTCAGTCCTGTACAAGTTGTCCCCAAAAAGTCAGGAGTCACAGTAGTTACCAATGCTGATAATGAATTGATACCCACTAGAGTAACTACATGATGGCGTGTATGCATTGATTATAGAAAATTGAATTCTGTCACACGTAAAGACCATTTTCCTTTACCATTTATCGATCAAATGCTTGATAGATTAGCAGGCCATGAATTTTATTGCTTTCTAGATGGCTACTCAGGATATAATCAGATTCCCATAGCACCAAAAGATCAAGAGAAGACCACCTTTACTTGCCCTTTTGGCACTTTTCCATATATGAGAATGCCATTTGGATTATGTAATGCACCTGCTACATTTCAACGATGCATGTTGAGCATTTTTTCTGATATGGTTGAACGATTCCTTGAAGTCTTTATGGATGACTTTTCTGTCTTTGGTGACTCGTTTGATCAATATTTACATCATCTAACACTAGTTCTGTAGAGATGTATCGAGAAGAACTTGATCTTAAATTGGGAGAAATGCCATTTTATGGTAAAACAAGGTATTGTTCTCGGTCATATCATTTCGAGCAAAGGTATTGAGGTTGACAAAGCCAAGGTGGATCTCATTTCTAATCTTCCTTCACCCAAAACAGTCAGAGAAGTAAGATCTTTCCTTGGGCATGCTGGTTTTTATAGACGTTTCATTAAAGATTTTAGCAAAGTTTTTAGACCATTATGCAATTTACTTGCTAAAGATGTACCTTTTATCTTTGATGATTCATGTCTTGTGGCATTTGAAAAACTAAAGCAGTTGTTGACATCATCACCCATCATTCAGCCCCCGAACTGGAGCTTACCATTTGAGCTCATGTGTGATGCATCTGATTATGCAGTAGGAGCAGTATTAGGACAAAGAGTTGATCGAATTCCCCATGTCATTTACTATGCTAGTATGACATTGAATGATGCACAGTTGAACTATTCAACTACTGAAAAAGAAATGCTAGCAGTAGTTTTTGCATTAGAGAAATTTCGATCTTATCTCATTGGTTGTAAAATAATTATATTCACAGATCATGCTGCTCTTAAATATCTTCTCACAAAGAAAGATGCAAAAGCTAGACTAATTCATTGGGTGTTACTTTTGCAGGAATTTGATTTAGAATTCAAAGATAAGAAAGGCACAGAAAATGTTGTGGCGGACCACCTCTCTCGTCTCCATTTTGACTCAATTACGGAGCCATTAATATTGAATGAGTCATTTCCAGATGAACAATTAATGAGTGTGGAATTATTACCTTGGTATGCTGATATAGTTAATTATCTTGTTACAGGTAAACTTCCAGGGCATTGGACCAAGCAAGATAAGGCTAAATTCTTTGCAGAGATAAAGAATTTCTTTTGGGATGACCCGTATTTGTTCAAGTATTGTGCGGATCAAATTGTTAGACGATGTGTCCCAGAAAGTGAAATTCAGAATATCCTTTCATTCTGCCATGAACAAGCTTGTGGAGGCAATTTCAGTGCTAAGAAAACAGCGACTAAAGTTTTACAATGTGGTTTCTATTGGCCATCTATATTTCGAGACGCTTACACTTTCTGTTCTTCATGTGATAGGTGTCAACGAATGGGGAGCATTACACGAAGGAACATGATGCCACTAAATCCAATTTTAGTGGTTGAAATTTTTGACGTATGGGGTATCGACTTCATGGGACCCTTTCCCCCGTCTTTTGGCCATCAATACATATTGGTTGCTGTTGACTACGTATCGAAATGGGTAGAAGCAATTTCATGTAGGACCAATGATCACAAGGTGGTGATAGCATTTTTGAAAAGCAACATTGTTTCACGCTTTGGATTCCCTCGAGCAATAATCAGTGATGGTGGTGCCCACTTTTGTAACAAAGCATTCAAAGCACTTTTGACAAAGTATTCAATCACACACAAAGTGGCGACCCCGTATCATCCGCAAACCAGTGGCCAAGTTGAGATTTCCAATCGAGAAATAAAGCATATATTAGAAAAGACGGTGAGGTCGGACAGAAAATATTGGTCATTAAGACTTGATGATGCCTTATGGGCATATAGAACGGCTTTCAAGACCCCAATTGGGATGTCACCCTACAGGCTAGTGTATGGAAAAGTTTGCCACCTACCTGTGGAACTCGAGCATCGTGCATATTGGGCCATCAAGAAATTCAATTTTGACATGCAGCAAGCCAGCTCAGAAAGAAGATTACAGCTGGCAGAACTTGAAGAAATTCGCAATGATGCATACGAAAATGCCAAGATTTACAAGCAACGAATGAAAGTCTTCCATGATAAGCAAATTATGAGAAAATCATTCACTCCAGGTTAGAAAGTGCTTTTATTCAATTCTCGCTTGCACCTATTCCCAGGTAAGTTACGCTCTCGTTGGTCTGGCCCATTTATTGTTCATACTGTTTTTCCACATGGGGCAATTGAAATTAAGGACCCAAAGAACGGTGTCACGTTTAAAGTTAATGGTCAAAGATTAAAGCCATATCTAGAGTACCAACCACATGGAGAAGACACCGAGATACATTTGAGTGACCCACCAAATTTGAATTGATTTTTTTTCTTTTCGGTGATTTGATTTTTTCTTTCTTTCTTTCTTTCTTTATATTATTCTTTTGCTAATTGAAATTATTTTTGCATAAGTGTGTTTGTTTAACTATTAAGTTTTCTCTTATCATTTTTAATCATGAGTACCTTACTTAGACCGTTCCTCCTGAACATTCTTAAACCACTTCAACGTGTCAAAACTCATCTCAAAAGGCAAATTCAATTTTGTAAAACACATCGCATTTGGGCTCTACAACCACCAGAGTTAGTAGCATATGTTGAGGGTTTAGAACGCCAACTCAGAGACATTGAGAGAAGTGTTTACGACATCCAGTTGGAGCTTGAGGTAAATTCAATAAGAGGACGATTTTAATTTTCTTTGTGTGTTTTAATTTGTTTTTTTGTTTGTGTGCTTTAGTTTGTTACCCCGGTGAAGTGGCGGATAACGGTACTCCGTGACAATCAAGTCGGTTACTTCAGTTTCCCATAATAACTGATATTCTGAGGCGAAAGTATGGACAAAAACGAGACTCTAGCGAAGCTTCACAAGCGATTCCCTTCACTTCCTCAGAATGCCCTCCTTACGATCTATAAAGCTCGGTCCGAACGCATGCGATTACTCATGAGGAATAACATACCTGCTGACATCCGTTGGTTAATCGAGGCTAAAGTACGATCGGCAGGTGAGTTACCTCCAAAATTTATTGCATACATGCCTGGTTGTGGTAAAGGAAATTATGCAAGAAAACGACGAGCTCGAAGAATTTCTGTTGCTTGTCATAAATGTGCCAGAATGAGTTGCAATAAAAACCCATATTCTTTAGGAATGGTGTCTGATAACAGGGAAGATAAGATTCAATTCATTAGGGATGGCTTGAATAAGGAGTCATTGGATGATATCCTTTTGTCTCTTGAAACGCATCCCAGTGGATATGTGCAAGGAGCGATTCTCCAGTTATGGCCATTATTCCAGAAAGAGCATGCACGATATAGTCTTGGGAATCCGACTATAAACGACCTTGTTTGCCAGTTTATAAGAAAACTGGATAGGAAGCCTATCCTCGACCCATAAAGGGCGTTCAAGCCGTTTCTAGACGTAAAACCAGAGGAAGATGTGAGCCACAGTCGCAACTACCTGTAAATATCCTTTTACTTTATTGTTATTTTATTTCACTATTGTCTTATTGTTTGCATTATTGTCTTTAATAATTTTATTACTGTTTGCTTTTTCCTTTTTACTGTTTTCTTTTTGACTTGCGAGCCACGTGCTTTACGCGTTATTTGACACTGACATATTACCTCATACACAACCATGACCCACTATCACCAAGACTCTTAAATGTGATATCTTTTGTCAAGCACTCACAAATTGTTTTTGAGAAGTATCGCAATGGCAGCTACTCCCAATAGACAATTCAAGAACATTTGTGTGCTTTCCGGATTTACCTATGGCAAACATAAAGAGTTCGTTGAGGCAGCCATAGATCTTGGTCGAAGCATAGCAGCGAGAAAATTACACTTGGTATATGGAGGAGGTAATCGAGGGTTATCGAAAATGGTCTCAGAAGCAGCTTTTATCAGAGGCAGCCAAGTGTTAGGCATCATCCCAAGAGTTCTAAAACCATTGGGCAGTTCGTCTGACTCATCAACTAGAGAAGAGTTAGTCGTCTCAGGTATGCAAGAAAGAATAACTCAAATGCTTAATCATGCTGATGCTTTTATTTTCCTTCCAGGAGATCTTGCAACACTAGAGGCACTTATCACAGTAGCATCTTGGGCCCATCTGCACATCCACCACAAACCCATCGGTTTGTTAAATGTCAATAACTTTTATGATGGCTTTATCGCATTTCTTAATCATGCAATAAAAAACTATTTCATTCCTTCTAATGTGAAAAAACTTTTTATTTGTGCTCACACTGCTAATGAGCTACTTGATATGTTACAAGCTTATAAACCGGAGCCAGACCCCTGGACCTTTGTGTTGGAGCGCCCAAATAATGATGGTAACAGTAGCCGCAGTAAGAAGTACAAATTAGATTTAACTCTCCGCTTGTAAATATTGTTTTCTGTGTTGCACCACCCAGGTGATGTCTTCTAAACTCTACTTCTTTCCTTTCAAACATTGAGGACAATGTTTCATTCTGGTTGGGGGGAGGGAATAGTCGACAATTGTGGAATTTTGGTTAAGTTTTTACTAATTTTTTGTTGTAAAAACTAACTGTTGCTAACTTTTTGTGTTGAAGATGGCTGACTATGGAGTGTAGTAACTCTAGAAACGCATCTTTATCGTTTTAAAAAAAACTAAAAAAAGAACTTAAAAAAAAATTCAGACATTTTTTTTATTATGTTTTTATGTTTATTTTTCTTCTTTTTAATTTCTCCTCTATAAATATACATTTTCTAACTTTTGAGTCGAAGATGGCTGAATATGGAGTGTAGTTCCTCTAGAAACGCATCTTCTTTAAAAAAAAATCATTTTCGTTTTCTATCATTTTACGTGTAACTTTTCTAATTAGTTTTTATGCATCATTTTCACATTTCTGCATGAATATTTTCCTTTCATGCTTAGAATAGGTTGGGGGGTAGAATGTTGTTTGAAAAAAAAAATTAGTGTGATTTGTTTTAACATTGGATGACATGATTAATTTCAAATTTTAGTATTTGTATTATTTTTTGTCTTCAGTGATGTTACATTATGTTTGCTACTCTACATGTTGATGTCGGAGACAAATATGAATTGCTTGAAGGAATGAACATGTCATAATAAGTACCAAGTGAGTTTTTGAGCCTATTATTTTTCTTGGAGAATAACCCTTTTGCCCACTCTTTATACAGCTTAGCAGTTTATTATTTTACACACGGTGTCTAAATTGCTTTTGAGTTAACCCTTAAAAAAAATTGTAAAATTAAAAAAAAAAGAAAAAAATGTGTGTTGTTACATTAGGAGGCCCATCTAACTAGTAGATATGGATGATTATTTAGAGCCCTAAAAGACGATGGAGAGGCCATCTTTGATCCGTTTGAGCCTTTCAAGCCATCTCTTTTATTAAATATCCATAGTTAACCCTTTTGAGCCTTTAAAAAAAAAAAATATTTTCTTTGTCAACTTATCATCTTGACCCACTCCGATTTGGAGTATTACCCGATATCTTATAAGTTCCATCACCTATTTATGTTTGAGAAAATGTAAATAATTATTTTGTTCAGTGAAGTTATGCCAAATAAAAGCAAAAAAACAAAAAACAAAAAAAACAAAAACAAAAACAAAAACAAAAGTTGTTGTTTCAAAAGAATAAAAATAGGTGAAATCCACCTTGCAACTTCCAAAAAAAAAAAATTCTCTACATTTTTCTCAAACATACACTTTGTTTTCCTTATTTCCTTTCTTTGTTAGCCATATCCCTAGCCTACGTTACGTCCTAATAAAAGTCCTTCTTGATTTTAGGGAACTATAGTCCAAAGTAGAAGCTAGTTATATGGGCTAAAAAGATATAGTGGTGCATAATAAAAATAAATAAATAAATAAATAAAAAAGATAAATAAATTGGGTTGACTAGCATTTTTATTTGACTTGAGATCGTATTATTTCTAAGCTGAGGGCATATTTATTTCATCTTGGTGAGAGCATGTGATATCACTTCTTTATTATTTTCTCTCTCAATTACCATTTATTGGAGTGACTATTTTTATTGGTTTTAATTTCTTTGTGAGAGTGTCACTACTTCCAGTGAGATTTTGGGGTTTGACATGTCATTCTTGAAAGTAACTATAACAAACTCTACTGGGCTGATTCATGTGGATGGTTGATGTGGGTGTGATGTTGCTTTAGACTGGAGATAATGCTTATACTTTTATTTGATTGCTATCATTAATCTGATGAAATAAATACGAGTGTTTTTATTAAAAAAAAATATTATTTTGAATTTGAATTTTGTTTTCGCTTTATTTGCTAGGGACTAGCAATAAGCTGGTTGGGGGGTGTGTTGAGTGTTAGAAAATGCATATTTATAAAGGAGAAAACCGTCATTTTACATTTCAAGTCTTACTAACAACCCTTACTTTTATGTATTTAACATTCTTGTGATTTAATTACGTGTGTTTTATTTTAATTAAGTAATTTATGTATTTTAGGGGCATTATAGTCATTTCACAATAAAGGAGAGATCAGACGGCAAAACGGACATCACTTTTGAACTCAGGACGGTTGAAAACCTCAGGAGGAGCATAAAAGGAAAAATGGCACTATTCACATGTACGGTACTATTCACGGGTACGGTACTGGCTACGTTACTGTTCACGACACTGTTCACATAGACGGATCGATGACGTGGCATTGACCGATGATGTGGCATTGACTGATGAGGTGTCACGATCCTGTTGGACTAAAATTCTTATATACTGTTGATGGTGACGTGGCAGCATATCAGTGGACGAAAAATCTCGTGTACGGTGCATGCATCACACAGGATTATTTTCAACCAAACTGCGTTACTGTTCATCTGGGTCAAACCGTGTTACTGTTCATCTACGTGGTCAAACCGTGGACTGTTGACTGATGACGTGGCGCAATCCTGAGCGTCCAAACTTTTTTTAATCCGATGGCCATGATTTACTCCATGTATCTATAAAAAAGGGGGCCTCTCCCCCCTAATTTGATAGCTCTGAATCCATTTTTGGGATCCATTTTCTGTAATTCTCTCTCCATCTTGTATTTTCTTCGTATTTTAATAAATTCCCATTTTGCCCCTAGTTCAATTATGAGTGGCTAATTTTCTTTCAAGCTTGGGTTGAAGGTGAAGTCTCAACATGTGTCATGGGCTTTATTTGGTAAATTTATTTTCTCTTCCCCTCTAGTTTTTGTGGATGTTTTGACTTCTCGTCGACAAATAATACTAATCTTATCTAGTACCGCCTTGGTTTCACCGGCACTCTAGTACAAGGTTATTATTATTTGGCACGATAACCCCTTAGCACCATATTGATTAGAGCGTGGTTCATGAGGTGTGGATTCCCCCCTCATGATTTAATTGGCATTAATACGGATTATTTAGCCCATGATGCATGTTGATACGGATCCAGATACCCAAGTACGTCAATTTAATAGATTTTCTCTTCAATTTATTCTCTTCATTGCAATTCCAATTTTAGAATTTATTCTCGCCATTTTAATTTAAGTCTTAGCATATTCCAAATCGTTTCCACCATAAATCCAACCACTCATTTACAAAATTAATTCTACACATAATTAAAATCCACCTCCTCGTGGGATCGACACTCGTCACCATTGATCTATACTACAATAGATTCGTGCGCTTGCGAGTACATTAAAATTTACACAACAAGGTACCCCAGGGACATAAGAAAGGCGTGTATGTCCGGATGATCATGGGTGGACCGACTTTAGCGAGCTAATCTAGGAGGGCCATCAAAGGTTATGGTAGATCGCTGTCGATAACCACCAATATTGGCAGAGAAGTCAACCTTAATAAATGGGTACACCGAAGGTACCCCACCATCCACCGCCTATCCATTTTACAGAAAATGATGTGGAGGGTATCACCCCCATGACGATGCCTTAGTAATTACGTTGAAGGTTGCCACTGGTAAGGTAGCAAGAACTCTTGTAGATACCGGCAGCTCCGTTGACATCATTTTCAAAAGCGCCTTGGATCAACTATTGATTGAGTCACCAAAGATTACCCCTATGCTACGGCTCTTATTGGGTTCGCAGGAGATATGGTTATACCAAAGGGCATCATTACGCTGCCCGTTACACTTGGTAAGGTACCTCACCGTGTTGTTCATATGATTGATTTTCTTATTGTAGATCACCCGGGTGCCTACAATATTATATTGGGTAGGCCGTTCTTAGTAGCAACTAAAGCGGTGGTATCCATGCACTACCTTGCCATGAAAGTCCCGGCCGCCCAAGAAGTTATCACCATTAAAGGGGACCAGCAATTGGCCCGTGGATGTTACTTTGTGGCCTCCAAAGTCACTTACCAAATAGCTTCTGATCCACCAATTAAGGGGTACCCAGTGGCAGCCAGCCCACACCTTATCCCTCAAAGTGAGCACTTGCTAGACAACGGAGAGCGGTACTCAAAAAAATCTCCTCAGGTAGCCCACCCACAAAAACAGTTGGAATCCTCACCAATGGGCGTAGAAGCAGTTGAGGGGGATAGCTCGAGGGTACTGATTAGTATTAAAAAAATTTTAATTATCAAGTGATAATATGTTATTTTATGCTTATGTTATAATTTATATTTGTATTTATGTAATATATTAGGAATTATTAATTATGTTTTAAATATATTTAATTTTGTGTATTTTTATGTGTTTATTAGGAAAAATATTAATTTCACGTAATTCGAGGCTCCAAACAGATAAACGGAGGTCAAATTTAGATTCCGGAGGTCCGAAAACCTTAAGATCAGTCAAGATCGGCTTAAAATTGGGCTTGTGTAAAAAAGTTGACTTTTTCTATTGACCAAGCACTGATTGGATGATGAAATGAGCTTACAATAGATATGAGTGCATGGGATAGCTGGCAATTTTGATTAAATCTCAACCGTTCATGATTCAATGGCCATGATTGTGCCACGTGGCAATGGTTGGTGAAGCAAGTTGGAGGATCCGAATCTTTGTATTCGGGTCGACCCGATCCACCCATTAACCCGCCAAATCTCAACTGTTCTTTGGGCAAATCAGACGAGTCAAACAATGCCACGTGTGATGTTGACTTTTGAAGTTTGACCAGCCTTTGGATCTTGATCTAAAGGTTGTGAGGAACACATGCATGAAGCTTATGATGGACCGCAAAACACTAGATTATGAATTTATTTTTTTATAAATAGAGCCTCATTTTTATGTTTTTAATCATCTCTCTACAACTCTCTTCTTCTCAAATTCTCTCCATCTCCTTGTAATCTTGATTTCCAGGTGTGTTTTTAATATTTTGTATAATTATTTTTATAAATAAAATTATTTTTATTTCCGATTTTAGTTGTTTTTATTTCTTTTAATTATAAGTAATTCAATTTTACTACTTCTTTTTATTTTAATTATGCTTAACTAAATAATATTAGTTAGGAGAAGGTGAAACTCTTAGGAAATAAATATGATTTAAGCAAATTCTATTTTAAATTTTATAAATTAAATTATTTTCTATTTAATTTTATACATATTTTATATTTTGAAATTTTGATTTATTGTAGACAAACAAATGAATTTGGCACAATAAATTCTTAATATCTTAATATAAGGTATGGTAAAATGGTATTTTGACTTATTGTAGACAAATTAAATTTTGGCACAATAAATACTTAATCCATCATAAAATTAAAGGGAAAATAATAATAATTTATATAATTAATCTTTTGGGCAATAAATCTAAAAAAAGGTAAAAATAATTTATTAAGTTTTATTTACTTCTAAGAATGGATCCGTAACCCTAACTAGTTCAATTTCATAGTTTCATTTAAATTAAGTTGTTTATATTTAAGTTTTAATTTCAATTTTTAGTTAAAATAAAGTAAACAAATTAAATCTTTTCTTTGTAGATCGACCTCGGACTCACCGAGTTATAATACAACAAGACACTCTTATACTTGGGAGTTAAAAATTACTTTTAAGTTGTGTCAAGTTTTTGGCGCCGTTGCCGAGGAAAAAAAATTTATTTTGCTTTATTTTTTGGTTTTCGATTTTTCTCTTTATGTAAATTTTCGTTTGCCCCCTTTTCTTTTTCTTAAATTGTCTTTTGTCCCCATATCTTTCTTAATTCTCATTTCACCACAACAATTCCCGTTTCTAGCCCAATCTTCTGGTAATTACGTTATGACCCTAACATCTTTCAGTCGTTTCACTTTCATCCCAAAGGGCTCAATTCTAAACTTCTAAAAATTACGGTGTGGCCATAAAGTTAAAAATAATTTGCAATAGAATCCCTAGACGAAATTCCTCAAAATAATTAAGACTTGGACTTACATCTTGGACATACTTTGGACATATTTGGACTTATTTTAGATTTAATTTGGACCAAACTAACTTTAACTACTAACTCTAATTACTAACTCTTAACTTACTAACAGCTAACTTCTAACTTTTTTTTTCAGTTATTTAATTTTCTGCATTTATTTATTTTCGCTTTATTGGTGGGTTCAACCACCAAACTAACTACTAACTTTAATTTTTATTTTCAGTTATTTAATTTTTAGTATTTATTTATTTTTTTTTGCTTTATTTTTTTTAATTGGTGGGTTCAACCACCATTTTTTTTTATTTTTCTTATTTTGTATTTATTTATTTATTTATTTTTACTTTATTGGTGGGTTCAACCACCATTTTTTTCTCTTTTTCTTTTTCTTTCTTTCGCCTTTATTTTATACTTAATTTTATTGTTAATTGGTGGGTTCAACCACTAAAATTGTTATTTAATTTTAATTTTGATTTTATTTTGTACACTTATATTATTTGCATATTTAATTTTTTATTTTTTTATTAATTTGTGTGAATATTATCTTTATAACATAACCATTGCATGAGACGTTGGTCTCGATCTTCAAGTGGCAGGTTAATTTGTAGATCTCAGCCTCTACCACCAATCATGGATGAGAATCAAGACAAAAATGTTTTGGGCGCACTTAATCCTCAAATTGATCAGGGAGACAACCATTCTCAACATGGGCATGATCAAAATCAACCAAGAACTCTGAGAGACTACATGAATCCAACCAGAACCGGAGCACCGTCGTGTATAGTATTCCCTCCAGAAGCATCTTGATTCAACTTTAAACCAGGTCTTATTCAACTTTTACCAACATTTCATGGTTTAGAATCTGAGAATCCGTACTTGCATCTAAGATATTTTGAGGAAGTTTGTAATACATATGTTGAGTGTTAGAAAATGCATATTTATAAAGGAGAAAACCGTCATTTTACATTTTAAGTCTTACTAACAACCCTTACTTTTATATATTTAACCTTCTTGTGATTTAATTACATGTGTTTTATTTTAATTAAGTATTTTATGTATTTTAGGGGCATTATAGTCATTTCACAATAAAGGAGAGATCAGACGGCAAAACGGACATCACTTTTGAACTCAGGACGGTCGAAAACCTTAGGAGGAGCATAAAAGGAAAAATGGCACTATTCACATGTACAGTACTATTCACGTGTATGGTACTGTATACGTTACTGTTCACGACACTGTTCACATAAACGGATGATGACGTGGCATTGACCGATGATGTGGCATTGACTGATGAGGTGTCACGATCCTGTTGGACTAAAATTCTTATGTACTGTTGATGGTGACGTGGCAGCATATCAGTGGACGAAAAATCTCGCGTACGGTGCATGCATCACACAGGATTATTTTCAACCAAACCGCGTTACTGTTCATCCGGGTCAAACCGCGTTACTGTTCAAAGTCGGGTCAAACCGTGTTACTGTTCATCCGCGTGGTCAAACCGTGGACTGTTGACTGATGACGTGGCGCAATCCTGAGCGTCCAAACTGTTTTTAATCCGATGGCCATGATTTACTCCATGTATCTATAAAAAGGGGGCATCCCCCCCCTAATTTGAGATCTCTGAATCTATTTTTGGGATCCATTTTCTGTAATTCCCTCTCCATCTTGTATTTTCTTCGTATTTTAATAAATTCTCATTTTGCCCCTAGTTCAATTATGAGTGGCTAAATTTTCTTTCAAGCTTGGGTTGAAGGTGAAGTCTCAACATGTGTCATGGGCTTAATTGTTAAATTTATTTTCTCTTCCCCTCTAATTTTTGTGGATGTTTTGACTTCTCGTCGACAAATAATAATAGTCTTGTCTAGATACCGCCTTGGTTACACCGGCTCTCTAGTATAAGGTTATTATTATTTGGCACGATAAGCCCTTAGCACCATATTGATTAGAGCGTGGTTCATGAGGTGTGGATTCCCCCCTCATGATTTAATTGGCATTAATACGGATTATTTAGCCCATGATGCATGTTGATACGGATCCAGATACCCAAGTACGTCATTTCAATAGAATTATCTTCAATTTATTCTCGCCATTGCAATTCCAATTTTAGAATTTATTCTCGCCATTTTAATTTAAGTTTTAGCATATACCAAATCATTTCCACCATAAATCCAACAACCCATTTACAAAATTAATTCTATACACAATTAAAATCCACCTCCTCGTGGGATCGACACTCGTCACCATAGATCTATACTACAATAGATTCGTGCGCTTGCGAGTACATTAAAATTTGCACAACAACATACACGGACCAAAATTGTAGCATGAACATAATTAGATTAAAGCTTTTTTCCTTTTTCATTAAAAGATAAAGCTAAAACTTGACTACAAAACCTTAGATCTGGATCAGTAAGAACTTGGAATAACATGCAAGAACAGGGTTTAAAAAAATTCTTTCCACCTCATAGAACAAATTCTTTTAAAAGGAAAATCACTTCTTTCACTCAAAAAAATGGAGAAACATTATACCAATGTTGGGATATGTTTAAAGAGTTGCTCAACATATGTCCACATCATGGTTTTGAAACTTGGCGATTGGTCACTTACTTCTACGAGGGCTTAATACCCAAAAGTAGATAGGTTGTTGAAATGATGTGTAATGGTGAATTTAGGGATAAAAATCCTGAGGATGCACTAGATTACCTTGACCAATTAGCTGAAAATGCACAACATTGGGATACTGTTGGAACTTTTGAATTGACAAATAAGCAACAATCATCTCTATCTAGTGGAGCAATCCATAACCTTAGGGAAGATCATGATTTACAAGCAAAATTTGCATCCCTAGTTAGGAAAGTTGAAGCTTTGGAGCATAAAAAGATTGATCAAGTAAAATCTGTTTAAGAAATTGCATGTAACATATGTAGTTCGAATGATCATTTCACTCAAGAGTGTCCCACTTTGCCTGCACTTAAAGAATGTCTAAATGATCAAGGTAATGTCATTAACACTTTCAATAAACCAAACCCATATTCACAGACTTATAATCTTGGTTGGAGAAATCATCCGAATTTTAGTTGGGGGAATAATAATAATGCACAATCTTCACAAGCACCACCTCCACAAAATTTTCAAAATCCTCAGCCTTATGCACCAAATGTTCCACCACCCTGAAAAAATCTGGAAGACACAATGCATTCATTCATCAGAAAGTAAGATGTTATTAACAATCAAAATGCACAAACTTTTTCTGATTTGAATGATACTCTTACTAAAATTGCTTCTGCACTCACCATTCAAGAAAACTGAAAATTTCCAGCCCAACCACAACCAAATCCTAAAATTCAACAAAATCCACCCACAGACCAAGTCAAGTCAGTTATAACTCTTCGTAGTGGTAACGTTGTTGATAGACCTATGCCTGAACCTTATGAAAATGATGAAAATTCAAAGGGTAAGGAAGGACTAAATGAACTTACACCTAGTGAAGAAATAACTAGTGTTCCACCTGAACCACCATTTCCGCATACATTGAGTAAACCAAGGAAATCAAACCACTCTTCTAAAATTTATGAAATCTTTAAGCAAGTGAAAGTTAACATTCCTCTATTAGATGCAATCAAGCAGGTACCTTCATATGCCAAGTTTATAAAGGACTTGTGCACTGTTAAGAGGAAATTAAAGGTAAGAAAGAGTGCTTTAATGGCCGAACAAGTAAGTACAATTTTGTCTACTAATAATAAGTTGAAATATAAAGATCCTGGTTGTCCTATCATTTCTTGTATTATTGGTAACCACAGAATTGAGCACGCTTTACTAGATCTTGGTGCCAGTGTTAATTTGCTTCCATATTCAGTTTATCTTCAACTTAATCTTGGTGAGTTAAAATCAACTTCAACTACACTTTTGCTTGCCGATAGATCAATTAAAGTACCAAAAGGAATAGTGGAAGATGTTTTAGTACAAGTTGATAAATTCATTTATCCTGTAGATTTTATTGTCTTGGAAACTGAACTTGTTGTGAATAATTACAAACCAATTCCTGTAATTTTAGGTCGACCATTTTTAGCAACTGTTAATGCTTTGATTAATTATAGGAATGGTTTAATGAATTTATCTTTTGGGAATATGACTTTGGAATTGAATGTTTTCAACATGTGCAGGCAACCTAATGAAGAAAATGAGAATGAAGATGATACTGATGAACAAAAAGAATTGATTGAATCTTGTATCGAGGAAAATATTCAAAAAGGAGATTTTTCTAAACTCTCAAATGTTTGTTTAGTTAATTCAATTGAGTCAAATAAGAAACTTGAACTAAATATTTCTAATATAAATTCGTTGCTTGATTCTGTGCAGACTTCACAAAATTATGATGACGAGACAAAATTTGAGGAGCTTGGAAGTATTGAAAAGATAGAACAACAAGAAGCACCTAAAATGGAATTGAAACCTTTGCCTGAAGGATTGAAATATGCTTTTCTTGGAGAAGAACAAACTTATCCTGTTGTGATTTCTTTTATTTTAACAAGCGACCAAGACGATAAGTTACGAACTGTTCTTAAAAAGTATAAAAATGCAATTGGATGGACTTTAAATGATATTAAAGGGATTAATCCCTTAATCTGCACACATAGAATTAATTTGGAAGAAAATGCTAAAACATGTCAACAACCTCAAAGAAGATTAAACCCACACATGAAAGAGGTAGTCAAAACAGAAGTCCTTAAATTGTTTGATGTGGGAATTATCTACCTTATTTCTGATAGTAAGTGGGTAAGTCCTACACAAGTAGTGCCTAAAAAATCTGGAATCATTGTTGTTAAAAATGAAAAAGGTGAATTAATTCCAACACGAATTACATCTAGTTGGCGCATGTGCATTGATTATAGAAAATTAAATGAAGCCACTAGAAAATATCATTTTCCATTACCATTCCTTGACCAAGTCTTAGAAAGAGTAGCAGGACATCCCTATTACTTTTTTTATATGGATATTCGGGCTATTGTCAAATTCCTATAGCACTTGAGGACCAAGAAAAGACCACATTCACATGTCCTTTTAGAACATTTGCATTTAAAAGAATGTCATTCGGGCTTTGTAATGCTCCTGCAACATTTCAAAGATGTATGTTAAGCATTTTTTGTGATATGGTTGAACATTGTTTAGAGGTCTTTATGGATTATTTGACTGTGTTTGGGAATTCTTTTGATGATTGCCTTGATAATTTGGAGAAAGTTTTAAAAAGATGTGTTGAAAAAGAACTCGTGTTGAATTGGGAAAAATGTCACTACATGGTTACTTCTGGAATTATTTTGGGTCATGTTGTTTCTATTAAAGGAATTGAACTTGACAAAGCAAAAATCGAAGTCATATCTAAATTGCCACAACAAAAAACAGTTAGAGATGTGCGATCCTTTTTAGGACATGCAGGATTTTATAGGAAGTTTATAAAAAACTTTAGTGCCATATCTAAACCACTTTGTAACCTCTTATTAAAAGATGCATCGTTTAAATGGAATGATGATTGCCAAAAATCTTTTGAAAAAATAATTTGTCTTTTAACATCTGCACCTATTATGCAATCTCCTGATTGGTCTTTGCCATTTGAATTAATGTGTGATGCAAGTGATTTTGATGTTGGTGTTGTTTTAGGACAAAGAAGGGATGGTAAGCCTTTTGTGATTTATTATGCAAGTAAGACTTTGAATAGTGCTCAAATGAATTATTCTACAACTGAAAAAGAATTACAAGAATTTGACCTTACCATCAAAGATAAAAAGGATGCTGAAAATGTTGTTGTTGGTCATCTATCAAGACTCACATCCGAATTCTGCAATGATATACCACCCATAAATGATTCTTTCCCTGATGAATTTTTATTTTCTGTTACTTCAATGCCATGGTATGCTAATATTGTTAATTTTCTTGTTACAGGTAAAATGCCTTTGCAATGGAATGCTCAAGAGAAGAAGAAATTTTTTGTTGAAGTAAAGAAATTTTATTGGGATAACCCTTATTTGTTCAAATATTGCCAAGATCAAATTTTTCGGCGATGTATTCCTGATAATGAGGTACGTAGTGTTATTAATTTTTGTCATTCTAAAACATGTGGTGGTCACTTTTCTTCAAGAAAAACTACTGCTAAAATTTTACAGTGTGGATTTTATTGGCCTACCATGTTTAAAGACACATATGAATTCTGCAAAAGTTGTGAAAAATGTCAAAAATTGGGATCAATTACAAAAAGAAACATGATGCCCTTAAATCCCATACTTGAAATTGAAATATTTGACTGTTGGGGAATTGATTTCATGAGTCCATTTCCATCATCTTTTGGATTTGTGTACATATTAGTTGCAGTTGATTATGTCTCAGAATGGATTGAAGCAATTTCTTGTCGAAATAATGATAGTAAAACTGTGGTTAAATTTTTAAGGGAAAACATTTTAAGTCGATTTGGAATCCCTCGAGCCATTATCAATGATGGAGGTAAGCATTTTTGTAATAAGTCATTTGAGTCTTTAATGAAGAAATATGGAATCACACATAAAATTGCTACCCCTTATCATCCTCAAACAAATGGTCAAGTTGAATTAGCAAATATGGAGATAAAATAAATTTTGGAAAAAACGGTTAACCCAAATCAAAAAGATTGGTCTCTTAGACTTAATGATGCACTTTGCTTTTACCGTACTGCATTTAAAACATCATTAGGAATGTCACCCTATCGGTTAGTTTATGGTAAACCTTGTCATTTACCTGTTGAACTTGAATATAAATCACTTTGCGCTATTAAAGCTTTTAATTTAAATTTGGATGATGCTGGTAATGTGCGAAAATTGCAATTGAATGAACTTGAGGAATTAAGGAATGATGCATATGAAAATTCAAGAATTATTAAGGCAAGAACAAAAGCATTTCATGATAAAAGAATTTTTCTAAAAACATTTGAGATTGGTCAAAAAGTGTTGCTTTATAATTCTCGTCTTCATTTATTTCCAGGGAAGTTAAAGTCAAAATGGAGTGCCCATTTGTTGTTAAAAATGTATATTCATATGGGGCCATAGAAATTGAGAATCCAAAGAACGGTGTCACATTTAAAGTTAATGGTCAAATATTAAAACCATATCTGAAACATCACCCACGTGACGAGGACACCAAAATTAATTTGGGTGACCCACCAGTTCTTGATTAAGTCTTTAATGATTTATTTATTTTTTTGTTTTACTATTATTTTACCGTTTTGTTGTTTGATTTTTTTTTAGATTGATACACTGTACATATTTTTTTTAACATTATTTTTCTTGTGTAAGCATGTTTGTTTGACAGTTGTACATTCTCTCATCAATTTTCATTTTACATCATAAGCACCTCAATGAGAAAATTCATGTTCGCACATCTTAAAAGATTTCTGCGTGTGAAATTTCACTTAAGAGGCCTGATACAAAGCTGTAAATCACATCCACTTTGGGATCTGCAACCACCAGAATTCGTGTCCTATGTTGAGGATCTAGAGGGACAACTCAGAACGGTAGAGAATGGCATATATGAATTTCAATTGGAGCTTGAGGTTAACTCAATGAGATGACGAATGTAAGTTCATTTTCCTTTTATATTGTGTGCTTTTTTTTGCTCGCTTTTACGCTTGATTTGATTTTGCAGATTTGATTTTGGTGTGTTTTGATTTATTTTCCCGTATAAATGGCGGATAACGGTACTTCGTGACTTCTTAAGTCGGTATCTTCAGTTTCCCACAATAACTGAAACCCCAAAATCAAACATGGAAGAAATACAACATAAACTCCATAAGCATTTTCCCTCTCTCCCTCAGAATGCCCTCAGGAAAATTTACAAAGCTCGTTGTGAACGACTACGTTTGTTAATGATCAATGGCATTCCTTCTGACATTCGTTGGTTAATTGAAGCAAAGGTCCGATTAGCAGGTGAGTTTTCTGATCCATTTGTTTCTTACATGCCTGGTTTTGGTAAAAATACGTTTGCTAAGAAAAGGAGAGCTAAACGACTTGGCTCAAAATGTCATACCTGTGTAAGACTTGGTTGCGAACGACCAGATTGTCAATCTTTAGGAACGGTTTCTGATACTCGTGAAGATAAAATTAAATTCATTAAAGATGGCATGAGTAAAGAATCGTTGGATGATATCTTACGATCTCTTGAGACGCATCGAAGTGGATTTGTGCAACGTGAGATTTATAATTTGTGGATACTATTCAAAAAACAAAGTGCACAATTTTGAAATACAAGTAAAGCAACCCAAGAAGGGGGTGAATTGGGTTTTTAAAAATAATGCAATACGATTCGCACAATAAATCAATCTAATTCCTTAATGAAATAGAGAACAATAAATTCAAGCAAGCGTAAAAATAAAAAAAGCAAGGGAAGAGAAAAACAAACACGCGGATTTTTACGTGGTTCAGCAATCCCCGCCTACGTCCACGCCTCCAAGCCAACCGAGCTCGAGGATTTCACTATCCAAGCCTCCCAAGGCTTCAAGTTTTTACAATTGACTTCCAATGTGTCAATGAACCTTTACAACCAAGAGGTTATCTCCCCAATCTCTTCACCCCAAGTGTTTCTTACACTTACACACTCACAATTTGATAAGAAATGAAAATTACAACAAAAACTCTCTTTAAGAGTGGATATGCAACTAATAGCTCAACAATGATTCAATCAATTATGATTTGCGTTTTGAAAGCTCAATATATGTTGTATGATCTTATATTTGCGTGCATTAGTACCTAGAATGAAGTTTGAGTTGAGTTTTTATAGTGAAAGCCCAAAAACTAGCCGTTATAGATAAATTCCCGTGCTCAAGCGGTTAGCCACTTGATTATCCGGCTAGCCGCTTAGGAACAGTGATATTACCGTTATTTTTGAATTTTGCTACAGTAATACTGTTCACTGAAATTACACTTTGGCCCAAAACTTTCTATAATTATATTATAGCCCAAAATGTCATAAAACTTTACAAATAGGTCCAATTTCATAACTTCCTAAGAATAGTTGCCTTTCCCAAACTTCTTGAAATTATGGTATGACCCCAAAGATTTTATTATCTCACACAAAGGTCATTTTCAACATAATACCCATATTTTTCAAAGTTCTCAAAACCTTTCACTTTAGTCCAAAATATTCATAAATTATAGTATGGCCCAAAACATTTCAAATGTTTGTAAAAATGTCCAACTCTGAAATTTAATACATATTAAAATTAAAGATTTCAAATCTTAGCATTTAAGTCCAAATTACTTAAATCCACAAAATACTTTACTTTATAAAAATAAAACATTTTAGTTTATGAAAAGTATTTAATTAAATTAATCTCTTGAGCTTCTCAAATACTAAATCATGCATCAATTAAATCATACCGGCTTTACAAGAATTTATCGCACTAATTTATTCGTTGAGCTCTAAACTATATTCTTGATGTCGTCGTTGTCCGTTGAGTGTCTTCAATCTTGATTTCACTTGATTCACTTGCATAAATATTATCCTTCAAAAGCTAGTGAAAATGTGAAATACAATATTTATTATTTTTACTTAAGACACATGTTTGTTATCATCAAAATTACATTATGTGTAGCCCTTTAGGCTAACAATCTCCCCCTTTTTTATGATGACAAACATCTCATGTATTTTGACATTAAACTCCCCCTCAATACATGGCATACATGACTTCAACTTATAAATCAAATTCAAAACAAAAAAAAAAACTCCCCCTGAATATTTGATTTAGATAATTCGAAAGCTCCCCCTTAATATTTCAAAAACATGCATAAATACTTGAAATACAAAATATGTATTACATGTCTTCATATTCAAAATTCAAAATACATGACTTCTCCCCCTTCATCATCAAAATTACTAGAAATGTATGCTAAGACCGAAAAATTTAACCAAAATGACATTATCAAAAACTTATCATATTTATTTCCCGCTTTAAAAAATAGATATATGCAATTTGAAACAAGATCACCAAAAATAATTCAATGAAGCTATTACCAATTTTGGGCGAGTAAAAAATTTCAGCAGAGTCTCCCCTTAAAAATAAACAAATCCTCAAATATACAATGTGGTTAAAAGCACTTCCATATAAGGTTTAACAAGTATAAAAAACCAACAACTCCACCAACTTATCAAGCAACACATAAGAATTAAGCATATAATTAATCAATCCGAAAACATCATCCAAATGTAACATATCCGAAGATTAAATAACAAGCATCCTTAATCCACAAATTAAAAATAACATATCCAAAAATCAAACGACAAGATATCATCCGCAAATGAAAAACAACAATGCATGAATAAATGTAGTGTAGAGTGACAAATAACAAAATAAAATAGAGTGCTAAGGAGATGGTGGATGTGATGAAAAGGATGGTGGTGGAAATCCAAGAGCTGCAAAAAGTTGCTGCTGGCCATCAAGAAGCTGCTGCTGTTGAGAAAAGAGACGCTCTCGCTCGGAAATGGACTGAAGGTGAAAAGCTTCAAGTGTAGACTGAAGTTTGTCTTGCCGCTCAGAAAGTGAATCCACTTTAGTTAACAGCTGCTGCAACGGATCCTCATAGGCAGCTGAAGTAGAGTGGGAAGGGCCCTCGAAAGGTGGAGGACGAGAGATATATGGAGCACTAAGATCAGGAAGCAAGTGTGGGAGACAAACATCGTTAAAGAAACGATGATCTCTAGGAGCAATGTCCCCAACCTTTTTGTTTCTGTTATCTTTACGCCATTGATCATCACTCCAATAATAACCCAAATTAGCAATTGATTCATTGCCTAATTCCCTCGAATTCAAGGAGATTGGCTCGGTTATAGGGACACGGAAATACTCTAGAATTTAGGTAATAATGCTAGCATATGGAAGGGATCTTTTGGCTAAGTTGGGAGTCCTAAGCATGTGATGAAGGATAATATACCCAATATTTAGCACCCTCTCCTCTAGAATGCAGTCCAAAATGGCTACATCTAAACGACTAACTTCATCCGCATGACCAGCCCTAGGAGTAATCACATGATGAAGAACATAATGAAGGATTTGAGTTTGAAGGGGTAAGGCTTGAGATTTCAAAGGTGAGTTATCACAAATTTCTAAATTCTCCATATTATTGAGATTGACAAAATAAGGAGTAATTATCGTCCTTGGCTTGAAATGGTCGAGAAAATGTTTCCGAAGTTGGAGTTGAGGAAAATGAATAAACATAAAGTCCGAATAATCTCCATGATCATCCTTACGCTTCTTGGACACGTGTTTTCCCTTGGACTTGTCACCACCCGCCATTGTTGGAAGAAAAAAGAGCTTAAAAATACAATTTCGGGTTTAACGAAAATTGAGTGAAATGGAATTGTTTGAGGCAAGAAAATTAATCCTAGAGATGAATGGAGCTAATTTATGATGTAGAGTGAATTAAAAATGGGCTAAAGGAAGCTTGAAAATGAAGAGAGAGAAACGGGTAGAGTGAGAATTTTTGATTTTGGGTTTTATGTGGAGAGTTGATGAAATGTTGTTTTGAGAGTGAAAATTGAAGGAGTAATGGATGAATAATGAGTTGGATGATTGATTTTAACAAGAAAATGAGTGAAAGATGAAGAAATTTGAGAAAGAAAATGGAGAACACTATTCATGCGTGAATGGAATGATGAAGAACAAGTGAAGAAATCATGATGGAGAAGTGTTTAATGAAGATGAAATGCATGGATATTAGTTTGAATGGTTGATTTGGGCATGAAAATGGATTAAAAAGGAAGAAATTTGAAGTGAAAATGGATGGGTTGCTCACGGTTTTGAGTGAAAGAGAGAGCATGTGCAGAAAATTAACAAAGGAAGAAGAAGAAGCAAAAAAAAAAAAAAATTGCCACACCCGTGACCAAGCGGCTAGCCGCTTGCTCTCGGGTTGGGGGGACAGTTTCCAAGCGGCTAGCCGCCTGGTTGCTGTCCAGCTGCACCTTAGTTAATTTCCGGCTAATTTTAATCAATTTCGTGACCATTTTGTGATCCCGAAACATCTCAAGAGCCAATTTAATGCATGATTCATGATTTTAAACATCCAAAAGATAATTAACTCAAACAAATAATCCATCCAACAAGCATACAATTATGAAGCACATAAGCATTCAAAATTTAATAAATCAAACATCACATATATCTAAAATGCTCAAACACTTCATAAACATTAACAATCATCAAGCAAACAATTTTAATAGATTCAATAACATAAATAGAGATGTTAATGTGAAAATTTCATCATCCCAAGTTCATGCCGAATTTTTGAAAATTGTTCTTCATAAAGGGGTTTTGTAAAAATATCGGCAAGTTGTTTTTCCGTAGAGATAAATTCTAATGCAATATCACCTTTTTGAACATGATCTCTCAAGAAATGATGCCTAATCTCTATATGCTTGGTCCTAGAATGTTGAATGGGATTCTTTGAAAGATTTATGGCGCTAGTATTATCACACTTGATAGCAATTTTTACAAGAACAATACCATAGTCTCTAAGTGTTTGTTTCATCCAAAGTGCTTGTGCACAACAACTACCTGCGGTAATATATTCCGCCTCAGTAGTTGAGAGTGCCACGAAATTTTGTTTCTTACTAAACCATGAAACAAGTGAATGACCAAGAAAATGGCAAGTTCCACTAGTACTCTTCCTATCGACCTTGTGACCAGTAAAATTGGCATCCGAATAACAAGTTAAATCTATATGAGTTCCTCTAAGATACCAAAGGCCAATATCTATGGTTCCACTTAAATAACAAAAAATTCTTTTAAAAGCAGGCAAATGAGATTCCTTGGGACATGATTGAAATCTTGCACACAAACATACACTAAACATGATATCGGGTCTACTTGCGGTTAAGTAAAGTAAGGACCCGATCATACCTCGATACTTTTTAATATCAACCTCTTTACCTTTTTCATCTTTATCAAGCTTGATTGTTGTACTCATTGGAGTATTCTTGGTATTTGATTCATCAATACCAAATCTCTTGAGCAAGTCTTTGACGTACTTAGCTTGGTTGATGAAGATCCCCTCATTGTTTTGTTTGATTTGAAGTCCAAGAAAATACTTCAATTCTCCCATCATGCTCATCTCAAATTCCTTACTCATACAAAAGGAAAATTCTTTGCACAAAGATTCATTAGTAGAACCAAAAATAATATCATCAACATAAATTTGAACAACAAGTATATCTTGATTTTTATTTTAATAAAGAGGGTAGTATCCGCTCTTCCCATCGAAAAACCATTATCGAACAAGAAATTTTTAAGTCTATCATACCATGCTCTAGGTGCTTGTTTTAATCCATACAATGCTTTTGATAACTTATACACATGATTTGAAAATTTCTCATTTTCGAAATTAGGAGGTTGTTTCACATAAACTTCCTCCATAATATAACCATTTAGGAAAGCACTCTTGACATCCATTTGAAATAAAATAAAATCTTTATGACATGCAAATGCTAACAACATCCTAATGGATTCTAATCTAGCTACAGGTGCAAATGTTTCATCGAAATCAATTCCTTCTTCTTGGTTGTATCCTTGAGCCACTAATCTAGCTTTATTTCTTACAACCATACCGGATTCATCCATTTTATTTCTAAATACCCATTTAGTGCCTATAATAGATTGATGTTCCGGTTTAGGAACCAATTCCCATACTTTATTTCTCTCAAGTTGATTTAACTCCTCTTGTATTGTCATAATCCAAAACTTATCATTTTCCTCATTCGCAAAAGATTTTGGTTCAATTTGAGAAATAAATGAAGCATGCTCACATGTGTTTCTAAGTGATGATCTAGTTGTGATACCTTTTGAAGGATCACCTAAAATTAAATCCTTAGGATGAGAGGAAACATACCTCCACTCCTTGGGGGGTGTTTGAGAACTACCTTCTTGTTGCTCCAGCTCCATATTTGTTTGTTCTTCTTGTCTATCCTCTTGATTTTCTTGTGGTGCATTCTCTTGATTCTCTTTTGATGATTCTTCTTGTAACTCTCCATCTGCATCATCATTAACAACTCCTTTCTCTGCAGAGGAAGGGTTAGATTCATCAAACGTAACATGCATGGATTCTTCCACAACTAAAGTTCTTTTATTATAAACTCTATAAGCTTTGCTTGAGTTTGAATGCCCGAGAAAGATGCCAACATCAGATTTTGGATCAAATTTACCAAGATTATCTTTTGTGTTTAAAACAAAACATTTGCATCCAAAAACTTTGAAATAGCCAATGTTGGGTTTTCTATCTTTCCAAAGCTCATAGGGAGTTTTATTGAGATGAGGTCTAATCAACACCCGATTTAAAACATAACAAGTGGTGTTGACGACTTCGGCCCAAAAATATTTTGGTAATGCATTTTCATTTAACATGGTCCTAGCCATTTCTTGAATAGACCTATTCTTTCTCTCAACAACTCCATTTTGTTGTGGAGTCCTAGGTGATGAAAATTGATGCTCAATGCCAAAATCATTACAAAAATTTTCAAATGCATGATTTTCAAACTCTCCACCATGATCACTTCTAATACAAGTAATAGAATAACCATTTTCATTTTGAACTTTTTTACAGAAAATTCTAAATGCATCAATAGCATCATCCTTATTAGCTAAGAATAATACCCATGTGTATCTAGAATAATCATCTACAATTACAAATGCATAAAATTTACCACTTAAACTAGCATATCTAAAGGGTCCAAACAAATTTATGTGAAGTAATTGAAGAGATTTTAAAGTAGAGATATGATTCTTGTTTTTTAAAGAGGTTTTGATTTGTTTTCCAAATTGACATGCTTCACAAATTCTATCCTTTTGAAAACTAATTTTTGGAAGACCTTTAACTAAATCGTTTTTCGAAATTTTTAAAATTAAATCCATGCTAGCATGTCCTAGTCTTCTATGCCATAACCAATCATCATCATGCAATGCCGAAAAACATTTATCATGAGTAGATGCACACTCTATATCAATCGTGTAAACATTGGCACATCTATTTCCCATAAACAAAATTTTCCCATCACATGCATTCTCAATAACACATCTTGACTTATCAAAAACAACTTTATAACCTTTGTCACATAGTTGACTAATGCTAATCAAATTGTGTTTCAAATTTTCAACCAAACATACATTTTCAATTAGAGTTGAAGAAATTTTACCAACATTTCCAATTCCGAGAATTTTTCCTTTTGAGTTATCTCCAAAGGATACATCTCCACCATTTTCGATTTTGGTGAAACTTGAGAACCATGCATAGTTTCCGGTCATATGCCTAGAACATCCGCTATCCAAGTACCATTTATTTTTCTTTTTCTTCAAGCCCTGTAAAGAAAATCTTATGTCTTAGGTACCCAAACCTTTTTGGGTCCTTGATCGTTAGCAACAGTTCCTTTTGGAACCCACACACATTTGACACCATTATATGCATTCCTTTTTACGAGACATCTATATTTCATGTGAGCATTTTGATTACAATAATAACAAACAATCTTATGATCATTTGTGGAGGTAGCTTTAACAAAATAATTCTTATAATACTTTTGCTTCAAGTTAGGCTTATACCCAAGTCCTCCTTTATCAAAAACACATTTTTGGGAGTTAAGCATGTTATCCAACATCTTTTGCCCATTTGTAAATTTTAGAACAACATTACTAAGTTCAATATTCTTTTTCTTGAGCATTTCATTTTCCTTTTTCAATCATCTACATGTGACTCTAAATGCTCATGTGAAGTGCTAGATTTTTCATTTGATAATGCAACTCTATTATGCAAGGCATTCAATGACTCATTGCATTTTTGCATGGCATCCTTTTCGTTTGTAGATTCTAGCAATTTCTTTTTAAGGCATGCATTCTTTTTACCAATTTTCATCAACTCATCATGCATTTCTTTAAAAGCATCATACAATTCATCATAGGTTGGATCACTTACCTCATTGAGATCATCATCATCTCCTAGTGCCATAAGTGCTAGGTTTGATACTTCTTGCGACACATCTTCATCACTTGAATCTTCATCGCTATCATTCCAAGTAGCAACCATAACTTTCTTCTTGAGTTTGTTGAGAAGTGGGCATTCCGATCTTATATGGCCGGGCTTCTTGCATTCATAGCATATGATTACCTCTTTCTTCTCCTTTTGGTTTTTGAAATTTCTGAATTTTCTTCGGTCACCG
This sequence comes from Citrus sinensis, assembly GCF_022201045.2. NCBI lineage: Eukaryota > Viridiplantae > Streptophyta > Magnoliopsida > Sapindales > Rutaceae > Citrus > Citrus sinensis. The sequence continues at coordinate 11,293,274 of NC_068563.1, read as the reverse complement.
GTTTTCTTGAAAAATTTTCTGAACCTCCTTGCTAGCATAGCCAACTCCTCATCATCCGGCTCACTTTTCCCATCACTCTCATATTTGGTGACTTTGAGAGCAATGTTTTTCTTCCTTTCTTCATTTCCTCTTTCAGCTGCCAAATCTTCCTCATAAGAAATAAGAGAACTAATTAAATCATCAATAGGTAAGATATTCAAATCTTTAGCTTCCTCAATGGCAGTCCTTTTTTGTCTCCATTCCTTAGGTAATGACCTAATGATTTTCTTAACTTTCTCGCTATTTGAAAATGTCTTTCCTAGGGCTCCTAGAGTGTTTACTATGTCCGTAAATCTAGTATACATAGAATACACACTCTCATTTTGTTCCATTTGGAACAATTCATATTGCCGAGTGTACCTACTAATTTTAGACTCTTTCACTTTATTCGTGCCTTCATAAACAACTTCAAGTTTGTGCCAAATTTCATTAGCACTTTCACAACTAGACACTCTATGAAACTCTTTTTTATCAAGTGCACAAAACAAGGCATTCATGGCTTTGAAATTTAGCGAAGCTTTTCTCTTTTCCAATTCATTCCATTCCCTTGAAGGTTTTGGAATGTCTTCCCCAATTTCATTTTTAGTCAAAGGCATAAATGGACCATCACATACAACTTCCCAAAATTTCATAATCTAATGCTTGTAAATAAATTCTCATCCTAGTTTTCCAATACGGGTAGTCATTTCCGTCAAAGAAAGATGGCCTAGTTGTGGATTGTCCGTCCCTAAAGGTTGAATCATTTTGGGTTGCCATGGATCTTTTACTCTAGACGGTTAAGTCCTAACAAGAGAATCAAGCTCTGATACCAAATGAAATACAAGTAAAGCAACCCAAATGGGGGGGGGTGAATTGGGTTTTTAAAAATAATGCAATACGATTCGCACAATAAATCAATCTAATGCCTTAATGAAATAGAGAACAATAAATTCAAGCAAGCGTAAAAATAAAAAGAGCAAGGGAAGAGAAAAACAAACACGCAGATTTTTACGTGGTTCGGCAATCCCCGCCTATGTCCACGCCTCCAAGCCAACCGAGCTCGAGGATTTCACTATCCAAGCCTCCCAAGGCTTCAAGTTTTTACAATTGACTTCCAAGGTATCAATGAACCTTTACAACCAAGAGATTATCTCCCCAATCTCTTTACCCCAAGTGTTTCCCACACTTACACACTCAAAATTTGATAAGAAATGAAAATTACAACAAAAACTCTCTTTAAGAATGGATATGCAACTAATAGCTCAACAATGATTCAATCAATTATGATTTTCGTTTTGGAAGCTCAATATATGTTGTATGATCTTATATTTGTGTACATTAGTACCTAGAATGAAGTTTGAGTTGAGTTTTTATAGTGAAAGCCTAAAAACTAGCCGTTATAGATAAATTCCCGCACTCAAGCGGTTAGCCACTTGATTATCCGGCTAGTCGATCAGGAACAATGATATTACCATTATTTTTGAATTTTGCTATAGTAATACTGTTCACTAAAATTATACTTTGGCCCAAAACTTTCTATAATTATATTATAGCCCAAAATGTTATAAAACTTTACAAATAGGTCCAATTTCAGAACTTCCTAAGAATAGTTGTCTTTCCCAAACTTCTTGAAATTATGATATGACCCCAAAGATTTTATTATCTCGCACAAAGGTCATTTTCAACATAATACCCATATTTTTCAAAGTTCTCAAAACCTTTCACTTTAGTCTAAAATATTCATAAATTATAGTATGGCCCAAAACATTTCAAATGTTTGTAAAAACGTCCAACTCTGAAATTTAATACATATTAAAATTAAAGATTTCAAATCTTAGCATTTAAGTCCAAATTACTTAAATCCACAAAATACTTTACTTTATAAAAATAAAACATTTTAGTTTATGAAAAGTATTTAATTAAATTAATCTCTTGAGCTTCTCAAATACTAAATCATGCATCAATTAAATCATACCGGCTTTATAAGAATTTATCGCACTAATTTGTTCGTTGAGGTCTAAACTATATTCTTGATGTTGCCGTTGTCCGTTGAGTGTCTTCAATCTTGATTTCACTTGATTCACTTGCATAAATATTATCCTTCAAAAGCTAGTGAAAATGTGAAATACAATATTTATTATTTTTACTTAAGACACATGTTATCATCAAAATTACATTATGTGTAGCCCTTTAGGCTAACAAGTTTAGCTTGGGAATCTGACTCAAAACGACCTTGTTTGGCAGTTTATAAGAAAACTGGATGGGAAGCCGATCCTCGACCCATAGAGGGCATTCAAGCCGTTACTAGACGTAAAACCAGAGGAAGATGTGAGCCACAATCACAACTACCAGTAATTATCCTTTCACTTCACTGTTATTTTACTTTACTGTTATTTTATCATTTGCATTATTGCATTTAGCAATGTGATTTTGTATTTAATAAATATTTATTTTCTTTTACTGTTTGCTTTTTCTAATCATTATTTTTTTTTTACTGTTTGTTTTTTTATTATTGAGCCACGAGCTTTACTCGTCATTTGACAAATATGCCAACCCATTTACAGTTGTTTCTCATTAATTATGTCACCAAGATCTTTAAATATGAGCTCGTTTTTCAAACACTCACAACTTGTTTTTGAAAAATTAGTCCAATGGCAGCATCTTCGAGTAAACAATTCAAAAACATTTGTGTGCTTTCTGGGTTTCATTATGGAAAGTACAAAGAGTTCGTTCAAGCAGCTGTAGATCTTGGTCGTGTCATAGCATAGAGGAAACAACATCTTGTATATGGAGGAGGTGAACGAGGTTATCAAAACTTGTCTCAGAAGCCGTTTTTACTAGAGGAAGCCAAGTACTAGGCATTATTCCAAAAGCCATGAAACCGCTAGTGTGCATGTCTAGTCCACCAATTGGAGAAGAATTAGTGGTATCAAGTATGCAAGAGAGAATATCTGAAATGATAAATCATGCTAATGCTTTTATTTTCTTGCCATGAGATCTTGCAACTTTTAAGGCACTAATTACATTTGCATCTTAGGCCCACTTGAACATTCATCAAAAACCCATCGGTTTGTTAAATGTTCATAATATTTATGACGGCTTGCTAACTTTTATTAACCATGCAATAAAGAATCATTTTGTTCCATATTCTGTAAAAAAACTCTTTATCTTTGCTTCTACTGCTAATGAGTTACTTGATCTTTTACAAGCTTATACACCAAAGCCAGATCCAAAGACTTTTGCACTAAATTGGTCGACTGATGATGGTAGCGGTAACAGTAACAGTAATAAGAAGTGCGATTTAGATTTAATTCTCCGTCTGTAAATATTTTCTGTTGTAGTGTTCATATGTTGTCTTCTAAACTCTTTCTCTTTCATTTTAAAACATTGAGGACAATGTCTTTTTCAGGTTGGGGGAGGGAATAGTTGATAATTGTGGAATGTCTTAGTCCTGGTGATGTGTTCACAAAAAAAAAACAAAATTTTTTTTTTCTGTAAAGACTAACTTAGGACAAATTTGAGTCGAAGATGGCAAGATATAGAGAATGTAGTACCTCTAGAAACGCATCTTCTTAATCTTAAGGGTGTTGTTAAAAAAAAATTTGACTTTTTCTTCATCTTTGTTATCTACTTTTAAGCTTCTGCATCAAGTTCAGGTGAGATCTCCTCTTCTTCTTCTTTTATTATTCTCTTTTATTTTTATTTTTTTGCATATTTGTAAAATTATAAAATGTTAAGATAATGTTTAGATTAGGTTGTGGGGTGGGGATAATTAACGTATGTTTTTAAATATGTGTGTTGTTTTTTTCTTTTCTTTTCTTTGTTAAAAAAAAACATTTTTGTTTTTGTCTAGGATGGCTGTGTAAAGAGTCACGACTTTTGAGACGCATCCTAATAGTCTTGTTGTATTATATTTTGATTTTGAGATTCATAATAAGTTGTTTTTGTTCCCTTTTCTTTGAATTACTCAAATTTGTGAACTCTCCACTTGGTTATTAAGTTATTTAATTGTTTACTCATTTAACAGGTATTATTGAATCATTCTTTATACACATACTATGACACATACTAGTGGGTTGTAAATTAAAATTTTACAGCATTTAGTTCTTTTGATTTATTAGGAATAGTATCTAAGGTAGTAGAAAGTGTATATTGCACAAAAAAAGAAAAAACAAAAAAAAGAAGAAAAAAATGTTTTTAATTTTGCTATATCTAGAACCCGAGTAATTAAGTCCGTATGGGTGTTTCAATACCTAGTACCCTAAGGCCAACTGGTCTGGGAGTCACTGGCCTAAACCTCGCTACATGGGTAATAGATAAATTGTTTGTTTATTAGAAACCCGAGTAATTAAGTCCGTAGGGGTGCTTCAACACCTAGTGCCCTAAGGCCAACTAGTCTGGGAGTCACTGACCTAAAGCTCGCTACACGGGTTAGAAATGTAATATTTTAAAAATATATATATGTGTGTGAATAACCTACTGCCTAATGATATAATTTCTAATGAATTTTGGAACTAAAATGTTGTTTTTCTTTTAATGAAGCCCCATAAGTATTGTGTTAATTACTTGAGCACAAAAGAAGGTTTGATAATATTCTGGATAATGAGTGAACATCAATGTGGTAAAGAAATTGGGAGAGTTCATTTATTTGGTAGTTTAGAGGATAGATGAACAACTATTAACTTGCATGTGAATTTTATAAATCTTAATTTAATATAATGCTTTAATTGCTAGAGGGCTAGCAATAAGCTGGTTGGGGGGAATGATTAGTATTAAAAATTATTTAATTATCAAGCGATAATATGTTATTTTATGCTTATGTTATAATTTATATTTGTATTTATGTAATATATTAGGAATTATTAATTATGTTTTAAATATATTTAATTTTGTGTATTTTTATGTGTTTATTAGGAAAAATATTAATTTCACGTAATTCGAGGCTCTAAACAGATAAACGGAGGTTAAATTTGGATTCCAGAGGTCTGAAAACCTTAAGATCAGTCAAGATCGGCTTAAAATTGGGCTTGTGTAAAAAAAGTTGACTTTTCCTATTGACCGAGCACTTATTGGATGATGAAACGAGCTTACAATAGATATGAGTGCATGGGATAGCTGGCAATTTTGACTAAATCTCAACCGTTCATGATTCAATGGCTATGATTGTGCCACGTGGCAATGGTTGGTGAAGCAAGTTGCAGGATCCGAATCTTTGTATTCGGGTCGACCCAATCCACCCATTAACCCTCCAAATCTCAACTGTTCTTTGGGTAAATCGGATGAGTCAAACGATGCCACGTGTGATGTTGACTTTTGAAGTTTGACCAGCCATTGGATCTTGATCTAAAGGTTGTGAGGAGCACATACATGAAGCTTATGATAGACCGCAATGTTAGCCTATATGGCTATAAATATTGATTTTAATGATAACAAACCACATGTATTGATTGAACAAAGATTTATGAATTGTACTTTTATAATAAGAAAATGATGTTATGAACTTAAAGTATTTTGGACTAAAATGAAAGTATTTTAAAATCTTTGATAGTGTTTTTAAATTTCGGATTTAGACCTATTTGAAATTGTTTAAATGTTTTTGGGTCATTCTATAATTTTACATAGTTTGGAAGAAATCATAATTTTAGAAAGTTTTGGGATTGACAAAGCTTTATTTAAAATTCTGAAATTGGACCTATGTGCAAACTATCATAACATTTTGGGCCATACTATAGTTTTATAAAGTTTTGGGGTCAAACTATAATTTTTGAGAAATATGTTATTGTAGCCGTTACTGTAGCAAGCGGCTTACCGGATACAGCTAAACGAAAAACTGGATATTGGGCAGAATGTATCCGAATTGAAAACGGCTTACCGGATTTCGCAACCGGCAAGTCGGATAGTCAAAATTCAAATTTTTGCCTTAACGGTAATATAAAAGCGGCTTACCGGATTCCATAAACGGCAAGCCGGATACGCCCAAAATGTGCATAACGGCTAGTTTTCGAGCTCAAACTATAAGAACTCAAATCCAACTCAATTTGAAGCTCTCCAACAAGCAAAAACAAAAAGCACACAAGATATCTTGAGCCTTCAACTTGCAAAGCACAAAACAATGAATCATTCCTTATTCTTCATTTTTGAATATCTACTCACTGAGTGAGTTTCATTGTAACATTCATTTCTTCATTTCAATTGTAAGAGTTTGAGTGTGTAAAACACTTGAGTGAAGAGATTGAGAGATAATCTCTTTGTTGTAAAGGTTTATTGACACTTTGAAGTCAATTGTAATCGGTTGAAGCCTTGAAAAGGCTTGGATAGTGAAATCCTCAAGCTTAGATCGCTTGGAGGCGTGGACGTAGGCGGGGATTGCTGAACCACATAAAAATTCATGTGTTTGTTTCTCTTCTCCCTTACTCTTTAATCATTGTGCTTTTATTGAACTTATTGCTTTCAATTTTTATTAAGACATTAGATTGCTTGTTACGTGGATTTGCTAGGATAGTTTTTAAAATTTCAATTCACCCCCCCTCTTGGGTTGCACACTTATATTTCATGCAAAGCACTGGATTATGAATTTATTTTTCTATAAATAGAGCCTCATTTTTATGTTTTTAATCATCTCTCTACAACTCTCTTCTTCTCAAATTCTCTCTATCTCCTTGTAATCTTGATTTTCAGGTGTGTTTTTAATATTTTGTATAATTATTTTTATAAATAAAATTAGTTTTATTTCCAATTTTAGTTTTTTTTATTTCTTTTAATTATAAGTAATTCAATTTTACTACTTTTTTATTTTAATTATGCTTAACTAAATAATATTAGTTAGGGGAATGTGAAACTCTTAGGAAATAAATATGATTTAAGCAAATTCTACTTTTAATTTTATAAATTAAATTATTTTCTATTTAATTTTATACATATTTTATATTTTGAAATTTTGATTTATTGTAGACAAACAAATGAATTTGGCATAATAAATTCTTAATATCTTAATATAAGTTATGGTAAAATGGTATTTTGACTTATTGTAGACAAATTAAATTTTGGCACAATAAATACTTAATCCATCATAAAATTAAAGGGAAAATAATAATAATTTATATAATTAATCTTTTGGGCAATAAATCTAAAAAAAAGGCAAAAAGAATTTATTAAGTTTGATTTACTTCTAAGAGTGGATCTGTAACCCTAACTTGTTCAATTTCATAGTTTCAGTTAAATTAAGTTGTTTATATTTAAGTTTTAATTTCAATTTCTAGTTAAATAAAGTAAACAAATTAAATCTTTTCTCTGTGGATTGACCTTGGACTCACCGAGTTATAATACAACAAGACACTCTTATACTTGGGAGTTAAAAATTACTTTTAAGTTGTGTCAGGTGCCCCACGGGGACCAGGTGGAGCCCAGATGTGAAGTTGAAGCACCTTTGGATCCCCGAATATTGAAAGATGAAAAGCGGGGTACCCCAGTTGAAGACCTTATTTCAGTCTCGATTTGTGCCACCGACCCAACAAAGACCGTGAAAGTAGGCTCCAATCTTTCGGAGGAACAAAGAGAGAGGCTCATCACCTTCCTACGCGAGCACCACGACGTATTCGTCTGGTCCCACTCGGATATGCCGGGTATCCCACCTTCCCTCTCTTGTCACAAACTCAATGTCAGCCCACATAATAAACCGGTCAAACAGAAGCGTCGAGCCTTCAACCAAGAGAGGTACGATGCAATTGAACAAGAGGTAGACTGCCTATTAGCAGCGAGATTTATCCAGGAAGTAGTGTACCCCGATTGGGTATCCAACGTTGTTCTAGTCAAGAAAGCAAATAGAAAGTGGCATATGTGTGTGGACTTCACCGATTTAAACAAGTCCTGCCCCAAGGATAGCTTCCCGTTTCCCCGGGTGGACCAGCTAGTTTATGCAACAGCGAGGCATGAGATGCTTAGTTTAATGGACGCCTTCTCCGGTTACAACCAAATCCCAATGTATCAACCCGATCAAGAGAAAACGTCCTTCATCACCAACCGTGGGTTATACTGTTATAAGGTTATGCCGTTTGGTTTGAAGAATACCGAGGCTACCTATCAGCGACTAGTGAACAAAATTTTCAAGGAACAAATCGGGCGCACCATGGAGGTGTATATAGACGACATAATCATCAAATCGGTGCATGCGGGGCAACACCTGGGGCACCTCAGAGATACCTTTACCGTTTTGAGAATACACCAGATGTGGCTCAACCCTGAAAAATGTGCGTTCGGGGTTACCTCAGGAAAGTTTCTTGGGTTCATGGTACAACAATGGGGGATTGAGGCCAACCCCAATAAAATTTGCACGGTTTTTGACGTGAAATTGCCATGCACCATCAAGGAGGTTCAAAGCTTGGCAGGCCGGGTAGCTGCCCTGAGCCGCTTTATCTCCAAGGCTACAGATCGGTGTAAGCCCTTTTTCAAAGCTTTGAAGACCGGGAAAAAGCTCTAATGGACACCTGATTGCAAAGAGGTTTTCCAAGAACTGAAGGGGTACCTCGCGAATGCTCCACTACTTGCCAAACCTGAGCCAGGAGAGGTGCTTGTGTTGTATCTCGCCGTATCCGAGCATGCCACCAGCTCTGTGTTACTCCGAGAGGATGATAATGGGGTACAACGATCTATTTACTACACTAGTAAGGCTATGGTTGATGTCGAAAAGAGGTACCCAACCTCTGAAAATATCGTTTTGGCATTGGTTGTCTCCGCACGGAAGCTTAGACCATATTTTCAAGCTCATACTATTGCAGTTGTCACCAACCTTCCCCTCCGGCAAATCCTCCAGAAGTTAGACATGTCCAGACGGCTTCTCCGATGGTCCCTCGAATTAAGCGAGTTCGACATCATTTTCAAGCCTCGTTCGGCGATTAGAGCCCAAGCCATCGCTGATTTCATTGCGGAATTTGCCAACGACTCAAGTGGTGAAGGTGATCCGAGGTACCTGTTGGATACCCCATCCACCGACGAAGGGGGACAGGTCTGGGAAATACATGTAGATGGTTCCTCTAACTCACACGGAAGTGGTGCGGGAGTTATTATAATTGACCCGAACAAGGTGAAAATATGCTACGCTTTGCAATTTGGATTCAAGGCTTCGAACAACGAAGCCGAATACAAGGCCATCATAGCGGGGTTGAGGATGTCGAAGGCTTTGGGAGCAAAGAGGGTACACGTCAAGAGCGACTCCCAGTTGGTGGTAAGCCAAGTTACCGCACAATATCAAGCGAAAGAGGAAAACGTGAAGGGGTACCTCGGAAAAACCAGCGAGCTGATGTCCCAATTTTGCGAGGTTAAGGTGGAAAGGGTACCCCGACTAGAGAACAGCAAAGCTGACACCCTGGCAAAAATGACGTCCCTTGGTGTAGCTCAGTCAGCTGGCCCCATCACGACAGAACACATACCCGCCCCCAGCGTTGATCTCCTAGAGCCGTTGGAAGTAGGATCACTGTCCAATGAGATACTTTGGATGGAGCCTATCATAAGGTACCTCAAGGACAGAGACCTCCCATCAGATAAAAGTGAAGCAAGAAGACTAAAGTATAAAGCCGTGCGGTATTGCCTGATCCAGGATAACCTATACAGAAGAGGGTTCACTCTTCCTTACCTTAAATGCTTGGGAAGCGACGAGGTCAAGTATGTCATGAGGGAGATACATGAGGGGATTTGTGGCAATCACTGGCACAAAAAGCTCTCTGTCAGGGGTACTACTGGCCTACTATGTGAGAAGATGCCAAGAATATGGTACGAAGCTGTGACAATGCCAAAGGTTCGCCAGGGTACCCCACCTACACCCAGAGAAGCTAACAGTTATATCTTCCCTTTGGCCCTTCACTATGTGGGGAGTGGACCTCATTGGCCCGTTACCTACCAGGAGGGGGCAAGCAATATATGCAATCGTGGCGGTAGATTATTTCACAAAGTGGGCAGAAGCGGAGCCACTAACAAGCATCACAAAAAGGAAAACCACAGAATTCATTTGGAAGAACCTCATTTGTAGATTTGGGATCCCCTATGCAATTGTTAGTGATAATGGCAAGCAATTCGATAATGAAAAATTTCAAAGTTTTTGTTCAGAGCTGGGGATAGCCAACCGGTTTGCTACACCTACCCATCCCCAATCTAATGGGCAAGTCGAAGCCGTTAATAAGATTATCAAAGGTATCCTGAAGAAGAAGCTAGAAGAAAGAAAGAGAGCATGGGTAGACGAGCTACCTGGGGTTCTGTGGGCCTACTGGACTACTCAAAACACCTCCACCTGGGAGACCTCGTTTTCCCTCGCATTCAATGTTGACGCAGTGATTCCAGTGGAAATTGGGGTACCCTCTCACAGGGTTGAATACTTTGATGAGGCCGAGAACACCTCTTTGATTGCTTCAAACCTTGATTTGGTGGCTGTGAAAAGGACTAGAGCATAATTGAGGACAACTATATATCAGCATCGCATTTCGGGTCTATATGAAAAAAAGGTACGCCCTCAATCCTTCAAGAAAGGAGACTTGGTCTTGAGAACGGTAACTCAGAACACTAGGGTACCCTACGAAGGCACTTTTGGGGCAAATTAGGAAGGACCTTACTGTATCGACAAACTCGTTGGGTCAGGTGGATACAGGCTACTCCACATGGATGAGACAATCGTGAGGCACCCCTGGAATGCTGCAATGCTATGGAAATATTACTAAAGGACAGTGTCTTAACCTCTAGTCTTTTGCTATTATTTGCTTTCGTTAATGTTTTTGTGTGGTAGGCCAAATGGGGTACCCCAGATGCCCTATGTTGGTCAGTTGCAACTTTAGAGTTTCTTTAATTTTTAAATAAAAATGATAGGAGGTCTTGCGGTCTCCCATTCTCCTCAGGGTAACAAAGTTAAGTCATGTATTCATCAACGCTTTTGTTATCTATAAATGCATTTTCTTTCTCAACAAATATGATGTGGGTTCTTTCTTTATTTTTCGCCACTTCGATCTTAGAATGCTGATTATATTCATTTATCACCATTAATATACCCACGCATCTGGTTATATGCAATTCTCGCCATACGCTTGTCAATTATGACTAACCTATCACAGGACCAGCCAGGGTACCTGATATGCCTTGATCGTGACGATCTATGCAAAGCCAAGATGGGCAACAGAGTGAACAACCCAACGATAGTCGTTCTACAGAAGCATGACAAAGCTACCTAAACAAAGAGAGGGAGGGTCAAAGAGGACCCGAGGGTGGAGTAAAACCGACATACCCTAGCACCACGAGGTTCAGCTTAGGTATGAGTACACCCACACCTTCATCCTCTTACTTGAGCAAAGTAGGGGGTAAGCTATTCAAAAATTCAGAGAGAACTTCGAAAGAATAAGAAATTGATTGGTTGGACCAATTGCACACTTTCAATTTTTGATCGAGATGTCGTGATGATGTTTTGATTACCTATTTGTGGGAAATCCGCCATAGTTGCCGAGAAGGGCATGCACCAAATTCGTCGATCTATATAAACCAGCAGGCGCATGATGTCGAATATTTGTTAAGGTACCGGGGGTACCCCATTTCAAAAAAAAAACATGAGAGGTACCCTAGAAATTCGCAAGATAAAGAGTTTAGCCCAGCATTCATTTGCAGAATAATAAGGATGCAAAATACAAAAGGGCTCAGTGGCATGGTACCATAACTAAAGAGAAGTCCCAATAATACAAAATATCTCAAGAAACCAAAAAAAGAAAGAAACAATTTCCAAATAACAAAATGTGGATAGATCTAAAAAACAAGAGCACTATGAAACGACTACACCGAGGGTGGAACACCATCCCCACTATCCGTCTCCAGAGGGTGATCAGCAGAGAACTCTGAGGTACCCGGAATATGAGCAACCGGAGTAGGGGCATATGAGGCAGGCAACAACTGAAGCACGCGGGGTACCCTAGGCGACCCGGAAGGGTTACCTGACCGTGCATGGGAAGACTTCTTCCTCTCTGCAATTGTCTTTAGAATCGTGGCCTTGTTGACAAATTTCTGAACACGGGGTACTTCTAGTTCTGGATCCACGCTCCACACCTCCGTCATGATGAGTGAGAACGCATCCTCCGCCATCGTCTTTTGTCGGGATAATAGATCCTCCTTTGCGGCCCTCAACTCATCGCAGTCCTTCTCCACTCGAGCTTTCTCTCCCGATAGGCTAGTAATGTGTTCTTGCAAAGTTTTGACTTATCGAGCAAGCTGATCCTCGCGAGACTGACGACTTTGGAGCTCACCCCTTAACTTGTCGACCTCTAATTGGGCAGCAACAAGGGAGTCGAGGTCTGGAAGGCAGTGGTTGAGGAGAAAATATGCCTGAAGGTCATAAAAGACATGTTAAATATATGTGTATGGCAATAAGATTAAATAAGTAAAAAATGAAGGATACACCCGAGGTACCCTAGGAAAGCCTACCTCCTGGGTAGCCCTGAGTGCTTGACCATAACGCTGGCTCAAACTCATCTTGCATGTCCCTTCAGCAACCTCGGAGGTAACATTTTCGGCAGAATAGTAGAAATAGTGAGTCAAGTACGAAACCTCCTTATTAGAAGCCGGGTCTAGGTCACCTTCACGCAACACATCGGGGAAAGCAGAAACCAGCCCAATTTTCTCTTCTTTGAACGAGGGGTACCCTTCGACCCACTATGGGAGGTACCCTGGAATTTCTCCTTTAGTCCGGGAGCTCGAGGTGGCCGGGAACTTTTTTGGGGTACCGCCGAATCCTGAGATCCAGAAGCACCACCCACTACCGCTTGGAAAAAGGCATCAAAAGCGTCACCCGCCGACTCCATAACTGCACTCAATGCACAAAAGTTATGTTAGCCGGACAAGTACTAAGTACTATAAAAGCAAAAATAGGAAATGAAAAGTGGGGAAGCAAAATAAAGAATGCGGTGATAACAGGGTACCCCAGTCCCATAGCTAATAATAGGGTACCCCCCGACACCTGAATCATATATGAGTCACCCCCCGAAGCAGGTGGAGGACTTCGGTCAATTAGCCCCGCTCTCCATAATCGGCTCTCCTCTATCACATCACTACCCCTCTGTGCACCTCGAAGCCTATCCACAAACTTCTTCACCTCTCTCCCAACCTCCTGAACTGGGCATGATCCTTTAGCCCACGTCACACCTGCAAAAGCATGGAAAACCCAAGGTTAGCGAGACATCCATGCAAAAGATTACGATAAAGAACCGTAAGTAAGGGAGATACTTACAGTCTACATTGAAGGAATTTGGAACCTCCGCGGGGTTGCCCTTTTCACCTAGAGTTTCTATCCCCCACCTACCCTCAGCAACAAACCATCCCTTTCTGTAACCCTTCTTCAAGGTGGGCTCCCCCTCAACAATATGGCCATGATCACCCCAAGCGGAGAAGTAAGCAATAACGGGACCCTTAGGTTTTTTGAATTGGTAAAGGCCCCTTAATTCCCGAATAGAGATGTCGCACCTCAATACCTCCAACCATAATACATGTAAGCCCGTAAGTGTCCTCCACCCTGGAAGGGACAGCTGCTCAATAGCTACCCCCAAATAACTAAACATCCTCATATAGAAAGGCTGGAGGGGTAGGCGGAGTCCTAGATCAAAGAGGTCAATGTGGAGAGCAATCCCACCAGACTTCGGACACTCAGGTCGCTCATCCACATGGGGTACCCTAAGCTGGACAAAGGAAGGAATATTGTATTTGGCTCTAATTTGTTCTAAGTCCTCCAAAGTAACCCTCCTAGTGCCTAAGGAATAAAGATTGCCAGATTTTAAAGGTGTGGCAGAGGGAGGCTTAGGAGGCCGGTCTGAGGAACGAGCGGGAACCTTGGGCTTGGATGACCTACCCTTCTTTCGAGGATGGGGGGTTGGCCATTTACTAGGAAAGCGTGGGCTAACACGAGGAGTACTCCTAGGGGGGGAGCTCAGAGTGAGAGTTACAACTCCTATAGGTACTAAGGGGGGACCTATCACCCTCGCTAATGGAGATGTGGGAAGGAGAACCCGTAGGAGGGTTGTCAACGTTACTAGCTTCAACTGCACGACGCTTCCTCACTGGTCCCGTATGTTTTTTGCCCATTTACTTTCCCCCAACAACATAACCATCGAGCCACAATTCCGCCAACAACATAACCACCAAGCCACAATTCCCCCAATAACATTTTCATACCATACACCACCCACCACACATCAACCATCAAATGCAAACACCAACCACAAAAAAAAAAAAAATAAACAAACAAACAAGCAAATTTTTCTCAGAGTATGCAAAATAGCGCCATTGTAAATGCGCCAAAGGAGGAGAAACAATGAAGGATACCTGTTATTTACCAACTTGACGGATTGGGATTGGTAATCGTGGGGAGATAAAGCTGTAGGCAACCAAAAACAGTAAGTAAGAATATGCAAATATAAAAACCAATGGTGTGAAGAACGAAGAAACTGTAAATTTATTTTATTTATTCAAGCACAAATGAAATTAGCCAATTTACTTTATTTATAAATGAAAAGTAAAAAAAGGAAAAGAGAAAATGAAGAACGAAGAAGCTGCAGCCACCAAACCAAACCAATGCGAGGGGGGGGAGCTGCAGCAACCGGCGTCGGCTGTCATGGTTGCAACCACCGAGAACTGACGTCGAAGATCGCGAGAAGGACGCCGGAAACCACCAAGGGAGAACGCTGCCCAAAAAAAAAAGAAAACAAAGAACGGAGAAGACAACACGGAGGAGGGGGACAACAGCCACCGAACCGACGCCGGTTGCCGCGACTGTAGCCACTGAACCGACGCCGGTTGCCGCGACTGTAGCCACTGAACCGACGCTGATTGTCGCGACTGTAACCACCAAACCGACACCGAAAATCACCAAGGAGAACGCTGGCCGAAATGAAAAAGGAAAAAGAAAAGAGAGAAGAAAAAGAGAAAAAAGAGAGAGAAAAAAAGGATAAAATGAAGACACAAGGGAGGGGGGTTATCGTGTCTACCGGTGGATCTAGATCTCACCGTGAAGCCGTGAAGATTGCCTAGAACCGACCATATCGGGAGCCAAAACCGCCACTGCAGCAGCCGAGACCCATGCCGGAAAACACGCGAGAAAACACACCGGAAAACACTCGAGAAGAACGCCGGCCGAGAGAGGAAGAGAAAGAAGAAAGAAAGAAAGAAAAGGAAGATAAGTGAAGAGATAAAATAAGCTTAGGGAAGACGACCAGGCTAAAAAAAAAGTAAAGAAGAAATTTTTACCTGTGAGCAATATTGATGCAGTCAGGAGAAGAGACGAAATTTTAAAAGAAGAAGGCCACTGGAGATAATCAACTTTTGGGAGATCGTTTGAGGATTTTCAAAATAAATGAGAGAAGATTGACATTCACGTCAGGGGTTTTCTTCAACCTTAAACCCTAATTTACAGAGGGCTAGCCAGCTCTCTTGGTCATAAAAGCTTGAGTTTGCTAACTTGAGCGTCGGAGTGTGAGCGTTGGGGTACCCCGGCTTCACCTCTAACCTCTATTTCACTATTTTGCAGGCGTGAAGCTCATTTTGAAGGACCTCTCTCTTGTTTCTGACCTTCCACCATTGTTACCACTCCCTCTCCCCTTCTCACCTCTCCCGAATTTCAGATACACTGCACCGCACACAACAAACCAGTGAGGTACCTCGTCTCCCCTAAAAATATAAATTTATTGTTCTAGATAGGTTTGGCTTTTCCTACCCGAAAATCAATTGAAAACATCTTTATTCTTCAATTTTATGCGGCTAGAATAATACTAACATAGCTTTAATGTTGTCAATAAATGGAAGAAGTCGTAGATTGATTAATGTGGATGCTTTTTCCCCTCAATTTATCTAACCAACAATCTTGTATCCTATTCATTGTAACATAGAAAACAGTCGGGCCATTTGTAAAGTTTACAAGTCAAGAGCCAATTACACATATAAGTTGATTGTTGAATACTGCAAAATTTTAAAAGAAGCAATTTGAGAAAGCTACAGAAATCAACAAGTGAAGTCTAAGCATCCACTCGATGCAACTGAGTTTGAGCAGATAGGTTGATTTTGGGCAGATGAAGATCAAGAGTATTCTTTGTTCTTCCTTTTGGGATTAGAACTTTTGATCACCCAAATCACAATTAAGAAATCATTATAGTGGAGTTTGTTATATCATTGCAATTGATGTGAAATTTATAAAGAGAAATCCTAGAGTAATTTTATTATATTATACCCACTTAGTGTATGTATGACATGTGTACAGGAATTAAACATAATTAATAATCACATAATGATTTTTTAAAATAAATGTATACATATGTGTATGTAGTCAATATAACTACCAATCACGTATCATTTTTTAAAATAAATATACATATTATATATATATATTAAACGAGTGTAATACAACAAAAATATTTTATAATATCTTCTATGTAATCGGTTGCTCACTTTATAAAATAATAATAATAATAATTGATGAGCATAAAAAAGCGAATTACTCCCAACAACATGATTTAACCCATACAGATGGCAATAAATTGGGCCAAAATAACCTGACTCGTAAACTAGGGTTTGGCTACAATGTCGTTGGCATTGTACCTGGCACCATGCCAGGCCCTAAAAAAGAGAGCCCGGCTGTCTTTGGCTGCCATTTGGCAGCCAAAGACTTGGTGCAGCCGGTTAACAAACCGGTTGCACCATATTTTTTTTAAAAAATATATTAAAAATACAATATAAAAATAAAAAATTAAACAAAATGTCAAAAATAGTTTTTTATAATATAATTAATAGCAAAAGATAAAGAAATTAAATAATATAATACAAACCCTATAATACAATATAATATAATTAAATAAAATGGAAAAAAATAAAGAAATTGAAAATGAAAAAAATAGTATTTCATGTTTAACATCAGTTGTTGCATGTCCGACGTCTCGATTGCATGTTTGATGTAAGATGTTTCATTTGTTGAATAAAGCCAAAATAAAGAATATTCCCAAATATTCTCGTCAGTTTCATGTTTGACGTCGAAGTTGCGAACTTTACGTGATAAGTTGCATATTTCGCGTGAAGTGTTGCAAGTTTCATGTTTAACGTCCGTTGTTGCATGTCAGACGTCACGGTTGCATGTTTGACGTAAGCTATTGCATGTCTTGAATAAAGCCAAAATAAAGAATATTCCTGAATATTCTCGTTCGTTTCATGTTTGACGTCGAAGTTGCGAAACTTTACGTGATAAGTTGCATATTCCGCATGAGGTGTTGCAAGTTTCATGTTTAACGTCAGTTATTGCATGTTCGACGGTTGGATTTCATGTTTGACGTACAATGTTGCATGTTTTGAATAAAGCCAAAATAAAGAATATTCTCAAATATTCTCGTCCGTTTCATGTTTGACGTCGAAGTTGCGAACTTTACGTGATAAGTTGCATATTCCGCGTGAGGTGTTGCAAGTTTCATGTTTAACATCAGTTGTTGCATGTTCGACGGTTGGATTTCATGTTTGACGTACGATGTTGCATGTTTTGAATAAAGCCAAAATAAAGAATATTCCCGAATATTCTCGTCCGTTTCATGTTTGACGTCGAAGTTGCGAACTTTACGTGATAAGTTACATATTTCGCGTGAAGTGTTGTAAGTTTCATGTTTAACGTCAATTGTTGCATGTTCGACGGTTGGATTTCATGTTGTGATGTACAATGTTGCATGTTGTGAATAAAGCCAAAATAAAGAATATTCTCGAATATTCTCGTCCGTTTCATGTTTGACGTTGAAGTTGCGAACTTTACGTGATAAGTTGCATATTCCGCGTGAGGTGTTGCAAGTTTCATGTTTAACATCAGTTGTTGCATGTTCGACGGTTGGATTTCATGTTTGACGTACGATGTTGCATGTTTTGAATAAAGCCAAAATAAAGAATATTCCCGAATATTCTCGTCCGTTTCATGTTTGACGTCGAAGTTGCGAACTTTACGTGATAAGTTACATATTTCGCGTGAAGTGTTGTAAGTTTCATGTTTAACGTCAATTGTTGCATGTTCGACGGTTGGATTTCATGTTGTGATGTACAATGTTGCATGTTGTGAATAAAGCCAAAATAAAGAATATTCTCGAATATTCTCGTCCGTTTCATGTTTGACGTTGAAGTTGCGAACTTTACGTGATAAGTTGCATATTTCGCGTGAGGTGTTGCAAGTTTCATGTTTAACATCAGTTGTTGCATGTTCGACGGTTGGATTTCATGTTTGACGTACGATGTTGCATGTTTTGAATAAAGCCAAAATAAAGAATATTCACGAATATTCTCGTCCGTTTCATGTTTGACGTCGAAGTTGCGAACTTTACGTGATAAGTTACATATTTCGCGTGAAGTGTTGCAAGTTTCATGTTTAACGTCAGTTGTTGCATGTTCGACGATTGGATTTCATGTTTGATGTACAATGTTGCATGTTTTGAATAAAGCCAAAATAAAGAATATTCCCGAATATTCTCGTCCGTTTCATGTTTGACGTCGAAGTTGCAAACTTTCCGTGATAAGTTGTATATTTCACGTGCAGTGTTGCAGGTTTCATGTTCAACGTCTGTTGTTGCATGTCCGACGTCCCGCTTGCATGTTTGACGTTCGATGTTGCATGTTTGGGATAAAGCCAAAATAAAGAATATTCTCGAATATTCTCGAATATTCTCGCTCGTTTCATGTTTGACGTCGAAGTTGCAAACTTTACGTGATAAGTTGTATATTTCATGTGCAGTATTGCAGATTGCATGTTTAATGTTTGTTGTTGCATATCTGATGTCCCGGATGCATGTTTAACGTTAGATGTTGCATGTTTTGGATAAAGCCAAAATAAAGAATATTCTTGAATATTCTCGCCCGTTTCATGTTTGACGTCGAAGTTGCAAACTTAACGTGATAAGTTGTATATTTCGCGTGAGGTGTTGCAAGTTTCATGTTTAACATCAGTTGTTGCATGTTCGACGGTTGGATTTCATGTTTGACGTACGATGTTGCATGTTTTGAATAAAGCCAAAATAAAAAATATTCTCGAATATTCTCGTCTGTTTCATGTTTGACGTCAAAGTTGCGAACTTTATGTGATAAGTTGTTTATTTCACGTGCAGTGTTGCAGGTTGCATGTTTAACATCCGTTGTTGCATGTCTGATGTCCCGCTTGCATTTTTTACGTAAAATATTGTAGGTTTCATGTTTAACGTCAGTTGTTGCATGTTGGACGTCAGGGTTGCATGTTTGACGTCAAATGTCACATGTCTTGAATAAAGTAAAAATTTTAAAAATTTCCCGCCCGTTTCATTCACACACACCTTTCCCAAAATTTTAAAATTTAAAATGGCGGTTCACCATTACCTGGATGTCTGTTCGCCGTGTTTGTCCAGTAACTTTGCAATTGCTATTAGTTAACCTTTGTCGTTAACAGATCTTTATCTGCAATCATATACCTCTCTGGATGATATCGGTTCACCATTATCTACAAAAGGTTCACCGTTCTCTTCCAGAATCGAATAAGCAAATACACTTCTTTCTGAAAGATATCGGCTAATTGTTATCAAATAAACGATTCATTGTTATCTAGCAGAATTAAATTAACATGTTTCTGGAAACTGTCGGTTAACTGTTGGCTCAATAATGATTCATGTCACTGTCCAGAATTTTAAACACTTTAAAACGGTGTACTATTTAAATATTAATTAAGATAATATATTAATTAAAAATTATAAAAAAATACAGTTAATAGTAACAAAAATAGAATTTTATAAATTTGTAAAACATAATAGAAAATAAACAAAATACTTTGCTATGGAATTGGAATTATCAAATCTCTTGTATTTTAAAATATTCAAAGCTCTTGTAATATTATAGAGTTATATGCATAGAGACATGAGTGCGTGCGCGCATACATACACATGAATATTTTGATCTTATGTTTGTGGTGAAACCCCATTAATTACTCATTAGATTCATGTTATTTTACTAAACTAGATTTTATTAATAAAGATACTAGGGATGGCAATGGGGAGGGGAGGGGAGGGGACCAATCTCCCCATACCCATCCCCGATATTTTACATATGTCCCCGTCCCCTCCCCGTCCCCGTCAGAATTGCTTGAGAGAATCCCCATCCCCTCCCCGAATAATAACAGGGGATCCCCGAGGGTCCCCGGTCCCCGAATAACTAATAGTCTAATACATTTTTTTTTATTTTCGATTTTAAATTAATCATATTAAAATAAACTCATACCGCTATTGTAAGCTCGTAACCAACTTTGACAGCACATTAAGGCCTCCAATGTGCTTGGATGAAGTCTGTTATGGTATGAGCTCACAACTCTACCACTAGTGTTAAAAGCTGATTCATAAGCAACTGTTGTAATTGGAATTGCCAAAATATCTCTAGCAATTCGAGCTAATGTAGGATACCTATTAGCATTTGTCTTCCACCAACTCAAAATATTAAAATCTTCCATCCGAGGTATAACTTTCTCATCCAAATATGAATCTAATTCATCTGCAACAACTGCACAATCTCCATTGTTTACATAATCATCAAAACCTATCATCCATTTGGTTGCTTTCTTATAAGAATCCCCTGTAGATCTAGTAGAAGAACTACTACCAGTATAATCAAAGCAATAAACAGTTGGTGAAAACTTCAATTAATACTCTTCAACTAATTCCCGGCAAAAGGTGACCACTTTCCCAACATACAACTATTTTGATATTTATTATTTTTAACAATATTTATAATTTTGTTATTTATTTATTAGTAATTTTAAAAATAAAAATAAAATTAAAAATTAAAATGGGGAAATGGGTAGGGGATGGGGATTCCACCTCATCCCCGTCCCCTCCCCGAATAAAAAATTGGGTAAAAAATTTTCCCCGTCCCCTCCCCGAAAAAAAAATTGGGTATAAAATTATCCCCGTACCCTCCCCGAATGGGGAAAATCCCCGAGGGTACCCGTCCCCGTGGGGATTTTTGCCATCCCTAAAAGATACATTAAATTGAATTAAATTCAACTTATACCCAATAATTATATTTGGGAATTTATCTAACTTACTAATTTTTATTTAACTCATACACAAATTATAAATGTGTTCATTAAATTACACATATAAATTTAATCGCCTAACTATTTTTTACATGATTGATAAAATGATGGCTTTAAAAAGAACTTGTAATTTGAAAAAAAAATCCAATTCATTATAATAAAATTACATATCTATCCAATTTTTTTTCCTTATTTTAGTCTAATAATAGTTTGAAAAAGAATTTGATAATTCAAGTGAAAATCACTATTCTTATTTGTTGCATAATAATATTTTTTAGGTGTATTTTGTTTTTTTTTTTTTAAACAAACTAATCATGGTGGATATTTTAAATTACTGAGTCACAAAAATTCTAAGCTCAATTCAAATTTACAATCGTTTATGAATGAAAATATGCTAGCTAAACAAAAAAATATTGAGGGATAAAAAGAAAATATGGTAGAAAGAAAAAGGCAACATCACTATGATCATTGTTATAGGAAAAATAAAGCGAAAATCTTCCCAGGGTAAATCCATATGCTAAACATCCAAAATTGACGACGTAGAATTTCAATATCACCAATAACACCCCCCAAACCTAAAGATAGCAACAAATTGATGGCACATTTGAGGGCTTAGAACCTAGTATATCTTAAATCATTTTGGATTAAATTATATCACAATTTTTTCATTTTTTTTTAATTGTGTGAAAACAAACTACAGTACACTTATTTCAAAAGAAATTTGTTAATGAAAAACAAAATAATGAAAATCAAGAGCACTCATTTATAAGAGTAGGCTATAAAAAGAAAAAAAAAATTATTATAAGCATAATCTCCCAAAAAATAAAAGCATCGTCAAATTGAGTTACAAACTAATTATAATTTCATTCGTATTCGTAAACCAAGAGGGTGCGCAACATCAAAAAGTTTCTAGTAAAACAGTTATGCCAGATAATTTATAGAACTAAGCAATATCCGGTTGAATTCTCCCCTGCAAATAATTAAAATTTTCAAGTTAATCGATAAGATAAAAATAGTCGTTAGTCATAATAAGAAGCAACAACAAATCACAATAAGAAGAAACAACAAATTACACTAAAAAATAGCAGGAAAAAAGCACCAAAACAGCAAATATAACCAATAAACAACAATAAAAAATGCCCAAAAACAGCAGAAAAAGATGCCCAAAACAACAATAAAAATTACCCTAAAACAACAGTGAAAAATGCCTAAAAACAACATAAATAAATCCAAAACAAAAGTGAAAAAATTGCCTAGAAACAGTAGACAAAAGCCCAAAACAGCTGGAAGACTGCCTAAAACCAGCAGAAAAAATCTAAGATAGTAGCAAAATCTTCCACTGCTAAAGAAAGCTATGAAAGAAAAGAAATAAAACTCATAAAGAGTTAAAGGTAACATAATGAAGGCTCAAATCTGAAGCTCCATATGTAAGAACAAACATCCCTATACAAACACCCCTATGCATGTAATAGTCATATAAAACATAATTACAATTACAGTCCATCCAGCAACTATTTGCTTGTTTCATTATAAATGTCTGCAATAGTCATATAAAACATAATTAAACACTTAAGCAGAACCCAGAAGATAACCTACAAAAAGCATGGTAAAAGAAATAAATGTCACAGCGGAATCCAGAGAGTAATATATCAAAGAGTCCAGCTCAATCAAGCCTCCATAAGTTTAAATATGATGGTGAAAGGATCATAATTCAAACACACTCCAAAGAGATGTAATTTACATTAGATAACATAGCTTTTCATATTCTGATTAAGCACATGGCAAGTTAAGAATATATTTACTTTTGAAATTAGGAAAATTACCACACAGTGAATTCAGGCACACCAATCAGAGCAGCTATTGATCAAGCAATAATAAATTGCACCTCATTATTTGAAAATTTACAAGAATTGCATATTTTAAAGGTTTAGATGACCAAATACAAAGGTTGCACAATACCTTGAACTCGTTTTATAAAAGGATAACTGGCTGCTCCACCCTTTTTGGCAAGGCTGAGTTTATTTCAAAGTGCCAACATCAACAAGGTTTTCCCCACTAATAGCCAGAGAACTCTGACTAAATTGCAATGATACAGAATCAATTGATGACTAAAGTGTGGATAGAACTGGCACCTCATCAGGTGGGACATATTTGAGAATCAATACAGAAATATATATAGAAAAAGGTGATAAGAGAAATATAAATACAATTGAAAGGAACAAATGGATACCTCCTTGATTCCCACACACAGGAGTCCAGTAACAAAAAGTACAATAATTGCAGCACAGGGATCAACAATAATGTCAATCCCAGGAATTTCTTGATGAGCCAAAAAGAAAGGAAGAATGCACAGCCTATAATCATTAATAACAACAACATAAGAACAGAAACGTTTAAATTGCATAGGCAATTGTAGACCTCCCTCATAAAATATATGAATTCAAATCAATACAAAGATGATTAGTTGTCAAAAAGGCAACTCAGAGAAAATAAGGGAAAGGAAAAAGTAAACAAGCTAAATGAACAAACAATACAATTAAACCATTCCAATTTAGTTGATAGTGCAAACACATATGACTCAATAGTAACAACTAAAGTAAATAAATATACAATCAAAGCTCGATAAAATTCACCAGACCAGATTCGGGTATATGCCACGAGGAACAACAGACCCGCCAATTGTGTACTCAAGTATCAGAGCCAACCAATCAACCACCTAACACTGCCAAAATACAACATCAACTAAGTTAAATCAATTTATTAGACCAAAACATTAATAACGATTACTATGCTCCAGCTAATCACCAGTTTATCCCACTTTAGAAACAAGATCCAATTATATGAATCAATAAACTACATCTCCAAGAAATGAC
Organism: Citrus sinensis; assembly: GCF_022201045.2. Taxonomy (NCBI): domain Eukaryota; kingdom Viridiplantae; phylum Streptophyta; class Magnoliopsida; order Sapindales; family Rutaceae; genus Citrus; species Citrus sinensis. Next base: position 11,269,319 of record NC_068563.1, on the reverse strand, counting down.
TATTACGAGTTATACCAATATTAAAGGTAACAAGGACTCACCCTTCTCCAACACATATGTATGAATAATGATAGGCACTCCCAGCAGATGGCCAACGACTTGCAAGCTCGGCATAGCAAAAGGCTGAAAAAGCAGAAGCTATTCCAGCTATAAGGAAACAAAAGGGTGAGTGCCAGTCCTGAATGCTCTCTAGCAACCGTTCCAACAAGAATATATGCTCCAGCCCCAAGTGTTGAGTCAACACCTAACCAGAGTTTGTACAAGAAATAAATAGTAAGATCCATCTTAAAAAAAAAAAAGTCCGGAATTTATTATATCACTGCCTAATAAAGATATATTGATTATATGAACTGCAATCAAAAATGAAAATTTTCAGAGCAAAACCTATCACAATAAATAAGCAACTAATCCAAGCTCCAAGACCATAGTCTACCCAAAACACTTAGCCATTTAAAGAGAGGGGAGGGGGAATGCCTAATAATCACACACACCCATCATGAAATCTTGAGTTTCCTGACGAGACTCTAACAAAATGCTCAAGAACACTTAAAGCCATAGAAAAAAAATATAAAATTAAATTCAAGATCTGTTTCATAAGAATTTAACCAAAAATCCAAATTCTTAGATATTCAATATGGATAGCAAAAACCCATATTCTTAAAAATTAGAAATTTAACCAAAATAAAAAAGATTTAGAAAGAAAAATATCTTTTGTTCATTACGAGTCATCTTCCCATTGAGCTCATGTAGGATTTTGAGAGAGAGAGACCAAATTTGAAAAATTAGTGCTTTCAAAGAGAAATGCAAATTCCAAAAATAAGAAATAAGACAAAATAAAATATAAAAAAATACCTTTTATTCATTCGGCGTTGCTCCCCAGCGAGTTAATGTACGGCTTCAGGAGAGAAAGATCAAGTTTGAAAAGTTAGGGCTTTGAAGGAGAAAGCCAAATTTTAAAAATTAGAAACTTAATAAAAAAGAAAAAAAGAATACCTTTATTCATTCTTATTCATGCCTCCCACTGAGCAATGTAGGGCCTGAAGAGAGATATCAAATTTGAGAATGAAAAAATTAGGGCTTGAACATAGATAGGCCAATTTTGAGAATGAAAAATTTAGGGATTTGAGAGACCGAATTTGTCAATGAGAGATTCCAAAGAGAAAATATCGTCGTTGAGAGAGCGATTAGATTTTAGAATGGAAAAACTTTAGGGATTTGAGAGACGAATTTCAAAACAAAAAAAGGAGGAAAATAGAGTGTGTGTAACCGGTTGCAAAGGTAGCCAATTATTTTCTAATTTCAAAAATTATTATATTTGAGCCGTTGGATTCCTTGAACTTAAATCCAACGGTAAATTAATTACTCCGGCATGGTACCGGGGACTTGTGTCCCGGCATTGTAGCTTTAGCCCGTAAACTATTGCCATTTCGAAAGCTCCCTAACTGGGGTCAGGTTACAATGCAATTGTAGTACCGTGTCACAGTTACACCAGCTGTTGGATCCACTCAAATGAATAAGGTCCACTTAAATAAGTGGGAATCCAACGATTGGGTGAAACTGTGGCACGGTACCACAATTGCACCACAGTTTTATCCCCCTAACTGACCATTTTGGACTGCTGTTATGACAACCCATTACCATATATTCGAAGTTTGCTAATAACTGCAGTATATTTCCCATATTTAAAATGGTAACCTTCCCATATAAGCTATCTGTTTCCATTTTTTATTTTTTTTTATTTTATTTTCCCAAAGGAGTATTACAACCGCACAATTCGCTAAAACTTTGCTTTTGATGCTACCAACTTTTTTTTGTTTGAGGTTGAGGCATAATTAAAAGAAGTCAATCCCTATCTTACACAAATGTAAAATACTTTTCTCTCACATAAACAATATATGTGTGGGATCTACGTATTATTTATGTAAGGGGATGTATCTTACATGCATGCAAGATAAAAAAATCCTTAAAAAAATACTTTAATAATTACTATTGTCGGATAAAATGATCTCGTCTGGTCTAAATGAATGCACTTCTTGGATCAAAAGAGCGGAATGACTCATTAAAAAGTAAAAATCCAGTCGCATCATTAGACTCAATAATTAAAAAAAAAAATATTAAAAGGAAAAAAACTGCTTCAAAATGAATGTGTTCCCACTCAATAGTTAAGATCTCTAGATTGTCGCAACGGAGCATTCCCAAAACAGAGCGTAAATTTTATACTTGAAAACTTTTTTCTCGAACAAAAATAAGAAAACTCTTAGGTCTGCAATCTCTTTTCTAATACGCACATCAGTTATCATGCTTATAGCATACGAAACTCAAAAATTAATTTTCGCTTCTTTAACACGATTGTTGCAAAGAACAAAATTTTAACTCCAAAAACCTGGAGTTTCTTGGTGGTAATTGATAGTAATTGAGGAGTGACAGTAGCACCATTCATGATTATGGTTAATTTCAAATTATCTTTTGTAATTTGACTATTTTTGAATTATCCCTTATTTTTTAAATTCTAAATTCATTAACTCACTCCTATTTTTACCTTCTCTTCCCTTGTCTGTTGTACAAAAATGAGAATAACTTCAGAATTTCAAAAATAAATGGATGATCTACAGATAATTCAAGAGTGAGGAAATATTTGAAGACAAATGTATACCAATATAGAAAATCTTATGTACATTTTCATCAACACAATCTATTGACTATGAGTAGAAGTTATAAAACCCAATCAGCCAAGCAATTTATGGTACAACAAGGATTATCCCGATGTGTTTTTTTTCGGAAGAGACTTTCTTGTCAAAAGATCTTCCATCAATTCTGAAGTCACTCTGCTTCAAGCGCAGCAATCTCGTATCTGACTTCTTCTAAATGTTCATTGATAGCAGTCACGGCATCCTGCACACCTCTAATGGCTTCCTTTAATGCATTATCATACTCAGCATCTGCTTCTGCCTCTTCAGTCCCAGCTGCTTCTGTTATCTCCTGGACATGCACACACTCATGCTTCTTTGGCTCCCTAAATTTGCAATTCTCATGGCTCACCAGACGCTCAGATGGGCGTCCAGCCTTCTTCAATAACTGAATTGTAGCCGTCTTCCGGACAAAGAAGCGTGATTGTCAGAAATGTCAGAAGCAAGAAACGGTTAAGTTTGCATGATAAGGACAAAACATAAGGAATTCAACAATGTACTAGACCTCTGCATATATAAACGCTGTTAAAGAAGAACAATTAAACACCGAATGAAACATTTGCAATTCAATAATGTTTGCTCACTATGTCATCTTCCACTATGGCAACACAGTTTCACAGTTCTCTCTCTTCGAATGTGTGTGTATTTAATTTTATTACTATTATTCAATGGACAAAAGTAGTATACTCATAAGCAAAATGTGAGACACACAAGAGTGAACCAGGGTCAACAAAAGAAACAAAAACAAAGCTACACTGCTCTCTGCTCTCTTTAGCTTCATAGGCAGTATTTCCTGAATTTATAGAAGTGTAAAAGACAGAGAAGGTTGCACACTTGCACTGCTGTCTTTTGCATCACAGGGAGTAATTTCCTTAACTTCTAAGAAAACAAACCAAAAGAAACTTTAAATTTCTAAAAGTACTGTTTGCAGCTATTCTAATGACAATGTGAGGAATTAACAAAATGCACATTAATAAATTGTACTTAAGTAACAGATGGGAAAATAATAGGTTGTCTCAGGGCATTAATCCAAATTTTCATACTTTCTTCTGATTTTCAAAAGAATCAAACATTTATGTTGTTAGAGCAGTTGCCTATGGATACATTAGCTAGTCACCTATTGCAAAATTTAGGGGTATATAAGAATGCATAGTGTTAAAACTGACAATTCAGCAGTCAACCACGATAAATACAACTAATAATAAATTTTATCTTGGCACTTTGTAAGTTCATATTCAAGTCCTTTGAAAATGCATCACAATCAGCAAACTGTTTCTCAGTATTGCTGATCTTCATGAACACTATATATTTTCAAGCAGTTGTAATACAAATTAAGTTTTATATTCACTCTAATTGGCAAAAGAGTCCACAAGTGAAATCCTGCATTTTCATCCCACCAAACAGGAAACAGTATCATCAGCTCAAATGCAACCCAATGCACATGAACAAAAAGTGTATAGTAACAAAGGCAGAGAAAAGGTAAGTCGTACAGGTCAACCCATTCTCCCAAGATCATCAATGAAAGGGCACAGCTAGTGAGAAATTGGATATACCAGATGCAATTTTTGCTTTTCCTGTGTCTGAACAGCTCTTAGCAGCTGAGCTAGATCAACTCGGCAAAAATCAGGATTCAGAAACAGAGACTCTATTTCAAGGACCTATATATAAAAAGCAGAAACACTAAGATCAGACTATAAGATAAATTTAAAAAATATAAAACAACCATCCAAGAAAGGTAATGATTGCAAACTTGTTTTGAGCAGTCATTGAACTCTGATGTAATCTCACTGCACAGTTGTTGATAAGCCAGTTCACCTCCTGAAATCATATACTCAGAAAAGCCCCTGCCAAGTTTATTTCCGCAATCAAAACGGTTCCAAATCAATGAATTCTAAACTAAAGCAAACTTGAAGGACGGGTATTAACTGTGGTACTTCTACTTAACTTCAAGGCACATCAGTTAAATTGTTTGGTCAAACTTATTTGGGACTAATATTTAACCAGCTGCCCACCTGTTATATTTAGAAAACTATTAATCTTATAGCAAAAACAACTGTGAATTAAAGCTGCATCACCTCAATCCCCAGTATACTTATGATCTGAAGCCTTTCCGATACTTTGCCAAAAATATATTGTAAACACACTCATTTGCTATTTAGTCATAGCATGGTCAGCAATAAACCCACCTATATAAGCAGAGTTCGAATCTAAGACCTATGTTTCAACCTAAGAATTTTACCAACTAAACTAACACCCACATGTATGCAGGAAATATCAACATGGAATTCATTGCATGTCTAGGGCTCAATAAACATGAATCTTCACGGTTCACATGAGTTGAAAGAAATATATCAAATAGGATTCTTTTTCTTTAGCAATTTCTTGAGTACTTCTTTACATACAAAATCATATCAATAATAATAATAAGATGACAAAAATAAAGAAAAGGAGGTGGGTACCGTTTAAGCTTGGCATAAGCTTGGGCTCTACGCTGCTGAATATCAAGGAAAGTCCGGAGTAATTGGAGGGTTTTTGAAGAATTGTTATTTGCTTGTTCAATGTCCATCTCCTCCATCTCCATTGCATCGGTTATTGTAACTTTCTTCTCAAAATCATCCATCCTTTCTTCATTTCTTTGATTCTGCCCACCTCTTACATTCTTGACACCATCTGAGAAAAGTTCTAAAACTCTCTATCAATGGGTATGATGCAATAAATCAACTATACAACTAATCAGTGAATCAACAGTACACAGGCACTTCCAATATTCTCAAAAATGTCAATTTCAACTTCCACCAACAATTATACAAATGATATAACAATCAATCAATGACAATAATAAATAAGGTAAATAAAATGAACATCCACATTACAGAGATTTTTATAAGAAAACCTTTGATTGTCGTGATCTAGGATAAAAACTTTGATACATGATTATGTGCACGCGTAGATGAAACAATTCACTATGAAAATAATACGTGTTTACAACTGATAAAGAACAGTTACAAAATATCACATCCATATGTAACCCGCATCTAAATCCTATTGCGTCAACCCTCACAGTCCTCACAAATTTTCCCATGTGAATGAAGCATAGTGCGTAGACATCAACAATCTCCTCACCAGATCAAAATACAAGAGGTTGTGTATGCGTGTATTTATCTAGTACTTGACGAGGTTAAATCCGAGATATGAAAATCAAGACCATTAATGTGTTTTATTTCAAAAATTAAAACTAGATTGTTATCATAAGAAGCAAATAAATATATCACAAAAATTCTCTCAAGAAAAATTCTCTAATATTGAAAAAATATTTTCCAGAAAATTTCAGGTGAATAAATTTTTAGGGAAATAAAATCATGCAATTAATTAACAACAACTTTCCCTAAATCGAGAGCTCAACAATATCTAAAATATAGCCTCAATACATTTGAAAAATCGATTAAAAACAATTTCGGAAAAATAAATATAATTAAATCACTTAATTGAATTTTCCCAAAATTATTAATACTCAATCATAAATGATACACATTAAATTACGGCTCTAAAGACCTAGGTGATGAAAAATTAAGTTTTGGAAATACCAAAATAATAAAATAAATTCACAAATTTTCAAAAAATAAAAAATAAATGCACAAACCTAGATGTGTGCCTCCAGTTTGAGCTCAAAACAAATCACCCTTCGTTAAAATTGGCCCTTAAAAAATTGCTGCTCAAATTGTTCTTCAAATTCTCTGCAAAAGATTATTCTTGAAGGCTGCTGGTGCGTTAAATTGACAGCAGTTATTGTGCAAAGGATTGGCCTCTTTAAATATCAAAGAATCACTGAAAATCTCACCGTTGGATGAAGCTTGATCAATGGTTCAGAATTCGGGTGATGTGGCTCGATCTGGAGCGCCAAATTGGAGCAAAATCAGCGGCTGAGATGGAAAGTCTGTTCGGATCAACCCAGGTCAGCAACTATCGACACGAGGGTCCTGATTCGGATTCGTCTGATCCATCCCCATGATAAGCAGAGATCCAATGTTACGTACTAACAGTGAGCTTTCTTCGTCTTATCATACCGCAGTTAAAGTCAACATATATGCAACATAAGACTGTACACCATACCACGCACGATTCCAGTCTCTCTCTCGGAGTCCATTTTCACCTCTCTTTCTCTACTTTAAACCCAGTTTTGAATTGAGGCATCCTAAAATTTTCAACCTCTAGGAATTTGAAAATGACATCCATTCGGAACTTCAAAATTACCAAATTAACCATTTTGCGCTTTATACACTTCTTGAGGTCTTCAGATTCAGAACTCTAAAATCTTAAAAATGGCATGTGTTCAATCAATGAAGAATTTGAAAGAATCAAAACGATACTTTTACCCTTGAACCTATCATTGATATTTTTGGACAAGAGAATTTGAAGAATTTTCATAAATTAGGGAAACCAAGATTTTGAAGAATCTTCATAAGTTGGGCGAATCAATCTCTCGTTTGTTAAACATTGTGGCAAATGCTGCAAAGCACATGATTTCGGTTCATCTAGATCTACATCTAAAATGTAAAATAACTTGAAACAAACAACATACATGAGAATCATCTAAAACCTGAAAATTTTGAAATCCTCGAAGTTAACATCAACTTCTCACCTGTAACTGATATGTTAAAAAGCGTATTACTTAAATCATTGCCTGAAAATATTGTTGTTATTGAGCATAGTAGTTAGGGTCATTTCCATAAAAGATTATTCCCAATGAATAATGCAAAACACACAAAACAGACCTTAAATGAATATTAAATGAAAAAAAAAATCAAATCTGAACTTGGTAAAATGAACTTAAAACTTTCTAGAAATACTCATGACTTGCTTATAAAGACACAAAATTTTATGGGATTTGGAGTTGAATTGGTACGTAAACTAAATTAAAGAAATCAAAGTGAAAATATGAAATTTTAGAAAGCTGATTTAATTTTAATAGGTATTATAATATAATGAGAATGATGGTTAAAGAATCATTTTCTACCACTAAACATTAAAATTAAGATAATAATTAGAATTAACATTCACTTTCTTTTTAAAAGAACCACCATATTATAATACCTATAAGAAATTTTTACTTTCTTTTGAAAACAACTTTAAAATAATTACAAATTCAATCATTTTGATCTTTTCTTTTAAAAATAACTTAAGTAAAATAAGTTATTTACTTAATCTCTTTCATGATATAACTTATAATAAGCTCTCTAGATTTAATTTAATGAAAGCATTAAAAACAAGGAAGATGTCAGTTCAATCAAGAAACAAACACATAAGCTCAGTTAGTTTATCTTCAATTACATGCCACATGCAATCAAACAAAAATTTCTCATAATAATTTATCACAGTCTACTGCTTTTCTTTAATTCTTTGATAATTATGGATCAAAATCCTAAACTAGCAATCAAACCACTATCAAATTCATCGCCCTTGCGCACCTAAATAAACAAGATAACAATACTTGAACATTAAATTAGTGCAATATTAATATTTTCTAGATAATGATAAAGAAATTGGTAAACTTTATTAGTCTAAAATCCATATCTAGGGTTTTTAAATCAACCCTCAACCAAAAAAGGTTTACTCACATATGACTAACATCTGCGAAATCAAATTCATTAAAGAAAATTACTAACAAAAGACGAGAGAAATAAGATCTTATTGATTGAAATATGGCTAAGGCAGTTTGTTCTTCTCTTAAAAACATCCTCTGTTCTTGTTTTGTTCTTTATTCTGGAATAATTCTTGATGTCAAAGTTTGATTCTTTTACACCTGATCCTTGATTGACTTGGTAAAATTTGTTTTATCTCTCTTTTTCCAAATACGAAACCATCCGTCCAATAACGAAATTAGTCCATGTAGCAAAATAGCTCAAAAATCCATTTATAATTAGGGCCCAAAGAGGATATTTTGCTAGCTCTTCAAGAGTCAATCCTTTTGGGCTAAATCTGATTCTTGATGGACCTCAAAAAATTATCTAAAAATGCAATAATCCATAAAGTTGTAGTTTGAGGACTCTCAGACCAATTTGCAGCTTTTATTGTTATTATTATTATTGGCCTCTAAAATTCCTACAAAATATTAAAAAATAGTCAAGATTTAAGAATAAAAAAATAAAATAAATGCAAAGAAATTAATAAAACTAATATAAAACTAAACAATTATCAGTAAATGAAAACAAACAATATCTCAACCCTATGTTTCGTAGCTGAAGTCGGCCACCAGTACCAATTCCAATTGATCCACTATAATTAGAGGCTCTAGTTATGCCGTCAAATTTGGCTTTGTTCATGTGCAATGTTAATTAATTACTTGATCCGATCTTATTGAAATCGAGCTCATCAATTTTGGCCTTATTAAGGTCGAACATGAATGAATTATTTGGTCTAACCTCATTGAGATCGAGATTGTCAATTTTGGCCTCATTAAGGTCCAACGTGAACAAATTGTATAATCCGATCTTATTGAGATCCAAGTCCTAATTTTTGCCTTGTTGAGGTCCAACATGAATAAATTAGTTGATCCAGTCAGATTAAGATTGAGATTGAGATAACAAATTTTACCCTTATTGATGTGAATAAATTATTGATCCAATCTTATTAAAATTCAGGTTGCTTGTTTTGGCCTTGTTGAGGTCTAATTTTTATTTGTTATTTAATTCGATCCCATAGAGATTTAGGTCAAAATATTTTGTACATTAAAATCCGTTCTCAAATCCTATGATCTTATTCAAATCGGGGTCAACTACGTTTTTCGTCATCTAATTTTGTCAAAACTCAAATTGGCTTACAAATTATGGAGACCAAGCAATGACTGTTGGGAAAATATGCTCTTTAAAAGCATATGTGTTTATTTAATTGTAATAAACAATTTTTCTGATTAATAAAATAAATGAGGTATTTTATTCAAATATCTTAATTGCATTCATATTTATATTAAAGTCCATTTAATCATATTATATGTATTTATGTGATCACCATGTGGATTCATAGAAGACATAAATACAAGTTATCTTATGATTAAATAAATTTAGTTCGTAGTTGATAAATAAAGTTGGGCACTTGATTTAGGTATAGACTGTAATAAATTCATTGAATGATTTGTCTTAATCATGTATGAATTTATTGATGTAGTACGACTACATTGAACAGGATCACATATGAGATTTAATTAACTTTGTAATAACTGTTAGACTTATTAAATCTCATAAGCGTTGATTTTACTGTAATCTTAATCTTGAGTTAATTATGATTTTATGATTGTAATTGTTATTCCATTTGAGTTACTAATGGGCACGGCACATCCTTGTGGTCAAGATTACCCGGTATCTTGGTGGTAGCAATTATGAGTATTGGAGTTATGGATTAACAATATAGAATTTGTACAACACATCTCTTGATAGGTTTTCAGCACTTGATCATAGAATTCTCTGGCCAGAGTGTGTCAACATATTTAGTATGTTGAAAATGATCATTAGAGAAAACCAGTAAGGATTAAGGAATAAGATGTTATTAAATTGATTGGACAGTTGAGATATCAATTTAATTAACGATGTGGTACAAAGGATTGTGCAGTAAAGAAATCAATGTGGCTTGGGACGAATTATTATTCGAGCATACAATTATGAAAGTCAGATCCAATCTTTTAGTGGAGTAGATTTGGAATTAAATAATTGGGCTAGTTTAATTACAGGCCTAATTATTGTAGCCACTATTGTATGTTCCCAAATGATCCCCGGGTTAGCTCATTTAATTGACTGCACCACTACTGGACTAATAAGTAAGATAACTAGCTATTTGGGTCAAAAGCCTAAATATATTATTTAGTGGGAGGCTCTATTTAATTAGCTTTTGTATAAGGGGCCTTATGTTATTTTACAAGGTGGGTCCCCTATTGAAAAAGCAAAGAACGTGTGTTTTGTTTTTTATTATTTGGAGGCTAGGGTTTTCACTAAAGGGTGATATAAAAAGCTTATTTTCTGTAAAGAAAAACGGGGAAGCCACTTTATACAACTCAGAGAAAAAGATTTTTCTCTCTATTGTTGAGAGAAAAATTTTCTCGTGCTAGTTGCTTTGGTAGTGATAAAGGCGCCCACACGTCAAGTGCAGATCGAACCTGAGTCATAACCTGGAAGATCATTGGTGACAGTTCGTGATCTAACAAGCGTGGTGGTGACGGATCGTGATCTAACAGGAGTGGTGGTGATGGATCGTGATCTAACAGGAGTGGTGATGACAGATCATGATCTAGAAGCCTAAATCACTCCAGTGGAAATAAGCCAACTCGGATTTTCAAGGTACGATTTCTGGATTACGTATTCCTATATATTATATGAGAGCGGTCCTTAAAAGGTTTTATAAAATTTTAAAAACCTGATTTTCCCCAACAATGACAAGCTCAATAACAAAGGGAGCACAAAATACAAAATACGTAAAGATTGTCCAAGTGCAAAATCAAAGTCAAGCTCAACAATATTAGATCACCATAAGTTCAAAACACAACAATGTGCGAGTACTACAATAGCCTTTAGAAGTTCAAGCTTCAGATGTCTTCTCTTGATAGTCAACAACGAATCCATCACCTTGGACCGTTTTGTCATGGCTCTCTTTTGGCTTACACCCGAAGACTTTCTTCTAGTTTTCTCTTTCTCCATATAAGCTCCCAACATCCACTGAAAATCCAAGTATATATGCTTCTTTTCGAATAGCTCAAGACAAGTCTAAATGATCTTAGTTTTCAATTTCTTTTTCTCCAATCGAATGCCTCGATCAACATTAGGTCGAATTTTCTGCAATTCATTGTTAAGTTCATCAATCTTGGAATCCTTGCAAGCACTAGATCGGTTCTCATTTCTAAGTCTTCTACCTAGTGAGCATTCTCCTCATTCAGAACATTGAGGTCATGCTTAAACCGATCCCACTCGCCTGCTGTCTTTTCATTGTCAAGTTTAGCTTTGGCCAAGGCGCGATCAAGTTCTTCCACTTTCCCTTGGTTTTTTAATGACTTCATCGATGTCTCAGCATGTGCTATTGTCAACAAAAATTGCTACAACGACAAGCATACCTACCAAAGTTAAGAATGCTAACAAAAAAAAAATAATAAAGCAAAGAATGCATCCACCTTAGCTCGATCTTGAATATTCAATTCAAGAGTATGGGAGTCAATCAGGTGGGAAAAATCATCAAGGACGCATTGGCTTACAAACAGAACAGCTAGATGTAATGGCAACTGAGTTTTACCAGACTTTTAAACAAGAACTAAGCAACCCACGAAACCAGAATTGACAAAAGCAAGATTAAGAAAGGAACAAAGAAACAGAGACCAATCAAAGACTCTCAATACACCAAGAAACTAACGTGGTTCAGCTCCACAAAGGAACCTACATCCACGGCTGTAAAAAGCCAACTAGGACAGAAGCTTTATTGAACAAGAAGATGGTGGATTACAAATGAATCTTCAATACAGATTAAAACCTTACTAAGCTTTAGCGTTTTCTCTATTACTTAAGTGTTTCTTTCTCTCTATCACATATGAAACTAGCTTAGAGACAGCTTATTTATATGTATGCTTCTCAAGTGTGTATCCACTATAACGAATCAGTCTGTTATTACTAACTGTTGTCTCTCGTTTGGATCCCACTTATGCCAGCTCACCTGCCACCTCAGCAAGCCCATAACCGAATATAACTAACTATGGCTTCATAAATCTCCACCTTAGTTTTAATTCTATTTATGTTTCTCCCTTCACTGCAACAACAGCAGTAAGTTTGTTTCACAAGCTAACACTCCCAATCAGATTCAGTAAGTCCCTGAACCTGACTGATGGCAAAGGCTTGGTTAACATGTCAGCTGGATTGACCTCAGATGCCACCTTAACCATATTCACTACTCCTTTGCTGATTTCATCCCTTATGAAATGCATTCTAACATCAATATATTTAGTTATCTCATGATACTTAGGATTTTTACTTAGCTGAATAGCACTTGAGCTATCATAGCTAACTATAACAACTTCTTGTTTAAACCCCAATTCAGAGACCAACCCTCTCAGTTATATTGTCTCTTTAACAGCTTCTGTAAGTGCAATATATTCAGCTTCTGTTGTTGAAAGAGCAACCACTGATTGTAGAGAGGACTGCCAACTTATGGCACCTCCACACATAGTAAACACAAAGCCTATTATAAACCTTCTTCTATCCTTATCTGCTGCATAGTCAAAATCCACAAACCCAGCAACTTCAGGTGATGCTCCACTTATTTTTCCAAACATAATAAAAGTGACAACAGTCCCTCGAAGGTACCTCAGTATCCATTTCACAGTATTCCAGTGATCTTTACTAGGGTTCCCTATAAACCTACTAGTGACACCAACTCCATGTGCCAAGTCAGGTCTGGTGCATACCAAGGCATACATGATGCTGCCAACTGCACTGGAGTATGGTATTTTCCTCATATAGTTAAGATCATCATCAGTTGTAAGTTCCAGAGATTTAGATAACTGGAAGTGAGTTGACAGGGGTGTTGTAATAGGTTTTGAGTCTTCTATATTAAACCTGGCTAATACTTTCTTCACATAATCTGCTTGGGACAGATACAAAGTCTTGGAGTCCCTATCTCTTATTATCTGTATACCCATAATTTTTGTAGCTGCACTTAAATCCTTCATTTCAAATTCAGTGCTGAGCTCCACCTTAAGCTTATTTATTTCTTCCTTTTGTTTACATGCAATAAACATGTCATCCACATATAAAAGTAAGTAAATGCCACCACCACTTTATAGGAATTTATAATACACACAATTATCAAATTTTCTTCTGCAATATACATGCCTTATCATGAACTCATCAAACTTCAAATACCATTGCCTTGGAGATTACTTGAGGCCATACAAGCTCTTCTTCAATAAGCACACATTGTCCTCTAATCCTCTCTCAATGAACCCTTCTGGTTGTGCCATGAAAATTTCTTCATCAAGACTACCATGTAAGAAAGCAGTTTTAACATCCATCTACTCCAGTTCCAGGTCATGATATGCAGAGAGGGCCAACATCAACTTAATGGAGCTGTATTTGACTATAGGTGAGAACACTTCATTGAAGTTAACTCATTCTCTTTGTGTGAATCCCTTTGCCACAAGTCTGGACTTATGCCTTGGTGGTTCCTTCTCTGAAGCTCCAGCCTTCAATTTGAAAATCCATTTGCTGCCAACTAGTTTCTTGTTAGGTGGTTTGTCAACTAGGATCCAAGTGTTATTTTTCTTTAGAGAGGTTATTTCATCCTGCATTGCAACATACCATTTCAGCTTATCACCACAGCACATTGCTTGTTTATAACTCAAGGGCTCTTTACCATTTACTTCATCAGCCACTGTTAGTGCAAAAGAGATGAGGTCAGCTATGCCATACTTCTTTGGTATCTTGATAGCTCTCCTCTCCCTATCCCTGGCTAATTGGTATGTTTTCAATTTTGATAGTTTCTTCCCTTCTTTGGATTGTTCTGTTGGCTCCTCAGAAATCTTACAACCATCAGAGTGCTCCACCTTCTGTTCAGCACTTTCTGCTTCCTCTGTTTCAGCAACTTCAATATTAGTTTCTACCTTTGACTGAAGCATTTTCTCTTCATCAAAGGTGACATCCCTGCTGATTAATATTCTGGATGATTTGCCATTGAGGGTCCATATTTTGTATCCCTTAATGCCCTTTGGATAACCTAAAAAATAACCTTTGACAGCCCTTGGTTCAAGCTTACCTTGCTTTATGTGTGCATAAGCTGGACACCCAAAAATCCTCAGATTACTCAAGTCTGGTGGCTTCCCTGACCAAAGCTCCTGAGGTGTCTTGAAGCCTAGGGCTGAGGATGGACTTCTGTTTATCAAATAGGCAGCTGTAGTGACTGCTTCAGCCTAAAAACCTTTGAATAAATTTGCATTCAGCAGTGTACATCTTACCCTCTCTATTAAGGTTCTGTTCATTCTTTTTAGTAGCCCATTTTGCTGTGGAATTTAGGCGACAGTTCTATGCCTTGTTATCCCATTTGATTTGCATAAATCTTCAAATTCTTTGCTGCAATACTCCAGCCCATTGTCTGTCCTTAGCCTCTTTATTTTCTTATTAGTTTGATTTTCAATCAGAGTTATCCACTCTTTAAACCTCTTTAGTACTTCATTTTTGTGTTTTAGCACATAAATTCAAACCTTCCTTAAGAAGTCATCTATAAAGGACACAAAGTACCTAGCTCCACCTAAAGATGGAACTTGTGATGGCCCCCAAAGGTCTGAGTGAATGTAATCTAAAGTCTGCTTGGTTTCTTTTCTCCCCAAACTGAATTTCAGTTTTGTGGCCTTCCTAAATATACATTTCTCACAAAATTTTAAGGAAGTAACCTTGTCATTACCAAACAAGCCCTGATTGCTTAACTCTCTGAGATCTCTCTCACTGATATGAGCTAGTCTCATGTGCCAGAGCTTGGTTTTATCTCTGGTCACACTTGCTGAGATCCCATGCACAGGTGAGGATCCAACAAGTATATACAACCCATTTTTCCTAACCCCTTTCATTACAATTTTACCCTGATCTGACACCTGTATCTCTCCATTTTCAGCCTTAATTATACACCCTGATTGGTCAACCATTCCTAGGGATATCAAGTTTCTTTTCAGTTCAGGGACATATCTCGCTTGGTACAAGTCTCTAGTGACACCATCAAACATTTTTAAGCTGATGGTTGTTATTCCAGCTACCTTGCAAGCTAGGTTATTCCCTAATAGTACCTTCCCACCATTTACATTTTCAAAGGTCTTGAAGAAACTTTTATTTGGACACATATGGAATGAACAACCAGAGTCCATAATCCACTCACTAGTTAGGTGCCTTTCTGCAGCCACCAGTACATCTGCTTCATCATAGTCACATTCATCCTCAGAGGCAACAGCAGCCTTCCCATTTGACTTCTTTTGCAGTTCCTCCAGTTTCTTTTTCTCAAAGCAATCCTTAATGTAGTGCCCCTCCTTTTGGCAGAAGTAACACTTCCTCTTCTTCTTCTTTTTCTCAGTTTTATCTTTCTGATTATTGTTCTTCTTCTGCTTGTTGTATTTTTTTTCTGGCTTTCTTTTGGCAACTAGACCTTCTCCATTGCTTTGATCTTTCACTTCTGCTCTTTTCTTCAAATCCTTGGATTCCATAGCATCTTTGACATCCTTCAATGAGAGAGTCTGTCTGCCATAGAGGAGAGTATCTACAAAATGTTCATAAGATTCTGGAAGAGAACTTAGAAGGATGAGTGCGCTGTCTTCATCTTCAAGAATTATGTTGACATTCTCAAGATCAAGAATGAGTTTATTAAACTCATCCACGTGATCTTTCATGGCTACTTCATCTTTCATGGAGAATGTGTATAATCTCCTCTTTATGTACAACCTCTTTGCTAATGACTTCTTCATAAACATTTCTTCTAGCTTGGCCCACAACCCAGATGCAGTTCTTTCTTTGGACACCTCTCTCAAGACTTCATCGGAGAGATGCAAGATAATCATGCTATGGGCCTTATTGTTTATGATCCTCTGGTCTCCACCAAGGCTTGAAGAACCTTCTCCCTCCTCTTTCTTTGCCATAGGATCTTCTTCATCATCGAGGGCACTGTCAAGCCCTTACTGTATCAGAATTGCTCTCATCTTTAAGCTCCAGAGATAAAAGTCATTATCTCCATTAAACTTTTCAAGATCAACTCTGGTACTTGACATTTTTGAATTCAATCCCAACCAACACCAAGCTCTGATACCAGTTTGTAATGGCAACTGAGTTTTACTAGACTCTTAAACAAGAACTAAGCAACCCACGAAACCAGAATTGAAAAAAGCAAGATTAAGAAAGGAACAAAGAAACATAGACCAATCAAAGACTATCAACACACTAAGAAACTAACGTGGTTCAGCTCCACAAAGGAACCTACATCCACGGCTGTAAAAAGCCAGCTAGGGCAGAAGCTTTATTGAACAAGAAGATGGTGGATTATAAATAAATCTTTAATACAGATTAAAACCTTACTAAGCTTTAGCGTTTTCTCTCTGTATTGCTTAAGTGTTTCTTTCTCTCTGTCACATATGAAACTAGCTTAAAGACAGCTTATATATATGTATGCTTCTCACGTGTGTATCCACTATAACGAATTAGTCTGTTATTACTAATTGTTCTCTCTCGTTTGGATCCCACTTATGCCAGCTCACCTGCCACCTCAGTAAGCCTATAACAGAATATAACTAACTATGACTTCACACTAGATTCACGATAGGAAGCAAGCTTTGTACTTTTTCCCGTTTTGATTCAACAATATCATTAACCTCCAATAAATTTCCCTTTGGACAGATTGAAGTAGAAGTAAATGATGATACGTGATGCAGATTGAAAGCACTAGCTCAGTCAGGCCTCTTTGCTTTGTAGTAGGGCATTGTGAGCTAACACAACAGTTTGTGTCTTTTCCTTTTCCTTTCTCTCACCGGTCCTAGAATTGGCTTTGGCTGCCTCTCGACGCAATTTCTTGTTATGTGGTTCACCATTGTCATCTGAAATCTCGTCGACCAAAGCCTGTGTGATTTCAACAAGGCTTTTATGCCAACCTATCGTGATCGAATTTTGCACATATGAACACCATGATTGGAACTGAAGCCGGATTGTTTCTTTTTATTTCAGTTTCCAACAAGGATCATATATTCTCTATCTTGGAAATAAAACTAAAGGTAAATTCTTTCTACTTATTTTAGTTTCCAACAACAATCATTTATTCCCAATATTGGAAATTAGGGAACTGGTGTTAGGTTCACTGAAATTTTTCTACTTCCACACATTTAGTTTCCAGCACCGATTATAAGTTGTTGATTTTGAAAAGTAGAGGAGCAGTATGTGGGATCGAATTTCTCTTATATCACCAAGGGGAACAGTCTAGTGAGTCTAACTAGGAAGCTTATTAGCTCGGCTTGAAAATCTACTATCCCAACTTGGAATTTCTTTAATGTCATCAAGGGGAACATCTAAGCAAGTCCAACCTGAATATCCTAATCCTATCTGAAAGCCTATTAGTTTGACTTGAAAATCTACTATCCCAACATGAAAATTTATTTATCAAGTAAAACATGTCTTATTTTTTGTACAATTAAGTGCCATGATCTTTTAAACCACCTTCAACTGATGGCAACTACTCACAACTACTGAGCGAGTGTGTTGAAATCAAGGAAATAACCATCCACGAGCATATTAAGCTAGGGAGGGCATTAGAGGAAAGAGTTAGCAAATTAAACTAAAAAGTCTACAAGAGATTAACTACTTGACACTCTACCCTCTACATGATCTTCAATACCAACACCCAAAGTCCCTTGAATTTTAATTTATTTCCTATTTTATCAATTCATTTTCCTTTCCCTGTATTCCAAACATTTGACTTAGACACTGATGCAACATGAAACATGAGGGCCAAGATAGTGGAATAGAGTAGGTATGTTTTGTTCAATGAAATGTAGTTGGTGCGTTTGTTGAGTGGAATGTAGTGGTTTGAATTTGAATACTATAAATATGCACTAAATCCTCTGTAATAAGCAATCTACCTTCAATCAAAGTTAGAGTTTTCTTCAATATAAATTTAATTGTGAATTTATCATATCTTCTTTTCTTTGTTAGAACATAAGTTAGAGTGAAATTTAGCAAAATGTTGTGCAATTGGTATTAGAGCCTTTTTTTTATATCAGGCGAAACTTTCCCGATAGCCACACCTTCCATATCCATCCATCACAAATCACCCAAATTCTCCATCACCCTTTTCCATTGAAAATAAAAAGGAGAAAGGAAAGAAACTAGTAGAAGAGGAAGAACCGAAGGAGGAAGTGTGAGTAGAAAAACAAATTGAGTGAAGTATTAAGAAACCGTGAGGAGTGAAGATTGAGAAGAAGCGGTGAGGAGTGAGAAGAAGTGGTGAGGAGTGAGAAGAAGGGTTTGAAAAAAAAAGGGTGAATGGTGTATTAAAAAAAAAGGGAGAGTGATTGTGTTTTGTGCAGGTGAATGGAATATTAAAAAGAAAAAAGGGTGAAGGCATGAATGTGTTGTGTTTTGTTAAGGGTGCAAGGAATTAAAAAAAAAGTGTGAATTAAAAAAAAAAGGAGGCGTTAGTATGTTTTGTGCAGGTGAACGGAATATTGAAAAAAAAAAAAGGTGAAGGAGTGAGTGTGTTGTGTTTTGTGCAGGGTGCATGGAATTAAAAAAAAGTGTGAGTTGAAAAAAAAAAAAAACGTGTGTGTGTGTGTGTGTGTTAGTGTTGTGTTTTGTGTAAAGGCATGAAAAAAAGGTGCGATTGTGTTCGTGTTGTGCGTGTTTTGTGCAAAGGTGGGAAAAAAGGTGGAAGCGTACTAGAGTTTTTTGTTTTGTGCAAAGGTGTGGGAAAAAAAAAGAGTGAAGCGTGAGCGAGGGATCGGTGAGGGTGGAAAGAAGTTTTGGGAAGTGTAAAAGTGTAGGAGTAATGTGTGCGTGAGTGGAATTGTGTCATAAAGAAAAAAAAAAAAAAAGAGGGACTAATCGTAAGTGTGGGTATTTAAAAAATTGTGTGATAAAAAAAGAAAGGGATTAAGCGTGAGTGTGAGTACTAAAAATAAAATTGCGAATATTATTTTAATTTTGAGTGTTGTAAAAAAAAAAAAAGGAGGAGGTTGCAATTTTTTTAACGAAAAGGGGTAGAATTTAAGAGGACCATTTTGGAGAGTAAAAAAAAAAAAAGTATTGGTCGATTCGGCAAAGTGGGTATTTTAAAGTTAGCCGAAGGCTTCCATTATTAGCCCATAAACATAAAGGCATAAAATGCTATTAACTAATATGAGACATTTTCTCTCTTTTAAATATTGCTTTCATATTAAAAAGAATGCCACATAAATTATTCCTGTAAGTAGGATGAGATCTTAGAATAACCTTATATCATGGTATTAAAAATTAGGGAAAGGGAAAAAGAGAAAAAAAAAAGAAAGATAGATAGAAAAGGTTATCAATGGGGTTAATTTTTGGATAAGTTTATTTTGGATTTAAAAAAAAAACCGGAATTGCGCCAGTTTTGTTTTGTGTGTGTATGTTTATTTATTTGAATTGTAAATAAAAAGATAAAAGAAAGAATAAAAGAAAGAAAAGAAAAGAGAAAAAAAAGAAAAAAAAGTCAAAAGAAAAATCCAACTAAGTTATGGGAACATTCGCAACAAAAGAATCAGCAGATGTACTTGAAAGGAGATTATAGAATTTGGAAGTAATGCTTACAAATTTGAATCAACACTTGGCCAGCAAAACAACAATTTCCAAAAACAAAAGTTATTCAAAGTTGAAGCCGAAAACAATATTTCAAGATAGCCCAATATTCCTCAAGGAAATTTCAAGCTACACAGGAATCAACTTTTTAACAAAGATTCAAGTGAAGATGATGAATGATCAGTGTGGCCAGAAAATAACCAAAGGCCTCGATAGATTGACTATCGAATGAAAATCGAAATTCCACAATTTGGTGGCTAATTCATGATCGAAGAATTCCTTGATTAGCTAGCTAAAGTTGAAAAGTTCCTTTACTATTTTAGGACTAAAGAGCACATGAAAGTCAAATTGGTGGCCTATCGACTTACAAGAGGTGCACTTGCTTGGTGAGATCAATTACAAGCAATATGAATTCGGTAAGGAAAGCACACAGTTTGAACTTGGCAACTACATGAGAAAATTAATGGTTGAACACTTTCTTTCTCCAAATTATGAATAGACATTTTTTCAGCTATTATTAACATTGCCAGCAAGCCCCTAAACAATACATGAGTATGTTGTAAAATTTCACAAACTTGCCGCACGCGTAGATATTAGTGAGATGCGAAGTCAAAAAATTTCGAGAATCATTGATGGACTTCGCATCAATATTCACGATGAAGTGTGCAAGCAATCACCTCACACTTTATCTAGTGTAATACAGCTAGCCTTAAAGATTGAAACACAACTCAACAAAAGAGAAACTTGTACTCAGATTTCTACACAATCTTCTGCACCACCACAAAAGCGAGGTTGGAACAGAGGAAAAACAATAGCAAAGAAATAGCTAGGCCAAATTTCTCTTCGAACCAACTGGCTGGACAATCGTAAAATGAACCAGTGAACAAATCCAAATCCTTCAATCCCTATGCAATTCCAAGGGGAAATAAATGTTATCGTTGTAGACAGAAGAGTCATTACTCTAATCAATGTCGACAAAGTAAATCAGTCAACTTGGCTACACATGATTATCACATTGAAGAGAAGGATTACCTGGAAGATGATGTGTATGGAAAAGAAGTCAAATCAGAAGAGCTCACCTATAAAGATGAAGGAATATTATTATGAAATTCTAGCTATGCAACCCAAGAGGGGGGTGAATTGGATAATTAAAACATAAGCAAATAAAACCACACAACAATTTAAACTAATGTTTTAATGAAATAAATAACAATAAGTTGAACAATAAACAAAATTAAAGAGATAAAGGAAGAGAGAGCAAACACGTAGATTTTTACATGGTTCGGCAACTCGCCTATGTCTACACCACCAAGCAAACCATGCTTGAGGATTTTAGTATCCAAGCTTCTCAAGGCTTCAAGTTCTTACAATTGACTTCTAAGATGTCAATAAACCTTTACAAGTGGTGTTTCACTCACACACGCCTTTTCCCAAGTGTTTCTCACACTTTCACTCACACAAATTTGATAATGTATTTGAATATGACAACAAAAAATCTCTTTTAGAGCAGATGTACAAATGATAGCTCAATGAGAACTCAATGTATGAAGATTTGCAAAATGGAAACTCAAGAGATGTTGTATGAACAAATTTTAGTTTTAAAAACTTATTAGATTTGATTTTGATTTGAGTTTATAGAGTTTGGCCAAGTAAACTAGTCATTGTTGACCTCCAAAAAATAGTCAGATCGTTGTTTGAATCAAGCAGTTAGTTGCTAGGCATATGTGACAAGTTACCACTGCAGTTTTAAATTTGAAAATTAGCCTAGGCAGTTAGTCATTACCCCTAGGCGGCTAGCCGCTAACTTTCGATCTTCCTACGCAGTTAGCTGCCTCAGTTCCAATATTTATATTTAGCCCCAAAACTTTTTATAATTATACTATGGCCCAAAATGTTTTAAACTTTTTTAAATAGGTCCAATTCCAGAATTTAAAGTAATACTTATTGAAATCAAAGATTATAAAACTCTTTCATTTTAGTCCATATCTTGAAAAACAATCAATTTCATAAAATACTTGGCTTATAGTTATAAAACCTTTAGTTTATGAAAAATGATGACTTATTAAACAAAATCTTGAGCTTTTCAAATACTAAATCATTCATACATTAAATCATACGAACTTTACAAGATTTGTAGTAATGAAGATCACTTTGAGCTAATACTTGTTCTTGTGTTGTCCGTTGAATGTCTTGAGTTTGATTTCACTTGAATAAAGTTTGCCCTTCAAGAACTAATGAAAATTGTGAAATATAATGACATATGTTTATTATCATCAAGATTACAATTTGTATAGCCTTTTAGGCTAATACATTTGTTATAAGACGATTTATTTATACCCTAAGGAAGAAAGAGGACATTCAACGACATAACATCTTCAAGACACAGTGGATGGTTAACCAACAAGTTTGTGATCTTATCATTAATAGCGGAAGTAGCGAGAACATAATATCCAAGACCATGGTAGATAAATTGCAATTATCAACTCGACCACACCCATCTTTATATCGTATTAGGTGGATCAAAGATGTCAGTGAAATGAAGGTGACTGAACAGTGTCGTATTCATTTCTCTATCGGTAAGTATAACAAATAAGTAATGTGTGATATTGTTGATATGGATGCTTGTTATATGCTATCTGGTCGTCCTTGGTAATTTGATTTAAGTACAGTGCATAACGGCAAAAATAATACTTACACATTCTACAATAACAATACAAAGTTTATTCTTACCCCAATGAAGCAATCTAACAATCCAACATGCTCAAAGACCTCAACCAACCTTTTTTTAATGCCTAAAAATGTTCCTATATCACAAAGTGTACCATATGTAATCCAACCCTTACTGGTAGAATTCAATGATGTTGCTCCTAATGAATTACCTGTCGGACTTCCTCCGCTTAAAAATATTCTCAAGCAGGGCATGATTCCATATTGATCTTATTATCAGAGCTAGTTTACCAATTTTACCACACTACTACATGAGTCCTAAAGAATATGAGTTTCTGCATGACCAAGTCTAAGATCTTCTTAAAAAAAGCACGGTTCGAGAAAGTCTGAGCTCTGTAACTATACTCACGCTTCTAACTCCAAAGAAAGATAGAAGTTGGAGAATATGTGTAGATAGTCGAGCCATCAACATGATTACAATACGATATCGATTTCTTATTCCCTGATTGGATGACATGCTTGATAAATTAGGAGGGTCAAAATTTTTTTCTAAGATTGATTTGTGGAATGGGTACCATCAAACTTGTATTCGCCCTGGTGATGAATGGAAAATAGCATTCAAAACTAATGAAGGACTATATAAGTGGATAGTTATGCAATTCGGTCTGGCTAGTGCTCTAAGCATTTTCATGAGGTTAATGAATCAGGTTTTTTAACCTTTCATTGTAAAATTTGTTGCTGTTTATTTTCATGACGTCTTAATTTATAGCCATAGTGAGGAAGAGCATATTTAACATTTGAAGGAAGTATTTAAGGCATTACGAAAGAATAAGTTGTATGCCAATATGAAGAAATGCAGCTTTATAAAAGAAATCTTAGTCTTCTTGGGCTTTGCTGCGAGTTCAGAAGGAATCAAAATTGATTAAAAAAAAGGTGAAAGCCATTCGAGAATGGCCAACACCAAACAAAATTTTAGAGGTTTAGAGTTTTCATGGCCTCGCAACCTTCTACAGATGATTTGTGAAGAACTTCAACACCATAGGTGCACCATATATAGGTTGTTTGAAGCAAAAATAATTTGTTTGGACAAAAGAAACAAAACAAAATTTATAATCTTGAAAGAGAAACTTACAAATGCACTTGTCTTTACACTTCCTAACTTTAACAAGATTTTTAAAGTCGATTGTGATGCTTCTGGAATGGGAATATGAGCTATTATGTCTTGAGAAATAAAACCAATCACTTTTTTTAGTGAGAAGTTCAACTAAGCTAGAAAGAAGTAGTCAACATATGAGCAAGAATTGTATTGAATTGTTCGCACTTTGCAACAATGAGAGCGATATCTATTATAAAAATGATTTATCATAAACGCAAATCATCAAGCTCTTAAGTATCTCAACAGTTCTTCTAAAGCCAATCGAATGCATGCTCAATAGATTGCCTACATTCAGAGGTTCATATTTTCTCTTAAACACAAGGCAGGCCAATTGAACAAAGTCGCTGATGCACTAAGTTGCTGAATTATGTTGTTGAATATTATTCATAACGAAATAACTGGTTCTGATTATTTGAAAGATTTATATGCAGATGATGAGGATTTTAAGGAAGAATAACAAAAATGCACCAATCTAGTTGCAAGTAAACACTAAATACATGATGGATTTTTATTCTTTAAAGATCGTCTATGCATTCCACGCGGAGCATTAAAAGAGCACATCATTCGGGAGCTACACACTGGAGGAATAGGAGGTCAAATGGAACGAGACAAAACCCTTTTTTTTTTTGTATAAACTCAATATTTCTAGCCACATCTCAAACGTTATGCCTAGAAATTTGAAAAAGGTTGTCATACCTACCAAAGGAAAAATGACAAACTCGGAATATTAGATTATACATGCCATTGACTATTCCTAATGCATCTTAGGAAGACTTGTCCATGGATTTCATCTTAGGATTACCACAAACACAGAATAGCTCGGATTTTATCTTTGTTGTGGTAAATCATTTTTCTAAAATGACTCATTTTATTCCATGCAGGAAAACTTCATATGCTACCTACATTGCTCAACTATTCTTTCGAAAAGTCGTCTATCTACATGGATTGCCAAAAACAATAGATTCTAATCGCAATAGCAAATTTCTTAGACATTTTTGGCGTGCATTGTAGAAACGACTAGATACAACTTTACAATTTAGCAATGCTTGTCATCCAAAATAGATAGGCAAATTAAAGTCACCAATTGCACACTGGGTAATATCTTGTGATATCTGATTAAAAAAATAAGAGAAAGGAGAATGTTTTATCGTAAACTGATTTTTCCTGCCACAATGTGCCTAATCGTACTAGTGGTAAATCTCAATTTGAATTTGTTTACATTCATCCTCTATTGCCCACTTTAGACTTAGTTCCTTAACCAAAACTTCTTGGAATGAGCATCATTGCTGATCGACGTACATGGAGGAGTCAAAAGGAAGTTGGAAGAATCTATCGCAAAATACAAGGCCATCATTGACAAGCATAGAAGGTTCAAGTCATATAAAGTGGGTGATTATGTCATGGTGAATTTACGCGAAGAATGAATTCCTGTAGGAGAATATAGTAAGCTCAAACAAAAGAAATTAGTCCTTTTTGCATCCTTTAAAAGATTAATGATAATGCCTATATCATTAATCTCCCAAAACACTATGCCATTCTAACACTTTTAATGATCAAGATTTGTACAAGTATCATGGCCCAGAATGAATTCCTTGACTAACTCAAAGATGAGTTATTTTTAAGAGGGGAAGAAGTTGATGCAACATGAGACATGAGGGCCAAGATAGTGGAATAGAGTAGGTATGTTTTGTTCAATAGAATGTAGTTGGTGTGTTTGTTGAGTGAAGTATAGTAAGTATAGTTGAATTTGATTACTATAAATATATACTAAATCTTCTGTAATATGCAACCTACCTTCAATCAAAATTTGAGTTTTCTTCACTATAAATTATAGTTGTGAATGAATTTGTCATATTTTCTTCTCTTTGTGAGAATGCAAGTTAGAGTGAAATATAGCAAAAGGCTGCATCAGGCATCTAAAGATCTGCACTGGAATCCCTTTTGTGTATCCTAGCTGTGTTTTATCATTGGCCGGTGTGGAGAGTTGCATTCAGATTTTCATTTGATTTTGGATTCTTGTTGTTATATCCCAGAAAACAAATTTCAACTATTAAGGTTGCTTTTTGATATTCGAAGGATCTATGTCGAAACTCCCTCCAGTATCCTAACCGTGTTTCATGATTGGCAGGTGTGGAAAGTCGCGTTCAAATTGACGTTTAAGTTAGGATCTATGCTATTATCCCCTAGAAAATAAGTTTAACTATTTTAGTCATTTTTCGTCATCAACAAGAGATTTGTTTAAAAATATATATAGTAAATAATTTTTTTTTTAAATCCAACGATAATTTCTTTAGATGTCCTTATTTCGTAATATTTCACACAAAGTTATGTGACTATATCTATAGATAGATATAAATATTTTTAACTGTTATACTAACATGGAACTAATGCAGATGAGATGTTGAACTAACAAGAGACACGCATGTTCCTTACTATATAACCCAAAGTTTTTGTATATGTTTTATTTCTTATTTTTGGACTTGCCGCCCAAGCTAATTCCTCCACTCACATATACGAAAAGGCATAAAACATGAAAGAAAATGGACCAACACACTTGAATATTTTTTCAGTTCAATGGTATTAATATTAACTCAATTTCAACATAGCTTATTTCTGCATCTTATCACTTATTTTTCCACTTTTGCTATTCAAATTGTCGTCAATGAGCTACGTTGTTAAGTTGGTCGGAGCTTTCCTTCATTTGGAGATAACATTCTTGGAAAAGCCTGAGTTTTTTTTTTTTTAAACTACAAAGATGATGGGGTTAAGTCGGACCCCTACCTTACCTCAAATAAGGTGCCAGTATTGCCCAAGATTGAATTGCCAATGTTTCCCTATTCCCCAAAATCTGAATTCCTCGAAATTCTTAAATCTAAATTCCCAAAAGTACCTGATCAGTTGCCAAAAGTGCTTGAATTACTATAGTTTCCAAAATCTGAACTGCCCACTATGCCTAAATTGCCAGCTTTTTAGTTTTCATCACCTTCGTGAACTATAAGCCTACATTGTCTTAGATGCCCAAATTAAGGAGAACCCAACTCACTCAACCACCAATCGTTAAAAAATTACGATACCACATGATATCTTGTTTTTCTTTTTACAATCTCTCAAAATTGTATAGTTTTTTGTTTTGCACGTTTCATGAGCAGACCCAACTTCAGCCACTTTTGGGCCGTTAATTTTACTTGCCCAAGCCCCTTCCTAAGGAAACAAATAAAAATAACTTGATCATATTTCAAACGAACAAAATAACTGTAATTTAGTGATAAAAATTACCATGCTAAGTTGAAGAAATTACAACATAAATAATGTGTTTTAGAAAAAAAAAGGATAAAATTACAAATTAAAGAGAGGTAAACTACTTTCACAAATGTGAGCAACAACTCAAACATAATGAACCCACAATTTTAAAAAAAAAATTGTTAATGTTATTTTTTCAATTTTGGAAATTAAAAAAAAAAAAGAGTTAAGCCTGAGTTTCAAGGAAATCAAATATGCCCCAATGTATAATTGGAAGAACTAAACCCACCAAATCGAGTTAAAAACATTTTAACCAAGGCCCTAATCTAAATTCGTGGATTTGCCACTAGCATGTTTCCTTTCCAAAGGATATGTAATTCATATATGATCACTAAAGTTTATAAGGAGAAATCAAATAAAACAAAACAAAAATTAGATGGCGAATGGGATTAATTCAAGAAAACCCAGATCTCTAAATAAGTAATGGTTCTTCAATAAACCAGTAAGCTGCCAAATACAACTTTCAAGTTGTAAAAATAATAATACATAAGGTACTTTTCATTGAATAATGATAACTCTATGAAATGAGAGTTATCATAACACTTTTAGACTTAAACCATAATTACTTAGAGAGTAAATGACATGTTTTTATTGCATTTTAATAATATTTTGCATAAACGCCCATTTTAGTTTACTTTTAATAAGTTTTTTTATTTAGAATAAATTGTGTGCTTAGATCTTATCATAATTGTAGGTAACCGGAAGCTCAAATTTCAATAAAGGAATACTGTTGCAATAGGCTTGCAAAAATAAAGAAAGAACATGGTTACAGAAGAATTAAAACAAGTCTGAAACATTGTTGTAGCATCGTTACTGTAGTAATACTGGAGCATTGTCAAAGAAGATTTTGCTCGAGATACTTTGAAGATTGCGATCTAGAGTTTCCTAAACTAGAAGATGTGCGCCCTAGGCTTCTGGTTGCCTTAATTATAAGTTATAAAAAGAGAACACAAGCAAAGAAAGAAGAGGGGACCGTCATTAGAGAAAAATAGTACAGAAACAAAACAAGAGAAAACAAAGATCAAGAGAGAGAATTGGTAATTGCAACAAATGATTCTAGAAGAACATCAAGCAGATCTCACTCTTATTTCTTGTTCTCTTGTTTCTGTCTCGTTATGATGAATTTTTTTATGGCTGAAACTATTTTGCTTCTTGTTTTATCACAAATTATGAACTAAATTTACTTGTGGTTGAGTAATAAACAAAATTAGTGGTTAATTGATTTATATTCTGTGTTGCTACATGTTTGCTATAGCCTTATTTCAATTCACTATTTCGACTAACCACTCATTTAGTGATATTAGCTAAGAAAGAGCCTCAAACAGGCATGTATTAGTGGAACTTATCAGAGCAATACTTGGTTTTAGATTGGGTTTTCTGAGTTGGGTTTAACTTGATTTGAAAAGGGCCATACTTAATCTAAAATTAGTGAACTAAATATAAAGATTCACCTTATAGGGTAATTAAAATTAAAATGTGTAATGCTATATCTTATGTTAGTATAACAATTGGTCATTGTTAAGTTGCATTTAAATATAATACATCCAACAAGTGACAACTGAGGATACATAATAATGTTGCCAAGTACTGTAGCAAATGTTGTAGTAACCGATCCTAAAATTAGAGAAATAGTCAAAACTATTAAGTAAGTTTAATCATTCAACTACTCCATTCCCCTTGGTTGCATCTTTATATTTTTTGTGAAAATTTACTTTATTGCATTTTTTATTACATTTTTATTTTAATTAGTTCATTAGTTTAATAATTTGTTTTAATTCTAATTTAGAATAAAAATTGCGCTGATAAAATTGCTGTAGCAATTCTCATAATAACAATCCTTGTAAAGACGATCTTGAATAATTATCATTATATTACTTATTGTATACACTTGCACATTGACACTAATAGTATTAGAAAACCTACAACAAATAACATCAAGCTTAAGCTCTGCTTAAGTTCAAAGTTACAAGCCTAAAAATAGCAAGCATTACATCACACTCCATGAATCCACAAAATAACAAACCATCTAATGACTTAAATTTGACTTACTATAAACCACTACACTTAAAATATAAAATAAATAAATAAAAACAAATATTAATATAGAAATATTGTAACATTCCTTACTATAAACAACTACACTTAAAATATAAAGTAAATAAATAAAAAGAAATATTAATATAGAAATATTGTATCATTCCTTACCCATTAGAAGTACCCTTGTCCTTAAGGGTAGATTAAAATAATTTGTCTTGATACTTCACTTGCAATTTATAATGAGATATATTGATGCCTTGAATCTCTTTTGAAGATTCTCCCCTAAATTAATATTATTTTCTAAGATTCTCCCCTTAATCAATATTATTCATCATCATTAATCTTGGCACTTGATTGATGAATGATTTATCATCATGGCGGCTAGGCATTTTAGCTTTATGCTTAAAATAGACACCCTGCACCTTGGACGTGTAAGAGAAAACTCTAACCTTTTGAATGTTGTTTTGTTGAATTTTCTTTAATGCACCACTACTTTATTGCATTTTTTAATACCTCTGTCATGCATTGCAATTGCCAAATTGTCCTTCTATTGGAGACGTTGAACTTCAACCAAAGACATAGAACCTTCTTCCACATGTTTGATATAATGGCCAGATGAGTTCAACCTTGCATCCCATGTTCTTGATATTTCATCCATCTTGAACAATAATTTCTTGGTAAGTTCCCTAAGTTCAATAATCATAGCCTTCATCACCTTTTGAATCCTTTCTAGTCTCTACTCAATTGTAAGAATTTGCTCCTTATTTAATACCTAACTCTGACACCAAATGATACAATCATTAAAGTTTATAAGGAGAAATCAAATGAAATAGAAAAATTTAGATGACATATGGGGTTAATTTGAGGAAACCCAAATGATATGAACACTAAAATTTATAAGGAGAAATCAAATGAAATAGAAAGATTATATGGAAAATGGGGTTAATTCGAGAAAATCCAAACCTTCAAATAAGTATTGGTTATTCGAGAAACCAATACACTCCTAAAAACAACTTTTATATTGCCAAGATAATAAATTAATGACACTTTTTAATATTACAACCTAAAAATTAGTAACACTTGTCATATTTTCACATAATGCTCCACTACTTACATATAGTTCCATAAAATAAGTTCAACTACTTTTGACTAATTCAAAATTAACCAACCACATAAAATCAAGTAAATAAAATAAATAATTTTAACAATTTCAAGAGTTTGTATAATTTCTTCCCCCTTGAAATTACCCGTGTCCTCAAGGGTAGATTTTTCTGAAATAATTTATTTTTTCTTCCATTTCCAATTTATAATTAGATATAGCAATGCCTCGAAACTCTCTTGAAGGTTCTTCATTCATCCAACCATATTTTTCATTTCAATTTTTGGCTCTTTATTGATGAATGATTTCTCGTCGTAGTACCATGCCATTTTAGCTTTGCACTTGAAAGAGACACCTTGCACCTTTGGCCGGGTAAATAGAACTCTAAGCTTTAGTATGTGAACTTGGTGAATACATTGAGTTTGGAATGAATGTAGAAGATTGTTGCATTGTTGAACAACTTCAATTTCCTTTGAGATTACCAAATGGCCACCTTGTTGGGAACTTTTAGATTCAATTGAATATTTAGAGTTTTTTTTTTATGATGTTATAGACGTTTAATTATGAATTGAACTTTATATCCAATTTGACTGACATTTCACCCATCATGCACGGAGATGTTTTTAAAGTTCCTTTTGTTTAAGAATCATAACCTCCATCAATTTCTATATCTTCTCTAATTTTTGCTCTATTTTAAGGATTTGATCTCTTTATTTATTGCCTCGCTCTGATACAGATGACACAAACTCTAGAATTTATAAGGAGAAATCAAATAAAATAGAAAAATTAGATGGCAAATAAGGTTAATTCGAGGAAACCCAAACCTTCAAATAAGTATTGGTTATTCGAGAAAACAATAAATTCCCAACTACAACTTTATTATTGTCAAAAAAATAAACTTATGAAACTTTATATTGAATGGCATTAAGCTTTATATAGTAAAGCTTATTTAAGATTACAACAAAAAAATTAATAATACTAAGCATGTTTTCATATAATGCTCTACTACTTATGTATAGTTCCATAAAATAAGTGCAACTACTTTTTATTGAAAAGTCAAAAGTAAAAGGGGGCTTACATGTTGGATTCATTTTAAATGCACCGAATTCGGATGTCTTTCTTGTCAAAAATTGACAATCTGGAGGAGTTGGTGTTCTATGCATGATTTGTCAAAAATGAAGAATTTGGTTGCCGTTTTTCAAGAATTTTTGTTGCCAACTTCTTAGACTTTTAAATTCATTAAATGGTGAAGCTCAACTATAAATAAAAAACAATTCTCATTTGTTAGCATCTCCAAAATGTAGTATGTGAGAGCTTAAGTGATGAGCTCTTTAAGGGAGTGCAGAGAGAGTTCTCTGTGAGAGAGTCCAGAGTCCAGAGTTTGCATGTGAGTTTGTAAAAAGTTTGGGAGAGCGTTTTCTTGAGTGCTCAATTGGGTTCTGCATGATTTATAGAGATATGAGAAAATATGTATCTTGGGAAAATTGTTTCCTTCAAGAGTGTGTGAGGGTACTGGGTGTGTTTGGATATTTTGGAAGTGAGGTTTTATTATTCAAATTTATACTCTATTAATTGTTAGTAAAATAATTATTCTCTCTTACATCCATGGGCGCATGCTTTATTATCGAACCACGTAAAATTCTTTTGTGCTTTATGTTTATGTAAATATTTGGAGTGCATTGATTCCGCATTTGGGCACAAGTGGTATAAAGCAACAACAAATGACACTTTCACAGCACAAGTGGTATCAGATATGAAGGTTTGTACTTGGGGTGCACAATGCTGTTCATATATACGATACTGTTCACAATTATGTTGGAGCCATAGGTTTATACTTTGAGTCTATGATACTGTCACACATATAGTACTATTCACAAGTACGATACTATTCATGAATATGATGTTGTTCACAAATACAGTAGACCTAGTAGATCATACTTGTGTATATCAAGAGCCTACAATATAGTTGTGTAGATAAGTGCATGTCTAGGAAAATTGTGTCGACAAGGCAACAATTGTTTATGATGTCTAGATTTTAAGTGGGATTGTTATGACCCCTCTAGTCTTCCCTATGAACTTTCTTAATACATTTTTCATGCATAGGTGTGAATAGTTGTTAAAATGGTAGAAAATACGAATGAGAGATCTACCTAACTATTCTGGAAGTTTTTTGTACAAGTGCTAAATCAAGGAGTATTCTTGAAGGCAAGATTGGTTACCTTATCATGCAGCACTAGTTGCAGGAAGCCACAAGATCGATTTTGGAAATATTGATAGAAATTACTTTGACATGTAGAGCGTGAGGTTATGAATTCCCTAATTCAAATTTATCTTGAGCTTGTTGTGAAAGATAAAAGACGCAAGTGTGATGAAGATGTTTTGAGATCATATAAATGAGAAGACTTTTGATCAGATTAAGTCTTGCTTGTTCAAAGAAGTAAAATACTTAGTTCAAAGATGATGAGTACGTGACTATTCTGTTGGGTACTTTAAGGAAAAGTACTGAGTGTGTGGATTCTGAATGAAGCCTAAAGTGTCAATGCACGAGCATGTATCAAAATTTGAGGAATCTTGATGAAGAGATCAAGGATAAAGTCAAGGCTAAGATTTTTCTGCACTTATTTCCGGAAGAATACAACCACTTTATGACTACATTGTTGCGTGTAAAAGCATAATTGTCTTCAAAGATGTTGGCATAATATTGACTGATTTGGAGATTCAGAATAATGATAAATATTCCGAATAAGCATCATTTGAAGCTTGGATGAGCAAAGGATGAAGAATAAAGAAAAAAAAAAGGATGAAGCACTATAGAAAGAATTCTCGAACTAAATTGAGAAGTAAAAGAGCCCGAGATGAGTGTGCCTTTGGTCATAAAACGGGCCATTGGAGGAAAGATTGTCTGACGGCTCAGAAAGAAAAAAAAAAGGGAAGAAACTAGAAGCAGTAAATATGGCATGTGATACTAATTATTCATTGAGTATTATGCTTATGAGGTATATGACAAGTTCGAACAAGTGGGTACTTGACACTAGAGCAACATCATTCGTGTTCCTTTAAGGAATTATTGGCACATTTTTGTGACATTGAATCTGGTCTAGTTATGATGAAAAGTGATCAATCTTATCGTAAAAATGAATACAGGAACAATTCCGGTCAAAACGTTCAATGGGGTGATTATAAAATTGGAAGAAACTAGGTACGTTCCTGTTATAAAGAAATATCTAATTTCTATAAATACTTTGGAAGCTAGGGTTACAGGTTACCATTGTTGATGCCAAAATAATGTTCACATATGTAGTAATTGAGATTCTGCAAAGGGGCTCGGCGCCACAATTTACATTATCAGAAAGGAAGTACACGTGATGAAGTGAACATTATTTGGCACACAATGAGAGTTGGCTCAATTAGATGTTAAGATGATATTCTTACATGGAGATGTATAAGAGAAGATCTAAATGACTGAAAAATTATTGAAAGAAGGGTCATGTGTGTTGGTGATAACTCTAGGAAATGAGAGTTATTACATCTGTTCTAGACTTGAATAAAGGTCATGTAGAGAGCAAATAGTGTGTTTTGATTACATTTTAGTGACCTTTTGCATAAATGTTCATTTTAGTTGAGTTTTAACAAGTTTTGCTTGAATCATAGTAATTTGTGCTAAAAACAGGTTTTAAATTGTAGGTTTTAAATTCATGAAAGGATGCAGAGACAGTAGATGGAAAGGGAAGGAAAGAAGATGTTCACAAAAGAAAGAAAGCACAATCAGAAGTAATACAAGTGCTGTTGCGGATGTTAGAGCAACCAGTGCTATAGCAATCTGGGAGTAACGCAGGAGAGAATATAGGCGCGGTCAGCAATTAAATCACGATCTGCATGTTTCCTAATTTAAACACATTCACGCTCATAGGTTTCGGTTTTTAACCTAATTTGCAATATATAAAGGAGGCATACACCACATAACAAGCAATAGAGAAATATTATCATCCAAAAACAATTAAAAAGGCGAGAAGAAGAAGAAGATTAAGAAGTGTTGTTCGGCATCATTGAAGAACCGAGAAGGATCTTTAGATTTTCATCGTGCTTAATTCATATTATCTTTCTTCCTTTGATTGCTTAGATGTATTCTATTATCAGTATATTTATGTTTACTTTTCTCATTCAGAATATGAACTAAATTTAAGTGTAGTTGAGTGACAAATAATCGAATGGATTCTTGACTGTTCTTATATGTTGCTGTGATAATGTTGTAGCATTATACTCTAATCGTTTTTATGATCATAATTGTTATTTCGGTTGACCACCCATTTAATGATTTCAGTTAAGATAGAGCAGCAAAAGGGCATGTCTTAGCGGACATTATTGGAGTATTACTTGTTCTTAAGTTGAGTTTCCTGTATTAGGTTATCTTATATCCCATAAGGGCAATACTTGAATTAAGATTTGTGATATCCTAGATATAGGTGTTCACCTTGTAGGGTAGAAAGATTAAAGGTTATAAAGCCATCTATTAAATTTATGAGCTACTGGTCATTGTTAGTAGATTTAAAAGTATGAGATTTCCAACATGCGATAGCTGCGGAAGCAGATTTGTTCTACCCAGTGCTGCAGCACTTACCACAACAACTGGTGCTAATTCGGTAATCAACAGTCACCCCATTAGGAGAGTTTGATCATTCAACTACTACATTCCCAATTGAATTTTAAACACAATTAATTTAGTTTATTTCATACAAGTATTAGTTTATTTCTATCTCTCATAATTATTGGTTACAGAAGAACAATTTGACAAGTGTTTGTTTCGATCTTTAGTTGGTTGCATTATTGTGATTGCTTTGGCACTTTGGTTAACATCAATCCCTGTGGAGACGATCTTGAATACTCATTACTTTATTACTTGTTGTGTATACTTGCACTTTGGCATTGGTAATAATTGATTATATAAATCAACCAACAAGTTTTTGGCGCCGTTGCCGGGGATTGATTGTTTATTTTTAAAGTGTGAAGTAAATCGTGGTAGCACTAAGACTAAACTTGATTCATTTTATCGATTGTCAGATCAGTACGTGCATGCACAAGGACGGATCTGTGATATTTCAATTCGATCCTGAGATTGAACGGACTATCACGAGATTGCAAAGAGAACAAAGAAATTCAAAAACTGTTTCAGACATGAATAATTTGCAAGTTGAAGGAAATTTGAACCCTAACGGGCCTTTACAACTAGCCAACATTCAAGTAGAGCAGAATGAACATGCTAACAGGAGACAGCCAGGCAACAACAATATTATTTACATGGCTGATGACAGAGACAAATCTATACGAGATTATGCCATGCTAACTCCTCAAGTTGTCCATCCTGGTATCATCAGACCTGAAGTAGATGCTGCTAACTTTGAGTTAAAACCAGTGATGTTTCAAATGTTACAAACAGTTGGGCAATTCAATGGATTGCCAAATGAAGATCCTCATCACCATCTTAAATTATTCTTGGAAGTAAGTGATGCCTTCAAGATTGCTGGAGCAACGCAAGATGCCTTAAGGCTGAGGCTCTTTCCTTATTCCTTAAGGGATCGAGCAAGAGCATGGTTAAATTCATTACCATCTGATTGCATCACTACATGGAATGAATTGGCTGATAAATTCCTAATGAAATATTTCTCACCAACAAAGAATGCGAAATTACGGAATGAAATTACCTCCTTCCATCAAATGGAAGATGAGAGTCTGTACGAGGCTTGGGAAAGGTTCAAAGAATTGCTCAGAAGGTGTCCTCATCATGGTATTCTGTAACACCCCAAATCTAACACATGCGGAGCACGTGAAGAAGGAGGCTACTCACAAATCATAATCTTTATTGATAACTTTCAAACTGAAATACCTCCAATTCTTATTCAAATAAATCCACAAATTCAAATGTCTAATACTAATTAATCTCTCTCGAGGACATAAAAATAATAACAAAAGTCTCAAACTCCAAATTACACGTTCATAATAGAAATAACTAAATAGAAACACGAGTCTATTCCTCCTCTTATTCGAATAGCAACGGAAACAGAAAACTCCAAAGCTAAGCGCCCCTCTCAAAGAAACTTAATCTGTAAAAAGTAATGACGAGGGGTGAGCCGTCAACTCAGTAAGTAAAGCCATTTCTAACATACTAGGCCTATCAATACAAAAAAAATATTGCAAGCCTTCTTTTGTTTAAAACATATATCATAATCCATAAATTTCATAAAATGATATATCACGATAACATAACATAAATTCTTAATAATTCAGAATATTCAAAAGCATATTTACTTACGAAGCAAATCATATAATTCGTATACAGAAAATAAAAGGTTAGCTCTTGTCACATAGTGTCACCTATAGTCCCGGTGACCCGGCCAGAAACAGAATCAGAATATCGTGTGCACACTCAAACAGAAACCCAGTACTGGTCCAGACAGATATATCGTATATTACGATCAGAATCAGAATCAGAATCAGAATAACTATGGACAATGAGCCAAAACATTAAGAATCTCATACAATCATCAATAATTGAAATCAAACATAGGTACAAAACATTCGTATCAGTTTCATAAAAGTTCATATCAATAATTTAGGCTTGCATAACATTTTAAAGATAAAATCATAAAAGGTTGTCATGTCATAAAATCATTTACATATTAAAAAGCATTTATAAAATACTTTGTTAAAAAGAATTTAGGTTTGAAAACATTTACATAAAACTAATTTTGTTATCAAAATCAATTAATCCTTTAAGTAGTATCAGAACATTTATACTTATAATAATAATATCAAAATACTTATACATATCTAGTACATTAGGAATGAAGTTACTTACCTCGACAAATGAATGAATAAACACACCTCTAAGCTTCTAAGAGCCTCAATCACCTTCAATACCTTAAACAAATACAAGATATGACAATCAATAACTTATTCTAAGAATCTGATTTTCTAATTCATACATGTACAGGTCTGATTCTCAGAATTTTAACTCTTAATCTAAGACTCAGAATGATATAATATCCTATGGAACTATTCTGGACATCCATGAGTACCCCATGTAAAATTTACAAGAGGATCCGATATCAAAAACATTTTAAAAACTATTTACTTCTCAGCAAATTCGAAATTGTTTTCACATAATCTAAACTAAACAGAACGGGTTTCGTGATTTTTATAAAATAAAATACTAATCAGAAAATTATGAAATTAAAACTGGGAATCCTAGACACATATATTAACATACATATAAACTTTCAGAATTTTCCGAGTTCATTTGGTGGTACAAATAGTCTTGTGAATCTGATCACAATACTGGAATCGCAGTTTTCCAGTGCAGTGGTTTCTATTTCCAAAATACGTATAAAATTGAAAACGAAGTCGAATTTAATGAAATAAAATTTAATCAAGAAGCCCTACATGTCTAGTTTCCAGAAATTTAAATTTTATAAGAAAATTCGTTCAGAAAATATAGCTTTAAATTCAAGATACTCATGCTGTCCAGAATTATCCTGTGCTTAATACGTCAAGGATTGATTAACTAAACTCATAATAAATCAAAACCCCAAGCAAAGCCTAAATATATTCTAAATCATGCATTAAGATCTATAACCTTCTAGAATCGTGCCAATATAAACCCTAGCTAGATAGAGTGATTAGAAATCTGTTGAGAAAAGGGAGAATAACTTATCTGTCGCTTTGATTCTCTCCTAAACAAAGGTTTGAATCCTAGGATTTGGGTAGGAGCGTAAAGAGCAGTAGAGAAGAAGAATAAATGTTGTGAACTTAGGGTTATGGAAGGGGAAAAAGTATACATTTATAGGGAATCTTAAGAAACCCTATTTAATAAGGAAAAATAACCCTTTTTCAAAATTATCTCATAAATAACCTCTATTTAATTAGTACCCCTTTCTTAACAAGGGTTATAGGCCACCCATAATTCTCAATGAAAGCCCAATTTCCATAATTTAATATGTATGGCAATTTGTGGCGTTACATATTCCCTGTTGCATTCAATTGGAAACTTTCTACAATGGGTTAAACCTAAGCACAAGGTTAATGGTGGATGCTTCAGCAAATGGGGCTCTGTTATCCAAATCCTACACTGAAGCTTATGAAAATTTGGAGAAAATTGCCAATAATAATTATCAATGGCCTTCAGCTAGGCAACCAGTAGCCAAAGGATCAGCAGGGGTACACAACATTGATGCAATTACAGCCCTATCAGCTCAAGTAACTTCATTAACTAACATGGTAAAAGCCATGGCAGCTGCTCCAGCAACAGTAAAGCAAGTTACTGAACTTTCTTGTATCTACTGTGGTGAAGATCATGATTTTGATAATTGTCCAGGAAATCCAGCCTCAGTAAATTATGTGGATAACTTCAATCGACATCCTCAGAACAATCCATATTCAAATACTTACAACCCAGGCTGGAAACAACACCCAAATTTCTCATGGAGCAATCATAATCGAAATGCTCCAGCATTGAATGGACTAAGTAGAAACACACAGCCACAACCACTTGGTTTTCATCAACAGAGTCGAGGGCAAAAGCATATCAGCCAGGATCCAATCACTTCATTGGAAGTATTAATCAAGGAGTACATTGCAAAGAATGAAGCAATTGTGCAGAGTCAAGCTGTGTCCTTGAGGAACCTTGAAAATCAAATGGGACAATTAGCTATAGCAATGAGCAATAGAATTCAAGAAAGCTTACCTAGCAACACAGAAGATCGTAGGAGAGAGATCAAAGAACACTGCAAAGTGATTAGTCTGAGATCTGGAAAGCATGTTGATACCCCAGTTGAGGTGACAAAAAATGGGATGGAATGCAATTCAGCCCAAAAACCAACTCAAAATGGAAGCTTGTTACAGCAGACTCCACATCAAGACTCTGATGCCAGGGATCCAGCTACAGCAATTGCAAAAGAAATTCAACCAGATCTTGCTGAAAAAGAAGTTACAACACCAACCTGCACCAACTTAAACAAACAGAGGTGGGTAACTCCTGAATCTAACCAGCAGTTTAGACATCCACCACCCTTCCCTCAAAGGTTCCAGAAGCAAAAACAAGACAAGCAGTTCAGTAAATTTCTGGAAGTGCTAAAGTAATTGCACATAAATATACCTTTTATGAAAGCTTTGGAGCAAATGTCAAATTATGTGAAATTTCTAAAAGATATCTTGGCACGAAAAAGAAGGCTGGGAGAATTTGAAACTGTTGCTCTAACTCAGGAAAGCAGCCATATGCTTTAGAGTAAAATTCCCACAAAATTGAAAGATCCAGGGAGTTTTTCAATACCCTGCTCTATAGGGAATATGTATGCTGGTATAGCACTTTGTGATCTGGGAGCTAGTATTAACTTGATGCCATTACCTGTGTTTAAGCAGCTTGGAGTGGGGGAGTGCAGACCAATAACTGTCATTCTGTAATTGGCTGACAGATCTCATGCATATCCTGAAGGAAAGATAGAGGATGTACTGGTGAAGGTTGACAAATTCATTTTTCCAGTGGATTTCATTGTGCTGAACTTTGAAGCTGACAAAGAGGTACCCATTATACTTGGTAAACCTTTTCTAGCAACTGGAAAAACTCTTATAGATGTGCAGAAAGGAGAGCTGACCATGAGAGTGAATGATCAGCAAGTCACATTTAATGTACTAGAGGCTATGCGAAACCCTGATGAAATAGAAGATTGCAATTTCTTAAGTGAAGTGGACCTTGTTGTAGCAAACAGAATGGACAAATGCTGCAGTAATGTACTTAACAAAGTCACCCCCTTTGAGGAGGTTGAAGAGGAAGATGTTGCAGCAATTCAAACAGATTGGATGGACAAACAACAATCTAATAGGCACACCAGAGTCATTGAACACTTGAATCTTTCAGACAGGGAAGTAAAACCAACTTTACCATCTATTGAATCACCCTCTAGTCTTGAATTAAAACTGTTACCTTCACATTTAAAGTATGCTTATCTTGGTCAAAACAACACACTCCCTATAATCATTTCATCTACTTTGGATGCAGGTCAAGAACAAAGCCTAGTGGATTTGCTGGGAAAATACAGAAGAGCAATTGGATGGACCATGACAGATATAAAGGGTATCAGCCCATCAATATGCATGCATAAGATCCTTTTAGAAGACTGTTCCAGCAACTCGGTGGACCACTAGAGAAGGCTGAATCCTATTATGAAAGAAGTAGTGAAGAAGGAAATCATCAAATGATTAGATGCTGGAATCATATACCCAACATCAGACAGTTCATGGGTAAGTCCAGTTCAGTGTGTTCCAAAGAACGGAAGGATAACAGTAATGGCTAATGAGAAAAATGAACTTATTCGTACAAGGACAGTGACTGGATGGAGAGTGTGTATGGATTACAGAAAGCTCAACAAAGCCACAAGGAAAGACCATTTCTCACTTCCATTCATTGATCAGATGCTGGACAGGCTTGCTGGAAAACAATACTACTGTTTCTTAGATGGATATTCAGGCTACAACCAGATTGCTATAGCACTAGAGGATTAAGAGAAGACTACATTTACCTGTCCTTATGGAACATTTGCCTTCAGAAGAATGCCTTTTGGGTTATGCAATGCTCCAGCAACTTTTCAGAGATGCATGATGTCTATATTTTCTGATATGGTAGAGCAGACTTTGGAAGTTTTCATGGATGATTTCTCAGTTTTTGGAGAAACATACAACAATTGTTTACATAACTTGGAAGAAGTTCTTAAAAGATGTGAGATGACCAACTTGGTACTCAATTGGGAGAAGTGCCATTTCATGGTGCAAGAAGGAATAGTATTAGGTCACAAGATATCCAAGGAGGGTATTGAGGTAGACAAAGCCAAGATAGAGGTAATCGATAAACTGCCACCCCCAACTTTAGTAAAGGGGATTAGGAGTTTTCTGGGTCATGTTGGATTCTACAGAAGATTCATTAAAGATTTTTCCAAAGTAGCCAAGCCTCTATGTTCATTGCTGGAGCATAACAAATCATTTCACTTTGACAAAGAATGCCTTCAAGCATTCGGAGAATTAAATAAAGCCCTCATTACTGCTCCAGTAGTTATATCTCCATATTGGAATTTACCATTTGAATTGATGTGTGATGCTAGTGATCATTCTGTGGGAGCTGTATTAGGGCAAAGGAAGAATAAGGTTTTTCATTCCATATACTATGCAAGCAAAACTTTCACTCCAACACAGATCAATTACACCACTACAGAGAAAGAGTTGTTGGCAGTAGTTTTTGCTTTTGAAAAATTCAGAGCTTACCTGATAGGTACTAAAGTAACTGTTTACACAGACCATGCAGCCATCAAATATTTAATTTCAAAGAAAGATGCCAAACCAAGACTAATCAGATGGATCTTATTGCTTTAAGAATTTGATCTAGAAATTAAAGATAGAAAGGGGACTGAGAATCAAGTGGCAGATCATTTGTCACGGTTGGAAGCAGACACTAGTACATTGACAAGGAAGAACATCACTAAAACTTTTTCTGATGAACAATTGATGGTAGTACAGCAAGCACAGATGCTGCAGCGGTCAGAATCTCCTTGGTATGCAGACTTTGCTAATTATCTAGTCAGTGGGTTGCTACCCCCTTAGCTGAAATTTCAAGAGAAAAAGAAATTCCTTCATGATGTTAAAAGCTACCAGTGGGATAACCCTCATCTATATAAGCTATGCTCAGATCAAGTAATAAGAAGATGTGTTGCAGCAGAAGAAATACCTCATATACTAGAGTCATGTCATACTGCAGCATACGGAGGACATTTTAGGGGTCACAGAACAGCTGCCAAAATTATGCAATCAGGTTATTTGTGGCCCACTATTTTTAAAGATGCTTATGAATTTGTTAAATGTTGTGACAGGTGTCAAAGAATAGGGAACATAACTAGCAGACATGAGATGCCATTGACCAACATACTGGAAGTGGAAGTTTTTTAAGTTTGGGGAATAGATTTCATGGGACCCTTTCCCCCATCCTTTGGGAACTTATATATCCTTGTTGTTGTAGATTATGTCTATAAGTGGGTGGAAGCTACAACATTACCTACCAATGATGCTAAAACCGTGGTAACTTTTCTTCAAAAAAATGTTTTCTCCAGGTTTGGCACTCCTAGAGCAATTATTAGTGATGAAGGTGCACATTTTTGCAACAAAATCTTTGCTGCAGCAATGATGAAATATGGAGTCAGACACAAGATAGCAACAGCATATCACCCACAATCCAATGGTCAGGCTGAAGTGTCTAACATAGAAATTAAAAAGATTTTAGAAAAAGTGGTGAACCCAACAAGAAAGGATTGGTCTTTACATTTGCATGACTCTTTATAGGCCTACAGAACAGCATACAAAACCCTACTCGGCATGTCTCCTTACCGAATTGTTTATGGCAAGGCTTGTCATTTCCCCCTAGAGCTAGAGTATAAAGCACACTGGGCACTAAAGAAACTAAATTGGGACATGCATGCTGCAACAGAACAAAGGAAGCTTCAACTTTGTGAGCTTGATGAATTAAGGTTATTTTCATATGAAAATGCAAGAATTTATAAAGAAAGAACAAAACACTGGCATGACAAACATATTCAACATAGGCAGTTCACCCCTAGTCAATTAGTGTTGCTCCATGATTAGTATTAAAAATTGTTTAATTATCAAGCGATAATATGTTATTTTATGCTTATGTTATAATTTATATTTGTGTTTATGTAATATATTATTAATTATTAATTATGTTTTAAATATATTAATTTTGTGTATTTTTATGTGTTTATTAAGAAAAATATTAATTTCACGTACTTCGAGGCTCCAAACAGATAAACGGAGGTCAAATTTGGATTCCGAAGGTCCGAAAACCTTAAGATCAGTCAAGATCGACTTAAAATTGGGCTTGTGTAAAAACAATTGACTTTTCCTGTTGACCGAGCACTGATTGGATGATGAAATGAGCTTACAATAGATATGAGTGCATGGGATAGCTGGCAATCTTGACCAAATCTCAACCGTTCATGATTCAATGGCCATGATTGTGCCACGTGGCAATGGTTGGTGAAGCAAGTTGGAGGATCCAAATCTTTGTATTCGGGTCGACCCGATCCACCCATTAACCCGCCAAATCTCAACCGTTCTTTGGGCAAATCGGACGAGTCAAATGATGCCATGTGTGATGTTGACTTTTGAAGTTTGACAGCCATTGGATCTTGGTCTAAGGGTTGTGAGGAGCACATGCATGAAGCCTATGATGAACCGCAAAGCAATGGATTATGAATTTATTTTTCTATAAATAGAGCCTCATTTTTATGTTTTAATCATCTCTCTACAACTCTCTTCTTCTCAAATTCTCTCTATCTCCTTGTAATCTTGATTTCCAGGTGTGTTTTTAATATTTTGTATAATTATTTTCATTAATAAAATTAGTTTTATTTCCAATTTTAGTTGTTTTTATTTCTTTTAATTATAAGTAATTCAATTTTACTACTTCTTTTTATTTTAATTATGCTTAACTAAATAATATTAGTTACGAGAAGGTGAAACTCTTAAGAAATAAATATGATTTAATCAAATTCTATGTTTAATTTTATAAATTAAATTATTTTCTATTTAATTTTATACATGTTTTATATTTTGAAAATTTGATATATTGTAGACAAACAAATGAATTTGGCACAATAAATTCTTAAGATCTTAACATAAGGCATGGTGAAATGGTATTTTGACTTATTGTAGACAAATTAAATTTTGGCACAATAAATACTTAATCCATCATAAATTTAAAGGGAAAATAATAATAATTTTTATAATTAATCTTTTGGGTAATAAATCTAAAACAAATTGGCAAAAAGAATTTATTAAGTTTTATTTATTTCTAAGAGTGGATCCATAACCCTAACTAGTTCAATTCCATAGTTTCATTTAAATTAAGTTGTTTATATTCAAGTTTTAATTTCAATTTTTAGATAAAATAAAATAAACTAATTAAATCTTTCTCTGTGGATCGACCTCGGACTCACCGAGTTATAATACAACAAGACACTCTTATACTTGGGAGTTAAAATTTACTTTTAAGTTGTGTCACTCCACAATACAAGACTAAGATCGTTTCCAGGAAAGCTCAAGTCTCGATGGTCTGGCCCGTTTAAGCTGTTAAAATCTCACCCTCATGGAGCTTTTGATCTTTTGGATGAACAAACAGGCCATCAATTCAAGGTTAATAGGCACAGGGTTAAGCATTACACACATCTAGCAGCAGAAGGTTCAAAGGAGATGTTACTCCTTCAAGAACCCAGCTATTGAGTAAAGACAGAAGGTCAGGCTGAAGGACCTTAAATCAAGCACTTCATGGAAGGCAGCCCATTGAGGAACCAGCCACTATAAACCAAATTTGATATCCTTTGATTTTATGAACAGCCATTCCTCTTTACTATTTTCGTTAATCGTGTTTTGTTATTTTAATCATGTTACATTATTGCATTCCTTATTTTCAATGTCATTTAATCTATTTATTTTCATAATTTTAAACTTAATTTTA
Source organism: Citrus sinensis (assembly GCF_022201045.2). NCBI lineage: Eukaryota > Viridiplantae > Streptophyta > Magnoliopsida > Sapindales > Rutaceae > Citrus > Citrus sinensis. Next base: position 11,224,516 of record NC_068563.1, on the reverse strand, counting down.
GTTTGGAATAAAGGTGGCGATTGCATTGATAAGTGCAAGTATCTGGTGATAGAACTCAGGGGACAGCGACCACGTGTTAGACGCTTTGGTATGGATTCTGTGCACGGTATTGGAATGAGCAAAGGGGGGCTGCAGCAACAATTTTTCCCATTACAATAAATTAAAGGCTGGAGCCTTCACTTACCATTGGAGATGAAATCATGACAGATGGACGCTCGGATATGGATAGAAATTGCGGAAACAAATCTCTGAAATCACAGCTTTAATTTTAATGACCAATAATTTTGGGATATGCACATTTAATTCAAATATTTTATTCCCTCAATTATCTCTAAGTTACCGTAGTTATCTTCACATTACAGTCCATTACAAAAATGAGTCACTGTGCTTAGTGTCCACGCCACTATTCCCCATCTCTTTCGCAAGTCCAACTCTCCTAATTCTTAACCATTTTTCTTCTCTTTTTATTCTCAGAAATAGTAGCTTTAATATGTTCTTGCTGCAACAATGCTGAAATGCAAGACAACAGCCAATCGCCTCAAAGATCCATCACGATTCCAGAGTTACTACGCTGAGGAAAAATACGAAGAATTCATAGAGCCACGTCGGATTCTAGAAGAAAAAAGATTTAAATTTCCAGACCAACTCACTGGAATTGTGAAAACAATTCATAACGCTGCAGCAAAGAGAGGATGACTAGAGTTTTGCAAACATCCTCGCAATCCTGTACTGCCGGTGGTAAAAGAATTTTATGCCAATTTGGTAAGCCCTGATCAGCACAACATCTGGGTAAGAAATACTCTTGTTCCATTGGACTCTCGTGTTATCAATGCTTTTTATAACTTACCTGCTGAGATTACTTGTGAGTATGCTAAATTGCGTGAAAAGTTAACCCCGAAAAAGTGGAATACCATTTTTACAACTCTTACCATCAAAGGGGCATCATGGGTTAATGAGGAAGGACATGTGGTTAACAGAATAGATTTGAAACCTATTGCTAAGGTGTGGGTGAAATTTTTAAAATCTAGGCTTATGCCCACCACTCACACTACAACGGTTTCATAAGAAAGATTGGTTTTGCTATATGTCCTTGTTAGAGGGCTGCCCATAGATGTGGGTAGCATTATTGAAAAACAAATCCGAGAGTGTGCAGCCAAAACTCATCGAATTGCTGCTTTATTATTTCCTTCACTTGTCACCAGTATTTGTGTAGTTTCAGGTGTTCGTCTTGAAGCCAGCGATGAGCATGTCAAAAATGATGGTGCCTTTACGGCACAAACAATTGAAAGAGTTGCTGGCGAGAGTGCTGGAACAACAATTGAACCAGTAGCTGTAACAAGAGCACGACGAACCCTCGGCTTAGAACAAGCCATCCAGGCACTCAGCACTAGTATTTATCAGTGTGTAGAAGCTCAACAGAGGGAAAATGGTAGGTTTTGGAGCTATCTACAGCACCTGGATGGACAACTACACCAATTCGCTGAATACATGAAGCGCAATCATCGGAATTTCCCTGTTTCCCTGCTCCAGCAATACAAGTTTGACACTAGCACCACAGGTGCTCCAGGTGAGACCAGTGAAGAAGCCACTGCTTCAGATGAACCAGCAGAGCAAGCTACAATTGAACCTCTAGCAGAAGTTGACTTAGAAAATGCTGAACCATCTGACCCACCTGAGGATGAAGGTGACAAATCTGAGACTGATAGCTCACCCTCAAAGGTAGAGGAAAATTCAAAGCAAGAACGTGAGGAACCACCCATCTCATCCCAATCCAAAACTAGGAAGCGACACATTATTCAAGAAGAGGAGGAGGAAGACCATGACATGGAGCCACCTATTCCAGTCCTTTCCGGCAAAGGAAAGGCCAAGGGTAAAGAAAAGATGGCAACACCTCCAGCCTCTGACGATGAGATTGAGCAAATCAATGCTAAACTGGCTGCTGCAGCAACCAGAGCCATGCCTACATCTGAACAAGCCAAGCAACTACTTAAGGTCATTGCTGCCATCACAGCTGAGGGCCAGGCAGCTGATGCATTGACCCCTAAACCTCCACAACAAACTCCTAACCAGCCTATCCGCACCAGTCCAAGGCAACCCAGTAAATGAAAAGGCAGTACATTGGCGGATACTGCTAAAGCAAACCCAGCCACAACTCATCTCACCAGCCCTGCAGCGAAAAGGACAAAGCCATTGCCAGCCCCCTCCCCAAAGGCTTCACCAAAGGATAAGTTGCGCAGTGCCTCTAAGAAGCGCTGATAGAATCGACATCATGGGCTGCAGTCTCCACCACAGGGGAGTACTTTTATCTCGCTAGTTGCCTTTTTGTTTTTTTTTTTTAAAAAAAGAGATTTGTCTGTCCAATTGTGTGTTTTTTATTTTTGTTTGCTTGTGAGGACACAACACCTCTCAAGTTTGGGGGGATTGTTTCCGAATGCATGTGTTTTATGTATGTGTTTATGTTTGTGTTGTGTGAAGCTCTATTATCTGTTATTTGTGTATGGATTTGAAAACCTAATGAAGATAAATTGAGTGTTATTCAGTATTTATGAGAATGCCAAGTAGAGATAGTTATAGATAGAAGTGAAATTTTGTCCCAACACTTAGCCCGTGATTGATTTGTATGAGACTGCTAGAGCAAAACCAAAAGAATAGAAAAAGTCTTAAGTTTTGAAGGGAGAAGCATGTTTAGTGACTGTGATATTGATGAAATAAAACTTTGCTCCAATGGTTTAAGTTGCTGAGTAACCAGATCTAAGTATGCACCCCATATGCAGAAATGTGTAAAAAGGCAGCGAGAGTTATGACCAGTGTTGTAGCATATATATCTTATAAAAAAAATATATTAATATATATATATGTGTGTGTGTGTGTGTGTGTGTTTGTGTGTGTGTGTGTGTGTGTGTGTGTCCTCTGTCTAACGCATTGAGTAGCCAGGTCTGTTCATGAGCCCTATGTTAAGCCTTTAGTCAAAGATATCTTGAGATAAGACTATACCACAGATATTGTTGCAGCAACTCTGATCTGGGCATGGTTTGAGTAATTAGGTGTCATCATTACAAGTGATTGACATTCACATGAAAAATAAATGTTACAGTGAAGAGGTTGATTATCCCCCAGATTATCAATGTTAAAGCTATTACAGTTTGAATATGTGGAATTTATGCTACCCCTTGTAAGAATGAAGTCTATGATTGCTGAAATTTCAACAATCCTTTGGTAATGTTACAGCATATCGGAAATTCAATCACAAGGCAGCACACACACACTATGGACAGAAAGAAGCTTAAGTCTAGAAGTGATTTACTATGGGCATTTGTGTATGATTGGGAATATGATCTGAAGGTGGAAGAATCTTTGCAAGTTTGATAAAAGAGCTGAAGTTGTGTGCATGTTTGTTTGCGGGAACTATTAGTATGTGTCATTACTTGAGGACAAGCAATAGTTTAAGTTTGGGGGTGTGATAACTCTAGGAAATGAGAATTATTACATCTGTTCTAGACTTGAATAAAGGTCATTTAGAGAGCAAATAGTGTGTTTTGATTACATTTTGGTGACCTTTTGCATAAACGTTCATTTTAGTTGAGTTTTAACAAGTTTTGCTTGAATCATAGTAATTTGTGCTAAAAACAGGTTTTAAATTGTAGGTTTTAAATTCATGAAAGATGCAGAGACAGTAGATGGAAAGGGGAGGAAAGAATATGTTCACAAAAGAAAGAAAGCACAATCAGAAGTAATACAAGTGTTGTTGCGGATGTTAGAGCAACCAGTGCTATAACAATCTGGGAGTAACGTGGGAGAGAATCTAGGCGCGGTCAGCAATTAAATCACGATCTGCATGTTTCCTAATTTAAACACATGCATGCTCATAGGTTTCAATTTTTAACCTAATTTCAAATATATAAAGGAGGCATGCACCACATAGCAAACGGCAGAGAAATATTATCATCCAAAAACAATTAAAAAGGCGAGAAGAAGAAGAAGATTATGGAGTACTGTTCGGCATCGTTGAAGAACCGAGAAGGATCCTTAGATTTTCATCGTGCTCAATTCATATTATCTTTCTTCCTTTGATTGCTTGGATGTATTCTGTTATCAGTATATTTATGTTTACTTTTCTCATTCAGAATATGAACTAAATTTAAGTGTAGTTGAGTGACAAATAATCCAATGGGTTCTTGACTGTTCTTATATGTTGCTGTGATAATGTTGTAGCATTATACTCTAATAGTTTTTATGATCATAATTGTTATTTCGGTTGACCACCCATTTAATGATTTCAGTTAAGATAGAGCATAAAAAGGGCATGTCTTAGCAGACATTATTGGAGTATTACTTGTTCTTAAGTTGAGTTTCCTGGATTAGGTTATCTTATATCCCATAAGGGCAATACTTGAATTAAGATTTGTGATATCCTAGATATAGGTGTTCACCTTGTAGGGTAGAGAGATTAAAGGTTATAAAGTCATCCATTAAATTTATGAACAACTAGTCATTGTTAGTAGATTTAAAAGTATGAGATTTCCAACATGCGATAGCTGCGGAAGCAGATTTGTTCTACCCAGTGCTGCAGCACTTACCACAACAACTGGTGCTAATTCGGTAATCAACAGTCACCCCATTAGGAGAGTTTGATCATTCAATTACTACATTCCCAATTGAATTTTAAATACAATTAATTTAGTTTATTTCGTACAAGTATTAGTTTATTTCTATCTCTCATAATTATTGGTTACAGAAGAACAATTTGACAAGTGTTTGTTTCGATCTTTAGTTGGTTGCATTATTGTGATTACTTTGGAACTTTGATTAACATCAATCCATGTGGAGACGATCTTGAATACTTATTACTTTATTACGTGTTGTGTATACTTGCACTTTGGCATTGGTAATAATTGATTATATAAATCAACCAACAGTAGGGTGGTTAAAAATCTTTGTACAAATTAAAGCAGATAAGAGACAAGGGTACAAGAGATTTGATCAAGGGCAGAATTCACCAAAAGGGAGCACGATCACTGTATATACTTCAAAAGACTACAAGATGTAGTTTTCATCTATTTGTTACTCTATGTTGACAAAACGCTTGTAACTTCGAAGAATGGAGATGAAATTATAGAAGCAGATAACTTATGAGTTTAAGATGAAAGACTTGGGTAATGTACAGAGAATACTTGGGTTAGACATTTCGTAGGGACAAGAAGAATGAGAGCATGTAGTTGACCTAATGGTCTATTTTAAAGAAGAAGCTAGAAAGATTTAGTACAAATGACAAAGACTAAGCTAGTTTGTACTCTTCTAGCTCCTAAACTCTTCTTCATGTCATTTTCCTTAAGTAAAGCACGAGTATATGGCTCATCCTTTGTAAACTTGTGTTATGGGTAGTCATATAGATGTGATGGTGTATATAAGGTCTAATATATCTCAAGCAGTGAGCATGGTTTATAGGTCTGGGAAAGATTCACTAGCTTGAAATTATGTGGATTCTCTAATATGAGTATGAGATAATTTGTGAAGGCATTTCCTTTCAGGAATTTTAAAATACGGTTGGCTTGATCCTAGTAGCTGGGTATATAGGCAGTCGAATTGACACAACCATTTTGAATCCTTAATAAATGATTACTTTGGGGATGATGATTCATTAGTAGTCGGCTCATATTTGTGCAAATCTTCGCCAAGATGCAGAATTGTTGAAAATTCAAAAGTAAAAGGGGGCTCACATGTTGGTTCATTTTGAATGCACTGAATCCGCATGCCTTTCTTGACAAAAACTGACAATTTGGATTATTATAGCTGCGTGCATGATTTGTCAAAAATGAAGAATTCAATTGCTATTTTTCAAGACTTTTTGCCGTTAATTTCTTAGACTTTTAAATGCATTAAATGGTGAAGCTCAACTATAAATAGAGAAGCAATTCTCATTTGTTAGCATCCCCAAAATGTAGTGTGTGAGAGCTTAAGTGGTGAGCTCTCTAAGGAGTGTAGAGAGAGTTCAAAGAGAGGGAGTATCTACAAGTGAGTTCTTAGAAAGTTTGGAAGACCATTTCCATGGGTATTCAGTTGGGTTCTACACTATTTGTAGAGATGTTTGAGAACGTGTCCTGGGGAAATTGTTTCCTTCAAAAGTGTGTGAGAGTACTAGGTATGTTTGGATATTTGGGAAGTGAGGTTTTATTATTCAAATTTGTAATATATTAATTGTTAGTAAAACAATTATTATTTCTTGCCTCGGAGAACGTAAGCTTTATTACCGAACCACGTAAAATTCTTATATCTTTTATTTTTATGTAAATATTTGGTGCATATTGATTCCGCATTTGTACACAAGTGGTGTCAAACCACAATAGATATGCTTCTGCGACACAACACTTTTGACTAATTCAAAATTAACCAACAACATAAAATCAAGTAAATAAAATAAAAAATTTAAACAATTTTATAGAGTTTGTATCAAATTCATACATTTTATTATCTTTATTTGATGCCGCTGCTAGAGCATGGTTTTGCAGCAGAGGGTCGTATTTTCATTTACGTTGGACAGTTACCGTAATTCCTTACATTCAATATTAGTTCTTAATTAATTGAAGTAATATAATGTGGCCATGTTGGTCTATAATGTGAGTTAGACTTGGCAATTTATGCGATACAGAAGTTTCTCCATCTCTTGCAACTAACACTATTTTGGATGATCTTGCTAAATATGATTTAAAAAATCACATAGAACCCAAGCTGCTAGACTTCGAATAACAGCTTGCATCTCTTTGATTTCATCTGAATTAAAGATAGTTGATTGAAGCAAAACAGATTAATCATGATTATAAATAACAGGGCAGTAACAGAAAATAAGGTAGCACAAAATTCCCTAATTTCATTTAGCCTTCATGTAAGGTATTGACTGATCCTAATCAACTCATCAGAAACCAAAAAACCGGATAAAGAGACGAATTAAAACAATGAACAATCCCTGACGCACAATTCTGGAATCACTTGAGACACCCAGATTTATGAAGACAAATCTGACCAGCAATTTATCCAGTAAAGATTACAATTTACAAAGATCAAAAGAAAGTTACAGAAATTCTAAGGAAACAGGGAAAGAACCAAAATGATGAAATTTAACGCTCTAAAAATGATCCAACAAGCTGTTGTTTGTATCAGCAGCTAGCTAGCTGTTATCATTCTGTTTATAGCTCACTCACTAACCCAGAAAACCCTTCAGTCTGTGCTTTTAGTTCATGTTAGCGGATTTTACAATGAGGACCCTGAAGTTGATACTAATTACATCCCTAAAATAATATCAACCTTGTCAAACAGATCAAGTTGTCTCTGGTGATGTAAAAACTTGATGTAAATTCACGTAAATATTTTGGCATGACACTTAGCAAGTCTACACAAAACTTGAACTTGGGAGGGGGAATCAACTGGGACATTCTATTTGCTGAAGGGTAAACTTCAATTCATCCTCCAAACAAAATAATTATCTCTTTCACAGTCATCTTAACAATAAATGGGGGTTTATTAGGGTCAATTAAAGATTGCCGTCCTAATTAAAAGGTAAAGTGAACTCTACCCTTTGCAAAATTGATATCGATGTGGAATTTGTCCAAAATCATTGCCCTTTACCAACCTCACCTCTGCTCTCATTGGCATATATTTTTATTTAAATATAAAATAATGTGGTTAATATTTAAAATAATAATATTTTATAAAATTTATTTGTTATTCCAAAGACAAGTGTCGGTCTAACTTAATGATAAAAAAAAGAATTCAGAAAAATTTGGATCATGTTATTATAAAGATTTGTTAAACAATGAGTCAATGATTGAGATTTATTTTTTTCATTTTTCATTTCTTTTGACTAACGTCTATTGATTTGGTGCTCAATATAAATATAATTTGTTACCAAACCACTAAATCTTTGTCCCTTCTACCATTTGTACATTTATAGTAATGTATGGTTAAAATTTAATTAGGTATATATTTTTTCTTATACAGTAACTACTAACCACTGAATGGAATCTGAAAAAGAACATGCAAATTAAATCATCCTCTTATTTAATTAGCAACAATATGTACAATAAGTTCTAAATATAAGATATTTCACATCCGTATAAGGGACACGGCTACCATGCAGGGCATAAAATCCCTGTATGGTACAGGGGCTGCCCTTAAGCCGTTGGATTCAGCTTATTTGAATCCAATGGTTGGGGTTTTAGTTTGAAAAAAAAAAGAAAAAAATGAATAAAAGCAGAAAAAAATATGGCAACCGGTTCAAACGGGGTAGTTACAGTACGTAAAAAATTACCGTTGGATTGAATAGAGTGGATCCAATGGCTGAGATTTGTTTTATTATTCAATAATTAAAAAAATTTGAAAGAACAAACCTGTAAAACTGAAATAAACAAAAAAAAAACCCACCACTCACTCACCTCACCGTCACCACTCCCTCACCTCACACACGTCAAACACCTCACCACTCCTCACCTCACACACGCCTCACCACGGCCATCAACGGCGGCGGCTGAAGGAGTTCCTAGGCAACGATCAACGAAGGCAGAAGGATGGGCTGATGTTCTTCGTTGACAATGATCAGTGGCGGCACAAGCACAGCCCCGTTCCTCGCCCCACATTCTCTTTACCGCCAGAATCATCAAGCAAAACGTTAGTATTAGATTAGATTTTCTGAATTAATTTATAATTAGGGTTTGATTTGAACTGTATCAAGGTTAGATTTGAATGATTGATTTGGGTTTGATTTTAATTGTTGATTTGGGTATGAATTAAAATTTTTATTGATTTATAGTGTTGGTTTATGTCTTTCCCTTCTCAAGCTGTTGGGCAACAGTGCATGGATCGACAGCAACAAAGAGCAGGGGCTACACAGGCACAGCCTCGGCTTCGGCCTTAGCCTCAACCTGGCGATTTATCTGCTATACTCGGTGTATTCCTCACTTCCATTGCTATTGTCTCACTGGCAAATTCTCTCTTATTCCTAATTCGTGCTTTTACGCATATTTAGTCACTTTCAATCTGGTTTATCAGTTAATGTGTATGATATTGTGTTCTATTTCTTGGTTTTTTCGCAACACGAAACTTTTTTTTTTTACACTTGGTTGACCATTTTCGGCCAATTATATTTGATTTTATAGTCACAATTTTTTCTCATTTAGTACATTTTAGGTTTTAATGGTGACTTAAATCTTCTTTTTTTAATTGTTTGAGTTGAATCCTGTAGCTCTGTAAATATTAAGTGTTGGGTTCTCACCTGAATAAAGGGCTTTCCTTGGAGTGAAATAGTGAAATGAACAACGATTTCAATTGACTAGTTGTAAAGTTTAATTTTTTCCTAAAATGAGCAGATCAACAATATATTATCATGGGCAGTGATTTTACCCATATTTTGCTTGGTTGCTTGCCTACTAGTATGAACACTTTATTGCTTTGAAAACTCATTTACTATATTAATGCTGTGGTGGTAAGTTTCTTGTATGTATATCTGTAGTTATATTATTTTGATTGGAATTTTCTGTATTTAACTCTGAAACTGACTTGCTGGATTTAAGTAATAATTAGTTATTTTAGTGAAAGTTTGAGCATTTGTGTAGGTATGAAAGTAATATTAAGTTCATTTTGAACAATATGTTGTTTTGATGAATATAGCTTTGGAATGAATTTTCAGATGATGTCAATGCCAAACAATAGATTGTCATTGCTTCCTGGAAGAATAGACCAATCAAGTTACCCTTGTCATACCTAGAAATTATTTGGAGGGGGCAGGATCTGTTGGATGATGAACTTTGCTGTAGCTTTGTTGCAATTTTGTTTGCTGCAGAATTTTAGGCTTGGCTTCAGTAAATATAGGTTGATATTTGCAAGGCATCTTTTATACGGCTTATGTAAAAAATTTTTCTTTTTCATTTACATTGCTGGGTTTCGTTGTAGTTGCTGAGCAAGTGATAGAACACATTCAATTTTATACAACAATTATAAGTATTGACCATGAGGCAGGATACTGGAAAATTGTTGTGTTATTACCCCTCAATGGTAAAATGATTGCAATTGGTATGGTGATCACAATTGATGACTTTTGAATGAAACCATATGTTTTAATTATTTATTTATCCTGTTATTTATTTTAATAAAGCATAGTTTATTTCATTTGCATGGATGTTTATTTCACAAGATACTTATTTGAAAAATGTAAAAAAAAATGGTATATTGCTAAAAAATAAATACGTTGTTAATAAGTTGTGCTAAGCTTTTACTTTAAAACTACTTACCTTTCTTCCTTTTTTTTTTATTTGCCGTAAATTTATGCAATATATCAATCCACTTTTTTTTCGGAGATGGTACTTGTAATAAGGTTGGATGATGCACTTGGTGTAATGTACTAGATTTTGGTGGATTTTTAGGATGATATGTAAAAAATATTATGTTTGACATAGGAATAGTTAATTTGATTTATTTTCGTTAAATTGTGTTTCCTATAATTAGTTAAAATAAAATAAAAATAAATTGATTAAATTGATTTAGCGGAATGGAGAAATAAGCCTATAAATTTGTATGGGAATTAATAGAATTAAAAATGATTGTAAGGTTATTTATAAGAGCTCTTCTGAATTTAAAAGCAAATTCAGATTAGAATATTATTATTTTGTTGGTTCCTTTATTCATAATACAAATACTTCAAAAGTGATTATATTTATAAAAAATTAGAAGAAAAATGTTAACAAAATAATATTATTGAATGTCTAAAACGAACACTTGTAGTCTAAGGTATAACCATTGAAAGATTAAAATCAGTGCACTAAATTCAAGTGAAACGGTTAGATTTAAGACTAAATAAATAGTATTCATACAATGAGTGTTGTTAAATCCCTTAATATTCTTCTAATGCTTATGTTAAAGTCACTTTACAAAATGGTGGATTAAAAATTTTCGGGTGTTTGGAAAATAATTATCTAAAACATTGAATAGTAAATTTAAAACACATATATGTAACAATGAGTACCTCCGTAACAATGAACATAAACATCAAATATGAAACTTCGAACTTGAAACATAAAACAGGAATCATAAACATGAAACAGGAGCAAAATAGAAAAATTTTAAGGTATTTAAAAATTATTACATAAAACATTGAACAATAAATATGAAACACATTACGTAAAATATACAACAACGAACATAAAATATGAGTACCTCCGTAACAGTGAACATAAAACATAAAACATAAAACATGAAACATAGAACAACAAACATGAAACACAGAACGTAAACATGAAACGTGGGCAAAAAAGAAAAAATTTGGGGTATTTGAACAATTATTACATGAAACATTAAACAACAAATATGAAACATCTTACTTAAAATATGCAACAGCGAACATAAAATATGAGTACCTCGGTAACAGTGAACATACAACGTCAAACATGAAACGTAGAACAGTAAACATGAAACATGGAACGTAAACATGAAACGGGGGCAAAAAAGAAAAAAATTGGGGTATTTGAAAAATTATTACATGAAACATTAAACAACAAATATGAAACATCTTACTTAAAATATGCAACAACGAACATAAAATATGAGTGCCTCCATAACAGTGAACATACAACGTCAAACATGAAACGTAGAACAGTAAACATGAAACGTAGAACAACAAACATGAAACGTGTAACGTAAATATGAAGCGGGGGCAAAAAAGAAAAAATTTGGGGTATTTGAAAAATTATTACACGAAACATTAAACAACAAATATGAAACATCTTACTTAAAATATGCAACAGCGAACATAAAATATGAGTACCTCGGTAACAGTGAACATACAACATCAAACATGAAACGTAGAACAACAAATATGAAACGTGGAACGTAAACATGAAACGGGGGCAAAAAAGAAAAAAATTGGGGTATTTGAAAAATTATTACATGAAACATTAAACAACAAATATGAAACATTAAACAACAAATATGAAATATCTTACTTAAAATATGCAACAGCGAACATAAAATATGAGTGCCTCCATAACAGTGAACATACAACGTCAAACATGAAACGTAGAACAGCAAACATGAAACGTAGAACAACAAACATGAAACGTAGAACGTAAATATGAAACGGGGGCAAAAAAGAAAAAATTTGGGGTATTTGAAAAATTATTACACGAAACATTAAACAACAAATATGAAACATCTTACTTAAAATATGCAACAGCGAACATAAAATATGAGTCCCTCCGTAACAGTGAACATGAAACATAAAACATGAAACTTAGAACATCAAACATGAAACATAGAACGTAAACATGAAATGGGTGCAAAAAAAAAAATTCTGGGGTATTTTGAAAAATCAGTACATGAAACATTGCACAACCAACATGAAACATATCACTTAAAATATGCAACAACGAACATAAAATATGAGTCCCTCCGTAACAGTGAACATGAAACATAAAACATGAAACATAGAACGTAAACATGAAACGGGTGCAAAAAAAAAAAATTCGGGGTATTTTGAAAAATCAGTACATGAAACATTGCACAACCAACATGAAACATATCACTTAAAATATGCAACAGCGAACATAAAATATGAGTCCCTCCGTAACAGTGAACATGAAACATAAAACATGAAACATAGAACATTAAACATGAAACAAAGAACGTAAACATGAAACAGGTGCAAAAAAAAAAATTCCGGGGTATTTTGAAAAATCAGTACAAGAAACATTGCACAACCAACATAAAACATATCACTTAAAATATGCAACAACGAACATAAAATATGAGTCCCTCCGTAACAGTGAACATGAAACATAAAACATGAAACATAGAACATCAAACATGAAACATAGAACGTAAACATGAAACGGGTGCAAAAAAAAATTTTTTGGGGTATTTGAAAAATCAGTACATGAAACATAAAACATAAAATATGAAACTTAAAATGTTAAACATGAGATAAATTTCATAGAAAATGAATAAAATTTTTATCTTTTTGTTAACACACATTTTATTTTATTTTTAAAAATATTTATAATACAAAATATTTTTTTTCATTTTTACTTTACTTGTCATTTTTTACTTGTTATTATTATTATTTTTTAAATATTATTCATTTTAAATATTTTTTATTTTAATTTATTTAAATAAAAAAAAAACATATTAATGGCAGCAACCGGCTGTAATACCGGTTGCTGCCAGTCAAAAAAGTTGTTTGGCTGCCAGATGGCAGCCAAACAACAAAGGGGTCAATAAATTGACCCCCTCTATGATACAGGGACTTTGAGTCCCCGTATCATAGCCATGTCCCCGTATAAGCAAACAGCGTGGCAAAACCAGCCAAAAATGATAATCTTAGTAATAATTATAAAAGAACAATCCTCGAACAATGATAAAATTTATTCATAGAAGTAGAGAACGCAAACAACCTAAATCCGCGGGTCAATTGTAATATTCCCCAGTAACAAATAAATTCAAGGCCCTTCTTGACATGCATGCTGCAAAACGGGGGCACAAACAAGCTAGCAGCATGGAGATGAATTCAAGGGCTTTTCGTAGAAGGAGGCGGAGAGAAGAAAGGGATAGAAGGAATCGTAGTTGGTATATTAGGGAATGAAGGGATGCTTGGAAGTGGAGGAGGAGTTGGAATTTTAGGGATACTTGGAATTGGAGGGACGCTTGGGATCGGCGGCAACGTTGGCTGCTGTGGTATCCCTGGAATTGAAGGCAAAGGTGGCAACGTTGGCAATTGCATTAGATGACGAGCTGCCAGCCCTTCATCGACTGAAGCAAATGCCAAAGCCACAAACAAAGCTAAGACGAAACAATTGCTAGAGGCCATTTTATGATGTTGTTGTTAATTAGAGGTGTTTGATAAATTTTTAATGTTTGAGTTATGGAATTAACCGAAGTACAAGACTTGGGTTTTTATAGCCAGAAACCGGCCTTCGCTTCCGGGTCAATCCGGCTGATGATTTGTTCATCGTGTATTGCGGGGAAATAAAAAAAATTAAAAAAAATTTCAAAATATTGTTTGGAATTTGATCTTGCTACTTTTGTTAGTTCACCATCTTACTCTTCCAAGCAATTGGAAAAAAAAATGTCAAATGTAGTTGTGTTTGGTGATATCCACAGATTAGCTTAACAATCAACATTAAAGTCAACAAAATTAGGCTGTTACTTATTACAAACTTATTTTGACATCCATTTGGCCAGAAACCATATGTTTTAAATTAAAAATATTTCTTCTAGTAGGTTGCTGAAATCAGAATCATATTCTGTATTTTATTAATTTAATTTCTGCTTATTTTCCGCAATAAGTAAGAAGTAATCTTACGGATGTATAAATATATACATTATTTTAGTATCTCTCAAGTTTGTTAGGTCACAATACTCAACTAATTAGTTTGACAAATTAATTTGGTTACATAATAAAGAAACGTACCCAGTGAAGTAAAATTATCCAACCGTTAAAATAACCAGAATGTTCTTAACGAATTTCATTTTAAATTAATGTCTTGTAGATCACACGTTTTCCAGAAATTTTATGATCAATACATGAACTTTAGTTATCACGCATATCACCTGATCCTTAACTCACCTTAACTTTCACTTTTCACCTTAACAAATACATAAATCTAATTGGTAATTGATTAAAAAATAATAATTAAAAATAGATTTAAATTATACGTGATTAATTAATTAATTTCCCTGCAGACGCTCCTTCTAATTATGCACACTCGCTGTCCTTGGGTCTCTATGTTTTTATCTCCCTGCCGGCTTCTATCAATCACATGGTCATGCATGATATATATGGGGTTACTTATCCCCGATTAGTTGTCTTACCCCTCTCTAAGGGATCCCTATGTACTAAAAAAAAATTAATAATATACTAACTGCACCCGATGAATAGAAAGATCCATTTTCACTAACATATAACTAAGTACAATTTATTTTTGTCCGTACGGAGAGGTTATTTCAACTTAAATATTTAACTTAAAATCTTAACATAAATTTTGAACCATTGATTTCATGCAATCTAATAGTGACATTAATGATGTAGGCAAAACTAATGGAGCCTATTCTAACCCTCCCCAACAAAAAAAAAAAATTATTTCATTACAAAAATGGCCTTATTGAACTGATATAGAATTTTGTATTTTTCAGTTATCCCCCCTCTTTGATTATCGTCAAATTTTAGAGTTCATGATTATCCATATTAAAAGAGAAATTGCTGAAAATATCAACATAGATGACGATTTTTCTTTCTAAAGAAATCCTAGGATACAACTTCGATAATGTTTCTTTTTTATCACATTGCACTTTCATTTTTCTATTTTTTTTTCTTTTTTAGATACTGTATGTCAATAAAGGTTCATTTAATAAAATTCTCTCGTAAATAGAAAAACATTGAACTAGGGTAAAAAAAAAATATATCACCCACCTAAAAGATGTTGCTAGCTTCACCACTGCATCCACCATTAGATCACATGAGATTAATAACTCAAAATTTGTGTAAAAAATTTTAATTGAAATAATCTAACCATAATATAGAGAATTTACTGATAAAATAAATTAATCGTTTAACTAACTCCCAAAAATTCTGAAACGACATCCAACTGAATCTATAATATATAACCATACACTGGATCTTAATTAGCACAAGTTGTTGGTTGATTGTATAATGACCATGTTTTAATATGTTGAATTTTTGCATCAAACCATATATTGCCGCAATGCTCACGCTGGTAAGATTGCAATTCAAAGTAGAGAAAAGTATGATGAATGAATTCAAGACGAAATTGGAAAAAGAGAATAAATTAATGCCATTAAATTTGACATTCATTAGGAAATAAAATTCAACTTGATCAAATCCTGATACTAAGTCGATTTTGGAAGCTGCTAACGCCAAAAGAAAATAAATAATGTTAACTTCAGAAAAACGTAATGGTCTACGTGGAATTAGTAGAAGTAATAGGTTCAACTAACAATGAAATTACAAAACCAAGCATTTATTTATTTTTTATTAACATTTTGGTCATACCAACCCAAGCTTGAAACCCTCTATTCCACACTTCCCACATCTATAAAAACCTCAAAACGCATCAAAATTAATGCACAAACAAACTTGCACCCATATCTACTGATTGTAACAACCAAATATATATATCTTTCATCTCTTAAAGCATTATTCGCCACTAGTTATATACATATCAACAATGGCATCCTTCTCTTTCTCATCCGTTATGCTACCACTTTTGCTAATCGCTTTATCGTCAATGAGCTTTAACATTGATTTGATCGCTGCTCGCCATCTTCTAGAGGCAACGGTTCCAGAAATCCCCAAGCCTAAATTGCCTAAGGTTGAATTGCCACCGTTACCAAAACCTGAAATACCACAAATTCCAAAGCCTGAATTACCTGAGATTCCAAAGCCTGAGCTTCCTAAAAAACCTCAATTACCAGAGATTCCAAAGCCAGAACTACCGAAGAAACCTGAATTACCTGAGATTCCAAAGCCTGAGTTGCCAAAAGAACCAGAATTGCCAGAGATTTCGAAAGCTGAGGTGCCAAAAGAGCCTGAAGTACCTGAACATCCGAAGCCTGAGTTGCCCAAAGTGCCTGAGGTGTCAAAAGAGCTCGAAGTACCTGAAATTCCAAAGCCTGAGTTGCCCAAAGTGCCTGAGGTGCCAAAAGAGCCCGAAGTACCTGAACATCCGAAGCCTGAGTTGCCCAAAGTGCCTGAGGTGCCAAAGGAGCCCGAAGTACCTGAACTTCCAAAGCCTGAGTTGCCCAAAGTGCCTAAGGTGCCAAAAGAGCCCGAAGTACCTGAACATCCCAAGCCTGAGTTGCCCAAAGTGCCTGAGGTGCCAAAGGAGCCCGAAGTACCTGAACTTCCAAAGCCTGAGTTGCCCAAAGTGCCTGAGGTGCCAAAAGAGCCCGAAGTACCTGAACTTCCAAAGCCTGAGTTGCCCAAGGTGCCTGAATTGCCTTCTTTCCCCCATCTACCTGAGCTTCCTAAGCCGACATTTCCCCCCATCCCGAGTCTTCCCAAGGAGATGCCAACTCACTCAACCACCAATCCTTAAATTCCATTTTCTTCAAATGCTTTCCCGAGCTTCATCTGGTTCTCTGCAGATGTATATCAATAAATTATATTTGTTGTTTCTTGTTTTGAGACTTTCCAAATTTGTGTGTTTTCCCTTTTGAGGATTCTTTTTGTTATTGTTTTTAAGTCTGGGATACGACTCGTGATGAGTTCGGCTACGCAGGACTACTGTTGTATTCATTTTTACATAATAAATTGAGTGATATATATTGTATTTTTATGTTTAGCAGTCTGATTTGAGGTTTCTGATTTTATATGTGCTCTATCACGTAATTGCATTTTATCTTCATTTTGACGTCAGTCGAAAATGTATAGGAAATTTAAAATAATGATGATTGCTGTGTCACATCGATTAAATTGGTATTTAATTTTTTGTGATTTTAAAATATACAGAAAAATAAATTAAAGAGACAACTTTTTGTTTTGTGTATTGCCGAACGTTTCAGCATTCGAAGCTAGAAAGACCTAAACAAACTTCAGCACCGCAGCGATAGTGATATTTTAGAAAAATAAACTAGGACGACCCTTTATCTGATCATCAAGGGGAGAAAAATCAGATTTATTTGCTCCCTTTGACCACACAGTCGGTTATGATTTTGTCGAACAGCAAACCGTGATGAGCTACGCGCCCAAAATAGGAATGTTTACGTGACTTTTAGACTAGAGCTGTCACTAATGTTTAATATGAAACTAATCCATCCTGAACTAGATTTACAACTTTTGTAAATGTTTTTTTGCAGAATAAATATTCTCACTTGAGACGAAATATCCCCATTACACAAGGTCCATAAAAAAAATGATTAATTTGCAGAGAGAGTTACAAAAACAAATTATTAAATTATAGAGAGAGCTTACATTAATACCAGATAAGGACAGAAGTTAGTAACTCAATTGATCAATTCTAACAAGGAACAAGAAACAAGGAGCAAAAGTGAATTATATAAAACTAGCTAGTATTAATATTCAAAAACAAAGTAATAAAATGAAATTAATTATTTTAGGCTCAAGTTCTAGCACTTGACACGTGATATTTTTTGGTCTGATTTTTTTGAAGTACACACGTGTGCATTTGATTATCCTAATTTGAGCTTTTTGTTGGGAAAAATCGGGTGGGTGAAGTAGACACGCAATTTAAATGAAATAAAAAAATAATGATCATACAGGGACACCAGAATTTATGTGGTTTGACTTTTAGCCTACGTCCATATATTGTCAGATATGCTAGAATGCATTTACTTATGCTGTCAAATATGCTAAACTTTAATCTATGCTGTTTACTTGTAGCACAGTGCTCGCAAAATGATAAGTTCACCTATTTGAGCCCTGGAAGCAACTTTTGCCCAGAGAGAATCTCCAAACCTTGTTTCCACATGTGGCCAAGTTTGAGATGCACATCATTGTCGATTCTTCTCCATTTGACGCAAAACAAGTAGTAGCTTCTTGCAATGTTTCCCCTTTAAGCATGAATAAATTGGCACATATATTTTCCGCCTCCATCAATACAAGCGCACTTCTGACAATATTCATGATCCCATTTTCCACCTGTGTTTTACAGCCAAGACTATCTATTTGTCCTAAAGACAATAGATTTTTTTTCATACCTTTGACATGCAGTACCTCCTAAATAGTGCAAATATACCATCAAATATTTTTATTTTGATAGAACCAACACTAGCAGTCTCCAAGGTATGATTATCACCCATATATACCGATTCTCCTAAGCTAGGTTCATATTTGTGGGACTATTCTCTCCGAGAGGTCCTGTGCCAGTAGCTATTGAGTCTATAAACCAGACGTCAGATAGTTTTTTTTTTGCCTTCTGCAACCATAACTGCCTCGTTGTATAAAACGTCATCATCATATGAGGTACTTACTACACACCCCTAAGCATTTGATGACTTAGGATCTTTACCCTCTCCTTTCTACTGGTAACTCCAACACTCTTTCTTGACATGCCATATTTTTCCACATTTGTAGCATCTGATTTTCTTCTTACTTCTTAAATTTGATCTACCATGATTGTGACTCCTACTAGGACTACGTTTCACTGACCTCCCTCTCATCATCATGCGCTTCCACTTGCAGCAAACTTGCTTAACTGTCTTCCTAGTTTTTGCGCCTACTCTCTTATTCTAATACAGAGGCTGTAACATCATCGAAGACTAAGTACTCCATAAGGATATTGTTCATCAAGTTGATGATGAGTTGATCATATGAGTCAGGTAAACTTTAAAGTAGAAGGTCTGCACGTTCAATTTCCTTTATTTTATACCCAACGTCGTAAGTTGTGAAAATAGAGTTTTAAGAGTGTTGATATGGTCGGTCATCGTTATGGTTTCCGCAATTCGAAAAGTATAGAGTCTCCTCTTCAAAAAGATATTGTTGTGTAGTGACTTGGCCTCATACAATTTTGTGAGAGTATCCCAAATACATTTCATTGTCTTTTCCTCCGCCACACTAGATAACACCCCATCTGAGTGCCAGGTGTAGATCAACAATTGCATTGCTGTCAATTCATTCCACTTGTCACCAGTGATTTTTGCAGGCATTTCCCCAATTATTTTTGAGCAATTATTTTTCCTCAAGACTAGGTACTCCGTAAGGATACTGTTCATCAAGTTGATTATACGAGTCAGGTAAACTTTGAAGTAGAAGCTCTGCACATTTAATTTCCTCTACTTTATGCCAAACATCGTAAGTTGTGAAAATAAAGTTTTAAGAGTGTTGGTATGGTCGGTCACCGTTTTGGTTTCCCCCATTCGAAGAGTATAGACTCTCCTCTTTAAGAAGATTTTGTTGTGTAGTGACTTGATCTCGTATAGTTTTGTGAGAGTATTCCAAATACCTTTCATTATCTTTTCCTCTGCCACACTAGATAACACCCCATCTGAGTGTCAGGTGTAGATCAACAATTACATTGTTGTCCATTCATTCCACTTGTTACCACTGATTTTTGCAGGTCTTTCCCCAATCACTTTTAAGCAATTATTTTTCCTCAAAATTGCCCGCATCTTTATTTTCCATAATGAGAAATTGTTCCCATTGAACTTCTTAATTTCAAACGTTGCTGTCATTTTGTTAATACCGCACACAAGTTAGTGTACCTCCTTGAATAGTTATGAGTGATCACACGTGTGAATATGCACACTACAAAAGTTCCCAAGAAAGACTGGAGGGGTCACAACGATCCCACTTAAAATCCAAACTTCTTAAACTCTTATTGCCTTTATGACAAAATTTTCCTAGATATGTACAAGACCACACAATTACTTTCACTCACATCACTATTCCCTACTTTGTACTGCAGAATTCTTGGATCGCTCCCATCGTTTCATGTGAATAATGCCGTATACGTGAATAGTATTGTATATGTGAATAGTATCATATATGTGAACAATACCTAACTCCAAAGATTTGCAACCAATGGCTCTGATACCACTTGTTAGGAAAATTCAGCGGGTGAAGTAGACACACAACTAAAGTGAAATTGAAAAATAATTATCATACAACAACACCAGAATTTACGTAGTTCAGTTTTTAGCCTACGTCCACATGCGAAGACAGAAGAAAATATTTTACTAGTAAAAATGAGTTATAAGTATTATAGTATTTTTGTCTCACAGCCCAAAACTCCAGTACACCGAAACTCTGAAAAACACTAGAACTAGAGCACAAAGCTTTCAACACTCTCAACTTACACCTCTTGGCACTCTCACTCTCACCAAAGAAAATGAGATGATTTAAGAGGGCAAATGAAGCCTTTATTTATAGGCCAGGTAATGTCTAAAAATCAAGGATGGTGGGCATTAAAATAATGTAAATTTTCTCTGAACCTTCTACTTTGGTGCTAGAGTCAAAAGCTATATTCCTCTCACTTACTCATGTCTCCCACTTACTCAATAATTTTATGACGAGAGTCAAAAGTTGCATGCTAACCACATGCAATTTTTGCCACATGCATACATATGTTCAACACTTTTACCTGAGTAAATATAAATTGGTAATTGACTTTTACATAATTCGTTAAGATTCTTGGCGAAAAAACGGTGCCCCAAGTACTACATATCAAAATTGTGGCCAACAAACAGGAGATCTTACATAAAATATGATCAAATGACACGACGTTGATTCGTACGTAAATATGCTTTTGATTTGTTCATGATTAATATTGATGAGACACATTTGACCAACCACGACAATGTTTGAAAATAACCAATGCATAATGGATAACATGTGCTTCCAACCACAACAAATAGTTAATCTGGCTTAAAATCTCAATCATAGAGCGTTCAATCTTCTTTCTTGTAGCATTCAAATACAAGGAGAAGACAATCTGATAAATTAATTGAAGAGGAAAAGATGGGAATAAGAGAAACGACATGTGGCTGTTAACATCCATTAGGAAATGAATTCAATTACGTATTAGTTTGTTTTCGAGAAGGAAAGCTACAAATGCTAAAAGGTTGACTCTTAAATAAAAATAAAAATAAATTAATTAATAAGATTTAATTTAGCGAAGCTTATGTCATTTGGTGTTTTATGACATATATATGACCAGAAAGTTATAAAATAATGTTAATTTTATTATTATTATTAACTCAGGCATACATTAAAATTCGAACTCAAGGTTTGAGCCTTAGAAAGGCCGTTCCTTCCCATAGGAACTGGCTTCAATAATCTTAAATAATTTACAGAAAAGTATTGAATAAAATAATCATTCAGAGGTTGTTATTTTAACCATTTACCTTTTTTTTTTCACAGGGGATATATGAAAAGATAATGAATAATCCCTTAATATAACAATTAATTGCAATATAATTGCTTATATAACATATTATACAATGATATATAATCGTTATGACGTACGTGGAATTAGCAGAAGTGAGAGGTTGATGAACTAACAAGACATAAATTTCTTACCAAGTACCAACCCAAGCTTAATTTATGTATATTTTACTATTTTAGTCATACCTACCCAATCTTGAAACCCTCTATTCTACGCTTCGCCACACCTATAAAAGCCTCATAACACATGAAATCAATGCATAAACACATTTGATCCCTTCTCTTTTGATTGTTATTACCGCAACACAATATATGTTTCATCTCTTATAGTCTTATTCGGCAATAGTTCAACCATGGCGTCCTTCTCTTTCTCATCCGTTATGCTACCACTTTTGCTAACCGCTTTATCGTCAATGAGCTTTAACATTGATTTGATCGCTGCTCGCCATCTTCTAGAGGCAACAGTTCCAGAAATACCCAAGCCTGAATTGCCTGAGGTTGAATTGCCACCGTTACCAAAACCTGAACTACCACAAATTCCAAAGCCAGAACTACCGAAGAAACCTGAATTACCTGAGATTCCAAAGCCTGAATTGCCAAAAGAACCTGAATTGCCAGAGATTCCGAAACCTGAGGTGCCAAAAGAGCCTGAAGTACCTGAACTTCCAAAGCCTGAGTTGCCCAAAGTGCCTGAGGTGCCAAAAGAGCCCGAAGTACCTGAACATCCGAAGCCTGAGTTGCCCAAAGTGCCTGAGGTGCCAAAGGAGCCCGAAGTACCTGAACTTCCAAAGCCTGAGTTGCCCAAAGTGCCTGAGGTGCCGAAAGAGCCCGAATTGCCTTCTTTGCCTCATCTACCTGAGCTTCCTAAGCCCACATTTCCCGCCATCCCGAGTCTTCCCAAGGAGATCCCAACTCACTCGACCACCAATCCTTAAATTTCATCTTCTCCAAATGCTTTCTCGAGCTTCATCTGGATGTATACTAATAAATTATATTTGTTGGTTCTTGTTTTGAGACTTTCCAAATTTGTGTGTTTTCACTTTTGAGGAGTTTTTTGTTATTGCTTTTAAGTCTGGGATACGACTCGCGATGAGCTCGGCTCCATCTCCACAGGAGTACTGTTGTATTCATTTTTACATGATCTATTGAGTGATATTTATTGTACTTTTTGGTTTAGCAGTCTGATTTGAGGTTTCTGATTTTATGTGCTCTATGACATATATTACATTTTATCTTCATTTTGACTTTAGTCGAAAACGTATAGCAAAATAAAAGAGACATTTCATATCTCTGCAGGGTTCAAGCTCTACGTTCACTAAACAAACATCAGCATCGCAGCAGCATTGATATATATATATATATATATATACGTAAAATGAACTACTGCACTGTCTCCTTGTCTAAGGTTTAAAATGATGATGATTGCTGTGTCACATCGATTAAATTGGTATTTAATTTTTTGTGAGTTTAAAATGTACAGCAAAATAAGTTAAAGAGACATCTTTTTGTTTTGTGTATTGCCGAACGTTTCAGCATTCGAAGCTAGAAAGACCTAAACAAACTTCAGCATCGCAGCGACAGTGATATTTTAGTAAAATAAACTAGGACGACCCTTTATCTGATCATTAAGGGGAGAAAAATCAGATTTATTTGCTCCCTTTGACCACATAGTCGGTTATGATTTTGTCCAACAACAAACCGTGAAGAGCTACGTGCCCAAAACAGGAATGTTTACGTGACTTTTAGACTACAGCTGTCACTAATGTTTAATATGAAATTAATCCATCCTGAACTACATTTACAACTTTTGTAAATGGTTTTTTGCAGAATAAATATTCTCATTTGAGACGAAATATCTCCATTACACAAGGTCCATAAAAAAAAATGATTAAATTGCAGAGAGAGTTACAAAAAAAAAAAAATAAATTATAGAAAGAGCTTACATTGATACCAGATAAGGACAGAAGTTAGTAACTCAATTGATCAATTCTAACAAGGAACATGAAAAAAGGAGCAAACGTGAATTATATAAAACTAGCTAGTATTAATATTAAAAAACAAAGTAATA
This sequence comes from Citrus sinensis, assembly GCF_022201045.2. NCBI lineage: Eukaryota > Viridiplantae > Streptophyta > Magnoliopsida > Sapindales > Rutaceae > Citrus > Citrus sinensis. The sequence continues at coordinate 11,200,553 of NC_068563.1, read as the reverse complement.
ATAAAATGAAATTAATTATTTTAGGCTCAAGTTCTAGCACTTGACACGTGATTTTTGTGTCTGATTTTTTTAAGTACACACATGTGCATTTGATTATCCTGATTTGAGCTTTTTGTTGGGAAAAATCGTGTGGGTGAAATAGACACGCAATTAAAATGAAATTGAAAAATAATGATCATACAGGGATACCAGAATTTACGTGGTTCAGCTTTTAGCCTACGTTTATGGGCAAGGGCTGAAGGAAATATTTTACTAGTGAAAAGAAGTTACAAGTGTTGTAGTGTTTTGTCTCATAACCCAAAACCCCAATATACCCGAACTCTCAAAAACAATAGAACTAGAGCTCAAAGCTCTCAACACTCTCAACTTGCGCCTCTTGGCACTCTCACTTGAATTGGAGAAAATGGGATGATTGGAGGGTAAATGAAGCCACTATTTATAGGTCAGGTAATGCCCAAAAATCAACAATGCTAATAATAGAAAATTTCTCTCAACTTCCACTTTGGTTCGACTTGTGCTTTGTATTCTTTCAACACTGGAAATGCATCTGACTTTTTCTTGATTGGATACTCCTAACATCGTCTGGACTATTCATCAATGAAAGTCACCACGTACTTTGAACCTCCCAAGGACTTATCCGGCAATTCCCAAACATCAAAATGAACCAAATCTAGAATGCATTTAGTTATGGTGTCAGATCTGTTGAGCTTTAATCTATGTTGCCTACTTGTAACACAATGCTCATAAAACGATAAGTTTGCCTATTTAAGCCCTGAAAGTAACTTCTGCCCAAAGAGAATCTTCAAACCTTGTTTCGACATGTAGCCAAGTTTAAGATGCTACATCATCGCCAACTATTCTCTCTTTGACGCAACACAAGCATTAACTTCTTGCAGTGTTTCCCCTTTAAGCATGAATAAATTAGCACTGATCTTTTCCACCTTCAGCAATACAAACGCACTTCCGACAATCTTCGTGATCCCATTTTCCACCTAAGTTTTACAACCAAGACTGTCTATTTGTCCTAAAGACAATAGATTTTTTTTTCATGCCTTTGATATGACATACCTCCTGAATAGTGCAAACTATACCATTAAACATTTTTATTTTGATAGAACCAACGCTAGCAGTCTCCAAGGTATGATCATCACCCATACATACAGATCCTCCTAAGATAGGATTATATTTGTGGAACTATTCTCTTCGAGAGGTCATGTGCCAGTAGCTCTTGAGTCTATAAGCCAGACGTCAAATAATTATTTTCTGCTTTCTGCAACCATAACTGCCTCGTTGTATAAAATGTCACCATCATCTGAGGTACTTACTATACACCCCTAAGTATTTGATGACTCAGGATCTTTACACTCTCTTCTTTTCTGTTAACTCCAACACTCTTTCTTGACATGTCCTATTTTGCCACATTTGTTGCATCTGATTTTCTTCTTACTTCTTGACTTTGATCTACAATGATTGTGACTCCTACAAGGACCATGTTCCACTAATCTCCATGTCACCATCGTTAGTGCTTCTGCTTGCAGCGAACTTGCTTACCTGTCGTCCTAGTTCTTACACCTACTCTCTTATTCAAATGGAGAGGCTGCAACATCATCAAAAACTAAACACTCCATAAAGATATTGCTCATAAAGTTGATGATGAGTTGATCATACGAGTTAGGTAAACTTTGAAGTATAAGCTCTGCACGTTCAATTTCCTCTATTTTATGTCCAACGTCGTAAGTTGTGAAAATAGAGTTTTAAGAGTGTTGATATGGTCGGTCATTGTTGTGGTTCCCGCTATTCGAAAAGTATAGAGTCTCCTCTTCAAGAAGATATTGTTGTGTAGTGACTTGGTCTCGTACAGTTTTGTTAGAGTATCCCAAATACCCTTCACTGTTTTTTCCTCCGCCACACTAGATAACACCCCATCTGAGTCCCAAGAGTAGATCAACAATTGCATTGCTGTCAATTCATTCCATTTCTCACCAGTGATTTTTGCAAGTCTTTCCCCAAACTACTTTTAGGCAATTATTTTTCCTCAAGACTAGGTACTCCGTAAGGATATTGTTCGTCAAGTTGATTATACGAGTCAGGTAAACTTTGAAGTAGAAGCTCTGCATGTTCAATTTCTTTTATTTTATGCCAAACATTGTAAGTTGTGAAAATAGAGTTTTAAGAGTGCTGATATGATCGGTCGCCGTTGTGGTTTCCCCCATTCGAAGAGTATAGAGTCTTCTCTTCAAGAAGATTTTATTGTGTAGCGACTTGGTCTCGTACAGTTTTGTGAAAGTATCCCAAATACTTTTCACTGTCTTTTCCTCTGCTACAGTATATAACACCCCATCTGAGTGCCAGGTGTAAATCAACAATTGCATTGCTGTCCATTCATTCCACTTGTCACCAGTGATTTTTTCAGGCCTCAAAATAATTGCTTTTAAGCAATTGTGGAAAATGAAGATTGCCCGCATCTTCATTTTCCATAACGAGAAATTGCTCTTGTTGAACTTTTTAATTTCAAACTTTGTTGTCATTTTGGTAATACCGCACACAAGTTAGTGTACCTCCTTGAATAGTTATGAGTAATCACACATGTGAAAATGCACATCAAGAAAGTTCCTAGGAAAGACTAGAGGGGTTGCAACGATCTCACTTAAAATCCAAACTCCTTAAACTCGTATTACCGTTATGACAGAACTTTCCTAGATATGTACAAGACCACACAATTACTTTCATTCACATCATTATTCCCTGCCTTGCACCATAGAATTCTTAGATCGCTCCCATCGTTTCGTGTGAATAGTGCCGTATACGTGAATAATATTGTATGCGTGAACAGTACCTGACTCCAAAAAAATACAACCAATGGCTCTGATACCACTTGTTGGGAAAATTCAGTAGGTGAAGCAGACACGTAACTAAAGTGGAATTAAAAAATAATGATCATACAGGAACACCAGAATTTACATAGTTCGGCTTTTAGCCTACGTCCACATGCGAAGACAGAAGGAAATATTTTACTAGTAAAAATGAGTTACAAGTATGATAGTATTTTTGTCTCATAACCCAAAACCCTCGTACACTCAAACTCTCAAAAACACTAAAACTAGAGCACAAAGTTCTCAACACTCTCAACTTATACCTCTTGGCACTCTCACTCTCACTAGAGAAAATGAGATAATTCAAGAGGGAAAATGATGCCTCTATTTATAGGCCAAGCAATGCCTAAAAATGTGGGCATTAAAATAATATAAAATTTCTCTCAACCTTTTACTTTGGTGCCAAAGTCAAAAGTTATATTTCTCTCACTTACTTATGTCTCCCTCTTACTCAATAATTTTATGAGAAGAGTCAAAAGTTACATGCTAACCACATGCACATGTTCAACACTTTTACCTGAGTAAATATAAATTGGTAATTGACTTTTACATAATTCGTTAAGATTATTGACGAAAAGACGATGTCCCAAGTCCTAATATTTAATTGTACAGTTGATTGCAGTTTAGCTATATACTAAAGGATGTCGTTTGGTCAAGCTTCATTCAAAATTGTGGCCAACAAACTGAGATCTTATATAAAATATCATCAAATGACACGACGTTGATCTCCATTTTTTTAACACAATATCACATAACTAAACAAAAGAATTCATACGTAAATATCCTTTTGACTTGTTTATGATTAATATTGATGAAACACATTTGACCAACCACAACGTTTGAAAATATTCAATGCATAATGGATAACATATGCTTCACTACTAGAAAAATGAGTTTTACTGACACTAATTTAGCGTCAGTAATTACTTTTATTGACACTTGTTAATTGTGTCAGTGTTGCTCAAGCCAGAACACACTGACACTAATTTTTGGTGTCAGTGATTTTTGTGTCAGTAATTTGTTTCACTATAGTATCACTAAAATAATGATACGATGATGTTGGTATTTAATGATATTATTTACACGTCAGTAATTTATGTGACTATAGTATCAGAAACTGACTCGATAATATAAAAAATTCTTATTATTATTTTAAATAGGTAGTGTTAGTATTTAGTAATGTTATGCTGCTTTTGGTTAATAGTATATTTTTATTTTAATTATATTTTTCGTGTTTGTTGTACAACCAAAAGAAAACTCGAAATATATTTATTATTAAATATCTTGCAACACAATTCATATAATAAACATCTCAAATAGATCACATAAATTCACACAATTCAACTACATCACTATATGTAAAAGACTTAACATATGTATCAAATTAAATTTTCAACAATCTCTAAACAACAAGTGCTAACTACTACTCAATTAAGTTTCCAACCTAAAATAAAATAAATAAATAAAACACAAGGTCACTCAATATCCATCCACGGCTTCATTTTTTTCCCACCTACAAATGCATAAAATCAATTAGTATACTGTGAAAAATAAATCTTAGTTATTTTGAAGCAAAAATACTCATAAATTACTTCAATATGGAAGAGTAGGATTAAAAGAAGCATGTTAAGGAATCAGAAAAAGAAATTGTAGAATGTATACGTTCCCAAGTTAATTACAGCCTGCAATAATGATACCAAAATTGCTTCACCAAAAGTATAAAGAGAACACTTAATAAGTACATCAATATTCAGTAATGATGACATGAGCGATGGTGTCTACAACTTGACGAGCATAAGTTATTTTTTTTGTAATCTATTTCATTGTCTAAATTGAAAGTAAACAATACTATAATATATGATCAAATACATTAAGTTAACAAGCACTATAACATTTATAGTGCCCACATTCAACGAAAGCCATAAATTGAAAAAAAAAAAGATATTTAATGACCTTAAAGATGAAAAATAAAAATTAACAAAATTTAAACGACTAGTGAAGAAATTAACCAAGCAGAGATGAAAAACAGAAATAGAAGGCCACTATAAGCCAAACATTACAAATCAGGTTGCTTTTTAAGACATGAACCCAGTTTCCAATTACAGTACTTTGCAATTCTTTAAAAAAAAAAAAAAGGGTTTCCCAATTACTAAATCTTTTTAGGTTTGAAGTGGATTGATAATTAAATTGACGAAAGAAAGGAAAGTGGAGCAAAAATTAGATTCAAGTATGGGTCAAGTAAAAAAGTAAAAGATAAAAACCAGATTCAGTGCAAACCTGGGTTTCAAACGATTAGCAAAGGAACAACTTTTTCTTTCTTCAATCTAATATTCTTCTTCGAACATGGAATACTAACAAAATACAATTAGTAATTCATAAACATATAGTAAAATGAGATAGGTATTTTTTGAGAGGAGATTGAGAAATACATATTTGATTGAAGAAAGAAAACACAAAAAAAAAAAATCGACCAGGTTTCCTCAAAGAAAAGCAAAATGGGAAAATGGGGGAATAGTCTATAGAAAAACCAACCCACGGCCCTTGGAGAACCATCCTTCTTCTGAGCAAAAATCTATACAAGATTAGCCCAAACCTCCAATATAGTAAAATGGGTTCGATGGACTATTTCTAATCTTTATTTGCAAAGTAAAGCTAAAATTAGAATTGTCTACTAACAACCTTCCTATAGTTTGCCCACTATATTATTACTATATTATTAGATGTTCTCAATTAAACATGTGAATAATATATATATATATATTATTTTCATAAAAGGTAATTAATAGAGAAACTTCTCTGTAGTATTTTCATACCTGTGCCAAAACAGAGAAGAGAAAGAAATGGTGTCTGACCTCGGTGGTAAAGGAACTGCTATGGTAAAGGAACGAACATGGATGAAAATAAACTTGTGCAAACGGAGCCACTAGCATTTTGCAAGAATTAAAGATTTTGGGTGAAATCCTCTCTTATAAACATTTATTTGTATTGGGAGCATGCATACTTCCGAGTATGATATAATTCTATAAAATTTAGACTCCCGATACATAGATAACACGTATTAGCATTAATTAAATGGAAGCATCAACAATAATCAATAAATCATTATGGAAAAAAAATTAAAAATGAAAGGAGCTGAGGCACACCATTGTGATGCAAGATTGACAATCAAAAGAACCTTTCCCTTGTAGATGCTAAGATCAACATCCTGTCCCTTAGCATCCTGCAAATAAGATAAATTTTTATAAAAATTAAAAAATATATTTGTCAAATCCCAAATTGAATTAAAAATCAAAGAAAGGGAAAGAAAATGAAAGGAACACAAATAATAAAAATAAAGCTGAATTTAACAATGAAATCTTGAACAGAAGTTTTCAATTGGCTTGTCATTATATGATCCGATTTCAAAGTGAAAAAACAAGGCCTTGAAACCAAAGAAATTGGCTTAGTTTTTTATGGTCTCAAAAGGGTTTGCTTATAATTCCAAGTGAAATGTTTTGTCAAAAAGGCTGAAGCTTGTCGTGGCGGCAGAGGAGCGGCAGCAGTGACCAAGACGAGCATCAGCAGCGGCGTACACGAATGACAGCAGCGACATACAAAAACGTAATTAACAGATTAACTCCTCTGCAGTATTTTCATACCTGTGCCAAAAGAGAGAAGAGAAAGAAATGGTTCTTGATCTCGGCGGTAAAGGAACGGTGGCTGGCTGGGCTGAAGTTGATGTGACGGCATAAAAGCGGTAGCAGCGACGTACTAAAAGGTGGCTAGCTAGTTGTCGGTGGCTGAAGCTTGACAACAGCAGAGCAAAGGCGGCAGTGACGTCAAGGAACGACAGCCGACAACAGTGAAAGTCGAGGAGCAGCGGCCAGCAGCAGTGAAAGTCAAGGAGCAGGGGAGCAGTGGCAGCAACTTAAGAAGTGGTGTGTTTGATTATGTTAGATTTAGGGTTTCTTATTTTCATTTTATACTTTGAAAAATTATATAGTGTAGTTGTTCACATTGTAATTTAATAAAACAACAAACTATATGTTGACACGTGGTCAAGTAAAATTATTATTATTAACAACGAATTACAAGTTGACATGTGGCAAAATAAAAAATATTATTTTCAAAACTATTATTATTATTATTATTATTATTATTATTATTATTATTGTCCACAAAGTAATTGGTTCCTTACCATAGGAACTGGCTTCAATAATCTTAAATAATTTACAGAAAAGTATTGAATAAAATAATCATTCAGAGGTTGTTATTTTAACCATTTACCTTTTTTTTTTCACAGGGGATATATGAAAAGATAATGAATAATCCCTTAATATAACAATTAATTGCAATATAATTACTTATATAACATATTATACAATGATATATAATCGTTATGACGTACGTGGAATTAGCAGAAGTGAGAGGTTGATGAACTAACAAGACATAAATTTCTTACCAAGTACCAACCCAAGCTTAATTTATTTATATTTTACTATTTTAGTCATACCTACCCAATCTTGAAACCCTCTATTCTACGCTTCGCCACACCTATAAAAGCCTCATAACACATGAAATCAATGCATAAACACATTTGATCCCTTCTCTTTTGATTGTTATTACCGCAACACAATATATGTTTCATCTCTTATAGCCTTATTCGGCAATAGTTCAACCATGGCGTCCTTCTCTTTCTCATCCGTTATGCTACCACTTTTGCTAACCGCTTTATCGTCAATGAGCTTTAACATTGATTTGATCGCTGCTCGCCATCTTCTAGAGGCAACAGTTCCAGAAATACCCAAGCCTGAATTGCCTAAGGTTGAATTGCCACCGTTACCAAAACCTGGACTACCACAAATTCCAAAGCCTGAATTACCTGAGATTCCAAAGCCTGAGCTACCTAAAAAACCTGAATTACCAGAGATTCCAAAGCCAGAACTACCGAAGAAACCTGAATTACCTGAGATTCCAAAGCCTGAGTTGCCAAAAGAACCTGAATTGCCAGAGATTCCGACACCTGAGGTGCCAAAAGAGCCTGAAGTACCTGAACTTCCAAAGCCTGAGTTGCCCAAAGTGCCTGAGATGCCAAAAGAGCCCGAAGTACCTGAACTTCCAAAGCCTGAGTTGCCCAAAGTGCCTGAGATGCCAAAAGAGCCCGAAGTACCTGAACTTCCAAAGCCTGAGTTGCCCAAAGTGCCTGAATTGCCCAAGGTGCCTGAATTGCCTTCTTTCCCTCATCTACCTGAGCTTCCTAAGCCCACATTTCCCGCCATCCCGAATATTCCAAAGGAGATCCCAACTCACTCAACCACCAATCCTTAAATTTCATCGTCATCAAATGCTTTCAGGAGCTTCATCTGGTTCTCTGTAGAAGTATATTAATAAATTATATTCGTGGGTTCTTGTTTTGAAGCTATCTGTGTTTTTCCCATTGGAGGATTTTTTATTATTATTATTTTTAACTTTAGGATACGACTCGTGATGAGCGTGGCTCTGTAGGAGTACTGCTATGATCAGTTTTATGTAACATATGGAGTTTAATATATTACATTTTATGTTTCGTAATTTGATTTGAGGTTGTTGATTTTATATGTGGCTTATACATAGTTTGCTTTATCACATATATTACAGTTAATCTTCAGTTTCATGACAGTTGAAAATACATAGCAAAATAAAAAGAGGCATTCCATAGCTCTGCATGGTTCAACGTTCCACCATGTTGAAGATAGAAAGCCCTAAACAAACATCAGCGCCGCAGCGACATTGACATGTATGCATAAAATGAACTATAACCCTGTCAATATGTATAAAATGAACTATAACCCTGTCAACTTGTCTAAAGTTTTAAAATGATTATGGTGACGATAAATAATAAATAAAGAAAATCTAATCCACTGATTTTAGCTAAACCATGCAGTCTATTTTAATAGTTTCCTATGATTGAAAGGCCAACTTGGGAATGCTATTAGAATGGTCAGTAGTAATTTTCAGAGGTTATATAACACAGTCATATATTTGAAAACGATATTTCCTCATTATTATGCTCCGTTTAGTCATAATTATTACAACATGCTAACAAAAACAATTACCAATTGTAATAAACTACACTTATAACTCACCACACTTTTGAAAACTACTGTTGATGCCGAAATTCAGTTGAGTCAGTTAGCGACTTAACACAGACATCTGCACCAGCATTAAATTTATTTGTTGGGGAAGCAGCTTACAATCACTAGCAGATAACTCACAAACACCTGAAATCACAAAGAACGGTAAGAGGGGCTGGAAGTTTTTCCGGCGTGAACCCTCTGACGCTTAAGTCAGTAATTGAATATTTTTTAGAAAAAATAAATAAATTCTAATATTTTTTAATAAAGAAATAATTCAGATAAATATAATAAACAAATCAAAATTGTTCAGGAGAGTCCACCATTCTCTGAACTTTTCAGCACTTTTATAAGTATTCGGGATTATCATACCATCTTCAATGCGTTGCCGTTGCTGAGTATAATGTGCCCCTTTAATTATGAGTTAATGTGCCCGTTACAGAGTAGTTATTAAGCTGCAATTATAGCAGCTGGATGTGCGTAGACATTATAGTTGAATTTATGGGAGGAGCTTGACAATTTGTGGTTGGTTGTAGGGGTGGGCAAAATACCTGACGCGATCTGACCCGAAAAAATTCGGGTTCGGGTTGTTATTGGAACCCGAACGGGTGAAAAATTGCAAACCCGATCGGGTTGTGATCGGGTCGGGTAAAACCCGATCCGATCCGAATACCCGATCGGGTCACACAAAAAAAAAATTCACTAAACCTATAAACACATCACACATGCACACACCAGACACCACACACACGGCCACACAAAGTTACAACTCAAAAAGTCACAAAAACAAGTGGCTAAAAAAAAATTGACAAATAAAAAACAAAATATAATTATAACCCACGCACACAGGCCACAACCACACACAAACATTGAAACATATCTTCGCTGCCTTCACAGCCCTCATCCCCACAACCCTCATCCTTACACTCACGACTTCACACACACACACAAATATTGCAAAAGCCAAAAGCAAAGCGGCAGCTAGCAGCCAACACAGAGAAGAGAACGGAGGAAGCACAGCCAGCGCATGCAGCCACCTAACCCGTGACTGGATCTACTGCTCCGCGACATCCGTAGCTACCAGATCTGCTGTTGCCGGATATCTACAGGATCTGCTACTGCTAGATCCGTTGCGCTGCTATCGGATCTGCTACTGCAGCCTCCACCATCTCCGAGTTCCACCGCGAAGGCGCGAAACGGCAACCCAAATTCTTTTCTTTTTTGATGTTTTGATGGGATATAATAATATATTATATATTATCTGTTAATTGCTAAGTATATGTATTGTTAAATGTTAATAATAAAATGAGGGAAATTCTTGTATGGAAAATTTTGGAGTTTAATTTATTAAGTCTGTGGAAGCTTAAATAATAAGTATGAATTGATTTCTTTTGTTTTTTTTAATGAATAGATTAAGCAGATTAAGCATTAAAATTAAATATTTTGCATTTGATCTGTGCAGTGTTTCACCCGATCCGAATTAACCTGAATTTAACTCGATTATTTGACTCGATCCGATCCGATCTGAATATGTTCGGATCAGGTCGGATCGGGTTACAACTTCGGGTTGAGTTCGGATGAATTCTTTTCTAACCCGATCAACCCGAAATCCGATCGGGTTGATCCGAACTCGACCCGAACCCGAAAATGCCCACCCCTAGTTGGTTGAGGTTTTTGGAATAATCAACCTGGTTCTAGTCTACTCATGGTATTCTGGTTGAGGTATCTGCTCATAGCCTAAAAAATTACCACTTGATGCTCATAGCCTCAAGGATTACCACCTGGTTGAGGTGTTCTATTCATGGTCATCAAGATTACCACCTGGTCGAGGTGGTCTACACTTGGTCATCAAAATTACCACTTGGTTGAGATGGTCTGCTCAAGGTCACCAAAATTTTCTCCTAGTAGCCTATCAACCATTTGCTTATTTTTTATCTCGAGAAGATCATGATAACCTTATTTTATTTCCCAAACAACTACCTTTGAAATTCATGTAACATTCTAGTTGAATAGCATTATTTACTAAATACTTAGTATTTTTTTCTCTGACTTATTCTTTCATCACCGCGACAAAAATAGATTTAGAGACTACAATCTCAAACTATTCCGAAGGGGGATAAGTAGAGAAGCACACTTGCATATATTGTCATTCATTAAGAAATAAAAATCAATTACTATAACTAAAATTACAAGTTTTTCTAGAAAAGGAACGATTTTGATAGAAGATTGAATCTTAAAACAAAAGAGTAAAATTAACGAAATAATGCTTCTTCATCATTATGCTGATTTAAGTAATATTCATTATTCCAATATTTTAATTATAAAATTTAACAAATGATTTCCAAGGAGTCTAGTCAAATGATTTTCAAACAATTTTATTTAGATAACCACTTGAGTTCGAGAATCTTAGGCGAGGTAAAATGTTATTTTTAAACTGTAATCCCCTTTCACTACCTTCTAAAAGTACAACAAAGTAAAAAAGATATAAAACAAATATTAGTGAAACTTTAAGTCAACTAGACCTCATATGACATATGTGAACAGAAAATTGTTTATATTAAATTTTTTAAACATTCAAAAAATACTGAATAAAATCATTTGGAGACCTTTGTTTGAGGTGCTATTTAGCCACTCGCCTTAACTTTTAATTATGCGAAAACATAATTCATCATTCCTTGATAATTCATTACAATACAAATGTTTATAATTTATTAGACTAGAACGACCGTTTGTCTAATCATAAAGGGGGCAAAAAAAATCTTATTTATTTGTTTGCTTTGACCGCGCAATCGGTTATAATTTTGTTCGACAACAAACCGCGAGGAGCCACGTGCCCAAAATAAAAATGTTACTTGATTTTTGGACTGAAGCTGTTAATAATATTTAATGGTAAAAATGACTCACACCGTATGATTTGGTAAAACTGTTATGAAGAGTCCTAAATTTTTAACAAGGGATACTAAAATCCTCTTTTGGCTATAATAACTTTTGGTCTATTAACTCCAATGTTTTATAATATTAGAAATATAATAGTAAAATAGATGTAACAATATATACATTTTAAATAACTTCGATATTTAGCAAATGGGTTCGTAACCCATTATCAACCGTTCTTGAGCGCATGGGTTTGAGTTCCAACAATGATTAGGACTCAACTTCCCTTCTAATAGGAGTTTACTTGTCTCTCCAATTTTGGGAAAGAATAAATCTCCGTCCAATATTAAGTAAGGGTTGACCTTCGGACTCTTCCAAAATAGAATTATTAAAGAGAGTCCCGATTGATTTCTAATTGTAAATATTAGTAGAGCTTTAATTATAATATATTAGTATATAAAAAAATAACTTCAATATTTAATAAAATATTTTAATACTTTACAATATTATATTATATTAAACTAAATTTTTTAATAAATAGAAACATAATATTAAAATAAATATACAAAAATATAAATTATCTTCAATATTATGTAAAATAATTTTAATATTATTAATACATGAGATATATTTTATTCATTGTAAAATCTATTTAACCCGTAGACTTATTTAAATTTTTTATTAATAAATATAAATATATTATTGAAATAAATATAATAATTTGCATTTTAAAAATTATATATTAGAAATATTCTAATACTATTAGTCTATAGATAAATTAAATAATTTAAATTATATTTTCATTTTTAAAAATTAAAGTTAATTTTTTAGTTACTATCTACAAAGAGTATTATAGTAAAAAAAGGGTCTTGATTTTCCTTATTGAAAACTTAGGAGTTTAAATGATCATTTCCCCAAACCTTATGAGGGTAGGTATCAATTCCCTTTTTAATATGACACTAGTTGACCAACAAAGATAAAAATGAATTATATAAACTAGCTATAGTATAAATATTTTAAAACAACATAATAATATAAAATTAATGTTTTGTATGTGAAAATACATAAAGACTGGACTAGCCACAAATAATCCCACTATCTTGAGAGGAAAAGTAGAAAATTAGAAAATCAATTCGATTAATATAATTTGCATAAATTAACCGTATCTTTTACTAGCATAAAATACGTGTATAAGTATCTATAAAACCTTTATGGTGCGTTTACTTCAAGGAATGGGAATGGGATGGAATGAGAATGGGCTGAGAATGGGAATGGGCTAGAATAAGAATGAGATTTCAATGTTTACTTGGCAAAAATAAATGGGAATGAGAATGTGCTGGAATGCAATTGATGTGTTTAATTGGTAAAATAAATGGGAATAAAGAATGGGAATGAGAATCAATTTACCAAAATACTCATAGTATTAATAATTAATAAAAATAATTAATTTATTATTATTAACAAAATTATCATTATTGTTGTTGTTATTATTATTATTATTATTATTATTATTATTATTATTATTATTATTAAAAATAATATTAACAATAATTAATAATAACTAAAATAATAAAGTTAATAAAATTTAATAATAATAATATTATTATTATTATACAGCTTAGCAGTTTATTATTTTATACACGATCTCTAGATTTCTTTTGAGTTAACCCTTAAAAAATTTGTAAAATTAAAAAAAAGAGAAAAAAAATGTGTGTTGCTACATTTGGAGGTCGATCTAATTAGTAAATATGGAAGATTATTTAGAGCCCTAAAAGACGATGGAAAGGTCATCTTTGATCCGTTTAAGCCTTTCTAGCCATCGATTTTATGAAATATCCATAGTTAACCCTTTTGAGCTGTAAAAAAAAAAAAACATTTTCTTTGTCAAACTTATCATCTTGACCCACTTAGATTTGGAGTATTATCCAATATCTTACACGTTTCATCACCTATTTATGTTTGAGAAAAATATAAATAATTATTTTGTTCAATGAAGTTGTGCCAAAAAAAAAAAATTTGTTGTTTCAAAAAAAAAGAAGAAAAAAAATAACAATAATAGGTGAAATCCACCTTGCAACTTCCAAAAATAAATAAATAAATAAATAAAAATTTCTCTGTATTTTTCTCAAACATACACTTTGTTTTTCTTATTTCCCCTCCTTTGTTAGCCATGTTCCTAGCCTACGTTATGTCCTAATAAAAGTCCTTCTTAATTTTAGGGAACTATAATCTGAAGTAGAAGCTAGTTATATGGGCTAAAAGGTTGTAGTGATACATATAAATAAAAAGAAGAAAAAAGAAAAAAAAAATAAATTGGGTTGACTAGCATTTTTATTTGACTTGATATCGTATTATTTCTAAACTGATGGCATATTTCTTTCATCTTGGTGAGAGCATGTGATATCACTTCTTTATTATTTTCTCTCAATTACCATTCATTGGAATAACTATTTTTATTGGGTTTAATTTCTTTGTGAGAGTGTCACTACTTCCATTGAGATTTTGGGGTTTGACATGTCATTCTTGAAAGTAGCTATGACAAAGTCTACTGGACTGATTCATGTGGATGGTTGATGTGGGTGTGATGTTTCTTTAGACTGGAGATAATGCTTATACTTTTATTTGATTACTATCATTAGTCTGATTGAATAAACATGATTGTTAAAAAAAAAACATTTTGGATTTGAATTTTGTTTTTGCTTTATTTGCTAGGGACTACCAATAAGCTGGTTGGGAGGTGTGTTGAGTGTTAGAAAATATATATTTATAAAGGAGAAAATCGTCATTTTACACTTCAAGTTTTACTAACACCCTTACTTTTATGTATTTAAGCTTCTTGTCATTTAATTATGTGTGTTGTATTATAATTAAGTATTTTATGTATTTTAGGGGCATCATAGTCATTTCACAATGAACAAGAGATCAGACGGCAAAACGGACATCACTTTTGAACTCAGGACGGTCGAAAACCTTAGGAGGAGTATAAAAGAAAAAATGGCACTGTTCACATGTACGGTACTACCTACGTTACTGTTCACGACACTGTTCACATAGACGGATCGATGACGTGACATTGATCGATGATGTGGCATTGACTGATGAGGTGTCACCATCCTGTTGGACTAAAATTCTTATGCACTGTTGATTGGTGACGTGGCATCATGTTAGTGGACAAAAAATTGCGCGTACGGTACATGCATATACACAGGATTATTTTCAACCAAACCGCGTTACTGTTCAAGCCGAGTCAAATTGTGTCACTGTTCAAACCGCGTATTGTTGACTAATGACGTGGCGCAATCCTGAGCGTCCAAGCTGTTTTTAATCCGATGGCCATGATTTACTCAATGTATCTATAAAAAGGGGACATCTCCCCCCTAATTTGGCATCTCTGAATCTATTTTTGGACTCCATTTTCTGTAATTCCTTCTCCATCTTATATTTTCTATGTATTTTAATAAATTTCCATTTTGCCCCTAGTTCAATTATGAGTAGCTAATTTTCTTTCAAGCTTGAGTTGAAGGTGAAGTCTCAACATGTGTCATGGGATTTATTTGGTAAATTTATTTTCTCTTTCCCTCTAGTTTTTATGGATGTTTTGACTTCTCGTCGACAAATAATAATAATCTTGTCTAGATACCGCCCTGGTTTCACTAGCTCCCTAGTACAAGGTTATTATTATTTGGCACGATAAGCCCTTAGCACCATATTGATTAGAGCGTGGTTCATGAGGTGTGGATTCCCCCCTCATGATTTAATTGACATTAATAAGGAATATTTAGCCCAAGGTGCATGTTGATACGGATCTAAATACCCAAGTACGTCATTTCAATAGATTTCGCTTTAATTTATTCTTGTCATTTTAATTCCAATTTTAGGATAATCTAAGTAACTTTCACCACAAATCCAACCACCCATTTAGAAAAATTAATTCTACACACAATTAAAATCCACCTCCTCGTGGGATCGACACTCGTCACTATTGATCTATTCTACAATAGATTCGTGCACTTGCGAGTTCAATAAAATTTGCACAACAGTTTTGTCGGCGTAAATCCTTCGATGCTTAAGTTAGCACAAGGTGTTTACGGGAAAACTTATATGATTTGTGTTGTATAGATTAGTTGCAATATTTTTAATACGAAATATCTCACAAATTTGAATATAAGAATCTCTGATAATAGTTTGACAGAGTTTTCCCTTTACTCTCAATTTTTCTGTCCCTTTCTCCATCGGTCTCCTGGCTTCTTATAGCCATTGTCCCACGTTTTCTGCGTATTCTTCATGCCCCCCATTTTCGAGTGATGGCAGACCCTCATGGGTCTCCAACCACCGAATCGTGGGTAAGCGTGGGATGCCATGTTTTTCCCAACGGTTTGAGGCATAGCGAAACTGTAGCGATTTCGTGAGATCATGTGCTCTTTCTTTGGGTGATGAGTATCTGACCGGTATATATCTCTGGTCGGTGCTCGTCTCTAGTTGGCACATGCATGTATAAGATGTTTTACCAGGACTCTTCTTGTGCCATTCAGCTGAGGAGATTCGCCTCAGGGTGAGAGATAAGGGCATGGCCGAGCTGGTACTTTTCATTACTCAACACCAGTCCCCCAGTTTCTGGTCTTGCGAGTGAAATGAGTTGAGACTAGAAATTAAAAATTGGATCTGGCAAACCTCGGGCCACATTCCTCTGGTCCTTGTTTATTGTAATGGACCCGAGGTGATGTCTCTTGTTTAAAGAGTTCTCGGCCCAAATATGGGCCTTCGTGAACGAGTCCAATACGCTGCTGGGCTGACATCTCTCCATGCCCTTTTAATGGCCAGTGACGTGTAGCTTTTTGGCCTGTTGTTTTTTAAATTTGAAATGGCGGCTTATCTACCCTCGATATGTGGTGATTGAGCTAACATTTACGTAACTTAAACGCCTCTGTTCCCCTTTTTCGTCTTAAATCCCTAAATTGGAACTGCCATTGCGTTTCGTTATCTGTCGTTCCACCGTAAGCCAACTCCTTCTTTGGCCTTTAATCGTACTTTCCGCACCGGAGGCTTCCTTTTGCTGGGCTCTTTCTCCGTCACAGCCACGCCACCAGTGTCGATCTATTCTAGGTATCGCCTTTAAATTCTTCTCTGGTTGTTGTTACTTGGATTCTGTATTGTCCCTTTTGTACCAATATACTTGGATTTATTGTGCTTTTCCTTTTAAGATTTCACTATGTCAAACCGAAGAGGAAAATTAATTGTAGACAAGAGTGATGAAGAGGTAGAGAATTCGTACCCCAACCTTTTAAGACCCACTGGTCCTCCATACACTTCTAGTAGTGTAGGCCCCTCCTATAATATGGATACCCTTGAGTACCCTCGTCCTAAGGTCATTTTGCCTTCCCCTGATTTTGAGCCTATGGGAAACCATAGGGGTCAAGCATCAGGTTCTGGTGAAAACCATAGTCCTGAGGGGGCTGGGGACCCTGAGGAAGAGGGTGATGGTGAGGAGAGCAGTTTCGAGCTGAGCAGACCCTCTGAAAGGAGAAACCTCAGTCATATGATAGAGGCAGATGATTACGTCATTGACTATATTACTTGTGCCACTACCTACACTAACCTATTAAAGCTTAGGAACCTTTATAACATCCCTGAGGACGCCATCCTTGCTATCCCTAGGAAATGTGATGTTCACAGTCGGCCTCCTAAGGGGTATGTAACGCTGCATCTAGAGAGCTTCAAGTTAGGGGCTCGATTACCCCTTCAACTTTATTTCGCCAGGATATTGGGTGGCATGCATCTAGCTCTAGGTTAGCTTCAGCCGAACGGGTGGAGGGTTCTTTCGGCCTTGTTTGTGCTATGGGAAAGGTGTGGGCTCGAGGAGCCTTCCCTCAAGGAGGTAAAACATTTGTACTAGCTGAGGAGCAGCCCAAAGGAAGCAGGCTGGTACTACTTCATGTCAAGCTCTGCGAAGAGGAAACCTATCACCGGCTTTCCCTCATCGTGTAAAAACTAGAAGAATAAATTTTTCTTTGCTGGGGGAAATTGGTGTCCAGCGAGCCATTCGCTTGGTGGTGATATTCACCTTCCAACGCGTTTTGTCACCCCCATGTTGTTTATTATTCTATACACTTTACGTCTCTGGTTGTCACTTATTTGGCTCTATAACCTTGTTTGTTCTTTCAGATTCGTGAGGCCTGATCAAGAGACTCGACGACGATCCGCTACTCAAGGTAGAAACTGCTCTGGTGAACGCATCTACCTGCTACGATCTCCTGTCGTCAACAAATCTTGTTGGGTCTTGCTTAGTGGACGTAGCTACCGAGATAGATAACAAGATCCTTAGTGCTATGTCGAAGAAACGTGCTCAGGGGTCAGGTAGCTCCAGCAATCCCCCTCCTCCCTTGAAGAGAGCCAACGTTAGTTCTTCTAAGGCTCCTACTCCTGCTCTGCCCCCTCCTCCACCTTGAAAGAATGACGGGGAGAAGGTTTACAACAAGAGTCCTGAGGTCAGCGCTCAATCTAGAGATCGATCATCTCCTCTTCTGCCTCGGGACCAAGGTGACTGTTTGACCCCCTACTAGAGGGACTATAGCAAGTCAATGGGACCCAAAATGGTCAATAATATTGAGAACATGAATCTTAGCGAATTGGCTGGTTCTATTCAGAGGGTCTCTTTTAAGCTGGCTACTTTGGTTTCTTGCTACAAGAACAGGTCCACGCGCCAGGAGAGGAGGCTTCAAGCGGACAACTAGGACTTAAAAAAAAAGGTTGAGTCCGCTAATCGTTCGAAGGAGAAGCTGCTCAATTTGCATAAGCAGATCATAGACCTGGAGGAGAAGGTGGCCATTGCTGACTTGAAGTCTGATCTCCAGGCTACACAAAGTGAGCGAGATACTTTGAAAACGACCTACGAGGAACAAATCAAGTCCTTAGATGAGCAGGTTGTCGAGCTGAAGGGCAAATCTGCTGAGGTGGACGACCGGCTGGATGCAGAAGATAATTCTGGGCTCGCCTTTAGCTATAAGTGCATCATGTTTGTGCTCAAAGAAGAATATCCAGAGCTCAACATGAGCAAGCTGGAGGCGAGAGTGCATAAGTATATGGTTGAGTCAGATCAGGGGGATAAGGACCAGGGGGACCAGGATCAGGTTGAGGCTCCTTCAGGTGGGGGACAGGAGAAGGAAGCAGGGGATCATGCTTTGGGAGCAGGACAGGGGTCAACATCTGTTCCTCCAGAAGTTGTTGATCCTTCTCATTCCGAGATTGCTGATCCTTCTTCTACGGAGGCTGCTGAACCCCACAATCCCTAAACTTGCTTTCTATGTAAATTTTGAATTTTTGTTTATTTGCAAACGTTTGACCGTTTATAAACTTTTGATGCTTTCCAGCTGCTTTTTTACCATGATTATGTTTATGAGTTGTTTATGCAAATTACCTTGAAAGATATGTCTGCTTGTCTTTGAGTGATCGAGAAGAAATAGGCGATCTCTTGCCTTAACGATTTCATAGACTTTTGCTTACTAGTCCTTTGGACGATCGAGCAGGAATTGGCACATGTTCCTCTTAGTAAAATTTTGTAGAATTTGCCTGTTGGTCCTTTAGGCGACCGAGCATGAATAATTTTAAGGAATTTTCATGTTGGTCCTTTAGGCGACCGAGCAGGACTAAATTTATAGAATTTGCCTACTAGTCCTTTAGGCGACCGAGCAGGAATAGGCACTCTTTTACCTTAGTAAATTTTATAGAATTTGCCTGCTAGTACTTTAGGTGATCGAGCAGGAATAGGCACTTGTTTACCTTAGTAAAATTTTGTAGGATTTGCCTGCTGGTCTTTTAGGTGACCGAGTAGGAATAAACACTCATTTGCCTTAGTAAAATTTTATAGAATTTTTCTGCTGGTCCTTTAGGCGACCGGGCAGAAATAGGCACTTGTTTATCTTAGTAAAATTTTGTCTAACAAGGGAGTTTTATGTTGAATTCATCTTTATTGAACTTTGCATGGATTACAAAAGGCGAAATACATGCATGTGCCATAATTCATCATACATTTAGCAGAAATAACTTATTGGAATAAAAACTTGGTAAGGCGTTTTGCTTACTGGAGGTATTTCTTCAAGTGCTCAGCGTTCCACAACCTCTTTACCTCTCGTTCGTCTGGGTAAGCCAGCTTGTAAGCTCCTGAGCCAGTTATTCATACTACCCTGTACGGGCCCTCCCATTTCGGGCCAAGAACGCCATGGTTAGGATCTCTTGTGTTTTAGGTCACTTTTCTAAGTATCCAATCTCCTGCTCGGAACTGCCTCATGCGTACATTCTTGTTGTAGTAGCGCATGATTCTTTGTTGGCATTGGGCCACTTTCTGCAAGGCCCATTCTCTTTTCTCCTCCAACAGGTCCAGGCTCATGCAGATCTGCCCGTCATTTTATTCCTTGTTGAAATACTCTGTTCGATGTGTTCCCACCCCAATTTCTGCTGGGATTACTGCCTCATGACCGAAAGCCAAGGCAAACAGGGTTTCTCTCGCGGCAATTTTATGGGTTGTCCGGTAGGCCCATAACACTCCTGGTAGCTCGTCGATCCAAGCTCCATTCTTTTCTCCCAGCTTGGTTTTCAGGAGTTTCTTTATTACTTTGTTGGTTGCTTCTACCTGCCCGTTTGCCTGGGGGTGTGTCGGGGTACAAAACTTCAAATCTACACCCAAGTTTTGGCAAAATTCTCTGAAATTGTGGTTGTCAAACTACTTCCCATTGTCTGTTATGATGGCATAAGGGATCTTGTATCTGAGGACTCCCACTTCTACCCATTTAGTGAAGTAATCTATAGCCACAATTGCATGTGTTGCGGCTTCTCGGCCCTTGGGTAATGGGCCAATCAGGTCAATTCCCCACTGGGCAAAAGGCCATGGGGATGACATAGTGGTTAGCCTTTCTGGGGGTTGAGCAGAAACCTCCGAGAAGCTTTGGCAGATTTTACAGTGTTTTGCCATTCCCTTCGCATCCTAGTGCATAGTCGGCCAAAAGTATCCTTGCCGAAGTGCCTTGAAAGCCAAAGTCCTTGCCCTCGAGTGGTTGCCGCATATTCCTTCATGCATCTCCCTCAGCACATAGTTTGCTTCCTCGTCATCCAAACATCTCAAGAGGGGTAAAGTGAATCATCAGTGGTAAAGTACTCCATCGAGTAGCGTATATCTTGCCTCCCGACATTTCAACTTTCTTGCTTGCTTCCTATCCTCTGGTAAAATATCGTCGCGGATGTATGAGAGAATCAGGTCCATCCAGGATTTTTCAGTGTTCACCTGCATTACTTCTACCTCCTCCCCTATACTTGGCGAGGTCCTTACTTCCAATGGAACCGACTTAGATAACTTTGGATCCACAATTGCGGCCATTTTGGCCAACATATCTGCTCGGTAATTCTCTGTCCGGGATATCTGCTTTATTTCTACCTCTTGGAAGAGCCTAATCATCTGCTTTGCCTCCTTCAAATAAAGCTCCATCTTCTCTTCCCTCGCTTGGAATTGTTCGTTGAGCTGATTACAGACTAACTGGGAGTCTGCTCGGATTTCTACCCTTTCTGCTCGTAATGTGTGTGCTAGCCTGAGCTCGGTGATGAAGACTTCATATTCTGCTTGATTATTCGTGAGCTGGAATTCGAACTTCACTGCATAGGACATCTCAGCCCCTTCTGCGCTCCATATTACTACTCCTGCTCCGGACCCTTGTTCACTACGTGACCCATTAGCCATTACCAGCCACATCCCTTCTGGTTTCTCTGGTTCGACCGATTGTTCCTCATGAACTCCTTCCCCTAGTTCCGTACAATCAACCATAAAATCGACCAAGGCTTGGGCCTTAATTGCTCCTCGAGATCTGTAAGATAAGTCGAATTCACTCAGCTCTACAGACCATTTTACTAACTGACCAGATGCATATGGTTTTGGGAGCGTTTGCCTAAGAGGTTGATTGGTCATCATTATTATCCGACGGGCCTGAAAATATGGTCTGAGCTTGCGTGCTGCCGTTATTAAAGCCAGCGCCCATTTCTCCATTTGTGGATATCTAGTTTCTGCGTCCACCAGGGCTTTGCTAGTGTAGTGCATGGGGTGTTGCTTTCCCTCATTTTCTCTGACTAATACCGAGCTGGTAGCCCATTTGGAGACAGCTAAGTACAAATACAATTTGTCACCCTCTCTCGGAGTCGATAGTAATGGGGCACTGGTAAGATATTCCTTCAGCTACCCAAATGTCTCCTCACATTCTGCTGTCCACTCCATTTTCCTTCATTTCTTTATGGTTTGGAAGAAAGGGTGACATTTATCCGTGGCCCGTGAGATGAACCGGTTCAATGCTACCAACTTCCCTGTAAAGCTCTGTACCTCCTTAACTGTTCGGGGGGGACTTCATTTCTATTACTGACTGTATTATTTCTGGGTTGGCCTCTATCCCTCGGTGGCTTACCAGGAACCCTAAAAATTTGCCTGAGCTAACTCCAAATGCACACTTCTCTGGATTCAACTTCATTCGGTACTTCCTCAGCAGTTCAAAGGTCTCTTCCAAGAGCTTCACGTGGTCTATTAGCTCTCTAGACTTCGTGATCATATCGTCCACGTATACTTCCATAGTGTGACCAATCAATGGCTTAAAAATTTTATTCATCAACCTTTGATAGGTAGCCCCTGCATTTTTCAGGCCGAATGGCATCACCCTGTAACAAAAAAAATCCATGTTAGTTATAAATGTGGTACTCTCCTCATCCTGCTCGTCCATGGGTATTTGGTTGTATCCCGAAAAGGCATCCATGAAGCTAAGCAGACTGTGACCCGCCGTTGAGTCAACCAATTGATCTATCTTAGGTAGGGGAAAGCCATCCTTCAGGTATGCCTTGTTAAGGTCTGTGAAATCCACACACATTCTCCATTTCCCATTGGCTTTCTTTACCAATACTACATTAGAAATTCAGTCCGGGTATTTAGCCTCCTTTATGAATCCTGCTCGCAACAGCTTCTCCACTTCAGCGTTTATGGCCTCGTACCTTTCCTGGTTAAAGCACCTCCTTTTCTGCCTCACCGGTTTTGTGCCTTTCCGAATCGCCAACTTGTGGCAAGCTACCTCGGGATCAATTCCTGGCATGTCCTCATGCGACCAGGCAAATATATCTGCATGGGATTGTAGGCACTTTACCAGCTCGCCTTTTATTACCTCGTCCATTCCCGACCCGATCCTTACCACTCTGCTCGAGTCATTCCTGCTCACCAAAACCTCTTCCAATTTCTCAGCTAGCTCCTGGCAACCCTTTTTAGAGTCTCCTCGGTTATCCAGAGTGGTAACTTGTAATGTTTCCTTTGCGGCTGTAGCGTAACAACTCCTCATCATTCTCTGGTCACCTTTTACTACGCCCACAACCCCGTTCACTCTGTATGTCAACGCCAGATAATGTGTGGATATCACGCATTAGCTTACCTTCATGAAAGGTCGCCTCAGTATCATCTGGTAGGGGCTTTTCTCTTCCACCACTACAAAGTCCAGCATCACTGTCTTTTCAAATGGTTTCGCTCCTACGGTAATTGACAGCTCGACGATCCCTATGGGGGTCAATCGTCCTCCTCAAAATCCTTTCAAGGATGTGTTCGTCCGCTCCAATTTCAGGTCCGCAATTCCCATATCGTCTAGAGCCGACTTAAATAGTATGTCGACTGAGCTGCCCGTATCCACCAGTATTCGCTGGAATTCCTTGCCCGCCACCATCGTCTTAATCACCAGTGCATCCTCATGAGGGTATAAAACACCCTCTTCATCATCATCTGTCCACATAATGGGAACTTGTCTTACTTTCGCCCTCTTGGCTGTTGGCAAATTGAAGAGCACCTCTTTGCTAGTCAGAGCATATCTCCCATAATTCTTTCGCGCCCTGTTCGAATCTCCAGCCAATGTTGGCCCTCCTACTATCACCCGGATAATTGGCTGCTCACGCTCCAGACTCTTCTCGACTCCATCCCCCAGCGTATATGGTGATTCAATGATAGGGAATGCTCCATCTACATACTCATCCAAGTATCGATTTTTCACCAAATCCTCCACCTGAGTCTTCAAGTCACGACACTGGTTGATAGTGTGACCATGAGTGTCGTGGAATTTGCAGAATCTGCTTTTATCCCATTTGTGAGTGGGTTTGGTTGTAGGGGCAGGAGGGTACAGCAGGCCTCGTCCCTCGATCCTCTCATACAACTCCTCCATAGAGACTTTCAATGGGGTATATTGTTTATACGCCAAGCTCTGATCAATCAGTTGGACTGCTTGGCTATCATGGATATCGTCTCGGGCTGGTATTATAGGCAGCTGGTTTGGTCTACCAGCCTTGGAGTTATTCAGTGCCCTGGGAGCGTTATGATAAGGATGGGCATCTATCTGCCGGAATTCTCATTGCTGCTCTAGGAATGGGGGGCGTTGAGGCTGAGGTCGGCTGTGTTGGAACTGTTGTGGTCTTTAAGTTATGGGATAAGGGCGAGACCGAGTTGATATTCCCCCCATTACAGACGATTCCCCAGTTTGCTTTCCCGACCCGCTCCCACTTAGTGTTCTTTTTTCCTTTCACCTCAGCTCCTCTAACTGCTCGCTCTTTATCCTCGCCGTTTTTTCTTCTTCAATTTCTATGTCCCTCCTCGCCTGTTCATACCCCGCTGAGTAGCTTTGAATGATAGGATTTCTCAGGTTGTACCACAATCGGCCTATCCTCACACCTTCTTTTAATCCTTTCAACACGTGCGGGTGATTGAAAGCCCCCAGATCCAGTACGACTCGATGGTATCTCTTCACAAATTCGCGAAGGGATTCATGTTCCTCCTGCTTCATCCTCATTAATTCCATCATATCGTCCTCTGGGGCTGCCGCTCCGCGGAACTGCTCAGCCAACTCTTGGCACATCTACTCATATCTCCTTATACTTCCACGTGGCAGCTTACGGTACCACTTTCGGGCTCGTCCCTCTAGTGTCAATGGGAACGCCCTGCACCTCTAAGCTGGTGTTAGCCCCTGTACACCTGTCATGTCATTGAAACGCTCAATATGCAACAGCGGGTCGCTTCTCCCGGAGTATTTGAGGTCGGGAAAGCGAAAATCTCTTGGGATTGCAGTGCCCATAATCTCGGCTGACAGCGGAGATTCTTCATCCAGTATTATCCTCCAGTTCGGAGGCTTTCTCTTGCCCTAGATCTCATCCATCACCTACGCCAACCTGCGTACCTCACCCTCCAATTCTAAAGCACGGTCAGGATCGTGCGCAGCTACTTGATCTCGCTCCTGCTCGGCATTATGTAGCCGCTGTCTGAGCTCACCTTCATCAATATTCGCTGCTCGGCCATCAATTTCCAGAACTCGTCCAGAGCGAGATTGGTCTCTCCCTTCATCCACACGCTCTCCTGGGATCTGACCTGCACTTCTATGGGGATGCACCCCATAGGGTTGGTCCACCAGCGGAGGGATCTCCTCGTTTCTACGCCTCCATAGGCTGGGTTCTGCAACGGCTTCGTCTCTCACCGCGGTGGTCTCACAATCCCTTCTCCGCTCATCCCTCAGCTCATGTAATATAGATGTGAGAGTCGCCATTTGCTTCTCCATCCGTTCCATTCGATCTTGCATCATCCTCTCTCTAGCCTCATTTGCAATCTCTCGGAGAGTTGTCGCCCCCTAGGGCATCCTTCCTTGTCACATCCATAACCAATCGTTCGCTGCTCCTCTGCTGACTACTAACTTGGTGGTAGCTTTTTATCCAGCTCCCCACAGACGGCGCCAAAATGTTGATGCTGAAATCTGATCGCCCTTTGCCCGACCAGATCGTTCCACTAACACTTGTATAAGCTATGGAGAGGATGCTGCCCTTTGCCTTCTTTAGCAATTGTTCAAGCTCTTGGGGTTGGAATCACCATTTTTCTTCTCTCTAATCCTGCGTTCACAGAAACCGATCAGAGATGCCGGTAGTTTTGTCGGCGTAAATTCTCCGATGCTTAAGTTAGCACAAGGTGTTTACAGGAAAACTTGTATGATTTGTGTTGTATAGACTAGTTGCAATATTTTTAATACGAAATATCTCACAAATTTGAATATAAGAATCTCTGATAATAATTTGGCAAAGTTTCCCCTTTACTCTCAATTTTTCTGTCCCTTTCTCCATCGGTCTCCTGGCTTCTTATAGCCATTGTCCCATGTTTTCTGCGTATTCTTCATGCCCCCCATTTTCGGGTGATGGCAGACCCTCATGGGTCTCCAACCACTGAATCGTGGGTAAATGTGGGATGCCATGTTCTTCACAACGGTTTGAGATATAGCGAAACTGTCGCGATTTCGTGAGATCGTGTGCTCTTTCTTTGGGTGATGAGTATCTGGCCGGTATATATCTCTGGTCGGTATATATCTCTGGTCGGTGCTCGTCTCTAGTTGGCACATGCCTGTATAAGATGTTTTACCAGGATTCTTCTCGTGCCATTCAGCTGAGGAGATTCGCCTCAGGGTGAGAGATGAGGGCATGACTGAACTGGTACTTTTCATTACTCAACAGAATATTTGGCATTTGACAATCCTGCACCAAATGAAGAAAAATGAAAAAGTTAGCAAAACTTGTCAAATTGACAGAGATGAAGATTGACAAATTGCAGAGGGATTAAGTGGAATAGTGCAAGCTTGAAGCCTATAAATTGAAGTCATTTGTTCAATCGAAATCATCCCTAAATTTGTTAAGCTTATAAGTTTCTAAACTTTTGCGAGTTTGGAAGAGTGTGAGCAATTGGAAAGTGTGTGTGAGAGTACTGGGTGTATTTGGGTTCTGGCAAAGTGATGTTTCTTTACTCAAATAATTGTTAATAATACAATTATTTTTCTCTTGCTCCCGTGGACGTAGGCATATTGTTGAACCACGTAATTCTTATGTCCTTTATTTTTTTGTAATTATTTGGTGCGCTTAATTCTGCATTCCATGCACAACATTAAGTAGTTGGTGTAGAAGATTGACTAATGATGGAAACATGTCTCGCGTCCTTGTTAATGAAGGGGTTGGTTCGCGTTTTATGCCCACAATTTTCTCCATAATATCATCATATTAATTATAATTCATAATGACAAGAAATAAAGTTTTTTTTATTTCCCCTCATTATTCAACTTAAGAATCTCTTAACCATTAATTGAATCAATGAATCACACTTTCATCGCTAAACTATACCTTCTGCAGTTCAATTAGTATATTAAGTGTATACGATATTACTTAATAATAATTGTAGATCCATAAACACTTGTGCAAATAATTTTGTAGACCATATTATATTTTTAAATTCAAATAATTATAATATTTCACTTAAATTTGTACAACAAAAATTCTAGAGCATAACTCAATTGGTCGTGAATGCACTTTGAGCCTATTGTTACCTAAATTAAAAAAAAAATTAACGAGCATTGATTTATGTTTAATGTGTCAGATTTATTATTTTCTTGCAAACCCTTGAAACATACACACACACACATATAAATATATGCTGTTTGTACAAAAATATTTGTTGCTATATATACTTCCTCGTTCATCACATATTCACGTTCCGTTCAGCTAAACTTTTGCAAACACCAAACAGCAATGCCACGAGGTCACTCAACCCAAGCCCAGCGCGGAAAAAGCAGAGAAATGTTTGGCCCATAAAGGTGGGTCTGGTTGATTTTCTGACCCAGATCAAAGTTCGTACTCCCTTTAGTAAAATGACCAATTTCAAGAAAATGGCTTTCAAATAATTATGTTTAGAAAAATGATCAATTAGCATGGTACTTTGGATGCTTAATTAATGAGATGATTATCTCTGTTTTCTCCTTCCCAAACATACATCCTTGTTCCGCATGGATATTCTTGAGCTTTCTTTGACAAAACCATCAAAAAGCGTGGAGACCGAGTATTAATCTGACTAATCATTTGATTTTACTAAGAAAATCAGACTTTTATTATCTTTATATCCGGGAGAAATAATGATAATTGAAAAAAAAAATTAAAAAGGTAGTTACCGTTCGCATACAACAATAGATTGTCTGTATGAATGGAATATACAAGTTCTGCATCCAACCACAAAAGCTAATTAATCAGGCACAAAATCTTTATCATGAAGCGTGCAATCTTCTTTCCTGTAGAATTCAAATACAATGAGAAGACAATCTGATAAATTAATTGGACAGGAAAAGATGGGAGTAAGAGAGATGACATTTGGCTCCGTTTGGTACAGCTTATTAAATAGAGCTTATAACAGTAGAGCTTATAGCAGTAGAGTTTATACCAATAGAGCTTTTGGACAAAAAGTCATTAGGTGTTTGGTTGTCAATAAAAAAAACACTTTTGAACCATTAAACTGTGATAATTTTTATATTATATATTTTTAGAAAAGTTTTCTAACCTCTACTCCCAAAAGCTCAAATTTTGGGCTTTTACTAGTAGAGGTAAATTAGCTTATTTAAGTTAAAAAAACTCTACTAAAAAAATAACCAAACACCATAAAAAATTTTAAAAAGTGCTTATACGATTAAATAAGCACTTATAGCTCTTAAATAAATCATACCAAACAAGCACTAACATCCACAAAGAAATGGAAGTCAATTACGTATAAGTCTGTTTTTGGAAAGGGAAGCTACAAATGCTAAAAGATTGACTGTTAAATTAAAATAGAGATATATATTTCCCTATATTAATTAACAAGATCTAATTTAGTGAAACTTATGTCAATTAGATATCTTTTGACATATGGCCAGAAAGTTATTTATTAATATTAATTTTTTTTCTTTTCTTGTTATAGATTCACGCACACTTGAAAGTTTGAACCCAAGATTTAAGCTTTAGAAAGACTACTCCTTACCACATGAACTTTATTAATAGTAATATTTTTTTTTTGGGAAAAGTATTGAACAAAAAAATTATTTAGAGATTATTGTTTTAGCCATTTGCCCTTTTTTTGAATACATAAAAAGATAAAGAATCATTCCTCCATATAACGATTTCACTACAATATAATTGCTTACATAACATATTATACAATGATATATAATCGTACATGATGATGTATGTGGAGTTAGCAGAAGTGAGAGGTTGATGAACTAAGAAGACATAAATTTCTTACCGAGTACTAACCCAAGCATAATTTATTTATGTTATACTATTTTAGTCATACCTACCCAATATTTAAACCCTTTATTCAACACTTCCCCACACCTATAAAAGCCTCGTAACACATGAAAATCAATGCACAAACACACTTGATCCCTTTTCTTTTGATTCTTATTATTACAACACAATATATCTTTCATCTCTTAAAGCCTTATTCGCCAATAGTTCAACCATGGCGTCTTTCTCTCTCCCATCCGTTATGCTACCACTTTTGCTAATCACTTTATCGTCAATGAGCTATAACATCGATTTGGTCGATGCTCGCCATCTTTTGGAGGCAGCAGTTCCAGAAATACCCAAGCCTGGATTGCCTAAGTTTGAACTACCACCGTTACCAAAACTTGAACTACCACAAATTCCAAAGCCTGAATTGCCTGAGCTACCAAAAAAACCTAAAGTACCTGAGATTTTAATGCCCGAGCTACCAAAAAATCCTGAATTGCCGGAGATTCCGAAACTTGAGGTGCCAAAAGGACTTGAAGTGCCTGAATTGCCTTCTTTCCCTCATCTACCTGAGCTTCCTAAGCCCACATCTCCCGCCATCCCGAGTCTTCCCAAGGAGATCCCAACTCACTCAACCTCCAATCCATAAATTTCACGTCTTCAAATGCTTTCATGAGCTTCATCTGGCTCTCTGTAGAAGTATATTAATAACTTATATTTGTGGGTTCTTCTTTTGAGACCTTCCTATTTGTCTGGTTTCCTTTTAATTTGAGGATTTTTCATTATTACTTTTAAGTCTGGGATACGACTCGTGATGAGCTGGGCTCCGTAGGAGTACTGTACTACTGTTGTATTCATATATGGATTGATATATACTATATTTTATGTTTAATTATTAATTTGATTTGAGGCTTTTGATTTTATATATATATATGCTTCATCACGTACGTACATTACATTTAATCTTCATTTTGATGTCAGTTGAAAATATATAGCAAAATAAAAGATACATTTCATATCTTTGCATGTTCAACGTTCCACCATATTGAAGATTGAAAGCCGTAAACAAACATCAGCAGCGCAGAAACATTGATATATTATCCTGTCACCTTTTTAAATTTTAAAATGATGATGATGATGATGATAAATAATAAAAAAAAAATGTATATTGCCGACCATTTATTTCCGAGGGACCTCAAAATCCATAGGTGAATAGCCTGTTTCCGAGGGATTTTAAGGTTCCGTCGGTAATTAGAGAAAAATGCACATGTGATTACCTACAGTAGCATTTTCCTTGGAAAAAATAACAAAAATCCCTAGGTGGAGTGAATTTTTTTTGGTGGGTATTTCCGTGCCAAAATTTGGAGCGACGGCATCGTTGAGCCCCCTAGGAAATAGGAATTTTTTTTAAACAATTTTTTTTTTTGTTTTAATATCAGGCGACGGTACCCATATCATGTTTTAGCTCATCACTTTGTGATTTTTTTTTCTCCTCATCCATAAATAAACATTTTGCAATTTTTTGAGGAAATCGTCTCCAAATTGAGTCAAAGAAAGCGAATATTAGAAATGAAATTCTTAACCTGTATCAAAATCCTTACTTTGCTCCGATGAGAAGACACGTGCATATATTGACGTTCATCAGGAAATAAAAATCAATGATAATCACTAAATTACAAGTTTCTCTAGAAAGAGAAGATGTTCATAGAAGATTGAATCATAAAATAAAGGAGTAATAATTAACAAAATTTAATGTATATTTAGAACCAATGCTCCTTCATCATTATGCTGATTTAAGTAGTAATCATTATTACAATATTTTAACTATAAAATTTAGCAAACCAAGGGCTAATCAAATGGATTCAAGCAATTTTATTTAGCTGGCCACTTGAGTTTGAATCTTAGGTGGGATAAGGGGTTAAAAAGTATTTTAAAGCTTTAATCTCTTCCCCTATGTTTTAAAAATATAAAAAAAATTATAAAAAATTAGTGAAACTTTAAGTCAACTAGATCTCAAGTGACATATATGAACAGAAAGTTGTTTATATTAAATTTTTTAGACATTAGAAAAATACTGAATAAAATCATTTGGAGACCTTTGTCTAGGTGCATGTTTAGCCATATGCCTTAATCTTTATTTATATGAAAAGAAAATCCATCGTTCCTCGATAAATTCATTACAATACAAGTGCTTATAATATATTTGATTATACATAACAATAATCGTTATGATGTACTTGGAATTAACACAGTGAGAGGCTGATGAACTAACAAGAAATTTATTTCTTACCAAATACCAACTCAATCTTTAATTTATTAATTTATTTATATTTTGGTCATAGCTACCCAAGCTTGAAACTCTCTATTCTACACTTCCACATCTATGAGATACTTAGAACAAATGAAAATCAATGCACAAGCGCACTTGGATTGCTTTTGAATTTTGAGAGTTTTAAAAGTAATTTTAAAAATTTAAAAATTAATTTTAGTATTTGATTAAGTTTTTTAAAAATCACATTTGTTAAAATTATTGCATCTTACAGTAGATTTTGAAAAATAAGGAAGAAGTAACTTTACTTTTTAAAATTTAATTTTAAGATCACTTTTACACTTAGTATGATTTCATGTATATCCTCATATATATACTAAAAATATAAAATTATCTTTATTATTTAGGAAATAAAATCATTTACTTTAAGAGATTATTATCATCAAACAAAATAAAATTAATAATATAATATATTTATTCTAGTTATCAATTATTATATATACACAACTAAAAATATTTTATATACGTGTTTATAAATGTGTAAAAAAAATTTACTCAACATTATTTCTAATTTAGTTATTTATATTGTTATAATAATTTAGTAATAAAAATTATTAAATATAAATGATTGCTTTTAGAACTCGTAGCATTTTCAAAAAGGACCAGGATCCGGTGCTCGGCTGAGCTTGTGTTGAGTATTGGATCAACGGTCAACAATCTCTTAGAGCTTACATAGAGCAATTGCTGACCATTGCTGAGCACCGGATTTGTTTTCTTTTAAAAATAAATTTTACCAAACATTTAACTAATTTTTTTCATAGTTGTTTATTTATACAGCATAACTTGCAGTAATTATTTTAAAACTTATAGCATTATCCTTTTCTGTTCATTGTTATTACAACTAAATATATCCTTCGTCTCTCTTAAAGCCTTATTTTTCCATCAGTTATTAACCATGACATCTCTTTCTTTTGCATCCATGTCTCTTTGGTATCAGAAAAAGGGGGGGAGGCAGGTCAAATTATCTGAGTTTATTTGAAAAATATTTAATTTTATCTACGCGTCATTCCGGTTATGATCCCGGCATATTAAACCGATTATGGCGGGTGAGACCGTTGGTCAGTAACCGAGTAAGAAGGAAATTTTTTTTTTTTAAAAAAAGGTATTCTAATAATGAACTCTTTATTTATATCAGTGTCTACCTTCAATTCTTGTACTAGAGATGGAATCAAGAACGAAGGAGAAATTAACTTCTAAGTAGAAAATGACAAAAATTGTGACAGTACTTTGGCTTTAAGCAATTGGGGTACATGGTGAATTCTAAAAATTTCAACAAACAAAATTGACAAAGATTGTAGATTAAATTTCTTAAAACCTGATAATATTATCAAAACTAAAGAAAGAACTGTTGGAATAAAAAAGTGAATTTCAAACAGGAAAAATTCTTTATTTTGAAACAATTAAAAAATACAAAAAAGATTAATTACCTTCATATTGAATTGGTCCAAGTTGGATTTAAACCATTGAGTTGTGAAGGCTTAGATACTCCTTTATTTGCATGTCTAAGAGATTGTAGGTTTCTAGATTTTACAGATTCACTCTTAGGAACAATTGAAACAACTCTTTGCAACGGACCAATTTATTTTGGTTGTTATCCAACTTTTACATTACAGTTTTATTAAAATGACAAAAATATTGGATGTCTTAACTTTGAATAATAAAAACATACAATTACAAGATCAAACCGGGAACACTTCCTGTAGCTTTAATGCATAAAATTCTTTAGAAACCAATGTTCTCTGCTTTTAGCACAAAAGCTTCAAAACACAACAAAAAGGAGAAACTTTATTAAATGGGATCAAATTACAATTTGTGAGAATGGACAATGGAAAAGTTACACAATTTTAAAAAGTACAAAACACAAAACTAAAAGAAATAGAAACAAATGTTGATAGAAGTGTATTAATATCATTTGCTAGGCAAAGAGCATTACAATTTGAAAACTTGAGCTTAGGATCCTCTGATCTCAAATTGGATCATCCTCAAGAGAGCCAGCTAGAGCCTATTTTTCTTCAATTTCTAGACCTCCAAAAAGATCAGATCTCTGTTAAAATATCTAGTGATGATGATGATGCAGAGCATGATAAGCTCGGTGGTTCAGTCATCAGCTTAGTGTAGCTTAATATCTAGTGATGATGATGATGATGATGTAGAGCATGATAAGGTCGGTGGTTCAGTCAGCAGCTTAGTAAATGCGTTATGCTGACTTGGCAAGCTAGTTACAAATAGATGTGTAAAGTGCGTGTGTGTGAGTGAAGTTTCTAGATGGATTTAGTAACAGATTCATGTATGTTATCGTGTATATAAATATCAGTGGTTAGAATCATTTTTGTAAGTTTTCAGTTAATGAATAAGAGCTGATTTGATTTTCTATCTCTTCCCTCATTTTCTGGTTCATTTTCTTAGTAACCAAACAAAGCTTTACTTCATTTTAAACAATCTCCGATGAGTAGATAATTCTTCAAACAGATCAAAACCATATTATTCTATCAACGAACCTGAACCTGTCCAAAATAAAAGTACAGAAACTGAGTCCCCAGGAATGTCACTACATATTCATCCATAACCGATCATAATGAATTAGATGCTTTAGAAAAAAAAAATGAAATCAATAAAGAATTTTTGAGAAAAGATTTTTAATCAAAAACAAATGAAAAAAGATAAAATTTGTTTCTTGACAAGGAAAAGAAAAGCTAGAAATTCAAAAACAATATTATGAATTCATGAACAAGAATAAAGCTCAAGTAATATTTTTCCAATGCTTTGGATATTATGCAAATATTTACAATAATAATTATCTATTTCCCAAACAATAAATATGGCAAGGAGGTAAAAATTTGGCAAACTTCTACTGGGGATACTACTGAATCAACACATCCACCACTTAGAGACCTTAAAATTTAGTATAAAGACACTTAAATTGTAGCCTCACCTTTCAAATAAAAAACGACAAAAAAGAACGATAAAGATATAAAAAAAATTCTTGACCAAAAACAAATATATAGTCAATATTTGGAAACCATAAAAACTCACTCCACAAATTTTAAATAAAAACTTGGAAAGAGCATATGTGAAATCCTTATTCAAACCCCATGAAATTCCAAGAAGTATTAAAAAACGAATTAGCTAAAAAAGAATTTATAGAAGAAATCGATAAAACACTTGCATTCTAAAATCACAACTCAAACCTGATACACCAATATTACTTCTACATCAAAAAGACTTTCTACATCAAAAGAAGTCAATGCTTTAAACCATTCAAGTGATAGCCAATCTAAAAGTTATAGTGACAATGATTCTGAAATTTTAAAATTTATACTTAATAAGATCAGTTGTGATGAAATGGAAAGGTTTAAAGTTGAATGATAGAAGAAACATAGGTTTTTAAATAATGAAGTTTGTTGAATAAGTTTGGATTAACTAAATTAGAGTTTTGTCCCTTTTATATAGTAACTCTAAATATTACAAATTTATCAAAATAGACAAATGTGGAATATTATTTTATAATAAAATTTTCCTCATCTAAATAAGAAAAGCAAAACAAACTGCATTCAAATTCAATATCTAAAAAAATCTTAAAAGAAACAGGAAAAATAAGAAAATATCTTAAAATTAAAAAACGACTAGGAAAGAAGTGAAATTTCCAACTTGACCATGGGCAGAAAAGCATAAACAATTATGGGTCTGGTTTCTCTCGTCACAAGTTTTGAAACAATATAATGCCCAAAACGGACACTTGTAGCCCAAGTTATGACCTTTGGAAGTAAACCCACCGTTCCACGCATCCAACCTACATCAATCTCCCTCACTTGGAGAAAGACTTCTCCTCGAGTTTGGTTCATACAACTCCTCATCATCTGGATAATATTCAAATAGACTAGCTACACTGAAAGTGTGAGAGATGTTCTAGTTTTCTGGCAGCTGAAGTACGTAAACATTATCATTAATCTTCCTTGACAATAAAAAAAGGGCCATATTTTTGCTTCTCTACCTTTCCTCAAATACCAAAAAGATGACTTCACCACTGTTGAGCCATCACCAAATGACCTTCCTGAAATACTTTCTTCTATTGGTGCTTGTTTGCATCAACTTTATACCTAGCATTGATAGCCCCCAAGTGAGCTCACTCCTTAGCATGAATCTACAACTCCTTTTTTGCCACATTATCTATTGCTTTACTTCCTTCCCCAACTATTGGTGGGATAAATACTAAATCACAAACATGGCGTGGAGGGCAAGTGTAGACAATCTCAAAAGGGTCTTGCAATGGATCGATTCACCATACTGTTGTAAGCAAATTCAACCTGAGGCATTGTAGCTTCCCAGTTTCATTGCTTGTCACCACAAACACAGTGCAACATGTTGCCTAAAGTGCCATTAATCATATCTATTTGTCCATTTGTCTATGGATAAAAAAACACTACTAAACTACAATTGTATGCTAAACTTATCCTAGAGATGCTGCCAAAACTTGGTAACGAGCTTCAAATCCCTGTCAGAAGTTATAGTTTTTAAAACACCATGCAAACATACTACCTCCCAAAAGAACAAATGCAACTAAGGCAGCATCTTTAGTCTTTGTATAAGCTTCCCAGTTCCATTGCGTGTCACCATAAATATAGTGCAACATGTTGTCCAAAATGTGATTAATCACCTCTATTTGTCCATCTATCTATGGATAAAAAAAAACACTACTAAACTTCAACTGTCTGCCAAACTTATCCTAGAGATGATGCCAAATCTTGTTAATGAGCTTCACATCCTTGACAGAAGTTATAGTTTTTAGAACACCATGCAAATATACTACCTCCCAAAAGAACAAATGTGACTAGGGTGGCATCTTCAGTCTTTTCACAAGCAATAAAATGAGCCATCTCCGAAAATATATTGATCACAACTAGTATAGAATCTTAAACAGTCTTTATATGAGGCAAGCCCAACACGAAATCCATGTATAACCCCATGTTCTACGCATGTCCTTTGCCTTTTTGGCAAATTCGACATATCTGCACAATATTGTGGACATTCTATTTAATTTTGGCCAATGATATTGATAACTCTAGGAAATGAGAGTTATTACATCTATTCTAGACTTGAATAAATGCCATTTAGAAAGCAAATAATGTGTTTTGATTACATTTTGGTGACCTTTTGCATAAACATTCATTTTAGTTGAGTCTTGACAAATTTTGCTTGAATCATAGTAATTTGTGTTAAAAACAGGTGTTAATTTGTAGGTTTTAAATTCATGAAAGGATGCGGAGACATTAGATGAAAAAAATGAGGAAAGAAGATGGTCACAAAAGAAGAAAAGCACAATTGGAAATAATACAAGTGCTGTTTCGGATGTTAGAGCAAGCAGTGTTGCAGCAATTTGGAAGCAATGCGGGAGAAAACTTAGGCGCAGGTCAACAATAAAATTACGATCTCCATGATTCCTAATTTAAACACATGCACGCTCATGGGTGTTGGTTTTAACCTAAATTGTAATATATAAAGGAGGCATGCACCACATAAAGGGCGGCAGAGAGATTACCATCCAAGGAATTAAAAAGGTAAGAAGAAAAAGAACCGAGAGATTCGCTAGTCTTTCATCGTGCTCAACTCATATTATCTTTCTTCCTTGAAATTGTTTGGATGTATTCTGTGACCAGTATATTTATGTTTATTTTTCTCATTCAGAATATGAACTGAATTTACTTGTAGTTGAGTGATAAATAATCCAATAGGTTCTTGATTGTTCTTATATGTTGTTATGATAATGCTATAGCATTATACTCTAATAGTTTTTATGAACATAATTGTTATTTCGGTTGACCATCTATTTAATAGTTTCAGTTAAGATAGAGCAACAAAAGGGCATGTCTTAGCGGACATTATTGGAGTATTACTTATTCTTAAGTTGAGTTTTCTGGATTAGGTTATCTTAAATCCCATAAGGGCAATACTTGAAATTAAGATTTGTGATATCCTAGACATATGCATTCATCTTGTAGGGTAGAGAGATTAAAGATCATAAAGGCATACATTAAATTTATGAGCAACTGGTCATTGTTAGTAGATTTAAAGGTATGAGATTTCCAACATGCGATAGCTGCAGATGCAGATTTGTTCTACCCAGTGCTGCAGCACTTATTATAACAATTGGTGCTAATTCGGTAATCAACAGTCACCCCATTAGGAGAGTTTGATCATTCAACTACTATATTCTCAATTGAACCTTAGACACATTTAATTAAGTTTATTTTAGTACGATATTGTTTTATTTCCATCTCTCGCAATTATTAGTTACGATAGAATTATTTGGCAATTGTTTGTTTCAGTCTTTAGTTGACGTGCATTATTGTGATTGTTTTAGCATTTTTGAGTAAACATCAATCCCTATGAAAACGTTCTTGAACACTCATCACTTTATTACTTGTTGTGTATACTTGCACATTGGCATTGCTAATAATTGATTATATAAATCAACCAATAGATATCGCTCATCCACAAGCGCCGTGGTTTTATCTCGACCAATATAGCCGCCCAATTCTCCTTATACAACTCGCAGATAATTTGCTCCTAAGTAATTTTAAGGCAAAAATATTTGATTAGCCTAGAATATATATATCCATCTTGAACGAGAAAATCTTTTGCGTTTTAATGATTAACGCATCAATTCTAAATATTCTCAAAGTCTTCATCCTTAGTGTACAACTCTTTCAAGCATTCAAAACTAGTAACTTCATTAACTAGAGTTACAAGAAAAGTTGCTCGTCTGCTAAGTGCATCTGCTACTTTATTCTGATGCCCAGATTTTTGTTTCACAGCGAAAGTGAACTTCTACTTATAACTCACCCATCTAGCATACATCTTGCTCATATTATGCTATCTGTTAAAGTACTTCAAGGCTTGATAGTCAATGTAAAACATGAACTCTTTCATAATCAAGCAATGCTCCTATGACTTCAAAGTCCTAAGAATAGCATAAAACTATTAGTCGTAAGTAGATCACTTCTATTATGCTTCAGTTAACTTCTCACTTATATATTCAGTTGATTGTCCTTCTTGAGAAAAAAAATAGCCCCAATTCCTTTGCTAAAACATTATACTTGACCTCAAATAACTTGTTGAAGTTTGGTAAGACCAATATAAGAGCAGTACACAACTTTTACTTTAGTAAAGCAAAACTCGCTTCTTACTCTTCTTATTACTCGAACTTTCTTTTCTTAAAGCATTCTATAATAGGTGCAGCTTAGTGTTAAAACCACAAATGAATCTCCTATAAAATATTGCCAGCCCATGAAAGCTTCTAACTTTACCCACTTCCTTGGGCATAGGCCATTCTTTCAATGGCTTATATCTTTGACTCAATAGCTTGAATCTCATCTGCACTAATTGTAAATCCCAAAACTCCACATTATTATATAGAAAACTAAACTTCCTCACATTAATGTTAAGCTTATTTCGCTGCAACACCTCTATATATAACCATTCTCAAAATCTTTAATGGGCCACCACATTAATAGAATAAACCAGGATATTGTCAAAATACACCACAATAAATTTGTAGTAAAATGGTTTAAGAACCTAGTCCATTAAGTACATAAAAATACTAAAGCATTTGACAACACGAATGGCATCACAAACTACTAATGGAACCTTTCTTTTATGTTAAACACTTTTTTCCACTTATCTACAGGCCTAATTCTAGTTTGATGGTAGCCACTGCATAAATCTATCTTCAAGAAAACCCAAGCACCATCCAATTGATCTAACAAATCTTGAAAGGTTAGAATGGGAAATCAATACTTCACTGTAATATATTTAATTCGCTTGCTGTCTACACATATATGCAAACTCTTATCCTTTTTTGGCACCAACGAAGCTGGTATAGTACATGGACTCATGCTCTTCCGAATGAAACCTTTCTGCAATAACTCATTAACCTGCCCTTTGTACGATCGCATGCTCATGAGGACTCATATAATAGTGGGGCAAGTTAGGCAAACTCAAACTAAGAACTACGTCTATATGATGTTGTATATCTTGTAAAGACGGAAGCCCATTTGGCATCTCTGATGGTATAACATCAGCGAACTCAGCTAATAATGACTTCACTTCTTTAGTAACAGTCTTCACCTCAAATTCTTCTTCCTTATTCAGCTTCTTGCAACCATCACAATCATCTTCTAAGTGACCCTTGACAATAGTCAGAAAGTTCTTTCCTTTAGTCTTAGAATTCTGGTTTTTGTTTGTTACAGACACCAAATGAACCTTTTTTCTATTCCATCAAAACTCATACACATTGTCTTTTCCTCTATGAACTAATCAACATCAAACTGCTAAGGTCTGCCCAACAACAAATGGCACGCATCCATATCCACCACGCTACACACCACATCGCTTTCATAAATCTTCCCAATAGAGAAAGGAACACAACATACTTCTGTTATATTTATGTCCTTTACTTTATCTACCTTATCCTGTAAGATGCTAAATGTTTTTTTGTTGAAAGTCCCATCATGCCAACTAGCGCCTTCAAAATTATATTCTCGCTACTACCACTATCAATTATCATATTATACACTTTATTGTTGATGGTGCCACGTGTTCTAAAAATCTTTTTGCTCTGATTATCCTCTTTAAGGCTAATAAAATTTTCTGCACAATGCAATTTGACATCTCTCCTTCATCTGCCTCTAACTCTAAAGCTTCTTCATCCTTAACACCATTAACCTCTGTGTCACTAACTTTAGCCTCTACTAAATTCAAATTTTTAGGACAATAATCAATTGATCGATAGCAAGGCTCCCCACACTTCAAACACTTATTCAGCTTAGGCTTTGCTCCTTTGTTTATGTGATCGTATAACGATGATAAGTGAACTTGCTCTGATACCAACTGCCAAAACTAAAACATTTAAAGTTGAATGATAGAAGAAACACAAGTTTCTGAATAATAAAGTTTTTTTGAATATGTCTGAATTAACAAAACTATGGTTTTGGCCCCTTTATATAATAACCCTAATTATAGTGAATTTACCAAAATAGGCAAATATGAAATATTATTTTATAATAAAATTATCCTAATCTAAATAAGAAAAGCAAAACAAATGGAGCCCAAATTCGATATCTTAAAAAAAAAAAGATAAACACCTAAAAGGAACAGGAAAATTAGAGAAATATCTTAAAACTGAAAAATGATCAAGAAAGAAATAGAATTTCTACCTTGATCATGGGACAAAATAATACAAGCGTCTTGGTTTGGTTCATTACGTCACAATCTTCAAAATAATATATTATATACCTAAAACGAACATTTGTAGTCCAAGTTATGATCCCTCGAAAGTACCCTGCTCATTCCACGCCATCAATCTACATCAAATTGGAAGCCACACAAAAACTTTATTTCCAAGAGCTTTAGCTCTAGATATAACAATAGAAGCAAAAACTTTATTTCCAAGAGCTTCAGCTCTAGATATAACAATATAAGCAGAGCCTCAAGTTTTCTAAAATAAATATGGTACAAATTCAATTTATTAGTGGAAATGTAGAATATTCTCAATGTGTTACAATAAATGACAATGGTTAGCAATGTTTTCAAAACAAAACTTGGTTCATCTAATCATGCCATTACTCAGTTATTAGTAGTTGGGTTTAGTGGCTAATTAAAAGGTTGGTAGGATTATACCTTAACTCAAAATGATAAACATAAAATTTTATACTCAATTAAGAAAGATTCAACTGATACAACAACAAAAGGTGACTATAATAAAGAAATTCAAGATGCTCTTAATTCTTTAATTTTCTCAGTAATCATATTTAATTTTAGAAATCCCGTCTACAACTAAAGACAAAAATGCTGAACAATTAACAAATTTAAGATGTAAAACCCTTCAAGATTTTAGGTGGTATAAAGACACATTACTTGTAGGAGCAATTTCAAGATCTAACAATAATCATCCAACAATAATCATCCAATTTGGAAACAAAAATTTATAGTTAGACTACCTGGACTTCAAGCTGATAAAGTTAGAGACAAATTAAAAAAATATATGGAAGAGAAATTTCATACAAAAAACTTACTTATGGAGAATTAAATAGATTTTTTCAAAAGGAAGGAATGAAAATTCATAAAGCTATGAAATTACAAAAACAAATCAAAAGGGAACAATTACATTCTCAGTATTGTAAACTTATATTAACAAGAAAGAAAAAGAAAAATTATCACAGATGTGATGGAAATTGTGCTAGGAAATCATATCCTAGAAGACGAAAATTTTACAAAAAACAAATTTTCACCGCAGACCCAAGAAAACCAAATATATCAAAAGAGATAAAAAGTCCAAAGAAAATACTATGAAAAATGCAACAAAAAATTATACTTGTTTTAAATGCAGAAAACTTAGACACTAGCAAAACATTGTCCAATAAAAAGAAGATAAACCAATTAAAATTTGATCAAGAAATTATTTTTAAAAAATTGAACTTCTGTTAACTGAAACCTCTTCTGAATTTGAAGAACAATATGATAGTTTTGTGAAGGAACTACAAATAGATGAAATTGCTAAAACTCAGATAGCAAGAAAGAAATTAATGTCTTAACAAGAGATCAATATTACTGTATGTAACATATAATGTAACATAACATGACTATAGATTAGCTAATTTGTACTGTATTCTACACTGTCATACCAGCGTTTGGCACCATCATTTGGGTGTATTAGGCTGGTCAATTGTTCAGCCTAGTACACCCAAATCAGACCCGCCCTCCTCTCAGGTCTGGGCTGGTCTGCTCACTTTTATTTAAAAAAAAAAAAAAGTGATTTATTAATTAAACTTAACATTTAAATTTATTTGAATTAATATTAAAATATCACCAACCACCTTTCACCACCGCTGGCTACCATGTTTGGCCACTGTTTGCCGCCACCTTCACTGTTTTTCGGTGGCCATTTACATCATATTGATACTATTGGAATTGTTATCAGCTCTATGTAATGGTACAAGTACAACTGGAAACCAAGCTAACGTTTATCGTATATTTACAAACAAAGTTTTAAATTTAAAACCTTGACTGTAAGTTTACGACAAAAAGAAGCTTAGTTTCCATTGATATTTATACTGTTACGTAGAGCTCATGACAAAAATTCAATGATAACAAATATGATGTGAACGGATAAAAATTGCTAATTTTTGGTGGCGGCCAATGATGGCTTTTGATATTTTTATATAAATCAAATAATTTGAATATAAATAATAATATAAAAAATATAATATCGATTTAATATAAATATTTATATAAAAATATTATAAAATGCAATATAGTCCATACTACAATGAACATTGTGCTATATTAAATTAATACAACTTAATATAATACATCACAATCCAACAAAATCTAATCCAATCTATTGCGGCGTACCAAATGCACCAAAAGCCACCATTTGTAGTAAATAATTAAAAAAATATAAACAAAATGGCCTGCTCCATGACTTGGATCCCGAACTTTAAAAAAAGTTTAGGATCCTAAACCAGAAGCACTTGTTGGTTAACTACATAATTGATAGGATAAAATTTAAATACTAGTAACGACATCAAACAAGTACGAAAGGAAAAATATATCCTTATGAAAATGAAAATCTCTTTTTTCAAAGTCAAAATCTATTCATTTTCATTTGTTTTTTGCTATATTGTTTCATTGTATTAAGAATTGTAAACTATCGAATAACTGCTAGAAATATTAATGTGATCTATCTTTTACTATATATTTTTATAAAACCTGACAGTTTACTATATTGTCATTAATAATGTTAGTCGATCAGTTAGTTGATAATAAATAGGGATGGCACAAATCCCCATGGGGATGGAGACCCTCGGGGATTTTCCCCATTCAAGGAGGGTACATGGATAATTTTTTACTCAGTTTCTTATTTGGGGAAGGAAATGGGACAATTTTTTTACCCAATTTCTTATTCGGGTAAGGGAAGAGGACAATATTTTACCCAGTTTCTTATTTGGGGAAGGGACGGAGATGAGGCGGA
Organism: Citrus sinensis; assembly: GCF_022201045.2. Lineage (NCBI taxonomy): Eukaryota > Viridiplantae > Streptophyta > Magnoliopsida > Sapindales > Rutaceae > Citrus > Citrus sinensis. Next base: position 11,157,260 of record NC_068563.1, on the reverse strand, counting down.
ATCCCCATCCCCTCTTTATTTCCCCATTTTAATTTAATTTAATTTAATTTTTAAAAATATTATTAGTAAATAAATAATAAAAGGTAAATTATAAAATATTAAATATTAGTATAAATAACAAATATCAAAATAATTATTATTAAACTTTTGTGCCTAATTGACTAGATTAATATTTGGATAAGAAACTTATGCCACATATGAAATATTTTAATATTTTGAGTTCGTGGAAAACAAATGCTCATAGGTATCCTATATTGGCGTGAATTGCTAAAAATATTTTGACAATTCCAATTACAAATATTGTTTCCGAATTAGCTTTTAGTACCAATAGTAAAGTACCATAACAGGCTTCATCCAAACATATTGGAGGCTTTAATGTGTTGTCAAAGTTAAATATGAGCTTACAATGGTAGTATGAGTTTATTTTACATTATAATTATATTATATAATTATTAATATTTTCACTTAGAAGTTACGTTACTTATACTATTTTTATTATTTTAGATTTAAAACATGAGGCTATCTCTCAATTTGACACATTATTCGAGGAAGAACAAGAGAAGTAGGAGGCACAAGAGGTAAATACTTTTATTAGAAATGTTGATTAAGTATCTATATATCCTTTTCATTTATCTCAATGTTGATATAAAAGTAATTTCTTTCTTTTTTTATTGTAGGATTATGAAGATTGACAAAAATAATTGTCATGGTGATTTGTATTTTGTAATGTGACTTTTGTAATGGATTAATGTTAATGTAAGATATATCGTCAAACTTTATTTTTATTTTAATATAATTAAATTAAATCAAAAACTAAAAACATATTAGCTATTCGGGGATCGGGGACCCTCGAGGATCCCCTATTATTATTGGGGGAAGGGATAGGGATTCCCTCAAGCAATTTTGTCGAAAACGGGGAGTAGATGAAGACATATGTAGAATATCAGGGATGGGTACAGGGAGGTCGGTCTCCTCCTCTCCCCTCCCCATTGCCATCCCTAATAACAAAATATCAATTTTACCCTTTAATGAAATTTTTTATTACAAGAAAAAAATAACATACAATGGATTATAATATTACAAATTTGGAAAAGGACACCTACACTCTTAAAGTTTGAGAAAATGATTATGTAGACCCCAAACTTTTAATGAGGGACATCACGACCTCCTTTTACCTATAATACCATTTGCGATAGTAACAAAAAAATTAACTTTAAATTTTTTTAACAAAAACAAATATAATCTATATAGTTTAATGTGTATAGTAGACTAATAATACTAAAATATTTTTTAATATATAAAATAATTTTTAAAATGTAAATTATTATATTTACTTGAATAATATATTTTATTTATTATAAAAATTTTAAATAAATCTTTGGGTTAAATAGGTTTTACAATTAACAAAATATATGCCATGCATTAATAATACTAAAATTATTTTATATAATATTGAAAATAATTTAATTTTTTTACATATTTATTTTAATATTATGCTTCTATTTATTATAAAATTTAGTTCAATATAATATAAGCTTGTAAAGTGTTAAAATATTTTTAAATATTATGTTTTTATTTATTATAAAACAATAGAGTCAATTTGTTTGAGTTAATAAACCCAAATGGGTATTATCGTCAAGAGGTATATTGGTGTCCCCTATAGAAAATATGGAGTTTATATGGCCATTTCTCCAAACCTTGGGGGGTGTAAGTGGTGTCCTTTCTCCGAAATTCAAATATAAACTAGCTAAAAATAATATCAATAAGACTAAATTTAAAATTTAATACCTCTACTTTTATACTCTTCTTTTAAAGGTAAAATTAGTATTTTATTAATTGAGTAACTAGTCAACTAACTGGTGGAAATAAAAATATAGTAGAATCAAAGATTTTATAAAGATATATTAATAAAATGGTAAACATCAATCTTAATATTTCTTGCACTCTTTCCATATTTTATAATTTTTGAAACTGGGAAACGATAACATCCTTTTTCCCTCAAAATTCTAAAATACCGTGTAACTTTGTACTAAAACGATTGACACCGGTCTTTGTTCAATAAATTATTGATCCATCAATATTCAATCCCATTAAAATATTTTCCACCTTTCTCCTGCGTCAAATCCAGGTCAAACTTTATTTAACATAATCTTGACAAAAATTCTGTCAAATTTAATTTAAACGACAAGGGATTTTCCGAAAAGCAATCAGACTTTTGAAAAGAATGGAATTTAAATTTTACCCTTTCGGAGCTTCATGCAAAGCCCAACCCGACAAATTTGCTGCCCGTGTAAGAGCTGCCCTCCATTTCTTCACCTTTTCCAACATGAACCGAGCTTCATGCTTAACAAAAGCCTCTGCAAAGTTTTCATTCTGGTTCCTGACATCTGATGGGCTGATATCAAAAAACACGGGCAAAACTGTCTGTCTAACATTATTATGTTTCTTGCAATTCCCAGTCTTTACAATCTCACCGAAGCACCGTCTGGAATCGGCATAGTTCTTAGAGAATATTATTGAATTGCTTCAAGCAACTCTGAGTAAATGTCTTCACCTCTTCGGAGTTCAATGTCATCTTTGAAAGTGTGAATTCCTGTATAAACCAGAGCTTGGGAGAGATGATTAGTGAAGCTGTTGCGTGTATCTTCTCCTCGGAAGCTCAAGAAAACTTGGTGTACAACTTTGGTAAAGGTGGAAGCCATGAATAAGTAATGCAATGTCTTCATGTGAGGGATCAAGACACTAGCTAGTTGTTCTCTACTACTAGTTAACTTCAAGCTCAAACAATTTTATAGGACTAGGAGTCGATGGTCCTACGACAAAATATTTTTAAAGCATTGCAACAAAATATACATGACAGATAAGCTACCTTGTCATAGCCGGATTTTCACTAGATCCAATTCAAACTATTAAGTGGTTGTTCTCATCAAATCTAGGTCAAATCTGATTAAAATAAATAAAATTTATATTTTAGAAGGAGATTAGGCTAAGTTTGGGTTAAGGTGTATTTTCTTATGTTTGGGGGTTGGAGGTATATTGAGGTGATCTGAGGGTTGAGCTGCAGTGATTAAGAGGTTAGCTGCGGTGATTTGGGAGGTAAGCTATGATGTTTTGAGTTTGGAATATTACGGCAAGCCCATGGAGCTCATGCGAGTTAATTTAACGAATTGACATGGAGCTCAAGAGAGCTTCGAGGATCGCTCGTGCGAGTTAATCTGAATAACTTTGTAGAGCTTATAGAATAACTCATGTGAATTCATATATAAAATATTATTTGGGGCATCCAAACTATCATAATCAGCAGAAAATAAGCAAACAAAATAAAAACATATATTTTACATGGTTCGGCCCTTTGATGTACATCCATAGGAGTAGTTCATTTCCAATGCACTATATAAATGAAGTATTATGTGATTTGCTTTAAAATATCAACAAAATCTTTGTGTTGGGTTATCAGGTCATGTCAAATTTTGTCAGTTCTACTCTCTAAGCTATACTTAACTCTTGCAATGATTACCGAGCTGCACCCCACTAGCTTTGGCAATTTCAAAGCTTGAGCTATGTTAAATTCTAACGATGATAGTTGAGCCACACTCATCTACTCTGATGATTTCGATACTGAGCTATACTTAACCCTGACTATTTCAATACTGAGCTATACTCAACTCTGGTTATAATAGTTGAGTTGCACACAACTAGCTCTAGCGATTTACTTAGGAGCTTTCTTAACTCTTTAATTGTGGCACTAAGACATGGAGATAAATCATGGCAATAAGTCCTAGTGAAATACATAGATTTTAGGAGAGACGAGTTCTCAATCCCCTAGGTAGGTAGCCTTACTAAGGTACCTCTATATTCGTGATTTGTTCATGTTCATAGCTCTTGAGTAGTTATCAATATAAGTCAGCTGAAACAAGATTAGCTCTTGTATCTAGAGCTATAGTCTAAGAGTTTAAACAAAGTAAGCCATAAATGAAGATAAATTACAATTAACAAATCATAATAAAAAAAGGAGTTAACCATTCATTCTCAACCACATGGCAATAAAGATCAATCATTCATCCAAATAAACATATCTAAGAACTTGTTCACTCACATGATACATAGCAAGAGTAAATCATTCAATCACTTTCGTGAAGAAACAATTAAGAATGAAAGGAATTTAGATATATTGCAAATAGATGTATACAATTAAAACCCTAAAATTAATAGCTTAATTACTGTTCACTGTTACTGTTCACAAATATTGTTCATCCACATAAAAAATATTAATTTTCCAAAAGCACAATAAATTACATAAAATAAATGACATGGAGATTTTTACATGGTTCGGATTAATCAATCTTACAACCACGAGGGCACGTCTAGATGAAAAGAAATTCACTAAGTTGAGATGTTACAACCTATGGATTTACCAAACTTAAGACTCTCACTTACACTTTATCACCATATAGTTCAGTCAACCTTAGACTGAATCTGCTTCTCTTAAATAATTGCTACCCCTCTTGATTCACAATCCTCAAGGAACTTTACAAAGTGATCAATAGCAATTCTTCAATATCTAGTGATCTAAGATCCACATAGACTCTCCACGGAGATGAAAAGAAGATAAGAAAAAAAATCAATACAACATTATGTGCCAAATCCGGATTCTCTAGGGAGGATGCCGAATTTTTCTTTTTTGTTTTATACTCTGTGTTGTGTGCCTTCAATTGTGAAATACCTCTATTTATATAGGCACTAGGGTTTCACAAAAAATAGCAAGTCTTAAAAGACTTAGATTCTTTCCAAATAAGAGTCTTTTTCCTCTTATAATTTCTATGAATCTGAATATGAATAAATATGATCTTCTTATCTTTCTTGTCTCCTAAGAAATATCTAGAGTATTTAATGAACTTTTTGTTTGAACTAACTTCTTGCTCTAAATAGAACTTATATGTCAATTATAGAATCTCATCATTAATTGACTTGCTAAATTAGATATCTAATTAAATTAGGAAACAAATATTCCTAATAAATTGGAATCTTACTAAATTAGGGAATTAATGAATTAATCCCTACTACAAGATATGCAATAAATAAAATTCTAATTTAACTAGACTTGCCATAAGATGCCAACTCTATAAATAATGGACTTAACAAAGAAGAGTAGACATACGATCATGAGTATTTTAGAATAAACAAGTAGCATTCATTTATAAGATGTACTTAGATGAAAGTAGCTTAAATCATAATTATTTCATTACTAGCACGTGTTACGCTAAGAATATATCTTAAAACCTCTTTGCTATCATGTAGACATCAAGGAGTTTCTTTAAAATAAATCAAGTCATGGAAGTGAACAAATAAGGTTCTATCAAACCTACCACAAACATATATGAGCAAATATGTAGTAGAGAATTCAAAAATAGAAATAAATGAGCTAAAAGCATAATACTAATATTTTTCCTTAATGTTGAAGCATTCAAAAGGTGTTTCACTCTACTCTAGCGCTTAGAGAAGAACTGAGGTAGCTTCAAAACTACTACACTAATTTGCAATTTTCCTTTGAAGATCGCTCTTGGTGTTTTGGAGAACTCCTTAATGGTGTTTTCTGAGGAATCCTCTGTAAAGTTTTCTTGATCATGTATCCTCCTTGACATTTTTCTTGAGCATTTCATAGAGGATTTCTCTCTGACTTTTTCTCAAGGATTTTTTTTTGGTGTTTTTCTGAGGGTTCCTTAATAGAATTTCTTATGGAGCTTCTCTATTTGGTGATTTAATTCCAAGAGTAAATCCCTTGCCAACTCAATCTAAACTAACCATTACTACTAAAACCTTTTGTGTAGCCCTCCCATTAGATGGTGCCAATTGGTTTAGCTCAATTTTTACTAAGATTCAATTTGAACCATTAAATGGTTGTTCTAATTGGATTTGGGTCAAATCTGATTAACATAAATAAAATTTATATTTTAGGGGAAGATTAGACTAAGTTTGGGTCTAGGTGTATTTTCTAATGTTTAGGGTAGGAGGTATAGGTGAGGTGATTATATCTAGAAAAATACTCAAAGCTCGGCAAAGCAAAAAGAGAGAGAGAGGGTCAGAGATGGAGAGAGCCCCCTCAAGATTGAATGTGTAGAGCTTATATAAAAGTGTTCATGACGGTATTTTGATAATTTTAGACACGTAGCGCTCATTTAATGGCTATACTCCTTTAGGTGAGGCTATTTGAGTAATTTGCCTTGTGGTCCCTTGATGGTGACATTCATGAGCTTGAGAGGCAAGAAACCCTCCGGCCACCTTTTGCCTTCATGGCCAGACATATGACGGCCTCCTAACTTTATGGTCTTGTGGCTTTTCTATCAGTATCAAAAGGATAGGTAATGTGGCCTTTTCTCAATGCTTGGCTAGAGAATCTCGATTCTTATTGGCTCTTTATCTTTAACCAAAGGGATATTATCATTTTACTATCAAATTTATTTTGACATATCATATTAGTACCATGATTTGTCGAAAAGTGTATTTTACTACCAAACATTTGCGTCGTTATCAATTTACTACCATTCCATTAAGAACGTTAAAAATTTGCTGATGTCATAAGGGCATCAAAGACATTTCCAGTTGTAAAAGTAAAATTATCTATTAATTTAATAGATAAATTATCATTTTGCTACCAAACTCTTGGGGGTAAAATCGACTTTTAACTCAATTTCCGTTAAACATTAACTTTTTCTTAACGGAATAGTAGTGAATTGATAATTGTGCAAATGTTTGGTAGTAAAATGCACTTTTCAGCAAACCATGGTACTGACATAATATGTCAGATTAACTTTGGTAGTAAAATGATAATTTCCCTTAACCAAAATAATATATTTTTGTTCTCTCTCATGATGTCATGTTCTGTCTACGTGTTGGCCTGAACTACCAAAATCTAGTTTCCAATAATACCCTATGATATTGTGTGTTTTTACCAAAATTGTCTTTTTCTTCATGGAACTCACCCCCTATCTCTTTGTGAGCTATCCTAACTTCCAATTAAACAAATTGACTTCCCTTGGTTGACTTTCTTGGCATGTGTCTTTTAGTTAGTGGGCCACATTAGCACTCGAATTTCCCCATATGTATTATTTGCATAGCCCTTCATTCGGTTTACTTCTAATTTGAAAAGTTTGGTATATTTGACTTTAAGCATTGAAATTGACCACCAAAGATGATATAATAAGTGTTACTTAGTTGTTTCTCTTTCTCACTACGTATTTTAAATGTGGCATAGCCTTCAAATTATCTTTTTCATTGGAAATCACCAAAATAAAAATCTCTTGACTTACAGAATGGTTCTCTTTAACAACTCACTAATACAACATAGTGAAATAAAAATAACTTCTCAAAAAGAATCAATTAAGCATATCAATAAACAAAAAATATTCACACCAAATGAACAAGAAAAACTCCAAAAATAGATTTACAATTTTGGGTTAATTTTGGATTATCCTCTTGTGAAGTGACAGTCTTCAAATTGTTCCACTTAACTTTTGGAAACATCATATTACCCCCTAAAAATAGTTAACTTTAACAATTGATCACTGGTGATTTGTTAAAGTACGAAAATATCTTTTTTTACTAGTTTCGTTGATTAACAATTTTAACACTTAAAAAGATACTTTTTGGATTAATAAAATAATGAAATAAAAATGACGAAGTCTTTAAAGTTAAAACAAAATATCTCTTTCCAATTTAATCTCCACCAAATCAGAGTCACACTAAATCCTAATTAGGATACCCATAGTTTATCTTATCATTCCAATTGGTTGGCATGGTTGTGCATGGCAAAGGATTTGGCTACCTTGGCCATGCATCAGGGGTGGATGCAGTGTAGGACCAGCGGGGACTCAAGCCCCCCCTGAAAAAAAAAATTTACCTCTTTTTGTTTAAAAGAAAAATTAATAAATTTTTAAATAATCCCTATCAAATTATCAATAAGCCCCTTTTTTCAGTTTCTACAACCACAGTAGAAAGAATATTTTCATCGATGAAATTTGTGAGGAATGAACTTCGGAATTGGATGGGAGATGAATGGATGAATAATAATTTGATTGTTTATGTAGAAAAAAAGATGTATTTAATAGTGTTGATAATGAGTTTATTGCACAATGTTTTCAGAATGTGAAATCGCGTAGAGAACAATTGTAAATGTGTTATAAAAAATTTTATATATTTAAGTTTCAATTTTTACATTTTACTATTATTTAATTTAGCCCCCAGTAAATTATTTTTCTAGATCCGCCACTGCCATGCATGACCATGGATCATACGGCCATGCGTTCATGCAGGCATGGGTTTGGCTGCCTTGGCCACGAGCGACTAAGGGTTTGGTTGCCTTGGTCACCTGTTGCCATGGTTTGGTTTCCATGGCTGTGCACAACTAAGGGTTTGCTACCTTGGCCATGCATGGCCATGGGTTTGGTTTCCATGGCCAGTGAGGGTTTGGTTGCCTTGGCTATATATGGCCATGGATTTGGTTGCCATGGTTATGTGCGGCAACGAGTTTGGTATCTATTGGGTATAAATGAAAATATTTAAAGTATTTAGGTCCATACTATAAATATTTAAAATATTTATGTGTGTTTCGAAAAACTAAAAAAGATTTAGGCCCATGAAAATTAGCCTACATAGATGTTTGATTTTTTTTGTATTAATTGACTGTAAGAGAATGTACAAATACTATTTCATCCTTTTAGTCGTTAAAAATAATAGCGAGATAATTACTTTTGGGAGATAACTTGATATTTTAAAATTAAAGGATTTAATTTGAAAATTATCACTTCATGAGAGAGTAATTTAAAATTAATCCCAAAATTTTCAAAATTACCTTCAATGAACCTAGAAAATTGGTGAAAATGCATTAATCTAATCCTTATAAACATGCTTAATAATACTAAACCCACCAACAATACCCAGCAGTCAAACAATAACAAAGAAAAATGAATCTTGATCTCAAATTTATTTCACACGACTTTTTGATCCAATTTTAAAAAGACTTTTAAGACATGTTCATATATTCATTCGTGTCATCCTTTTTTAATTGTGTAGCTGCCCTTGTATTCTTTGCACCTTGCTTCAGTTTTTTTGTTGTTTGTTTGATGACTAGTGGTTCTTTTTTTTATACTCTCTCATCATAGAGGAATTGTACATCTAAATTAATTTGGTAGATTTTCTTGGCGAAGGCTTTGAAGTAACTTCAAAATCTAGTTTGTTTGGAGTTTGTTGAGGAGTTAGTTGGGAAATTTTAATAAGAGTGTTCTTTGAATTCATTATACTCTTCACAGATTTTTGAGTAAACTCACCCGATGGGAAACCGACCTATGAAATAATTAAAATATACATGCGTACAATTAGTAGTAACACATGCATATACAAATAGAAATAAATGAAAATAAAATAATGACATTTAATATTCCCTCTACTAACCTTTCTTTTTCCAAGAGCTTCAGGAGATTGTTGATCAATCTCAAATTGAACACCGGTGGAAGGTTTGGGTTTAGGATAGTTAGAACTACCAACTTCAATATTACTGTAGGCATTCAACCTTGCATTCATGTGTTCCAATTGAGCAGACATAAATTGAAAACTCTCTTGATACATCTTTCTTTCTCTTGTCAACTATGTAGTATTAGGAACATGAAAGTACATAGATGTGGTGATGAATTGTCCTACTCCTTGCACCCTGCTTCCATTTGGTTGTTTTTGAAAAGCTTCGCTTAGATGTCATTTGACCCATGTGATTGAAATTTTCCTTGTTCAACTTGACTCTTCAGCTCATTCTACCTACAAAAAAAAAAATTATAAATCTACAAGTTGAATTAAGGAATTAAAGAATCACCAATAACAAATTATCAGAACCTCAAAATTCAAAATAGAAGTAAACTTAATTATACCATAAAAGAATGGAATATATAAGAATTAAATATACAAGTGACTTACTATTTTCTCAGTTATTGGCATCACTTCAGAAGCATATTTGCCATCTCAGTCTACTCGTGCCATTAACCAAGCTTTACTGCGGTCAATCTCTCGCTCAGAAACTCTATTCTTTTTTTTTTCTGTTATAGGTTGACAGAAAACAAAAAGTATTGATTCTATTATATTATATGCATTGGTTGGGTTTTATTGCACAACTATATTATATTGTACATACTTTTCTATACAACACGCCATTATATCCTATGCTACCCAAGCGATGCTTATATATATTTTTTGCTCTTGTTTCTTTTGCTTTCGTACTTTTTTCCTGCACAAATAATAGAATAAAGAACAAAAGGGTTTCAATTAATTATTAGTAACCACTAAGAAATAAATCAAGTAATATTAACAAACAGCACAGGTGAAAATCTTAAGACAACCTTACCAACAAAAAGTTTCTAATCTTCTTTTTTAATACTCGAATATTCAATATGGGGCAACCTTAGTGACTTTATATCATCCTTATATGGTAGTATGAATTCTTTTGCCAGCTCACTTCTAAAGTTTCTTGATGCAACCCCCATCCATTTTAACACTTGGCTTTTGCATTTCAAGCTCAATTTGAATTTTTTCTATAAAGCAATGACAAAGATTAAAACCGAGTTTAAATAAATCCGAAAGTTATTTAAAATCATTAAATATATTACTAAAGAATTAAAAAAATCTGAAAAATGAAGCCATAGAGTTTCCTTCATTTCTAGTGGCACACGCCTCTAATCATCAAGTAAGATTGAAATTGTTTCACGTACGATGACGCCAATATAACTCCTTAGATCGTTTCTTCCCTTTCCAACTAGAACACCATAAGAATTGTACTCAACTAGAGCTTTATTACTAAATTCTTCTTTTTGCAAGCCTTTTTTTTTCTTCTCCTTGGTCTTCCTTCGAGCTCTAGAAGAGTGAACACATCGTTTTGAGCCATATCTCCTATAATGTTGAAAATGACTAAAATGAATAAGTACATCAATTAAATTAAAAAGCCAATACAATAGTAATGGAATATAATAAAATAAATAAATCACTCACTGGAAACTAGCAATAAGAATGCATTTAGTGATTTTCTAAATCAATATCTATTGGAATAACATCACAATCTTTTCTGTCATAAATTCCTTCGTCATCCTTCTCATCCAACTCATATACTAGAAGTATGTTGGATAATTGTGAAAATACATCAATGTCCTCACATGTTTCCCCATTTGACTTATAAGCTTTTTCAGTCACTGAACAAACTATTGATTTACTCTTATCTACCTGGTCTTTTATGTAAAACACTTGTTTTGTATGACAAGCTAGAATAAAGTAATCAGATTTATAACCAATTCAATTTAAATCAACTACAGTGAAACCCAAATCATCAACACTAACCCCCCTATCATCTACCCAATCACGCTTGAAAAATATTTTTTTAATCATCAGATAATCAAGCTGCTACATCTCATCAATGACTCCATAAAAGTCATGTCTCCATAATGAGGACTTTTATCTTTTGAACTTGAAATTTATAGAGTGTTAGCGATAACTCTAACACCACTATTTTGGGTTACACGATTATTGTCCCGGTCCCTTGTTGCAAAATCAAAGCCATTAATTTGGTAGCCAGGGTCTATCACCACACTTGAGTGCGGTTTGTTTGCCAACGACCACACTATTTCCTCGACTAGCACATTATTTGCTCTATCATGTGCTACTTATAATTTAAATTAAAAAGTATAATAATTACTTACATGAAAAAAAATCTTATTAAAGTTAAAGTTTCTACCTTATTGTATTTAGTTAAGCATTAATTCTAACCTTTTTTTGTAACCAAGCGGAAAATGTACGAGTGTGTTCATTTTGCAACCATAGATGTTTTTTTTTTTTTGCCTTATAGGGGTGTGTTGATGCCAAATAATATATATGCTCCCTACAGTAAGACCACATTAATACTTAAAATTATAATAGTAATATTATAATTCAATCTTAATATGTATTGAAAAAAATTGAAGAATAGCTTACTCAATGTATGTTTGGATTTCAGTGGTGTTCATTAGAACGCACTGGTGTACTTGTGCCAATAAAGTATCATCAACCACCTTAATGTTTGCACCTCCCAAAGGCCCTTTGATTGAAAAATCAATTAGACAACCAATAGGTAGTCCAACAATATCACAATTTGAGAGGTACTCAACACAAAATTCAAGTGCTTCTTCAGCAATATAACTTTCTGCAATACAACTCTCAGGGCGGTAGCGATTACAAACGTAATCCTTAAGAGTTTTCATCTCTCTCTCAAAAGGATACATCCATTGAAGATAAACTGGCCCACATAACCTAACTTGTTCAATTAGATGGATTGTTAAACGGATTGTTATGTCAAAAACGCTAGGTAGAAAGTACTATTGTAATAAGCAAAAAGTGATTACAAGTTCCTTTTACAAGTGGTCAAGAGTATTAGGTTCTACTACCTTACAGAACAATGAATTAAAAAAAGAAGCACATCATGATTATGACATTTCTAACATTTATAAGTAAACAATTTCAAAGGACTAATGGTAGCAATTGTTGCATCAAAATATGACGATCATGGGACTTAAGACCTTAAAGCTGACAATCATCCCTTAAAACAAGTTTTTGGACATTAGAAGAATAACCATTAGGAACTTTTACACTTTCCAAGGTTTCAAAAAATTATTTTTTTCTTCTTTACTCAAAGTGTATGAAGCTAGAGGTAAGACTTTGTTATTTTTGTTTATTTCATCAAGAACTAGTTTCTCCCTTATCTGAAGATGCTCAAGGTATTTTCTAGCATTAATCTCATCATTTGTCTTGCCCAGTTGATGAAGTAGTGTGCCATAGATGTTTTCACACACATTTTTAAAAATGTGCATCACATCTAGTTGATGATGAACTAATAAATGCTTCCAATATTCTAAGTTAAAAAAGATTGATCTCTTTTTGTACAATTTTTCAGTTATATTCTCATCATGTTTCCATTTTTTTCCCTTCTTATTTCCAAACTTAGTGTCAATATCTTTCACCATCGTAAAGATTTCCTCACCAGACAAACTTTTAGGAGGCTCATCCCGCTCTTACTTCCCATTAAAAACCTTTTTGAGTTTTCGAAATGGGTGAGTAAGTGGTTAAAATCGACAATGGCCCATATATGACATTTTTTTACTATGTGGGAGCTAACAGGCACAAGGGTCTATCACACAAATTGGGCAAGCATAATAGCCTTTAGTAGTACACCCGAAGAGGTTTCAATATGCTGGGAAGTTACTGATTGTCCACATCAACACGACCCGTAAATTGAAGGTTTCTTTTCTATATGCATCATAAACATCAACACCTACATCCCATAGAATTTTCAAGTCCTCAATCAAAGGTGCTAGGTATACATTTAGATAATTTCCAAGTTGTTTAGGGCTAGATATCAAAAGAGACAACTTCATAAATTTTCTCTTCATACACAAGCATGGAGGAAGATTATATGTTATTAATGTAACGGGCCAACAACTATAAGTAGTGCTAAGTGTACTATATGGCTTAACACCATTAGTGAAGAGAGCCAAATGAAAATTTCTAGGTTCTTGTGCAAATTCTAGCCACTTGTTGTCAATTAGTTGTCAGATTGGGGAGTTTGCTGCGTGGCAAAGCTTGCCATCTCTAATTCTCTTATTAACATGCCATGTTAGGTTTTGAGTTGTTTGTGGTGATTGAAACAATCTTTTGAACCCAGGAACAGGAGGAAATTCTTTTGAACTAGCTTTTTTCTTTGCCACCCAAACGCTCCACAATTTGGGCATTGAGTAAGATCAGCAAATTCATTCCTATACAGAATGCAATCATTTGGACATGTATGCATTTTTTCATACTCTAAGCCTAGCACTTTCATTGTCTTCTTGGCCTCATACAATGACTTAGGTAGATTATTATTATTTGGCAAATATCATCAAGGACTTCTAACAAAGCAGAAAACCCTTTATCAGACTACCCATTGTTTCCTTTCACATTATAAAGTCTCATTAAACCAAATAGCTTTGAATGTTTTGTACCCGAATACAAAGGTTTTTCCGCATCTTCAAGTATATCCTTAAGAGAATGAGGGCCTTTATCACAATGCTCGTAAGCATTTTCAACCATGTCATTTATATCATTGTAAACATGACATCTAAATCTTTGACTATGTGGATGGTCTTGACACTTTGTAAATGTAGAAATGAGATCAGTTTCACCATGCCAAGTACAAGCTCTATATTTTGCGAGAAAACCTTTTTCAAATAAATGATCATTTACTTGTTGAGGAGTGTGAAACTCCATATTACAAAAAAAAAAGTGCAAGGACATCTAATTGACATTCATTTTTCAGCATTCAAAATGGAAAAATCTAAGAAATCAGCAACTCCAGTCTGATACTCTATGGATAATCGATTACAAGTCATCGAAGTTCTATCAATTTCAAATATTTTTACCTGTTCATATATTATATATTATCAGTTTAATTTAATAAAATTGCATGTTTAATTTCAAATGTTTAAAATTATTATCATTATAGCTTTAATAATAAATTCGTAATTTAGGAAAATTATTTACAGCTCCTATAAATTAATGCATTACCATCAAGTACAATAATTTTTCCTATACACTTATATTAATTTGAAAACATTAATAACAACATATTTTTTATTGTGAATATTTCATGGCATGCTTATCTAATGAAAAACTTATAAATTAACAATAACCCATGTTTTTAATTTGAAAAAATTTCACTTACATGTAATCCTGATCAAATCCTAAATCGCTGGAATGTCCTCTAGTTGATCAACAATTGATGCTCCACCTATAAATTGGAGAGACATTTATAAAAAAACTGATACTCCATATACATTTATGGATGAGTCATAGCTACCATTGATGGTGGCAATTTGATTATACATATACATATATATACATGTATATACATATATATGTATGTGTGTGTGTGTGTGTGTATACCTATTTTCAAGTCCTAATTCTCTCAAAATTTAAATTGGATAATGAATTAACAAGATAAATAAAAGTCTTTAAATATCACTCTTCTAGATTGCATACGGCCAATCCACTTAATTAAAATTTATTAAAAGTTTAAAAAAAAATTGTTGTCTCACCTAGCATCTAGGAATTATTCATCTCTTAAAGAAAGATAATATTGCAATACATATCTTGGAAGCTACAACAAATTAACACCCATTAGATACAATTTCTAAAACTGTAATAGCTTCTAATAAATAATTAATATTTCACAATTGGTATGATAATTATAATGTCAATGCCTTATAAGCTACAACCATCCATGCCAAAAATAAATTATTCTGAAATTCCAAGAACGATAAATTAAAGCAAATAGATAAGAACACAAGCCTGGCACAGCCGAGCAAAAATGGACAATGTTGCAAGCAATGTCACATGCTAAGTTATTGATTATTAAAACTCCATATAATTGGATAAAATGTAGGTCCATTTTTTGCGATGTTTTTATATCATATTTCAATTATTTCCCTTTGTCTTTTAGTGCATTTTGATAAAAAATAATTATTTAATTATTATCAACGTGTATGGAGAGCAATTGTGATGATCTAAATACTTGAAAAAGGGCACACAACATGTCCAGAATTGGCTGCAATTTTTTCATTATTATTGCCTAGTTTATTGTCATTAGTCTGTGGCTTAATCCACTCTTGTCAATTATAAGAGGTCCTACAATAAAAGTTGCAAGAAAACAATCAATGCGTTATTTTTTATTTTGTAGTTGTTGTTAGTTTACGTAGGAAGAGGGCTGATATTATCTGCAACGATTGTTATCATTTTATTGATAGGGTTGTAGGGCGACAACAAAAATCTTTCAATGCAAAATTGATACACATTTTTTACACACTATAACAAGTGTGACAACGTACATCTAATCAAAATTTTATATAAGAATTAAAATTTTATTTTTTAATTAGTAGGAAAATTATATGATCACGCTCTTGGGACAACTACATAAAACTAATAAGCATGAATGTTCTTAAGTTTTTAAAAAATAAAAAAATTACAAAAAAATTAGAAATACTAAATCAATTGTACATATCATATTCCTATGGAGGAGAATAATTGGTTAATTAATTAATTAACACTACATTAATAATTAGTTAATTAATTAATTAACACTACATTATAGTAATCAAGAATAAATCTTACACACACATATACATATATATGTGGGCTAATATTTTTTTTTCAGCCCCACTCTAACATCATCATAGGCAAAAGATTGTTTGTATGAAAATCTATAATTTTTAATTCCCTAGGTGATTGCTACATGTGAGTCTTTATGGTCATCATATAGTCAAAGCACATAAAATGGAAAAAAAAACAAAGATAGTCCAGCTTTTGTTTTAGGTGAGGTCAGCACAATTTAAAAACAATAATAAAAGTTGCAACGAAAGAATAAAAAATTCAACACAAGAAATAGATTATAGAAACAATGATAAAAGTTGCAACGAAAGAATAAAAAATTCAACACAAGAAATAGATTATGGAAGGCAATTAAAGGACAGAGGGGCCATTACCGTGAAGAAGAATAGATAAGCTATCCGTGACAGTGGAGATGACAGTAAAAGAGTCCAGATCTTGGTGAAGGGAGATGATGATAGTGGCTAGTCGAAAATAGTGACAACAGTGATGGGAGAGGCTTTGGGAGTGTCGGCAGTGTGGTGGATCTAGGGATTTTGTAAGTTATGTTTGCTATGTTTTAATTCACAATATTACAAATGAAGGGAAAGAGACGTGAGATGGTATTTATGTCTTTTGTTTTTTAATTGTTAACACAATATATGTGTCTTAGTGGTGAAAAAAATATTGCAACGAAATTTTTATATATAATGGTAGTTATTAGTATTTTCGTTTAATAATTTTGTTGGGTTGTATAAACTATGTACTTATTCAACCTGATTAAGCAAATCCAATCAAATGAGACCCCCAATTGATGACCAAATATGTTATCAATCACAAACTCACACAATTTTTTTTTTAAAGAGAGGAAAATTATTAACCATTCCAAAAAGAGTTGGACTATTGGCACCCCTTCATTGATCTTATAAAACCCCTGTGATATTATAATTACATTTAAGGACAAATGTACATAGAATTAATCCCATTTATATTTTCTTTCTCTCTTCAATTTCATCTTGCTTGACAATATAAATTTTTGTAATCATTAAAATAATCTGAATTTAAGAATCAATCTATAAATTTTTTTAATCATTAAAATAATCTAAATTTAAGAAGCAAATTTTTTAAGCCAAAATAATACTCTTGTAATATATGTAGCAACAAAATTAGGATACAACATTGTGAGAAAATATATTAAATAAAATTTTATCTCACTACAAATAATTTTTTAAGGATTCTCAAACTAATTGTTGCACCCAAAATTTATATGTACGATAAAAATTGTATTGGACCCATAAAATATTCAATATTTTATAAGGTTTTTCTTACTTTTTCTTTTAGATCTTTTTTTAGAATTAAATAATAAGGAAAGTTTAAAGAGAGGAATGCAATTATTAAGATTGAAAGAGTGAGAAAATTATTAGAAATTGTAAGATTTATAAATGAAAATAGTGTTTATTTTTAAAAAAGGGTACTTTTGGCATTAAATAGAATATAATTGAAAAAGGGGTTTCAAAAGAATTTTGGAGGGGTGCTAATAGTCTGATTCTTCCAAAAATTACACTGATATAAAAAATACTATAAAAATTTGAATTTATTCAATTTTACACCCTTGCTTATAATGCATGTCAACCTCCACTAAAGAGGCAACATTGTATTCACAAAATGATAAAATAGAATCAAACACAAATTATAATGGTAATTTTATTAGGTTAATTTTAACTTTTTGGTAAATGATTGATACACATTGTAAAGATTAAGTACAAAATTGAACGAGTATGAATTTTTGTTATATTTTTTATAACAAGGTAATCTTTGGGTGAATAACTGATAATTTTTAAACAGAAAAAAAAATCACAAACTAACATAAAATTTAAAAAAACAAAAATTAAAAATGAAATAATAGAATTGAAAATAAAAACATAATTTTTCTAGTTTACCTTTAGTAGCCTACTTTCTCATGAAAGACATGCTAGAACAATTTCAAAATAAATTATATCTTATTGTAACGACATGTTCAATTAACGGTGCCTTATAGAAGAGATATCATTTTATTTCAGAATGCATCCTTTCACGGTGACATTTCATTTGAAATGGTAATAGTTCAATTTGGACCATTGATTAAAGTCAAATCTTGATCCAGTGGCCATGAAGGAAGGGATATCATAAAAAATGACAATCCAAATGGAAGGGTACAATTATATCTACAAACAAGTCTTGTTTAGTCCATAAAATAATTATCATAACAGTCTTTTCTTAGCCCTCTTTCTTAAAACAAATTTCATCATATAATACTTATTTTATGCATCAAATATCCAATATAATCCTTACTGCAGGAACAATATTTTGACTTTTGGCAGGTTGTGACATTCAAGAGTGTTTAGGTTTGCTTTCATTAATTGTATCCTAGAGGCATATTTTCTTAATCTATGTGCATCGCTTAATTGGGGGAACAAATAACGTATTAAGAAAAGCAACATTTGTAACATGCCTTAAAGTACACATTATTTTTCTACAGTTTATCTATTACTATTATTTTCTTTCTACGTATAGAGTTGTAAACACATTTCTTTATAGAACAAAGTTTCACTATTATTACTGCAATTCTCCATATTGGCCATTCCCTAAAAATATATATCCTAACATAACATAAAAATGATCTTTTAAGTCCATGTTTAGTTGGAAGAAACAAGAGAAGAGAAAAGGAATGAAAAGAAGAGAGGACAAAAGAAAATGAGAGGAAAAAATAATCATTCTAAAATTTCATTGTATAGTTTAACATAAAATTCATATATTTTCTTCTTATTTCTTTCCCATCTCCTCATTTCTTTTCTTCCACTCTCCTTTTATTTATTCAAATCAAGCATGGCTCCCACGATGACCTTTTGGAATCTTCCACTAGTCAGCCATTTCTAGATTTGTTGCAACAAACCCAAATGTTTTCAGCCAAAACCAAACATCTTAATAGCCTTTGAGCTATCTTGGCCCACGTGGCAAGCTCGTGCCATTTCTTTTTAATACACCGATATATTACAATTAAAATCTTACTGATATTTATAAAAGGAAAAAGAAAAAAATTTTCAGGGCTACCCTTGATAAATCTAATATGAGACAAGCTCATGCCATTTTGAGTGATCAAAACAGCACACAATGGTATTTGTCGTTTTAGGTCATATTTGGTTTGAAGAAAAGGGAGGAGAGGAAAAGAGTGGAATGGAGAGGAAGGGAGAAGAAAGGAATGAAGAAGAGTAGTGAAATTAGATTTTGTTGTTTGGTTTGATATAAAATTTGATAAGAAAATGAATTATAATTTTTCCCTTTAGACAAATTTATCCTTTACCTTAAATATTAAACTATATATATTTATATATAATAAAATGGTGGTCCGGTTGCCGGTGGAGGAGGTCTGGCGACTTCCGGTGAAGTCCGACGTTGGTCCGGCGACCATCCGGCGAGGTCCGACAGTGGTCCAGCAACCTTCTGGCGAGGTTTGGCGGAGGTCTAGGACCTTCTGGAGAGGTCCGGCGGTGGTCCGACGACTTTCCGGTGGAGGTCCATTTATAATATTAAATCAATAAAATAAAATTATAAATAATAATTATTAATGGCATTAAATAAGTTAAAAAGTTGAAGGGTAATTTTGGAAACTTTAGTTTCTAATATAAGAAGAATTTAAATTCTTCACTACTTAGTGTAGAATTCAAATTCTACATTATGATGGCTATTAAATTCTAATGGATATTAAATTCTAATGGAAATTAAATTCTTATATATTTTGTCAAACCAAACAATGGAAATAAAAAGAGAATTTAAATTACTTTCCTCTCCTACATTCTCTACTCCCAACCAAACACCACCTTAGGATATTTGTTTTGAGTTGTAACAGGTGCAGCGTACATGTATCACTTAACGTACTAACGACCTAATCAGGCATTTTCTGGATGTCGTACGTCTGAATCAACTCTCCAATCGCCATGTTCGTGTATGGTCGGATAATGAGACATAGAGTCTTTAAACAGATTGCAAGATTTCAACTAACATTATCTTCTGCTTCGGAAACGTTAATTTGAGATCACATCATTCAGTCGCACTTCCTAGTACTCGTACATGCTTTAAGTTTATTGTATAATGTTCAATAGAAATTAGAGTGAAGTTATTCGCACCCCTTCTTTATTCCTTAAAACCCTACTTTATTTAAAATTACATTTAAAGACAAATAATAATTAAACACACTTAAGTTTTATTCAATAAATTACTTGCATTCATTATTAACTCGTTTTTTTTTACCTGTCAATTCGTCCTATCGAACCAAAATAAATTGCATAAATTCATAATAATATATTGTTCTTTTCCTATTTCTAATTAATTAAATATTATTTTACATAAAATTCCTTTCAAATTATAATTTAAAATAAGCAAAGGTCATCTGCACCATTAAGGTTTGAGAAAATAGTCACAAAGATCCTCAAGTTTTCAATAAGGGGCACCAAAACCCTCTTTTGCTATAATACCCTTTGATTCTATAAATCCAAAAAATTGACCACAAAATTTTATAATAAATGGAAATATGGCATTAAAATAAATGTAATAATACATACATTTTAAAATAATTTTGATATTTAAAAATATTTTTATATTTTGCAATCTATTAGACCTAATTTATTATATTAAATTAATTTTAATAATAAATAGAAAAATAATATTTAAATTAATATATTAAAATCAAAATAATTTTGAATATTATAAAAAATAATTGTATTATTATTAATAGGGAGATATTTTATTAATTTTAAAATCTATTTAACCCAAAGATTTATTTAAAATCTCTATAATAAATACAAATATATTGTTAAGATAAACGCAATAATTTAAAATTTAATATTATTTTAAATATTAAAAATAATTTAATATTATTAGTCTACTAGATAGAATATATTATTTATATTTAATTTTGTTAATTAAAAAACTTCAAAGTTAACTTTCTCATTACTGAATTCAAAGGGTATTATTGTTAAAAAATGATTTTGATGTCCCTTTTGAAAACTTGGGGGTCGTTACGACCGTTTTTCCAAATATTTGGGTTGTAGGTGTCATTTTCCCTTTAAAATATGTATAGTTTAAGTCAATAAATGACATTAAAAAATTCATCATCAATAAAACTGTTTAATTTTGTGTGTAGAGTGAAAATAAGATTGTCAAAGAAAAGAAATAACAAAATACTAATTGAGTTTTATTAATTAAAAAAATTAAAAACTAGATGAAGTATTTACAAGAAAAAAGGAAAATTTTTGGAATAGAATAAAAACAAATGATAATCGGGTTAGCTTGCACTCAATCTTGTTTGGTTATACGTGAAGTATTGCATGCATGTCAGGCTAGAGAGAGTGCTTGCTTAATTAATAACCATAACAAGAAAACATGCACAAAGAATTTGGAATATATTAGTTGCATGTTTAACTGTTGAACAATAAAATGATATATTACTGTCCAAAAATAATAAAACAAATAATAATATATTATTCTTCTTAAAAATGTACGTATCCGTCCCTTAGAGTATGGCTTTGAATATAAATTCTAAAAGTCTGAGAAAAAAAAAAAGAAAAAAATCTAGGCAAGAAAGTCACAAAATATAACCATGCGTATCTACAAAGTGGTTGGCAAGAAACTTTTCATCATGTTTATTCATGCAAGTAATGCAGGTGAGAAGTTGAACTAATTAACAGGATTGAATTTTTTTTTTTTTTTTTTTTTTTGCTTCATTCTCTTTGTCATACCAAACCTTAACTGAAAAACACCTTTTCTCCACTTCTCACATATCGATAAAAGGCCATTCACATGAAAACCCATGCAGTCATGCACAAAAGCACGTGCATTAGTTCTTTCAATTGATTGATATAATAACCCTATTGCGCATCCTCATCTCAAACTATGGCTTATAAATCTTTTCCATCTTTTTTCTTAACACTTCTACTTATTACTTTCTCGTTAATGTGCAACAATATTAATGCAGTAGGTGCTAGACTTCTCCTCGAGACAGCGTTGCCAGAGATACCTAAGCCCGAATTGCCTAAGTTTGAATTACCACCATTGTTGAAACCTGAATTGCCTAAAGTTGAATTGCCACCACTATCAAAACCCGAGTTACCCGAGATTCCAAAACCTGAGCTCCCAAAAGCCCCTGAATTGCCTGAAATTCCAGAACCTAAGTTACCAAAGAAACTTGAAGTGCCAGAAATTCCACAACCTGAGCTACCAGAGTTTCCAGAACCTGAGTTACCAGAACTACCTGAATTTCCAGAGATTCCAAAGCCTGAGCTGCCAAATCTTCCTGAACTGCCTTTTTCCCCTCATCTTCCGGAAATTGCTAAGCCAACTCATTCAACTTCTAATCCGTAAATTACCATGCTGCGTCATATTGTTTCATCGTCGTTGGATTTCATGTGTCGTGAACTTTCATAAAGTACGTTTGGCATTATACTGGAAGATTAATTATATACGCATTGTGCTTGTGATATTTTCACTTTAATTTTTCTTTATTTTTTTACTGGCTGATTCACGTGTATTTTACGCAGTGTTCCTTGTCTTCTCTCTTGTATTATATACAATTATATGTGTTTCAATTAATATTTCTTAATAATTCATGATGCTCTATGTTATCTACCTAATTTGGTTAGTTTTACATTTGCTTTTTTACTTTTTCATTTACAGCCTCATCTCAAACTCTCAAGAACTATAGCTTCAATTATATCATACAATTTGCCCTTGGCACAATAATTGACACGATTGATGGATTGATTGTTAAGGATATATTATTTCATCAAATATTAATTTTAAAAGTTATATTTACCGAGCCCTATCAATTGTCATTTCACAACGAATGAGACTGATTAAAAGCAGCGGCACCATAATACTAAAAGAATCCTCAACTCAAAAACTATTCTCAACATATCTGCATATTTAAAATCTTGCTCATCTTTGATGAAACGGAAACGTTATAGGTTGAAAGATAAATGAAATAAATGTTTCTGAATAATGAAGTTTACTAAATAGATTTGAATTAGCAAAACTAGGGTTTTAGACCTCCTTTATATAGTAACCTTAAATATCCCGAATTTATCAAATTTGGAAAATTTAAAATATTATTTATTATAAAATTTTACTAGTTTAAATAAGAAAAACAAAACAAAAAGCACCTAAATCCAAAATCTAGAGAAAAAGATAAAAATCCTAAAAGAAACAGGAAAAACAGGAAAATATCTTAAAACTAAAAAATGACTAGGAAAGAAGTGAAATTTTTAGTTCAACCATTGGGCAGAACAGCACAAATGGTTCTGGGTTTGGTTCTTCTTGTTGCAAGCTTTGAAATTGTATGTTACACTTCTAAAACGGACACCTATACCTCAAGTTATGACCTCCAAAAACTACCCTACTCATTCCATGCAAACAACATACATCAATCTTGATCAATTGCTTCACGATTGAGAGGGACATCGCAAATTGATTTTATGAGAGATATGGAGGTTAATTTTATTGCTAATTCGCTACCTTGAAGTCTTTGAATTCAAGTTCGAGTCCTTGCAATGAGCTGTCAACAAAATTGTTAAAAATATATGAAAGTTCATTTCAAGAAAAACATAAATTAACCAACCACATTTTTAGGGAGTAACTATCAAACCTACATGTGTGGTGGTCTATGCAGAAAGGGTGTCGGATAATGTGAAACATGGCCATATGGATAGTGTGAGGTTTGGTATGGAAGATTCTGTTTTGGTTTCTAATAGATGACAGGCAGCAGTTCATGGATGGTTTAAGCATAATAGATGCGTCTGTGGATATTGAGTTTGGGAAGGTTAGCTACGTCGCTATAGTACATAATCATGGTGGATTCGTTAGGGCGACAGGGGTGATTTTGGTACCAATTCAATGACCTCGATATTGTTGAGGCAGAAGCTCTATGTTTTGGTCTCTGGCTAGCAAACGAGATTAGTTCATCTCTATTAATTATCGAGTCAAATTCATTACTAGTGGTTCGGTTGGTGACAAATAGTAGAGTACCCATACTAAACTATTTTTTATAAGTTTTAAGGAATAATATCTAGTATCTACTTGTGTTGAAGTAGGATTTTACCATATACTTTGAACTTGCAGCTAGACAGTAGATGCTTCAGCAAAAATTACTCTTTAACTGCTGTAATTTTTTTATATAGGTGAAAGATTTTTCACAACATTTAACTTGTTTCCTCTGAATTTTTTTTTAATAGAAATACTGAGAAGTTCATTTTAAAAAAAAAGTAATTAAATCAAATAATTAATAAATATTGGAGTTGGACTCATAACGATAAAGGGAAATGTGGCAGTTTGATGACTTTCCGTGCAGTGTGGGACTCATTTAGAAAGAAGGGCATTTGGGTTCGGCATTGTAGCCGGCACCGTGCCGGGCTCTCAAAAAGAGTGCCCGGCTGCCTTTGGCAGCCAAAGACTTGGTGCAACCGGTTTGTTAACCGGTTGCACCTTTTTAAAAATATATATATATGAAAAATTAAATAGAAAAATAGAAAAATTAAATAAAATGTCAAAAAATAGTATTTTATAATATAATTAATAGCAAAAGATAAAGAAATTGAATGATATAATACAATATAATATAATTAAATAAAATGTGAAAAAATAAATAAATAAAAAATTAAAAAAATAGTATTTCATGTTTAACGTCAGTTGTTGCACATCCGACGTCCTGGTTGTATGTTTGACGTTAGCTATTGCATGTCTTGAATAAGTTATATATTTGGCGTGAAGTGTTGTAAGTTTCATGTTTAACGTCAGTTGTTGCATGTCCGGTGTCGGGATTGCATGTTTGACAGTAGTTATTACATGTGTTGAATAAAACCAAAATAACGAATATTCTCGAATATTCTCGGTCGTTTCATGTTTGACGTCAACGTTGTAAATTTTACGTGATCAGTTATATATTTGGCATGAAGTGTTGCAAGTTTCATGTTTAACGTCAATTGTTGCATGTCCGACGTCGGGATTGCATGTTTGACATTAGTTGTTGCATGTTTTGGATAAAGCCAAAATAAAGAATATTCTCGAATATTCTTGGCCGTTCATGTTTGACGTCAATGTTGCAAATTTTACATGATCAGTTGTATATTTCGCTTGAAGTATTACAAGTTTCATGTTTAACGTCTGTTATTGCATGTCCGACGTCGAGATTGGATGTTTGACGTTAGTTGTTGCATGTTTTGGATAAAGCCAAAATAACGAATATTCTCAGCCGTTTCGTGTTTGACATCAACGTTGTAAATTTTACGTTATAAGTTGTATATTTGGCGTGACGTGTTGCAAGTTTCATGTTTAACGTTAGTTATTACATTTCCGACGTCGCGATTGCATGTTTGACGTTAGTTGTTGCATGTTTTGGATAAAGCCAAAATAAAGAATATTCTCAAATATTCTTGGTTGTTTCATGTTTGAAGTCAACGTTGCAAATTTTACGTGATCAGTTGTATATTTGGTGTAAAGTGTTGTAAGTTTCATGTTTAACATTTGTTGTTACATGTCCGACGTCGGGATTGCATGTTTGACGTTAATTGTTGCATGTTTTGGATAAAGCCAAAATAAAGAATATTTTTGAATATTCTCGGCCATTTCATGTTTGACGTCAACGTTGCAAATTTTACGTAATCAGTTATATATTTGGAATGAAGTGTTGCAAGTTTTATGTTTAATGTCAGTTTTTGCATTTCTGACGTCGCGATTGCATGTTTGACGGTAGTTGTTACATGTTTTGGATAAAGCAAAAATAAAGAATAGTTTTGAATATTCTCGGCCGTTTCATGTTTGACGTCAACGTTGCATACATTATAAGTTGTATATTTGGCGTGAAGTGTTGTAAGTTTCATGTTTAACATCAATTGTTGCATTTCTGACGTTGCGATTGCATGTTTGACGTTAGTTGTTGCATGTTTTGGAAAAAAGCCAAAATAAAGAATATTCTCGAATATTCTCGGTTGTTTCATGTTTGACGTCAACGTTGAAAATTTTACGTGATCAGTTGTATATTTGGCGTGAAGTGTTGCAAATTTCATTTTTAACGTCAGTTATTGCATTTCTGACGTCGCGATTGCATGTTTGACGTTAGTTATTGCATGTTTTGGATAAAGCCAAAATAACTAATATTCTCATATATTCTCGGCCGTTTCATGTTTGACGTCAACGTTGTAAACTTTACGTGATAAGTTGTATATTTCGCGTGAAATATTGTAAGTTTCATGTTTAACGTTTTTTGTTGCATGTCGGCCGCCCTGGTTTCATGTTTAACGTTTATTAAAATACAAGTTGTGCAACCCAATAGGGGGGTGAATTGGTATTTTAAAACTTATCCTAACAAATATCCAATTTAAAGCCTTAGTAAATTTGAAAGCAATCAATTTAATAAAAACACAATAAGGGAAAAGAAAAACAAACACACGAATTTTTTGTGATAAGCGGCTTACCATTTATGAAATCCGGTAAGAATGGATAGGGAATACATTTAAGAGGAAGAAATCTAGAGAGAGAAAATTTCAGTTCAAACCCTAGATTTGATTTCGGATCTAGTGATGTTGAGGTTGAAACTAGATTTGAAAGATAATTTTGGACACAAGAATGGATGGGGAATAAGTTTTACGAATCGATTGGAATCGAAAACGAGTGGAATTGAAGGATTTTGGCGGGAGATAGAGAGAGGAAAAAATCAATTTTTAGAGAGAGAGTGGTTTCTGGATTGCCGAAAGAATAAGGAAGAAGAAGAAATAATTGGTGTATCGCGAAACCGGCTAACCGATTTCCGCTAACCGGTTAGCCGGTTAGCATTCAAAACCACATTGGACGCAACCGGCTAACTGATTTTCGCTAACCAGTTAGCCGGTTAGCGTCCAAAGAGGGAAGCTCGAAACCGACAAACTGATTGTCACTAACCGGTCAGCCGGTTGAGTGTAGTTTGATTCTGGACGCTAATCGACTAACCGGTTAGCGGAAACTAGTTAGCCGGTTGCATCCAGAATCACATTCTGCTCGAAACCGACTTACCGGTTTAATTATCCGATTGTCCGGATAGTTCCCAGAAATTTTGAAAATGGATTCGGCTTTCCGGTTATTATTACCGGTGGACCGGATCTCGTCCAAAGATATTTCGTTATCACGTTAGTCATTTAAAATTAGCACGTTTGGTTGGTTAGGTTTGCAATAAATATGATGCAAACAAAACTCACCTTCCCTCCATTAATAAGGGATTATTCTAAGGCTAAAGTCCAAGACTTCTTCACAAAAAACACACTCACTCTAAATGCTATGTTCTAAAATCTTGTTGAACATCTCTGGAACAGGGTTTTTCCACTTTTCATGAGTTAAGTTTCTCTCCAACAAAGGTATGTGCTGTAATAGAAGTAGTAGATTTGTGAGCTCATAGAAGGTTTCATATTTATTATTATATTAAATTATTAAGATAAAGGTTGTGACTTATGTTATTAACAAAATTTTGGTTGAACATGGGTTAAATATGAGCAGCCCACATAATAATAGCAACCTAGGAATATTCATTGCTCCAAAGGTTGGTCTACAGGCATCAGACGTTCTTGGTAGTCATTTCGACTCAGTAGTGGATGCAAAACAATGGTATAACAATTATGCCCAAATGATTGGTTTTGGTTTTAGGAAAGATGATATGCAGCGCGGAAAAAAGTCTAGAAGAATCACAATTCGGCGTTGGGTTTGTCATTTCAAAGGGCTAAGAGATGAAAGACAATCTCAAAACTGCAGTAGGGTGTGAGAACCACGACCTATAACACGAACCGGGTGTCGGGCCTCATTTTGAGTGAATTACGATGAATCAGTTGGTAAATACATCGTCAAAGAATTCAGGCCTGAGCACAACCATCCTTTGGCTTCTGATAATAAAGTTTATCTCATTCGTTCACATCGAAAAGGTTACTGATGCAGAGCTTGCGCAAGCAAAGGCATTAAGGCATGTTGGTGTGAAGACTTGCCAATTCATAGATTACATGGCTAATCAGGTAGAGGGGCCTCAAAACCTAAGGTTCACACGCAAAGACATGCAAAACACGCTAGATGCTTCCACTCGTGCCGTGGTTGCAGATTTTGACTCAGACACAACTATAACATACTTTGCGGCAAAATCTGAACATGACCCTAGACTCTGCTTTGAGTATACACTAAATGATGAAAATAGACTACGAAATTTGTTTTGGGCTGATTGTGTAGCTCGTTATAACTGTCAGTGTTTTGGTGATGCACCGTATAAGACTAATGCATATCATAAACCCCTCGTTACACTTGTAGGAACAAACTATTACTTCAGAACAACGATTTTTGGTTTTGCTTTACTCGCAGATGAGACAATTGACTCATACACGTGGCTGCTGCAAACTTTCCTCTCCACTATGGGCAACCGAAAGCCCGTGTCTGTAATTACTGATGGTGACAAGGCAATGTCGAAGGCAATAAAGACAATGTTTACCAGGTGCATCCATCGTCTTTGTTGTTGGCATCTCGAGCACAATGCACAAGCTAATTTGAAGAACAAAGACTTTACGATAAAATTTCATGATTTGATGTTGACACCTATGATGGTAACTGAATTTGAAACCCAATGGTCAGCTGTAGTGGCTGAATTCGCACTTAAACATCATGCATGGGTACAGAAAATGTATTCGAAGCGGTGCGACTGGGCGGAAACTTATCTTAGAGGAACATTCTTTGCTGGTATGCGAAGCACTCAATGATATGAAAGTATAAATACATATCTTAGCCGATTTGTCCAACATAAACTAAAATTGTATGAGTTTATGCGACAAATCAATCATGCTCTCTGCAATATTCGTGCCATAGAAACATCCAATGAGTTCAAAACAAAATACAATGCTCCTGTCTTAAGAATGCACTTAAATAGCCTGGAGAAACATGCTGCACAATTGTTCCCATTAAGGGTTTTTTTGAAGGTTAGAGATGAGATGCAGCGAGAAGGCGCGGTTATCGAAGTAAAAACTGTCAAAGCTGTCAATGCTACTTTGTACACAGTCACTGAATTTGGGACACCAGCAATATGGTGGAATGTCATCCACAATCTACAAGAAAACCACATACAATGCTCTTGTCAAATGATGGAGTCTGTTGGGCTTCCTTGTAGGCATATGTTTCATGTCTTGAAAGTGGAACAAATTGAAAAGATTCCTGACAATATGGTTCTTCGTAGATGGACAAAAAAAGTCAAGGAGCACAATACTTGCAGGACTACAAAACCAGAAGTTGACACCAATGTTTTAGAGATGGCTAGATTTAGTGCATTGTCTGCCGCTTACAATAAAATGTGCTACAATGCAGCAAAAAAGGTTAAAGCCTACGAAAATACGTTGGTGGAAATCAATCGGCTAACATTAACTTATGAACAACAATCTGAACGCGACGGTCTCCCAAATAAAAAAGTGTGGATGGGAATAAAAGTTCGTAATCCTGCAGTTGTAAAGACAAAAGGCGCTATGTCTAAAGCGAAATGTGTAGAAGAAAGCGCTAGAAAAAGTGAAAAATGTCGTCGGTTGGGCATACAGCACGAACTTGTCCTATTCAAATGAATGATAGCACCCAACTAAGGTATGTCCCAAGTTCTTTATCATATGTTTAATGTTTACAATAATTAACTTAATTATTGCATTATTGGACATTTCATTGCAAATAACTTTCATGGTATTGATTTTAGTGTCGATGGAAACAGTTTTACCACATTCGATTCATCAAGCACCTAGAATCCTGGAGCCTTTGCTGGTGTCAATCCAACATTGTTAGCTCATGCAAGCAATCAATTTTCTAATGTTTTTTATTGGTGACCTCATTAAACAGTGCCATTATAGTGAGTTAATATGTATAACCATTTGAATTTCACTATCATGTACCAACATGACAACCAGTTCAGTATCAAATGATGAGATATGAACACTATTAACATGCATATGTTCATTATAGTTAAATAATGTCTCGACCGAGAATACATAACCATGTCATAAATTTAAAGATAATTCTCAATCAAAATTCATTTTACAACCATCGTAATCAAAAAGACAAAAAAAGTCACGTTATGACCTCCCAACACGTTTCAAACAACTTCCAACAAAAAATAGTATGCAATCACTTGCATAATCATTCCCTAGTGTGGTTCGATATCTAGGCGCGTTCTCGTGTTAACTTTCTTCTTCTTACAAATGTTGCCGCTTTGTTGGTGAGATGGCTTTTGCACTTGAGAGGATACAGGGTTCACTATTGCAACGTGATTTGCAAACTAAGCATTGCTTAGTTCCAGTAATTTATCTCGATTTTCATTCAATGCAGAATTAATTAGTTGAATTGCTAGCCTACGCCGTGCATTCTCATATGTGTACTGGTCAATTTGAAAGGAAAATAATATTACTTTCATATAATTAGTAGCTTTCATATAATTATGGAGTTACAAAAATTTTGAGTTCAACCATTGAACAAGTTTGGCATAGTCGTACCAAAGTTAACGATTTATTCGGAATAAATTCTAGGATGTCCATATAGTTTATCACATAAACCCCACAATTATATCCATTCCTTTGCTTTGGAACTCCAATGCCCCGGTTGATTGGAAAGTCTTGAACTTAAAGTGTTGCATGTTGCTTGGTAATTGAGGCTGCAGAATCCAATCCAAGGAATGTAGCTGTCGACAATGTCGAAAACCAGACAATATTATGGATGTAAATATAACACAATATACATAACTGATAATGTTAAATAGATCACTAAAAAAAGAACATGATTAAGATACAATGTGCATGGTTTGATCGTGTCGTCTTCTATTACTGCGGGAATCTGGAAGAGGATCCCATATTTCTGCACTTGTATTTCTGACATTCACGATCAGTAAGTACCAATGAGATGATTCATCGTTTATTGGCACATAAATCTGACATTTCAATTGTCAATGTCATACACCAAGCACACTAGTATAAACTAAAATAAGTAAAATGTTAGGAAACTAACCTTTTGACACCTATGCACATGTTGCATATAATTCTTTCCATATCTAGCTGCCCTTGCAAAAAAATCCACCTCATCTCTGACCATTAGAACTTCTTGCTACACATAATAAAGACAACGTTGCATAAGGAAGTTTTCAATAAAGAAACCAAAACACAATGCAAAAAGTACCAGCAAGACTCACAGAATATCTTGTTGGTAAATACCAATTCATTGCCACATCTTTCTCCACCACCTGTTGAATGAGGGTGAGGTGATACACTTTCATATAAATTACCTAAAAGTGATTATATTGATTGAGATATATAATAACATATAATAAAGGACAAACATATAATGTGACATCACCAAATGTTGAAACCTAATACCTCTCCACATAGATAAGCCTCAGGTAAAAGAGTCAATAAAGAATGCCGATTAAGAATTTCCCTGTAACTGGAAACAATGATTTCACTAAAGAGAAAACATTCATTTTTTAGTCGTATAGCATAACATCCACATACAGAAAACTAATTTCAGTCTTCTAAATTTTACCTTCCGTCAGCCTCTTTGTTAAAAGCATATTGAATAAGCTTCAATTCTTCCAGCATAACTGGATCATCGACTTGAAATGAACCAGCTTTATACTTGGGATTTGTTCCCCTCGACACTTGATCGTACGGTGAAAGTTGATATTGACCTGGCCTACAATTCCTACTTGGTCGCGTTGGCAGGACACTGACACTAGTAGATATTTGAGGTTCTTACCTAAGTTCAATTGGTTCGTCTATATCCTTTATAAAAAATAAATTTATATGTAAGTTACTTCATAAGTGAGTTATCATCGAAACAATTTTTAGAAAACGACGTTATAAAACTGTACCTCATCTCGGAGATTAGGTGGTGGAATAGGGACATAACCTGCGACAAAGTGAGTAGGATCTTTGTGAAATTCACCGATTCCTTCTCTTGTTCCAATCCAGCCCATTATTTTACCGAGGCTCAGGTTCAATCTGCGATCCACATAATCCTCATCGTTATCTATTGCCATTTTGTTTTTTCCATCAGTGGTTAGCTCGATTTTTCCGACTGGACATGTGGGTTCTACTATTTTCAAGCTCGGTGATGGCAGGGATGGATCAGATGGTTGTTTTGATGGTGCACCAACCGGAGACTTGGATCTCAATTCCTCCAAAGACTTCTCAACCATTTCCATTTTCACATGGAATGAATCTATTTTGTGTTCAATTCTCTGGACACACTGTGTTAGCACCCTAAAAGCTTCCTCTATATTAATAGTGCTCGTCCCAGCATCTTCGGTTTGTTCAAAATGAGGGAAATTTCTTTCGAGCTGCAGAAAATTTGATTCATGCATTGGAACCTAAAATAAATATGCACAACAATCATACATAATGACAATCAAAATATATTCAATTTACCGTAAACAAAATTAAATGCATGTGTGAACAAGACAAAAAATAAAACAAACATCAGTACTTGTCATGTCCCCAAACTTTTTCCGCCAATTCAATAAGCGTTAAATCTCTTCCTTGGTCCATACACTAACAGGGCATACTGTTCTGTCCATGGAGCACCGATCATACAAAATAGCACTAAAGTAAAACAATTGTTCATTCAAAAACCAATGACTACGTCATTTTATTTTTCATATTTGGCATTAATTATGGCATCTAAGATTTCTTAAATATACCTCTAAAAACACAACACAACCACTAACTTCACTTTATGATCTTTATACTTCGTTATACCCTCCCATAGAAAGTTGAAGCATCGTGTAGCCTTTTTCCTGATTAACTGCACATCTTTTAGGGCATGCAGATACATCGGATTGATGTAGCTGGCACTTGTGGGACACAATACAGTTCCTAGAAGAAACAAACAAAACATAATCTTAAAGTCATCATCACTACTCTCACTAGCTATCAATCTTTCACTAACTGCGGCTATTTCAACTCTTCTTCCACCCGTTCTATACTTGGCATGCAATTCAATTATATCACCCGCTTCGTCTTAGATGTATATGGGTTCCCCTCCATTTTTTATCCCCATTACAATGCTGAAGGTTGTAGGGTTTAAACAAAACTCTCTCCCATGTAAAACTATACAATGCCTCTTTGTATCATAGTGTTGGACAAGTGTTTCACAGAAGTCTTGTCTCAAGCGACCACATCGTAATTGTAGCATGCTTCCAAACCCAATTTCTCTAATTGCAGCTTGTTGGTCAGACGACATTGTGGAAATGACCTTAGTGAATGCGCTGACACAACAACGAGATAAATTATATTGGCTATGCTTATCCTCAATTTTTTGTTCTTCATCTGTTTTTTTTAAGCTCCTTTCACCAATGTTTGAACTTGGGTCCTCATGCATCGTACCAAATCAACACTTCTCCTCATTCGTTAATTTCTTCCATTTTTTAACAATTGTCGCCTTACAAACTTTTTTTATCCATTCTTGCCTGACCTTTTCTGCTTCATGCTTACTGTACACAACATTTTAGTTCAGCTAATTACGTCAACAAAATTGATAGTTATAATAAGAACTTTATTTAAAGCAATGATTTTATACTTACAAAAAGTGTATCCATGCTCTCTGACCAAGTCCTCCCCTTCTAGCTTCTGTGTACTCTATTTTATAACTATATGCTATGGTTCAAATCTTAAAATAGACCACACATAAATGTAGTATCAAGGCCGGACCCAGAATAATGGGTAAGCTCTTACCAAATTATTAAGCGCCCATCTTTAGTATTCCTAGCAAAGAGTGTAGAGCTCAAAACAAGCAAACAACACCTAAAACCAAACAAGAAAAATTTAGGGTACCTATAGAAAAATAACACTTAAAAACCAAACCTCAAAAAATCAACCAAAAAATAGAAAAAAAAAATAAATTGTTTTGAGGGTTTTCTTGCCAATTTCATGCTTCCAAGCCATTAATCATCTCTTCAACATCAATTTTTCATCATCTAAATATCTTTTCTCACTCAAAATTACCAAACTTCTAATTGTTTCAAATCTCTAATTATTTCACACAACATTTACAATACATCACAAAAACCACAAAGGTCAAAATTACCTCCTCACTTTGCCGTTAACTTGAAAATGAAAAAGAAAGAGAGGAAACTGTGTTCAACTTCAACACCTCAGGATGACAGTGACCGCTTGATGGATTCCACTTGTTATTTGCTTTGAACGAGATGGAGTCTTCGATCTTGCGTGATTACTAAACAAATCGAAGAGAGAAATTTGTGATTTCAAAGAGAGGTGCCAGAGATTGGGAATGGCGTGGGTGAAACCGTGAAAGAGCAAAGTTTACTTTTGCAACCTTTGGGAACCGGTTTAACAGGTTAACCATTTTTCTCTTTTTTAATTTCTTTTCAATCTCAGCCGTTGAATTCATTTTACTTGAATCCAATGACTGCATTTACAAGCCGGCATAATGCCGGGCATTGAGGCCCGTCATTGTAGCTTTAGCCCATTTAGTATCATTTTGCACTCATGATTTTTCGTTTTAAAAAACAGGAAGAAAAAAGGTTGGGTAAGAGCTACTTAGTGTAGCATTTTTGTTTTGTTTTGAGAACAAGCACAACTTCGTCCTTTAACTTCATGAAAGAAAATATAAAGACATAAAATTTATGTTTTATGTTTATAGTACTTAGTAAACAAGTCCAGCATTTACATTTTAACATATTAGCAATAATTAAATACAAAATTTAACGAGTCTATCACCTTAATCTGGATGCATTTGTCTTTGTTTTAATTTTTTTTTTAAATTTCACCTAATCATCTTGTTTTACATCTTTTGTTACTTTATATGAGCAAATTTATTTTTACTATTTTAATTTTTGTTTATTTGTTTTATATAAGAAAAAAAGATGCACAAATACCTTTTGAAAAATAATACTAACCATTTTTTTGTTTCCCACTTTTAGGAAGGAATAAGAAATGAAAACTATTTATTCGGAATAGATTTCATACACTACTAAAAACCAATGATATTAAGTTTTTTGCTTTTTCTATATTTGAAAAACAAAAAAGGCTAGTTTCAAAATGGTAAATAGTGGCCAAATCGGTCCAAAAGTCAAAACATACAATAGCTTAAAATATTTTAAAGCAATTGATTTCTTTTTGGTTGGATCCAAGACCAATTGAACCAGTAAACTTATCTGTTTTTACATTAAAAAAAAAAAGAAAAAGAAAAGTTTAAAATGGCATATTTGATTTCAAACCAAGAAATGAAGGTGTTATTGGCTTGTAGACTCAATATCTGGACAGTGGTCTAAGCAAATAAGCCTCCGCACAAGCTCATGGCGAAAAGGTTGATGTCTAACAACAAGAGGTCCCCAAAGCAGCAAACAGCTCAACTTCACCATAAATAGATCAAAAGCACAGCCTGTTTGCTCTAAGGATAAAAGATTTATTGCTAATAGTCAATCTAGTGTCAGTAAGGGGGTCGAAAATATGGCAAACAGTCGATCGAACATTTACGAGAGAAGCTCAATGCTAAGAGCTCTCCTTAGAATGGGAAGGGTTTCTCCAGAAATCATAAGATACCTAAAGAAATTCTTGACAAGATTTCTATTCTAGAGGAACAAGTTTGAAAACTGACCAAGAAAGAAATCTCCATCGCTAAGGATCAAGCGCTGATCGTTTGTTAGTGTCATTCACGAAGGAAATTCGCCAAGCAGCTCTCCTAACCGACTTCAAAATATCTCAGATTCCATAATATGGGTGTATCTTTGACCCCACCAAGCATGCTGAGTTATATTGGGAGTAGCTGCTTATAAAAAGAGTTGGGAAAAAGGTTGTGTGCTGCATGTTCACCCATATCCTCATGGGCTAGCCAAGTCTTGGTTTCAATCTCTAAAGCCAGGGAGTATAGCTAACATACAACAACTGCTCTCTAAATTCATTCAAGAGTTCAGCTATGCCTGTCACCAAGATAAGTCCTCGTATAAGCTAGCTTTTATCAAGTAAGGGGAGACGATGTTACCAATATTTTGTTTAACTGTTTTCACCAAAAGGTTCTCCATACTGGAGCCTTAGATCATGAGACGATGCTAGCCCATTTTACAAAGAACTGTTGTGGAAGTGCGGGTTGAGTAATTACTAATATTACGGCGACTGCAATTTCTGGAGAAACATAAATGTGATGTAAACAAATGTAAAAACAAAAAAAGACACAATAATTTTACATGGTTCAGCATAAAGCCTACATTTACGGGCAAAAATTGGAAAATAATTTTACTAATAATGGGACTTTACAAAAGTTGAAAAACTCTAAAAAATTCAATAACCAATACGCCCAAATTCCCTTAGCACCTAAGGAAATTCTCTACCAAAACTCACTTGGAATGAGCTTAGATCTCAAAAATTTGGATGCTCAAACAAATGAAGAATTGCCTGCTATTTATAAAAAAAATGGGATGCATTATTGCACCAACCCCAATAATTTTGTCAACAAAAATTAGGTGCCTACCTTAGTAATTTGTCTTCAAATTTGCCTCTCCAATGTTGAATGCATGCGTGCGTGTGCAAGTTGGTCAATTGATGCATTAGCCAATTTTGAATACATGTATTTGAATTATGTAGTGAATTTTTCAACAAGAACCTACAACAAGAGAAGCTATGGAGGCCCCCTCGAAAAGTTGAATCGCTAATATATAGGAAGGCTAGGACAAAGGATTTACAATAGATTGAGTTCAAAGGTAAGTGTCAGTTTAAACTCCAGTAGGATAAACTTGACACAAGAAAGAGTGAGGATTCCCCAATGAAGCCAAAGGCACACTTTATCGACGCACTTCAATTACGCTAACCCAACAATTACAAGGGCAATGTACCACCAATATGTTCCAAGAATCCCTCATAGAACACCATGAGAGAGAAAAGCCACAAGAAAAGTCATGATGTCTCTTATCATTCTTTGAAAAAATCCCCAGAGTAGATTTTTTGCCACACCCGTGATAGTGGTCTCTTAAGGCCACCTCGATCGATAAAAAATAACCTAACATGATGAGAAGCTTTAAGTATTGTAGGCTCTATGAAGACTTCCATCATAGAACTGTAATGTATTTTCAATTGCAAGAAGAAATAGAGGTGTTGATTATTAATAATTATTTAAACGAGTTTGTTGTTGGAATGAGAGATGACAAAAAATCCATAGAAAAGGAAAAAAAAAGAAAGAACTTTGAAGGGGGAATGCTAAAGAAGGAAAGCCTTGCGGTTCTAAGAAGTGTACTTATGTGGGTATAATAACAGGAGGTCTTACTCTTACCAGTGGTTCCAAAAGATTAATCAAAACCTACAGGAGGAGAATTGTCAATAGTAAAGAGGTTAACATGGTCAATTGAAGTTTACCTCTCATAACTCCCCACTTAACTCCAATCATATTCATCAAATAATATGTAGAGAATCTGGTTTATCCACGTGATAATGCCCTGGTGATCACATTCAAAATTATAACAGACAAATATCTCAAACATTAATCAATTCTAGAAGTTCGGTGGATATTATCTTCAAAGATGCATTGGATCAGATAACCCAAAGTTTACAACATTATTTTGGGCCGATCATTAATGGTAACTACTAAAGTAGCTATTTCTATACATTTCCTTGCTATGAAAATACCAACATTAAAATTTGTTCATCATGATCAAAGGGCTTTTCACTTTTGCAAATAATGATAGACTAATTAACCAACTTGTTATTGTCAAGCCTAGTTGTTCTCCTTGTTGAATCATTGATGTACTCACTATTTTGTTTTTCTGTTCTCTTCGCATCTTGCACCATATTATTGGAGGGTATGTCTGGTGCCATCATTATGTGAACACACTCAATGATTTGTTTGGTAACTACTGTGGAGGCTTTTTATACACTCCCAACCCAGATGGCACAAATTGTTCTAACTAGATTTTAGATAAAGAGAGAAGTTTAGCTAAACACAATAAATTTGTAAATCAAGGGATTGTGGTGCTTAGTGTGATCGAGTTGTGTTGTCTTTTGCGATGCTTGAGAAAGAGTGAAAATAATAAGGCTGCTAAGAAGGGTTTGGATCTAGTGAGAAACGATGTTAGGAGCTAATTTTATCATGCAAAAAATAGAGAAAAGAGGTTAAAGGTGAGCCATCAGTGGCTAGCAATCACACTCCAAAGCTCAAATTAGTTTTGGGGTTATTTTGAGAGTCAGCTCTCAATAAGGGCATTGGAAGAACATAGAAGAAAAGCCTTGGCCTTTTTTTTTTTTTATAGTCCTTAAAATAGCTTAGTTAGAAAGAGAAAATCTAGGCGTCTTTATATATAATGCCCTAGGGTATTCATACCACCATGGCACTTGGCGCAATTTCATTAGCACTTTCTCTTTCTGTATAATGATATATTTGTCCTTTGGTACTCGTGACAATTTCGACCTATGAATCATGCTTAGAGAATAAATTGGCTCATCATATACGTAACTTATCCACAAATACATGTGTTCAAATCTATTAGATGGTCCAACATACCTTTGTAAAGGCTATTCTAAATTATTGGTATGTGAGATGAGGACAAATAATCTTAACTGTTTTGGTGTTTTTTTTTTCTGACTTTTTATATGCATGACAGCTTGCTGCACTCTCTTTTACAAAATATATCTCTTTATTGATTCCATATTTTCAACTGAGGAATCAATATTCTTTTTTGTCATAATATCACTTCATATACTTGACATTTTGGATATTTTCTATAGCTTTTTCCTTCCTTCATATGTTGAAATCTGCATACAATTTTAATCTCCTCTCCGTGACTTTTCCATTGTTAAGTATTAGTGACATGTGGCATTTTCCTATTAGCCATCTATTTCTTTCCCAAACAAGATTCGCTGGATTTTATGGCAAAAGTAAATGACATGTGGCCATATCTAACGGTCCTTCATTGATGGTTAATTAGGGAGGGGTATCTTACTTCCCTCTTTTTTAAGTTAGTTGCACGAGTTCCTATGCTTGGGAAATTGTCCCAATGTTGTAAGTAGTAATTGTCTTAGATTCGTAAGCAATAAGCCTTGGGGTATGCACGCATAGGTTAACTTTTGGCACACGTCTCCTTCATTTTTTTCTTCTCTCTTTCTCGTTTTTTTTTAACAACATTCTTTGTGAGGCCAAGTTCTTTGGAATGAGGGGAAGTAGGATAACCATTCAATTTTTTTTTTCTCTTCCATTTTAAATTTTAAAATAGAACACGCTTCTCAACTATCAAGTATGTATCTGCTTCAACTTCTCTTTCTTTTTTCTAAATGTTGAAATAAGGCGGGTTTCTCCAACTACTAATATACATTCCCCATTTCTCTTCTTTTTGCTTAAGATAGGTGGTATTGTGGTAGTTCTTACTTTCCTCTAACCCGACTGCATAATCCCTAGTTTTAATTACTTGTCCCTTTCTCACTATATCCATTTTTTTTCTCTATTGAAATCTTTAAAATTTTCTCAATTCTCGTGCTTTTTTGTAGCGATCTCAGTTCCTCTTCTTGGTGTCTGTCAGGTTTGTGTAGCTCCTTTATCTATTTTATTCATTTCTTTTTCCGTTTCACACGCTTTTTTTTTTTAGTTTCTTTAGTGATTTTATTTCCTCTTTTTTTGTGGCAACTATTGTCAATTACTTTTAAATTGGGATTTTGGCAGGATCTTACTTTTTCAAGAATCTTAGGTATATTCTTTACTCTTTTTTTTATCTCATGTCAGTCATGTGTATATGCTTGGCTATAATGCTTTCCCATTCGAGATCTTGAAATAAATCCCTAATTTTATGCTTTTTAACTATTAATTTGTGGGTTTTGGTTGAATTTTAATTTGTGGATTTTGATTCGTGGGCTTTGACTTGTGGGTTTTCTTTCATTCTTGGGTTGTGCTTTTGAAAGAATGGGTAAGAAGAGGATCAGTGTTAAAAGGCATCATATAGTAGAGAACTTAAGCAAAAGCATGCCTGAATTCGAGTCTACCCCTTATATAGAGGTTATTGAGGATGAGGGGTCTTCCTCGAGTAGTTCAGAGAGTAATAGTCATGACTTTGAGTCCTCATTTGATATAGGTGTAGGTTATAGTAGTCTTCGGGTTTCTCATATGGTTTCTCATTCTCAAAGGGCTAAGTCTAAAGGTAAACTCCTTATTAGTCAATCCAAAGTGAATGCCAAAACATAGATCCCAATCTATATCCTTAAATTTCCTTCTCTCTGCGCTTCTAAATCTAACAAATCTCACTCTTTAAGTGGTAAGAGGGCTACCCCGCAAGATCTACAACGTATTAAGACCAAGTGCAGCATCTTTTCTTCTATCAATCTTAGGGTGCCCAATGAGAATGAAACCTTAGATTTCCCTAGGATAAATGAGATAACTCTTTATATTAACCTTATATTTCCTTAAGATAGATGAGACAATTCTCCATATTAACTTTTTTGCCTAGGACTTCGCCTACCCCTCCAGTCACTTTCTCAGAACAATGTTTAGCCACCTCTGTATTGTCTTAGGACAATTATTCTTACTTGGATGGAAAGTTCTTACTGTCCTTCAGATGTTATGACTAGAACTGTCGGAGAGAGAGATTTTTCTTTGAGAGTTTAGAGGGCTTTATCAACTGAAGAAGTCCAATATCCGCTACTTATTTTCTACTTGGGCCACCCATAGTAACCTAGTGGAAATGGACCTACCTTGTTGGTTTGTGGCCGATAATAAGTGGGAGTGGGATTCACTATCTGATGGCAAGAATGTGAGGGCAAAAGCTCATTCAATGAAGACAGAATGTCCTTCCTTTCTTTTCTTTCTCTTTTGTCCTGCATTACTTATTTAGAGTGTTCCTCCAATCCATGGCTCCTTGTAACCTTGTAGATGTTACATGGATCAAGGAAAAAAAGTCTTATTCAGGAGGTGGGCAAAAAAGTGAGTGCTTATGAACAGTGGATTTTGGTTTTACAAAAATAGAGTGACGTCTTGAGTGAGGAAAGATTAGAAAACCTAGGTTGATCGATGAGAGAGCTCTTTGTCTGCCTTTGAAGATAAGTCACTTTGAGTGCAAAGTGTTTTATTTACCTCGTTGTCTCTCGTGTTTTGTATTTATAATTTATGTGTTTCTTACTCTTCTTTTTTTGTTTCTGTTTATAGGACTTCAGTGTTTGCTTAGCTGACCTTTTCTTATTTGGGTGCATGATGTTTGGCAGATGTGAGCCCATTTACTGAGGATTTTGACCTTTTTTAAAAATTAAATGAGGGGTTGCTCATCTGATGGTTTGGGTACCACTCCTCTCGCTAAGGGTACCCGACTCTTCACTATTTTAGAGTAATAACTAGAGAGTAAGAACTAAATCAAAAGGCATCTTCCCCGGCAGCTTCAAGGGCACCTTATCTCCTCACTTTCCTGGAGTAATAACTATGTGACAGGGTGCCTCCTTTAACAACTTCACTCAAAAAAAAAAAAAAATTAAGGTCCTTCTACTCTCTTCCTAGGGATTTTGCTAAAGGAGAGCTGGATCTAGTGGCAAAAAAAAATGTCTTGCCCTTGGCTAGGTTTATGCACTACACCATCAAGAACATACCCTACAGTGACTGCAGTAACGACGGATAGGTTAGACTTGAGCGAACGCTATAGTCAAGTCTCAAAGCCTATTAAATTATGAATGGATTTGTAATTCTAGCACTATCTTGTTGTGTTGAACCTAGACCAGACTTAATATCCAATCAAGACTCTCCAGGATCTAACTGAACTCTCTAATCAGGATCTAATGAATGGTTTAATCAATTCACTCAAAGAAATCAAACAGAAACAATACACAAAGAACAACAAAATATAAGTGGTTCGGCTGGAGGCAGCCTACATCCACTGAAGAACAGAGCAACAGCTTTTATTCAATAGCCAAGAACAAGTTTCAAGTATGAAGACGAAGTTACAAGCAATACACCCTCTGATTTCCCAGACTCCAAGACTACTTATACTAGCTTAAGAGCTCTCACGAAGACCCCCTGTCAAACAGCTGTAATCTGGGTTTGTTGGCTAACAATCCCAGATTTCTCCCGCCTATTGTAACTGACTTTAACAACTTTCAGGACACGTGTTGAATTCTTGCTAACATTAAGCCTCAAAACGACATTCTTTTATGCCATTCAGAGTAAGTGGTAGCACGTGATATTTACGTGCTTTCACTTAAAGCTTTGGCTGACGACCAAAGTTTGTCATACAGGCTTGTATCCTTTTCGGCTGACTTGTCGTATACCAACAAGACCACAAACTGACATGACGGTTGATCTTCTGGAAATCAGTTTAAAGCTCATACTTTAACATTCTCCACCTTGAGCTTAAAACTCTCATGACCTGCTACTCTTCTCTCCCACCATCTGTAATTTAGTTATCACAGATGCCAGCCAAACCCAAACAGAATTTGAATTTAGCTCCTGGAACAGCTTTAGTTAACATATCTGCAACATTGTCGTCTGTATGGATTTTCTGAAGCATTACAGTTGCTTTTGAGATTTCCAGCCTGATAAAGTGCACCTTAATGTCAATGTGTTTGGTTCTTTCATGGTGTGTTTGATTCTTGCTTAGGCATATAGCACTTTGGCTATCACAATGTATCACCACAGACCTCTGATTGACTCCAAGCTCCTTCAACATACCCTTCAGCCATATTGCCTCTTTTATGGCTTCAGCAGCAGCTGTGTACTCTGCTTCAGTTGTGGACAAGGCCACTACACTCTGTAGCTGTGATTTCCAGTTTATTGTGCAATTGTTGAATGTGAAAAGATAACCAGTTAAAGACCTTCTTCTATCCAAGTCCCCTGCATAATCAGCATCCACATATCCCACAATTAAACTGTCATCTCTTCTCTGTCCCCCATATATCAGACCATGCCCAGAAGTTCCCCTTAGATACCTGAGTATCCACTTTATAGCCTTCCAATGTTCTTTTCCAGGATTGGACATATACCTACTGACCACACTGACTGCATGTGCTATATTAGGTCTGGTGAGCACCATGGCATACATTAAGCAGCCTACAACACTTGCATAAGGTATCTTTATCATTTCAGACTTGTCAATATCAGCTGTTGGGCACTGCTGTTCTGATAATCTGAAGTGAGCTGGTAATGGTGTTTGCACTGGTTTGGCAGTAGTCATGTCAAACTTATCAAGTACTTTCCTGATATATTCCTCCTGTGTAAGAAACAAAGTGCCAGATTTCCAGTCTCTGATCAGCTGCATTCCAAGTATCTTTTTAGCT
Source organism: Citrus sinensis (assembly GCF_022201045.2). NCBI lineage: Eukaryota > Viridiplantae > Streptophyta > Magnoliopsida > Sapindales > Rutaceae > Citrus > Citrus sinensis. The sequence goes on along the minus strand of NC_068563.1, from coordinate 11,113,803 downwards.
GGTCCCAGATCCTTCATCTCAAATTCACCTTTGAGTTGTTGTTTCAGAAAGTTTATATGTTCCATGCTTTTGCTGGCAATGAGCATATCATCCACATACAGAATTAGATAAACCATATCCCCTGATATCTCTTTGTAATAAACACAGCAGTCTAGATTACACCTTTGAAAACAAAGTTTCATCATAAAGCTGTCAAACCTAAGATACCACTGTCTTGGGGACTGCTTGAGGCCATAAAGTGATTTCTTCATAAGGCATACCCAATCACCATTTGACTGGTCTTCAAAGCCTTCAGGTTGAGACATTACTATTTGTTCTTCAAGCTCACCATGTAAAAATGCAGTCTTAACATCCATCTGTTCAAGATGCATGCTATGAACTGCAACCAGAGCTAGGATCATTCTTATTGAGGTATGTCTAACTACAGGTGAGTAGACTTTTGTGAAATCAATCCCCTCTCTCTGTGTGTAGCCTTTGGCAACTAGCCTAGCTTTATATCTCATGGATTCAACCCCTGGTATACCCTGCTTGACCTTGTAAACCCATTTACAGCCTATTACCCTTTTATTTTCTGGCCTTTTTACAAGCTTCCAGGTGTTATTTTTATGTAATGACTCTATTTCATCCTTCATAGCTTTTATCCATTTATCTGCATCCTTTCCTGAAACAGCTTCTCTGTAGGTTTTGGGCTCATCATTGTCTAGTTCATGGGCTGCTGTTAGTGCATATGCAATCAAATCTGCATATGCAAACCTCTTAGGTGTTTTGATAACTCTCCTTTGTCTGTCTCTTGCCAGTTGATAGTCTTGAATATCTGTATGAGTTCCAGAAGCTTCACTGATATCTTCAGCATCTTCTTTCTCCATGTCTTCAGCTTCATCATGGTAGCCCAGAGCTGATTTTCCTTTAAACTCCACCTTCAAATGTTGTCCCTGTGAGTCAAGTCCTCCTTTTGGTTTAGCAGGATCCTTTTGATGTCCTTTCATTAACATCTCTGACTCATTGAAGACTACATCTCGGCTGACTATGCACTTTGGTGGCTTCATTTCAGTGCACCAAAGTTTATAACCTTTGACACCTTCAGGATAACCCAGGAATACACATTTCAGTGCTCTTGGCTCCAGCTTCCCTTGCTTGACATGTGCATAAGCTAGACAACCAAAAATCTTAAGATTTGAATAATTTGCTGCCCTTCCTGACCACGTCTCTACTGGTGTCTTGAAGTTTAGGGCACTGGATGGACTTCTATTCACTAGATAACATGCTGTCATCAAAGTTTCAGCCCATAGTGTTTGAGGAAGCTTTGAATGGATCAGTAAACATCTGACTTTATCCATCAAAGTCCTATTCATTCTTTCTGCTAGCCCATTCTGCTGTGGAGTGTAACTCATTGTTTTGTGTCTTGCTATGCCATTGAGTTTGCAGAAATCATCAAACTGTTTGTTGCAGAATTCAAGCCCATTATCAGTCCTCAGTCTCTTAATCTTCCTACCACTCTGAGTTTCCATCAATGCTTTCCATTGTTTGAACCTCTCGAAGACTTCATCCTTACCTTTCAAGACATAAACCCATACCATCCTCGAGTAATCATCTATAAAAGAGAGAAAGTATTTTGCTCCACCTAGAGAGACAGTCTGTGATGGTCCCCACAGATCTGAATGGATGTAATCTAGGGTCCCTTTTGTGTTATGCATTGCAGTTTTGAAACTAGTTCTTGAGGACTTGCCTAGGACACATACCTCACAGAACTCCAAAGACCCCAACTTATCATCCCCTAAGACTCCCTGTTTTTCTAGAATTTTTAGCCCCTTTTCACTCATATGTCCTAACCTTAGATGCCATATGAGAGTTTTATCCAAACCCAGACTTGCTGAGATACTAACATCCCCAGTTACAGCAGTGCCTTGAAGCACATATAAGCTATTTTGCTTATTCCCTTTCATAACCACTATAGACCCTCTAACAACCTTCATTACTCCAGATTCAACCTTAATGGAGCATCCAATTTGATCTAGAGTGCCTAGAGATATTAAATTCCTTTTTAGATCAGGAATATGCCTCACATCTCTTAGCTCCCTAATCATCCCATCAAACATCTTAAATCTAATGGTTCCTAACCCAACAACCTTACACATTGTGTTATTCCCCATCAGAACCTCACCTCTATTAAAAGCATTATAAGTAGTAAAAAGATTTTGATCAGGACACATATGAACATCCAGAATCAAGAATCCACTTACTGTTTGTCTGAGTTTCAGAAGCCAAAAGGACACCAGCTGAGTCATAGCCTTCATCTTCTGATGCAACAGCAGCATCACCATTCTTCCCATGCCTTCATTTCCCTTGTTCTTTCTATCTGGGCAGTCCCTCTTGAAATGCCCTTCCTTGTGACAGTGAAAGCATTTCAGATTTTTATTCTTGGACTTTGACTTGTCTCTTTTCTTCCCTTTGTTGTAATCTTTCTTCTCAGGTCTTCCTCTTGCCATCAGACCTTCCCCAGCTTTTGTTTCTGCCTTCTTTGTGACTTCTTTAGAGCTGAGAGAATCCTTTACATCAGCCATTGATATTGACTGCCTTCCATAAAGCAGTGTATCTACAAAGTGTTCATATGATGGTGGGAGAGATGATAACAAGATTATTGCCTTGTCTTCATCCTCAAGACTCACATTGATATCTTCAAGATCCAAGATGATTTTGTTAAAGTTATCAATGTGAGTTGCCAAGGAGCTTCCTTCCTCCATTTGCAAAGTATACAGCCTCTTTTTAGTACAAAGTCTTTTGGTTAGAGACTTCTTGGTATATAGGTCTTCAAGTTTTTTCCAGAGGCCTGCAGCAGTAGTTTGGTCTCCCACTTCCCTGAGAACTCCATCTCCCAGACTCAAGATTAGTGTGCTATGAGCTTTATCTAAAGCATCTCGCATTTCTTCATCAGAAAGCTTGTTGGGTTTCTTTTCAGATCTTGGATCACCCAAAGTCTCCTCCAGTCCCTAATGAACCAACAGAGCTCTCATCTTGAGCCGCCATAGATGAAAGTCGTTTTCTCCAGTGAATTTTTCTACCTCAAACTTGGAGGTTCCCATTTCTTGGATCAAAGATCAGAGATATAGCTCTGATACCAATTTGTTGAACCTAGACCAGACTTAATATCCAATCAAGACTCTCTAGGATCTAACTGAACTCTCTAATCAGGATCTAATGAATGGTTTAATCAATTCACTCAAAGAAATCAAACAGAAACAATACACAAAGAACAACAAAATATAAGTGGTTCGGCTGGAGGCAGCCTACATCCACTGAAGAACAGAGCAACAGCTTTTATTCAATAGCCAAGAACAAGTTTCAAGTATGAAGACGAAGTTACAAGCAATACACCCTCTGATTTCCCAGACTCCAAGACTACTTATACTAGCTTAAGAGCTCTCACGAAGACCCCCTGTCAAACAGCTGTAATCTGGGTTTGTTGGCTAACAATCCCAGATTTCTCCCGCCTATTGTAACTGACTTTAACAACTTTCAGGACACGTGTTGAATTCTTGCTAACATTAAGCCTCAAAACGACATTCTTTTATGCCGTTCAGAGTAAGTGGTAGCACGTGATATTTACGTGCTTTCACTTAAAGCTTTGGCTGACGACCAAAGTTTGTCATACAGGCTTGTATCCTTTTCCGCTGACTTGTCGTATACCAACAAGACCACGAACTGACATGACGGTTGATCTTCTGGAAATCAGTTTAAAGCTCATACTTTAACATGTTGATTGTAGATAACTTTTTTGTTGAGTCATATCTTCCAAGATTCCATAGCTGCCCCCAATGCTCAAGCGATCGTGGTAAAGTTATAAGGTAAAATCCAAAACCACAAGTTGTATGAAGAGAAGCCCTGCTTAGGAAAATAAAGCCTTGAAGGGATGCCTCGATGATCTGTTTGAGGAGCAAATTTAGGTGACTAAAGATCTTGAAATGCTGCAGACCAAGTATGAAGGTATATTGTCTAGGTAAAAGAAATGCATAATGGTCGAAGTATAGGGTACAGATCTGGTGCTGACAGTGCTTAGGATGGTAGACAAATCAATTATCATAGCAACAATCGAGGTCATTAAGGGTCCTGTACATCCCAATCTAGCAGTCCACAGAGGTCACCTGGTGTATTTGGTATACCCCAACTAAAGCTCCCATTAAATGTTTCTGGTACTAAAGCTCACGCCTATGCCACCTCTACAACTTTTGTTGATCCCCCCATCTAAAAAAATGGTGAAGAAGATGATTTGTCTGTTGTGCAACTGTGTTTTGCATAACTTTTCATCTGCTAACACTCTTTTAATTGTATATGAAACTCGTTTTCTGCATTCATGCTATGCTTTTCCATTTGGTGCACCTGACTTATCTTTTTATGCAATGTTGTCCCAACATTCTTGTTTTCATTTGTATTTGACTTTAATAATAAGTTTAATTTGACATCTAGTTGGTTATATCGTCTTTAGCTTTGAGTATGGATGTTTGGCTAAGTAGGTATTTTGGGGATCTTTCGAGTATCTTTAATGTACTTGGAAGATATTCCCATAACGCCAGGTACCAAAGGTCTACATTAGCTTCTACATCTATTGAGCTGCCGATTCTTTGAAGATCAAACAACTTAATTACATCATACACATGGCAATTTATTAAGGCATGCTTGCTGTTTATCTTTAAGAAATGATAGTGAATTTCAACACACCAATCAATAACCAAAGTATCATCATGATAATTTGATTAAGCATGAGAATTCACAATTGGCGTAATAATTATGGTGAATAGACTCATTTGTTGCTCTTCTCGAGCTTTTTTTAGGACCCTTTTAGCCCTTTTCAAATGGGTAAAAATATCTTGTTTTGCTACTTGATTTAAATTAAATAAATAGAGTAAATAGCATTAAAGATGGTTATTTGCAGCTCTTTTATTATATACATCCAGCTCTTTTGGTTCTCATTTATTTTTTAATTGTTTATCTCTTACTTTTCACAAGTAAGAGAACGAAGAGTGTGGGCATGTGCATACCTTAACAGATCTTATGATGTTAGTATATGATTGCTTGCTTTGCCTTTGATTCTCCTTCGACCCACTTTCTTCCTTAAAATAATTATTTTTTTATAGTCTCTTCGAAAGGCTGCTTATTATTCCTTTATATTATTTTTGCTAGCCCTAACATCGAGTAGATCATCATGATTAGGACAGGTCAGGTATCCCAACTTACTCTATAATAATGTAATCTCTTCACATTAAATTGCATCAAAATAAACATTGTATAACAATAGACATAGAGATAAACTAATGCAAATGTATGTAAACTGAACAGTATCTCAAATCATTCATCCACATTCCATAATTGAAAAATGAGTGAAAAGAGCACATGTCTTACATTCTAGAAAGGAAATATATTCATAGGTAACAACAGCATGGATTATTATATGACGTAGCTTTGGTCAACCTAATTAGAAGAAGTGATCATAAGATCTCCCATTCTATTACCAAAGACTTAGAAAATTAAAAAGTACAACTGACCATCGCAGGGGTACCTTGGGTCCCCCCAAGGCCTATGACAGGTTACAAACATATAAATATCAAAAGAAATAAATAACATAAACAGAAGAAGGTAAAACACAGTTCGGATGCTAGTACTGTTTTCTCAGAATGGCTACATTCCATGGGTGCTTCACTATCGTCCTATCGATGTGAAGTAACCTATAGACTCTATTTCCAATCGACTTATCCATATGGTATGACCCTACTCAATTTGGCCCAACCGAGCCTTCAAAGGGTACCCAAGTGTTTTAAGTCATCTTTCGTAGAGCCAAATAGTTTTTTTTTTTTAATGATATAAGGCATAACTTTTTGTCATATATACTCGAGATGCCATGCCAGTATGCTACTATCCTCAACTCTGCTTTTATGACCAAGTTAATGGATGATAAGATTTATACTATGGATTTGTCGCTGTTTTTATTGTTTTGGCTAGATGACTTAACAAAGGGCGGTACCTTGGGTGCTCTAAGGGGTGTTATAACCTTAACTGTGTGTGGTTGGGCGTAGTGAGCTACATACTTAAGGTACCTTTAGTAAAGATACCTCCATCTTCTTAGGTTTGTCCTTACTTTTTATGACTTCCACCTTGTCTACCTGTTTTTTTTAATAACATTTCTCACCCTTCTCAATTTATTGCAAAGTCTCGAGCGAGATACCTATCTAATAAAAGGCGATGCTTTTGAAAAGACCGCCATAACTTTCCTACTAGCAAATTTTTATCAAAGTGAGTTAACGTATACTCATGACTAAGAACACCAATTTGCAACACTTATTAGCATAAACGATAATTACCGAAATATTTTGACTCCCCTTGGTTAATGAAATCAAGTTTAGAAGATGCCTTATCTTGAAAGAAAACATAATAAAATTATGAACAAATTTCGTTAACAACTAGTTTAATGAGTATATGCTACTTGCCTTCAAAGATTTGAACTATAACTTGTCAAGGCTGGTGAGGATGTACATATCGTTCTCTTAAGCACCTATATCGCTTAGCATGCTCGTTTAGATCTTTGGTACCCAAATATTGGGGTTTCGAAGGCTGAGTGAGGCATATTGAATGTCTTTGAAAATGTTGTTGTCCGTATATCCAAGATGAAGAATGGCAAGTTGTATACCACTAATATTGAGCATCGGTGGCATTATTCTTCTCAAAGAGGAGTTTTACTATATTCCATTTTTTCCAAGAGCTTGCAGGGTATCCCAACTATACCTAAAGAAGTCGCGATCATTTCAGAAGATCTTTTATCATCCAAATTGTCATAGGTTCTCGTGGGCTCATTTTGCACGCTTGTGCCTTAGCTACTATATAAGTGGCTAGAGGTTGTACAGTGATCATCCCTAGAGCCCATAGGTTGAAACTTGGATTGGGTACTAGATGACCTGTTCTTTGGCTTGCCTCATTATGTAACTCCAAACGTGGGATGATTTGTTTTTCAGCTCATGTTGGGGAGTTTCTTGAATTGTTGTGGGGATTTCAGCTTTAGTACCCGAGAACCCACTACTTACCAACTTGCCCTTGTCAAGCCTAGTTGTTTTCCTTATTGAATCATTGATATACTCTGCATCTTGTGTTGGGGGAAAAATCAGGTTTTTAAATTTTTATAAAACCTTTTGAAGATCGCTCTCATATAATATATAAGAATTCGTATTCTAGAAATCGTACCTTGCAAATCCGAGTTGGCTTTTTCCGCTGAAGTGATTTAGGCTCCTAGATCACGATCTGCCACCACCACTCCTGTTAGATCACGATCCGTCACCACCACGCTTGTTAGATCACGAACTGTCACCAATGATCTTCCAGGTTATGACTCAGGTTCGATCTGCACTTGACGTGTGGGCGCCTTTATCACTACCAAAGCAACTAGCACGAGAAAATCTTTCTCTCAATAATGGAGAGAAAAATCTTATTCTCTGATCTGTATAAAGTGGCTTCTTGTTTTTTTCTGTTGAGAAAAATAAGCCTTATATATCTCCCTTTAGTGAAAACCCTAGGCTCCAAAATCTGAAAAATCAAAACCCACGTTATTTGCTTTTTCAATAGGGGACCCACCTTGTAAAATAACATAAGGCCCCTTATACAAAAGCTAATTAAATGGAGCCTCCCACTAAATGATATATTTAGGCTTTTGACCCAAATTGCTAGTTATCTTACTTATTAGTCCAGTAGTGGTGCAATCAATTAAATGAGCTAACCCGGGGATCATTTGGGAACATACAATAGTGGCTACAATAATTAGGCATGTAATTAAACTAGCCCAATTATTTAATTCCAAATCTACTCCACTAAAAGATTGGAACTGACTTCCATAATTGTATGCTCGAATAATAATTCGTCCCAAGCCACATTGATTTCTTTACTGCACAATCCTTTGTACCACATCGTTAATTAAATTGATATCTCAACTGTCCAATCAATTTAATAACATCTTATTCCTTGATCCTTACTGGTTTTCTCTAATGATCATTTTCAACATACTAAATATGTTGACACACTCTGGCCAGAGAATTCTATGATCAAGTACCGAAAACCTATCAAGAGATGTGTTGTACAAATTCTATATTGTTAATCCATAACTCCAATACTCATAATTGCTCCCACCAAGATACCGGGTAATCTTGATCACAAGGATGTGTCGTGCCCATAGGTAACTCAAATGAAATAACAATCACAATCATGAAATCATAATTAACTCAAGATTAAGATTACAATAAAATCAACGCCTATGAGATTTAATAAGTCTGACAGTTATTACAAAGTTAATTAAATCTCATATGTGATCCTGTTCAATGTAGTCGTACTACATCAATAAATTCATACATGATTAAGACAAATCATTCAATGAATTTATTACAGTCTATACCTAAATAAAGTGCCCAACTTTATTTATCAACTGCGAACTAAATTTATTTAATCATAAGATAACTTGTATTTATGTCTTCTGTGAATCCACATGGTGATCACATAAATACATATAATATGATTAAATGGACTTTAATACAAATATTAATGCAATTAAGATATTTGAATAAAATACCTCATTTATTTTATTAATCAGAAAAAATTGTTTATTACAATTAAATAAACACATATGCTTTTAAAGAGCATATTTTCCCAACAATCTCCCACTAGCTCTCAAAGCATATCTGGCATATTGCACATGCTCTAGGGCTCTAAGTGCAGGTTATAAAGGTTTCCCACTAATGGCCATTGTAATAAGATCTGCAATTTAGCATCTAATGCCATTTGGGGTACTTTTATATAACCTTTCTACACTATTCCCTTATAAGATGATACTTCCTTTTAATATGTTTTGTTTCTTGTGGTTCCTTGGTTCCTTAGATTGAGCTACCGCACCACCATTATCACAAAATAGTTTAAGGGGTGCAGTTACAACAAGTACCACCTCAAGATTTCGTAAGAACTTGCAGAGCCATATAGCTTCTTTTGCAGCTTCAGATGTAGCCACATATTCAGCTTTAGTTATTGAGTCTGTGATACAAGATTGTTTCACACTCATCCAACTAATAGCTCCACTTCCCAATGCAAACACATAGCCAGAAGTAGATTTTCTGGAATCCCTATCTGACTTAAAGTCAGAATCAGTATAACCCACTGGAATAAGTTCATCACCAGAATACACAAGCATATAATTTTTAGTTCTTTTCAAATACTTTATAATATGCTTGACTGCAGTCCAGTATTGAGGTCCAGGATTAAATTGATATCTGCTAACCATCCATACCGCAAAACAGATGTCTGGCCTAGTACAAAGCATGGCATACATGAGACTTCCCACAGCTGTTGCATAGGGAACTCGTCTCATTCTCTCTATCTCTTCAGATGTTTTAGGTGATTGATCCTTAGAGAATGTAATTCCATGTCTGAATGGTAATAAACCAGTCTTGGAATTTTCCATGCTAAATCTAGCCAATATCTTATCGATATAGACCGCTTGAGACAAGGCTAAAGTTTTATTCTTCCGGTCTCGTAGTAACTTGATACCAAGAATATAACTTGCCTCTCCCAGGTCTTTCATATCAAATTGTTTTGCTAACCAACTCTTTATTGTAGTCAACACTCCTATATCGTTTCCAATTAGAAGAATATCGTCTACATAAAGAATTAGGAAGGTTACAAATTTTTCTTGAATTTTCTTGTACACACATGGTTCATCAATGTTCTGAATGAATCCAAACGATTTTATCGCTTGATCAAATCTGATGTTCCATGACCGGGATGCTTGCTTCAATCCATAAATGGATCTCTGCAACTTACATACCATGTGTTCTTGGCCTTTTTGTATAAATCCATCTAGTTGCTGCATGTAGATGTTTTCTTCAAGATGCCCGTTTAAGAAAGGCAGTCTTGACATCCATTTGCCAAATTTCATAATCTAGCACTGCAGCAATGGAGAGCAGAATCCTGATGGATTTAAGCATAGCAACCGGAGAAAAGGTTTCCTCATAATTGATTCCTTCTTTCTGAGTAAACCATTCGGCTACTAATCTTGCTTTAAATGTTTCCACCTTTCCGTCTACTCCTCTTTTTCTCTTGTAGATCCACTTGCACCCTATAGGTTTTACCCCATTTGGTGCCTCTACAAGTTCCCAGACTTTATTGGAATACATAGATTCCATTTCTTGATTCATGGCCTTTTTCCAAAATTCAACATATCTATCTATTAGAGCTTCGTTGTAACTAGTGGGATCTTATACATGTTCATCTGAGGTAGCCTTATAGGTTTCTCCCAAAAGCATGTATCTCTCAGGTAACCTAGTTACCCTCCCACTACGACGAGGTTCTAAAAGTGATGGTTGTTCAAGGATAATCCTGTACTGATCAGCTGGTTGTTGCTGTTCTTCCTGTTCTATAACAGGTGTTGAAAGCTGAGCATCAACCTGATCTCTTTTGCTTCTCTAGTTTTACCTTACTCTTAGGTTATAAGTCATTATATAGTCTTCCTCAAAGAAAGTAAATAATATTTCTATAAATACATTCCTATCTTGAGGACTATAATTCAGACTTTCCCTTATTCCTTTAAGATACCTAAAACATGCAAGCTTCTGAACACGAATTCATCTGCTCTATCTCTGATTCTAGTAAACTCCAAATACGAATGTGTCTCAAACTATGTTTGTGACTTTTTCATAATATCTTGGAGTAGTAGACACCGAGATAGATGAAACTTAGTTCAATAAACTTTGTAGTTTCAAATTCTAGTATCTGGAATCAAAAAAGGTAAATGATAAACTACTTAGTATATATCTTGTCTTATCCAAAAGAATCTTGTTTCTCCATTTAATTACACTATTGTATCATAGTGTTCATTGACAACCAAATAGTACTTGAATTCTCCATAGAGATATTCTTTGTTTCGATCATATCGAAGTTTTTTTATGTTCCTGTCTAATTGCTTCTGTCTTATCCACGTTCTCTTTTGAATTTCAAAAGCAATGGAATCATGACGCATTTAGACAAACATAAATAAAATGAATATTCATCAACAAGATTGATAGAATACTCATAACCTCTTATAACATGTAAAATGATTAGTCCGTATACATTTGTATGCGCTAAATCATCAAATACAATGTTATGCTTTTAGCTCATGAAGAGCATCCTTGTCATATTACTTTTCTAAATAAGATTTATAGAGTTACAATGATCAATCTTAATAGGCCAACAAGTCTATCATTAATCATTTTCTTAAAATCTTATTATAGTTTATATGACTTAAGCATAAATATCAGAGGTGATTTTTGGTTAGAAGAAACATTTCTTTTCTTAGATAAATGCATATACTTTTTATCATTATATCTTACTTTGAATATATCAATGTACTTCTATGATATAAATTGTCTTTATAAATAACCAAAATAAGTAATAAACAGAGGATCCATAAATAACAGTGTACTCCTGTTTATTAAAACAAGCCACCGAAATTAAATTCCTCTAATATAAAGACAAATATCAAAACTAAAGTCTTGTAAAATTGATCTAGTCTTTCAATTGATATAAACTAGCACGTCCTCAACTGCTGTTTGAAGCTTTCTTCACTTAATCTCTTGGTTTCCTGAAAACCAAATAAATGAATTACAAATAAGATTAGTTATCTCAGAATTCATTATTGTATGAATCAATAGAAATCTGAACTAATTAGGAAGCTTAAAGATTTCCTATACCTGATTTTAATAATCTTAGGACAATCTTTCTTCCAGTGACCCTTCTGTCCACATTTGTAACACTTGCCTTTTGGCTTGCCACTTCTTTTAGTGGACAGTTTGCTGATCCCAACTCTTGCTTGCTCATTCTTGTCTTTCGACTTAAGCCTTTAAGGGAATCCTTTTTCAGGAAGTTTTCTGCTATGATAAAATTCTTCTATAGCATGTAGTTCGTGCATTAATTCAATTAAGGTCATATCTTTATTGTTTAAGATATAGCTGACCTTAAACTCTTTGAATGTATCAGGTAAAGATTCAATCACCATGTTAATCTTTGATTTATCATTGATTTGAACACCATGAATCTCTACCTCATTCAAATAGTCCATCATTTTGAGGACATGATCACGAACTTTTGTGCCCTCTTCCATCTTAGTATCTGTGATACGTTTTAATGCTGCTTCTCTGGCAAAATGGGTATTTTGCCCAAACATCTGATGAAGACTAGCCATTATTTCAGTGGCTGTTTCCATGCTCCGATATTTCTTATGCAGTTCCACAGAAATCGAAGCCAATATATAGCGCTTAGCCATTTTGTTAGCTTCGCACCATTTTTCATAAGGCTCCCTCTGATTTCTATAATCGTATAAAGATGGTTCAGGAGGGCAAGGCTGGGTCAACACATATTTGCTTCCCTTAGCAGTGAGAATATTAAATAGATTGCGTTTCCAATCTAAATAATTTTCGCCAGTGAGTTCATTTTTAACAAGGATAATTAATAATGGGTTGATGGAAGACATTTTCTGAAAAACAAAACAAAATAAACATGCATAAATACTTTGAAACAATATTCACAATAAATGACAAAAATGCAAAAAACCATAAATGCATTTTAATTTATTGTAACGATAATCTAGTACCGCTTTGACAAGCTATCCGTTGGGGAAGTCATGTCTACACTTACTAGACCCAATTATCCATTAGATTATTTACTTTCATGTAAAGACATGATAAATAATTATCGTTATCTTTTTGGGCCTAAATTTGTTAACAGAGCTTCGTTGGGAAGGTTAATAACAAACTTTAGTTGAGTGTATAACCATTGTTTCAATCTACGTATTTTTCATATCAATAGTCACCGTTGGGGTGAACAATCGATTGAAAAATATTTCAATTTTATCTTTGAAGTTCATCAAATAAAATATCTAATATATATACCCTCCGTAGGGAGCATCACCGTATCATGAAGTCGAGGTATATATATAATTTTATTATTGAACTAACAATGGAGCCCGTGGGAAAATTATCTTGAATTTTCCCTCTCCCACTCAATATTTTAAAATTGGTTTTTCCTTTTTAAAACATACATATTGTTAATTGCATGCTTCCTATAATATTATCTAGATGATATCAAATATTATTAAGCATGTGCAAATTTCAAACAATAAAATGAAATTCATAATTAATGAATGATATGTATCATTATGCATAGAGTGGCACTACCTATTCTATATGACATGTTATCATGGCATGTTATCATCCAAAACATAACATATAGAAAAATAATTAAATAATCTTAATTCATGGCTTTCCTAGTAATGAAAAATACATTAACCCTAAGCCTAATCTTCATTGGGCTTCTTGTCAATGTCCATCTTCCATAAGTTTGTCTTTGTTAATGGACTAAGGGAAATTGGGCTTTTAAATTTATAATTGGTCCAATTTTAATTTTGAAAGGAAATAAATAAAATAAATAGTTTTATTATTATTTTTTTTATTAAAATAAAACTTTTGGACCAAAAATAAATTTAATGTATTTAATTTTGTCTATGCATTTTTAATCCATTAAGCCCAATTGAAATTGGGCCTAAAACTAGGATTCATTAAACCCAAAACTGTTTTTGGATTTAAATGCAAAAAATTAAAAACCTTTCTACCCAAATGAAAAATTATGGAACCATAGGGACCTCCATGATAAAAACCATGTAACCCTAAATCCATATTTTTCTTCCTCTCTTCCCCAGCCGCCATCTCCAAAAAATCCAGCCGCTGTTCATGATTTTCCGACCATCTCCGACGCCGAACCACCCGCCGCCATGTCGCCGGAAACGCTCCAAACTCGCGCACGCAACTTACTGCTCGTGCAGCTGGCGCTACTGGCCACGCTGGCCGCGCGCGCTGTTTGCTGCGCGAGCAGCCTGTGCCAGCGCGTGCTACGCGCACAAGCCACGCTTCCCGCAAGCGCTGGCTGCTGCGTGCTGCTGCTGCTGGCTTGCAGCGCGCGCTGCTGGCAGCGTGTGCTGCGAGCCGCGCGCTGCTGGCAGCGTGTGCTGCGAGCCGCGCGCTGCTGCCGCTGCGCATGCAGCGCGCGCTTGCTGGCAGCATGTGCTGCTGGCCGCGCGCTGCTGCCGCTGCGCATGCAGCGCGCGCTTGCTGGCAGCATGTGCTGCTGGCCGCGCGCTGCTTGCTGCTGGTTGCCGCTGTCAAAATTTCCGGCCTCCGTCGCTCCGATCTTGAAAATCCGAGATTAAATTACAAATTTCCTAGGCTAATTTTTGGCTTACAAAAATTCTATAACAGTAAAATAAATCAAGAGAGAAACATGATGATAAAAAATCACCCCTCTTGTTACAGATCCAAAGAAAAAATACAACGGAAAATCTAACCATGAATTAAGACAAAACAAAACATGCTTTATTCATATATTAAACAATTAATATATATCTGAATAAATTGTGCCACTCTAATACATAAATTTCAAGAATGATTTCATACGAAATTCTTATATATTAATATGAGATGGCTCTGATACCAATTGTTGGGGGAAAAATCAGGTTTTTAAATTTTTATAAAACCTTTTGAAGATCGCTCTCATATAATATATAAGAATTCGTATTCTAGAAATCGTACCTTGCAAATCCGAGTTGGCTTTTTCCGCTGAAGTGATTTAGGCTCCTAGATCACGATCTGCCACCACCACTCCTGTTAGATCACGATCCGTCACCACCACGCTTGTTAGATCACGAACTGTCACCAATGATCTTCCAGGTTATGACTCAGGTTCGATCTGCACTTGACGTGTGGGCGCCTTTATCACTACCAAAGCAACTAGCACGAGAAAATCTTTCTCTCAATAATGGAGAGAAAAATCTTATTCTCTGATCTGTATAAAGTGGCTTCTTGTTTTTTTCTGTTGAGAAAAATAAGCCTTATATATCTCCCTTTAGTGAAAACCCTAGGCTCCAAAATCTGAAAAATCAAAACCCACGTTATTTGCTTTTTCAATAGGGGACCCACCTTGTAAAATAACATAAGGCCCCTTATACAAAAGCTAATTAAATGGAGCCTCCCACTAAATGATATATTTAGGCTTTTGACCCAAATTGCTAGTTATCTTACTTATTAGTCCAGTAGTGGTGCAATCAATTAAATGAGCTAACCCGGGGATCATTTGGGAACATACAATAGTGGCTACAATAATTAGGCATGTAATTAAACTAGCCCAATTATTTAATTCCAAATCTACTCCACTAAAAGATTGGAACTGACTTCCATAATTGTATGCTCGAATAATAATTCGTCCCAAGCCACATTGATTTCTTTACTGCACAATCCTTTGTACCACATCGTTAATTAAATTGATATCTCAACTGTCCAATCAATTTAATAACATCTTATTCCTTGATCCTTACTGGTTTTCTCTAATGATCATTTTCAACATACTAAATATGTTGACACACTCTGGCCAGAGAATTCTATGATCAAGTACCGAAAACCTATCAAGAGATGTGTTGTACAAATTCTATATTGTTAATCCATAACTCCAATACTCATAATTGCTCCCACCAAGATACCGGGTAATCTTGATCACAAGGATGTGTCGTGCCCATAGGTAACTCAAATGAAATAACAATCACAATCATGAAATCATAATTAACTCAAGATTAAGATTACAATAAAATCAACGCCTATGAGATTTAATAAGTCTGACAGTTATTACAAAGTTAATTAAATCTCATATGTGATCCTGTTCAATGTAGTCGTACTACATCAATAAATTCATACATGATTAAGACAAATCATTCAATGAATTTATTACAGTCTATACCTAAATAAAGTGCCCAACTTTATTTATCAACTGCGAACTAAATTTATTTAATCATAAGATAACTTGTATTTATGTCTTCTGTGAATCCACATGGTGATCACATAAATACATATAATATGATTAAATGGACTTTAATACAAATATTAATGCAATTAAGATATTTGAATAAAATACCTCATTTATTTTATTAATCAGAAAAAATTGTTTATTACAATTAAATAAACACATATGCTTTTAAAGAGCATATTTTCCCAACATCTTGCACCATATCATCAAAGGTTACGTCTGGTGCCATCTTTATGTGAACGCACTCAACAATAGTTTGGCAATTGTTGTGGAGGCTTTTTGTATGCCCCTCACCTAGACGACACCAATTCTTTTAACAAGATTTTAAACAAAGAGAGAAATCTAACTAAACACAATAAATTTATAAATGAGAGGATTGTGGTGCCTAGTGTAATCAAGATGTATTGCCTTTTATAAAGCTTGAGAAAGAGTGGAAATAATGACGTTGCTAGGAAGGGTTTGGTGTTGTTTTGAGAGTCAAGTCCGCAATGGTGTTGGCTCAAGGTAGAAGAAGAGCCTTCACCTTTTTTTTTTTTTTTAATGTTTAGTGCTTAAAATTGCTAAGTTAGAAAGAGAAAACCTGAGCATCTTTATATGTAGTGCCCTGAGATATTCCGGTCATCATGCCACTTGCGTAATTTCATTGGCACTTTTCTCTCTTTGCACAAGGATATTCTTGTCCTTTAGCATTTGTGACAGTTTGCACGTATAGAGCATGCTTGGAGAATAAGTTAGCATCATTTACACAATTTGTCCATGTACACGTGTTGGAATATGCTAAGTGGTACAATATGCTCTGCAGAGGGTATAAGCGATTGCTTGAGTGTCAGATAAGGACAAATGATCCCAATTATTTTGATGAGCCATTTTTTGGCTTTTTGTAAGCATGGCAGCTTGCTGCTCCCTCTTTTTCAATAAAATATCTCCTAATCAGTTCCTCATTTTTAGCTAAGGAATCACTGTTCATTTTAACGATAAGGACATTTCACGTGCCAAATATTTTGGATATTTTCTCTAGCCTTTTATGCCCTTGATATGGTGAAATTCGAATGCCATTGTAATATATAGTATACTCGTTATAAGCCAACCTCCTTGTGGTGACTTTTCCATAATTAAGTACTATTGACAAGTAGCATTTTCCTATTAACCTTCCATTTCTTTCCCAAACACCTATGCAACAATTTTCTTAGGATATTAATGAAAAGAAAGAATTATAAATTATCAAATTAACTTTAAAAGTAACATAAAAGTTTATACAAACTTTTATATTATTATTTTATATTTAAGCTTAATTTAGTAAATTAATTTTTTATAAATAATTACTAGTAAGATTGTTTCCAGGATATTAAAAATTGTATTAAGTTGGTGGATATTAATTTATTGATAAAAAATTATTAGTGAGATTATTGTACAAGTGAAAAAAACACTATTTCTTTCACATTGATATGTATTTTACTTAATTTGTACATAAATAATTATTGGTTAATTTGCTTATTAAAGTTTTTATAGATAAATTAAGTAAAGTCAATAATACTGTTGTAAGGATATTATTGTAAAAAGAAAGAAAATGTAAGAGTAAGAATGTAATAAATTTAACTGCATAAATATTTTGATATATTTTCCGAAAATATAAGGATTAAAAGAATATTTAAATCAAAATATGTGCATTAATTATTTATGCAGGAGCCCTTAAATTATAATGTGCTTGAGGTAGATTGCTTCGACTACTTTTTATTTGTCTTAATTATATATATTTGGTTAGCCTTGTACTCAATTTTGGGACTGGTTACAGAAGAACGATTGCGTGCATGTCAAGCCAGAGAGAGTGCTTGCTTAATTAATAACCATAACAAGAAAACGTGCACAAACAATTAAGAGTCTACAATGGAATTGTTTTATAGATTCACTTTGGATAAAATATGTTTTCACAAAGAATTTGGACTATACCATTGCACATTTAATTGTTGATCGATCAAATGATATATTATACTGTCAAAATATAATAAAACAAATACTAATATATTATTCTTCTTAAAATGTTTGTATCCGTCCCTTAGAATATGGCTTTGAATATAATTTCTACAAGTCCATGTGAAAACATCTAGGCAAGAAAGTCACAAAATACAACCACGCATATCTAGAAAGTGGTTGGCAATAAATTTTTTGCCATGTTTATCCATGCAAGTAATGCAGGTGAGAAGTTGAACTAAATTAACAAGACTAAGCTTTTCTATTTTTCCTTCATTCTTTTTGTCGCACCAAACGTTAACTGAAAACACCTTATCTCCATTTCTCATATGTATCACATGAAACCCTATGCACAAAAACACTTGCCCTAGTTCTTTCAATTGATTGACATATATATAACCCTATTGTTCATCCTCATCTTCAACCCCTACTTACCCAAAGCTATCAAACCATGGCTTATCAATCTTTTCCATCTTTTTTCTTAACACTTTTACTTGTTACCCTCTCGTCAATGTGGTACAATATTAATATAGTAGATGCTCGACACCTTCTGGAGGTAGCATTGCCAGAAATACCCAAGCCCGAACTGCCTAAAGTTGAGTTACCTCCATTCCCGAAACCTGAATTGCCTAAAGTTGAATTACCTCCATTGTCGAAGCCTGAATTACCTAAAGTTGAATTGCCACCGCTAACAAAACCTGAATTGCCTGAGATTCCAAAACCTGAGCTCCCAAAAGTCCCTGAATTGCCTGAATTTCCAAAACCTGCGTTACCAAAGAAACTTGAAGTGCCAGAGATTCCAAAACCTGAGCTACCAGAACTTCCTGAATTTCCAGAGATTCCAAAGCCAGAGCTGCCGGAACTTCCTGAACTGCCTTCTTTTCCTCATCTTCCTGAATTTCCTAAGCCAACTCATTCAACTTCTAATCCGTAAATTACCAGGCTGCATCTTATTGTTTCATTGTCGTTGGATTTCATGTGTGGTAAACTTTCATAAAGTACGTTTGGCATTATACTGGAAGAGAAAATATACACTCACTGGGCTTGTATTATTTTCACTTTAATTTTTTTTCTTTTTCGTTACTGGCTGATTCATGTGTATTTTACGCACTGCACCTTGTATTTTCTCCTGTATTATATACGATTACATGTGTTTCTATTAATATTTCTTACTAATTCATGTTGTTCTATGTTATCTACCTAATTTGGTTAATCTTACATTTACATTATTTATTACAGCCTCATCTCAAACTCTGACGAACTATAGCTTCAATTATGTCATTCAATTTGCCCTTGGCACAATAACTGACACAATTGATTGATTGTTAAGGGCGTGTGTGTGTGTGTATAGATAAATTTTGAAATTGTCTTTAATAGTACGGGTAAGGATTTCTCTATAATGCTATATTAGATTTTACAGCATTTATCATAGGATTGTTGTGAACTCTTGAATTTTAGTAGTTTAATCTCTACCATTTGATATAGTGGATAAAAAAATTAATTATTTACATAATAATAGGTAACCTTTAGGTTGCAAGTAAATGTAGATTTTTTTATTTTTAATTAATTGATAAAAGAAAATTCAATAATAGAATCATTGGATTTAACTTTAGAATCTTCACCTCTAATTTAATTTTAATGGACAAGCAATTATGTAACAAGTAATTTGCAAGTTGTGATATTTCTTTATGCTTTAAATTATTTTTATCTAATCAACTGATAAATATTTTTAAGTCACCAAAAATGAAAAAATACAAATAATTTTGCAATTAAAATTATTATCTACTAATTCTATCACTTTACAATTTCACTTTTTTTTTTACGTTTACATTTAGTATTAGAAATATATATATAATAGCATTAAAATAAATGTAATTAACAAGTAATGTTATCTCAATAATACTTTATCTAAAGACATTTCATAAAGTCTTATAATAATTTGTATCGTATAAATTTAATTACAAAACCATTAACACTTAAGCCTTAATGATAATCTAAGGCATTGTAATAAAATATTTTATATATGTTTCATTAATGATGCTACATGAGCCACAACAAATAAGAAATATTTTATTTGACAATTATTATGGAAAAACAAATACGTCTATATTACTACATAATGAGAAATATTTTGATTTAAATTTTTAACACAAAATTAAACTATTTATTTCATGCAATTCAATGTTAGAAGATATAAAATTATAAAATATTAGTTTGACTTTCAATATCGACAATTAGACTGTGAAAATTAATAGCATTTTGTGTCAAAATTTTAAGGTAAAATATCCCAAGTCATGTTTTTATAATGGAAATATAAAAATATACAATGAACTTTTTTTCTCATTTTGTCCATAAAATATTATTGGACGTAATATTTATTGTCCCCAATAATTATCATAATAAAAGTAATGATTATTAGTAACATAAAAATTTCATAATTACAATAAAGGATAACAATAAAATAATCTTTCATGATTCATAAACTAAATCTAATTAGGAATATATATTAGATATAACTTTTATGACATTATCAAAGAGATATTCGAAAATAGAATGAAAATAGGCTTGTGAAATGTAAATTTTACAAGGCTTTTTCTCTCATTCTTTCCCATGTAAATATTATTAGAGGTAATATTTTATTGTCATTATTAATTACCATAATAAAAGTAATGACTCTTAGTAACATAAAATTTTATAATTACAATCAAAACATTTCAGTAAAATAATCTATCATGATTCATAAAGTAAAGTTAATTAGAAATATATATTAGATTTAATTTTTTTAAATTTAACAAAGTGATTTTGAAAATAAAATGAAAATATATATAGGCTTGTAAAACTTAATTTTACTACCATCTAAGAATATTAATTATAAGATAAATAGTAAATTCTTGGAATATATGCTAAATGGGTATTAAAAGTAACATATACTTCATGATCAATTATATAATGATCCTTAATAGTAAGTGAAATAATGAGTATTTTAATATGCAATATTAAGTTTTATTAAAACATATGTGATCAAGTAACTTTTAGGTGACAAGCAACCCCACCCATGAGTTTATTGATGTAATTATAATATTCACTTAAATAAACATACTTAGTTGTATCATTTATTGGTGTTATATCATACATAAATTTTATAATGGCTACTTATTTATTTGATTTGTGTTAGATAACCTACTAAATATTGTATTTTATACTTAATAGTAATAGACTTTGAAACATTTATTTAAAAAAGATTATCATATTACGAATCTAAAGGAGGTTGAAAAGTTATTTTAAACAAAATATATTATTCATGTGAAATTATTTCAAACTCTAAAGTGGTCACGGTTGTTTTACAAAAATTCTCCACCCTCTTAAATAGTTAACAAATAGATTTCAATTATTTTTAAATTATTTACTTTTTTGTTTAATATAAATATTGCATACCATGGATTAAATCTAATGGTACACAATTAAAATGTTATTAATACCTTAGAAAATATTACGATATTATGGACGAAGCCTGAGGGAAAATGTTAGAGTAGTCATCTAGTGCTGATTGATTATAAATTGAGGTTTTCTTTGGTATTATCAATAAGAGAATTTAAACAGTTGTTTCATGACTAAATCTATATTATATTATTTTGTCGAAATATTAATTTTAAGAGTGGGACTATTGGCACCCCTCTAAATATCTCTTAAACTCCTTTTCTTAATTAACTCCATTAAAATATTTTTTAAAATTATTAAATTCTTTTAACACCTCCATCAATGACAAAAATACCCTTAAGTAAAATTTATTGTATAAACCTCATTCTCTAATTTTTATTATTAAAACTCATTTCAATAACCAGATTTCTTCTATTAAAAAAAAAGGTTTTCTTTCTTTCTATTATAGCCATTGGTGGTAAATTCCTCACTTGAAAAAAAACAACCTTTTTAATTTCTAAAATAAAAAATTATTTAACTTTTAAATGGAGTTTAATTAGAAATTGTCCTATTATGTAATTTTAATAAAGGTTAAAATTATAAAATAATTAAAGAGATTTTAAGAGGTATTTACAGGGGTGTCAATAGTCCCACTCTAATTTTAAAAGTTACATTTACTAAACATTATCAATTGTTATATCACAATGAATCAGATTTATTAAAAGCAACAGCACCATAATACCGAAAGAATCCTTAGCTCGAAAACCATTCTCCATATCTGCATACTCAAAATCTTGCCCATCTCGACCAATTGCTTCGTGATTGAGAGGGCCATCGCAAATTGATTTTCTGAGAGATATGAAGGTTAATTTTATTGCTAATTTGCTACTTCAAGTCTTTGAATTCAGCTCCGAGTCCTTCTAATGAGCTTGTCAACAAAATTGTTAAAAATATATGAAGGTTAGTTTCAAGAAAAACATAAATTAGCCAGCCATGTTGATCTCCAATTATTATGCTTTATACTAAATATTAATTAAGAAAACGTAACACACATAGAAGAAGAATATAAAAATTAAAAGATGAAAGACGACTGTTAAAAATACTAATGGTATTTATTATTTACAATTTTATAAATTAATTGTTTTAGATATTGTAAAATGTAAATAATCGATTGATAAAAACACTATTGCTTTGTACATAATTAATTTTGAATTTTTTAAATATATAAGATTAAATTGTACTTGTACAGTTAGGGGTTTTACTATAAATTCTATTATTTTTAATGATTTTAGTAGTAAAATGATAAAATTAAGACATTATGTGGGAAAAAGTAATTATTAAAATTTTTTCGTAATAAGTAATATATCAAAATAAGTTAAGCTGTAAAATGATAATATCCTCTTATTTCTTTTTTTGTAACTCATTATTTTTTCTAAATTTTTTAAGATTGGATATTCTTGGGTCAAAATTGACATCCCTTCTTTAATCCATGAACATTTAGTCCCTATCAATTATTAGCATTATGTGGCTGTAATCCTTTTTATAGCACTAGAAGTAGAATGGAATTAAAATCATTTTTTTTATAATGAACTAGAAGAAGTTTATTAACAATACAAAGTTTTGCAATGTTGACCTGTGGGGGAGAGAAGATTGTCAGTTTTTGTATTATAAAATAAATATATATTACTTTCTTATTATTTTCATAATATCTAATAAATTTTTACTCGCTGTAATTTTATTCATATATCTTATATGTTAAATAAATCAAATAATTTGAAACTCTAATAAAAAAATGTCAAATACTAAAAGAAAAGAAAAATACAAACATTAAATCAGTTTATCAATTATTATAGTTTATTACTTTAAAATCTAGGGAAATTATCATTTGTATACCCTTAGTTTACTCCATTATCAAAAATACTACAACACTTTGAGGGTGTATCAATCGTCCACCCTAAGTTGACAAAATGTATCAGCTGACCACCAAACCGTTAGTTGCCGTTTAAGTATGATGACATCAGAAGGGTAATTTGGTCTTTTCATATGATACAAGTGATAATTTAAGGGTATACAAGTGATAAAAAGAGAATTTAAGGGTATACAAGTGATAATTTTCAAGGGTAAAATCGTCAATTTACTGTACTTCCGTTAACTTTCAAACGGCAACTAACGGTTTGGTGGTCGGCTGATACATTTTGTCAACTAAGGGTGGACGATTGATACACCCTCAAAGTGTTGTAGTATTTTTGATAACAGAGCAAATATAGGGTATACGAATGATAATTTCCCTAAAATCAATTATTCTACTTTATTTATAATTACGATGACGAAAGTAATTCCTTATTTTCTATTAACTTAGATTTGATAAACTTAGGGTGCGTTTGGGATTGAGGTGCTGTAGCTTTTAAGCTACAGCTGCTGTGAAAAAAAAACTGTAATTATGAAACAAAAGTTAATAATATATAGTAAATATAAATTTTAAATAATAATTTTGATAAAATTATTAAAGATATAATAGATTTTGTATTATACAAGTGAAAAATCATATTAATATAGCTTAAAAGTTACAGCAGCTAGTGTTTACCAAACACTTTAGTGTTATAGCTTTTAAGCTACAACTGCCCAACCTCAATCCCAAACGCACCCTTAACTTGTTTGCTTGCTTAGCCCACAATACATACATTTATTTAATTTTTTTTATTTTCTTGAAATGTGTGAAAATATTGATTTATCCCTCTTTTATTGTTAAAAATGCAAAAATAAAAATCATCAACATGCTCTTATTTACCCTCATATTTTGAGCAATAATGAGATAATTTGAAGTTTTCACACTTTCAAAAAGTAAATTGACGAGAATTGTCGTTTTATCAAAGATGTAAATGGAAGTTTAGCCATACCCAAAATGTATAAAGATTTCAAGAAAAAATACATTTTTAAAGATGCCATTAAGTAAAAATTATGTTAATTACTGCAATTGAAGAAGGAAAATATATATATATATGAGAAGGGGTGTAAGATAATGTGAAATGTGGCTGTAAGGATAGCGTGAGGTCTAGTTTGGAACATTTTGTTTTGTGTTTCTAATGTATGGAAGCCACCAGTTCATGGATGGTTGGACCATAATACAGATGCGTATGTGGATATTAAGTTTGAAAAAATTATAAAAATAACCTAAATTTTTTTATAATTTTCACATTTAACCCTCCAAAGTTTTTCCTATCAACATTAGCCAAAAACCTTTTCAAGTGACGAAAATACCCCTCTCATTCTCACCAAGCTTCCTCTCTCTCTAACCAACGATTTCTCTCCCAAGGTGGTCACTTATCGCGGGTGACTTCCCGGAGTCCATCCTCAGCATGCAACATCACCAAAATTTTAGTCAAGGTCTGAAATCAAAATTTCGCACATGATCTGGGCGATAGGCGTGTATATCGCACCTCATTTGCGCGATAGGCACGAGAGACAGACTAGCTCGCGTGCCTGTCACTTGCGCGCACTTGGTGCGATAGGCTGTCTATGGCACTAAGTTTGTGCGACAAGTAGCCTGTCGCACCAAGTTACAGTTTTTTTTTTTTTTTAACGTGAAGTTGGTGCGATAGACAATCACACTGAAACTCTCTTGTTGCACGAAATCAAGTTGACAAAATACCTCTTAACACTCGGTGATGCAAAAACAAAGTATAAACAATCTAATAAATATTTCATCAAACACTTAATATGCAATATTTTTACAAAACTAATTTCCTTTTAATTAGCTTTCAATTAGCTTACTTAGGTTTTGGACTCTATTTCACTTTGTTAGAATTGTGTCCAATTGGTGTTGGATCCGGATGGATTCGGCTGTATTTGATCAAAGTTCACTTTTATTGTTTGCCATCGTCATTTGCCGTTGCCATTTGCTGGTGATGATTCAAGAGTGCAATGCTGTGTTTGGTTTGATAAAGGGAAGAAAAGTTGCATTTGGTTTGATAGACAAGGATAATTTGGAGAAGAAACCTTATGTTTGGCTAATTATGATAGGAAAAACTTTGGAGGATCAATTATAAAAATTACAAAAGTTTTTGAGTTGATTTTATAAATTTTCCATTAAGTTTGGGGAAGTTAGCTTTGCAGCTATAGTGCGTAATTATGATGGATTAATTATGGCAATAGGGATTTTGAAAAAAAAAAAAAAATTGGTGATAGGGGTGATCTTGGTGTCTATTCCATGATGTTGACTTGTTGAGGTAGAAGACTAACACTTTGGTTTGCAAACGAGATTAGTTTATCTCCATTAATTATTGAGTTGGATTCAATGTGGGTAGTCTGGTTGGTGACAAGATAGCCCAGTACTCTTATTAAACTGTTTTAGATTACTTTTAAGAAATAACATCTACTTTTGTTGAAGTAGGATTTTAGGATCAGCCATATACCTTGAACTCGCAACAAGCAGTAGATGCTCTGGCAAAATTTATTCTTTAACTGCTATAATTGTTTTGCATAGGTAGAAGACTTTCCACAACATTTAACTTGTTTCGTCTGAGCTTTTTTTCCTAAAATAATGGAAAGTATATTTTTTAAAAAAATAATTAAATCAAATAATTAATAAACATTAGAGTTGGGTTCAAAACTAGAGATGACCAATGGGCTGGGCCGGCATCAAAGGAGGGCTCATGCGTGCTCTTGTCGTGCTGTGCCCACTCTGTGTTTCGTGCCGTGTCTTTTTTTTTTGGTTAAGCTAGCTCCGTGCACGTGTCGTGCTCACTCGTGTCATGCCCGCATGTGTTGTGTTGTGGGCAGTGTCGTGCACTGCCTAAGAAAAACAGCCGACAAGCTTTTTTTCTTTTTTTAATTTTTTAAGAACTCGTGCTAAGTTGTTGCTGTATTTTTTAAGCTTTTATACTTTTTTTGTCCATGTGCTTTTATTCAAATTTGATAACATCAAAGATTCAAAACCCACGTCTATATTCAATAATAATAAACCAATAATAGTTAGCAAATAGAATATTAATTATTAAGTTTGGCTATATGGTATTAAAATTCTTTTTTAATACTTAATAATAACAATAATAAATTTTTCTTAAAGGTTAACTTAATTGTTAGCTCATACTTACATAGAGTCATAAATTATAGTTCATAATATTATTAATACATATTTATAAATCATAATATTTATAATTTTATTTATTAAAATCATGGCATCAATTATTTACTTAATAAATTATAAACATAAATTAATTATAGTATTTTGTAACTAAGAATTAAATGAATTTAGAAAAATTACACTAATAAAATATATTAAAAGATTCAATTTCAAGTTATTTATAAAATCATAAAATTTTAAATTTACTTTCATTAAAAAATGAAAAGTGTTTGTTGCGGGTTTTTTCTCGTGCCATACTTTAGTCTATCTTTAATCATGCCGTGCTTTTAAAGCTCTCGTGTCTAAAATTTTAAGCTCAACCCAGCTCACACACGTGCCGTGCTGTGCCATGTGCCCCACCGAAATGTACTTGTACTGTGACGTGCTTGCCACGTGCTGTCCAACTCATTGGCCATCTTTATCCAAAACAATAAAGAAAAATGTGACATAACTTTACTTGGGACTCATTTAGAAAGGAAGTGAATTTAATATCGTTTTGTGCTCATGATTTTTCATTTTGCGAAAATTGAAAATAAAAGAAACTTGTTTCGTAGGACCTATTTAATGTTGCATTTTTGTTTTGTTTGAAAACAAGTACAACTTTGTTTTATCAAAGAAAATATTAAAACATAAAATTTAAGTTTAATGTTTATAGTGCTTAGTAAACAAGTCATTTTAGCATTAATTAAATATAATTTTGGTTAATCTATCATCTTAATTTGGGTGCATGTCTCTGTTTTTATTTTTTTTGAAATTATAAGTATACAATCATCCTTTAATGCGAATTCATTCTCATTTTTTTAATATAGATATTCCATTAAATCATCTAATTTAATAAAATCAGTTATCATACACTATAAAAATGGTGTGATTTAATAACGTATCTATAATAATTTTATAATTATTCTCGTATTTATATTTTATTAATGAATATCCATATCTTATGTGCATGTAAAATATATCTCCCTCACATAAATAATACGCGAGTCCCACACATATATTGTTTATGCGAGGGGATGTATCTTACGTGCATGTGATATGGATTACCTTTATTAATAGGAAAATGTCAAAAAAAATAAAAAAATATTATTTTAAATATATAAACAGATCAAAAAAATATATAATTTTTAAACACATAAACAGACAAAAGGATCGCCCACGCCCACGCCCACGCCCACGCCCACGCCCACGGTCTAGTTTCGCTAAACCTAAGCTAGCAAACGCCCAAGCCCACTCCGCCGCCGCTGTCACTTCCGTTCAAGTGTCCCATCGTTGCGGCCTCTAGCCGTTCTCGATTTACTTCCTCGTTCCAGCTGCTGTCGTCTCTGCCGTTGCTGCCTTCGGCTTCTTTTGCCGTTGTCAGCCGCACAAGGTAAGGTTCTACATGCGATTCTAATTCATGCATGAATGGCGGTTTGTAATTCAATCATCTTTTGGGCATGGGTAAGAGGCGTTACAGGCACTAAAAATGTTCAATCATCTTTTGTATAATGGCTGTTTGTAATTGTTGCTGATTTGGTTTCTTAACATTGTAATTGTTGTTATCTTCAGTGTTGATGGTGATGGATTATTAATCATTATATATTTGTCATTTCGAGATGTGTTTATGGAGATGGGTTATTAATCATGTTTGCCATTTAGAGATGTAACTCCAGTAGCTTGGTGCCTTGGTACACCACTGCACATTATTTTTTATTTTTATTTTTTTGTTTGTTAACCTTTTTTTTTCAAAAAGACTTGTTGAGGATGCTTGGTAGTTGGCATTTAACTTTTTTTTTTCATTTTTGCATCGTTGAGCTGGGTTGGTACTTGATTCATTTTGCAATTGAATTGAATTTTGGAATAGGTTGAAACCCGAATTGCAACCCAAACCAAAATTCAGACCGGAATTTTCAGTCCGATCCAATCCAAAAAATTTGGTTCGGTTTGTGTTTTGAACCCGATTGGGTTGAATTTTCTAATCCGAATGGGTTATAACACAAACAACCCGAACCGAATCGCAATTTTCCCTCCCCAAACAATTAATTTACTACCTTTTTTTTGCATTTTGAATCAATTATCAGTATAAGGAAGAAGAAATGAGAAATACTAAATTATAAATAATTAATGTCCTAATTGATATCATATTTTTAAATATACATTACGCTTTTTATTGGCATGAATCATCTTGTCACTTTCAAGATTAAACTGCTTATTCTTGTGCTTATTCTACATCTGTAACAATTTGATCATCTTGTCTTTTTAATGCTGATGATAAGTGATGCAGGATCCATTATTTTTGTTTTTAAAGTAATGTTTTTGTAGCGATGAGTTTAGATTTTTGTGCTTTGGACTTATCTGTTGTTATTCTTTAATGCTAGAGCAAAATGGCGCAAACCATACAAACCAAAACAAGCCAAACATTTAGTTTGTGTTTGGTTTGAAACTCCCAAATGGATTGGTTTGGTTTTGTTTATGGGATAAACCAAACTGAACCTGAGTGTATACCATTACTTAATATAGCCTTGCTTGATTATAATTAATTAAAATAATTTTTTTCATTTTTTTTATACAGAATTACTGTTTGAAATTAGTGAGCATAATCATGGCGTCGAGAGGAGGAGAAGGGAATGCAATGAAATCGACGTTGATAAATGGCGTGAAGATGTATTCACTTGTATCACAGCAGCGCTCGGTTGCTGCATGGCTCACTCCTAAGAAACAACGAGCCCTTCGCAAAAACATTGGTATTCTCTTAATCTTTATTATCTTTTAATTTTTTTATTTTTCTGTTTGTAACTCTGTCTTTATTATATTTTTTCGCCAAAAATAGAAAATTTATGTCTCATGTTTTGTATCTTTCAAAGTGAAGCTGTTAAACCTTGCTTAAATCATAAAATGTTAATTTAGTATCATTCAATTCAATAAACTTATGTTTGTAATGCTAAAGGATTTTTTATTTTTTATTTTTTTAGACCGAATTTTCTTGTTTTTAATTTTTTTGATTTACAGTTAAAATTTTTAGAGCTTTGGATTTAATTCAAGGCTTAAAGCTATTTAAATCTTCAAATGAAAGGCATGTGAAATTAAACAAGAATGTTATTGATTAATTTTTGCTCATGAAATTCCAATATTTATGTTCTTTGCTGAGTTTCCTGGAATTTATTCTTAGGAAAAGCTAATTACTTGATGTTAGTATTAAAAATTGTTTCTTCTTTTGCTCTGAAATTATTTAATTGTAGATTACCAGCGAAGGGTGGAGTTAATTCAGGACTTGTGGTTTGAAACTGCAACAACCAAAATCAGGGAAACTCCTGATGGAGAGTTTCTTATTGTATCAGGTGCTTCAAAGTCAACTTTATGGTTATTTATTTTTGTTATTCAATAACCTATCATTTAATGTTTATCTTATCAGTTTACTATTGGAAATGCAGGTATATATCCGCCACAGGTCAAAGTGTACGAGCTGAGGCAATTGTCATTGAAGTTTGAAAGGCACTTGGATTCAGAGATAATAAATTTTGAGGTACTTCCACTTTCTTTTTTAGGGACTAGTTTTACAGTCTGCTTAGCATACTAGATTTGTGAGGATCTTCACTTGATTGCATATATGTTTTTCATTTGATTCTATTGCAGGAAAACATGAAATTTTATATTGTATACAAAGTGAGATAAGGGTGGTAGGAATTTGGTGTCCTAGTTATGGTTTTAATATTTGCCAATATAGCGTAGAGGATGGGGATCAAGAAATCTCTTCCATTACCTTTCCTTTTCTTGCCTAACATAATGTTTATGGCTATATGATTAATCTTAAGGAATTTCTAATATTTTTAGGATTAAGATTATTTTGAAGTGACAAATAGTTTGTTCCTGAGAGTTAACTTCCTTGTTTATTAGATGCGTAGAATTTGAATGGATATCTGTTCCTAACAAAGAAAGAGGATGTAAATGAGTGTACAAGGACTAAGCTTCCTGGTTTATTAAATGTGTGGAATCTGAATGGATATTTATTCCAAATAAAGGGAGAGGACATAAATGAGTGTACAAGGACTAAGTGTTTTATAGAAGGAATAAAAAGGCAGGCAAGAATCGATGTATGTCCAGTACAAGGAAATTAGAAATTCTTTTCTCATGATTTTGTATTTTGTTGATGTAATTACTAAATGCAGCATGCAGCCTTTCTTAATATGCATTTGTATACATTGCTTGAGTTCCTTAATTAGAAATCAGCATTGTAGGAGTGGGATCATTGGTAATATGTATGTTTTTACATGTTTGCCCATTGTTGAAGTTATCCTTTACAAATTTCTTGTAGCTGTTATCCTGTACACTTTTTATGTCAACTGTTGTCCTGCTTGTTTTCAGAAATTTAAAACTATCTTGTGCACATTTTACCTCAACTGTTGTCCTGTTTGTTTACAGAAATTTAGAACTTATGAATACATTTAAAAGTATCCTGTGCATTTTTTACCTCAACCGTTGCCCTGCTTGTTTTCGGAAATTTAGAACTTATGAATACATCTAACTTATATTCTAAATACGAGAACAATGTTTTTACTGATTATTTGGTTACAACTTCATTGTGTATTTAGTATTTTGGTAACATTATTTTATTGCCTAAGTAGGTGTTGGCTGACGACTATTCAAAGCTTGCATTTTTATGTGCCGATCGATCCATTTCTCTGCATGCAAAATATGGAAAACACTACAGTTTGCGGATTCCAAGGTTGTTTTTTATGCTTTGTTATTAGTTGTTCCCATCCATAATATGATATCTAGCATCGTGTTTTATGCTTTATGATTTTATTATTCCTGTTGCGACCACTTGTTAGTTAAGATACACGTTCATCTTGCATTCCCTAACCTTGAGTATGTCTGACATTTTCACTTGAATCATTCAAGTGATGATTGATGTTGTGCATTTGTATACTTTAAACAGGATGGGAAGGGATATGGCATACAATTCCTGGTCTTGTGACTTGCTTTGTGCTGCTTCTTCTCCAGAGCTATATAGAATTAATTTAGAACAGGTATGTTTTTGTGCAGCCTGATCATTATTGTTGTGTCCTTTCTGCAGTAGTTATATAACTGATGTTTATGTGTCATGATCATATCTTTGATTCATTTTTAATACAAAATAAACTTAGGTTTATTAAAGTAACGACAAACAGAATAATAGTTTTACAGAATTTGTTTGAGACTGAGAGTCCCTAACTATTGGCCACATATATTTGAATGTCAATCAAATTTGATATTGGTAGCAATCAATGAATTTGTCATTGTTTATGAGTTGGGTCTTAAATGGTTATTGAAGTGGAGACTATGGTTATGCGGATCAACAGAGACATAATATTTGCTAAAAGTTGTCATCTATATATGAAAGTATTGTGGTTACTGGTCTTTTATTGTTTAGAAGGCCTGCCTTTTGACATTATATACTGTTATGGTTATGTTGTGGGAATTATTTATTTTATTGGATATTCATTTGACATTGGGAAACTGTGGAGACAGACAAATGTTTATGTATCCACTTGTGTAATGATGAAGGCCGCTAAAACAGAAAAATTAGTGGGGCTGAACTCTATCAACATTAAATCAAAATTTTAGGGCAGTGACGACATGAGTTTTGTTTGCATTGACTATTTAATTATTTTATGTGGTCTCTGTCTGATTCAGGGTATTGAATCTGTTTAGGCTTTGGTCAAGCAGCGGTTTGTTTGAGTGTGGGCGTTGTCTGTGGATCTAGTTATTCATCCTATGCTTAACTTCTGGGACTGGTATATTCTGTGATAAAACGTAGGATGGTTGGCTATTAATTGTCAATCTCATTGGAAAATTCTGTATAGTTTTTATTTTTGCATTGGGTTTTTGAAGATCTTGTTAACAGTTGGTCCACAAATACAGCCGTAACTCCATTTTAATCAGTTAATACACTTTCTAGTTTGTTAAAAAATGGAAATAAAATTAACACAAAATGGATTTATTGTAGTTTTCAACAATTCTTACAGTTTTCTTTCAGATTCTTAACCCTGTTTTTCACATTTATGTGCTGTGAATAATGATTGACTTTTACTTTACAGGGCCGATTTCTCTCCTCTCTAAATACACAGTCGCCGGCACTAAATGTAGTTTCTCGAAGGTTGTTGCGAAATCTTGTGAAAATTATGATTCATTTGACTTATTTAGTCACAGAATTTGTATGGTTTGTAAAGCCATCATCAACTTTTGCTTGAGGCTGAGGAGTTTATATTGTTCAATTTCAGCAAACTTCATGGGCTAATTGCTTGTGGGGGAGAGGATGGTGCTGTGGAATGTTTTGACATGAGAATGAGATCTTCAGCTGCTAGAATTAATGCTGTTGCACCTGCTGGTGATGCTGACCAGGTATCTTTATCACTAAGTTGCAGATATGTGTTCTGCATGTTTCTTTTATGAGAATTACCTTCATGAGACTGCATTTCTTGAGAGCCTAAGGGCTTGGACTCTAGTATGTTGCATGATTTTGACAAAGATTATCGATCTTCAATCTGCTTTAAACCAGTATACATTCTCAAGGTGCTGTTTTCTATCCCGTTTGGGAAGTTTTATGGGTCATCTGCGGCCAGTATTTCCCCGTATTCTTAAGTTGGAACCTTTTCTGACATATTATTAAACATTATTCTTGTTTAGCTTTCTGGAGATGTGATGGCTAGGAAACATTGTACTCTCTCACAAATCAAGAATGATGGTGTCAATCAATTTTTCCCTTTTTACATTGTCTGAAACTGTTCTCTTAGTGTATGTACTGATTTTGCAGGAGGTCACTGCTTTAGAGTTTGACTCAAATGGGGGTTTCCTAATGGGAGTTGGAAGTAGCACGGGGAAGGTAATAATAATATTATTTTTCATTTTTCTTCTTCATATTATTTATTAAGATAATTGGAATACTACTATCTTGTGTTTAATAAAATCTTCTTTTGATTTGATGCTCAACACAAGTGAATTACAATTGCGTCAGTGCTTATGTTTAGGCTTGGAACTGTATGTTGTGTCAGGTGGAATAATCTCCTGCAGCAAAAATATGTGATTGTTTCCAATGTATGCATGCAAGAAGCAATAGTTTATTTTGATTAAGAACAAATTCTCTTCAATCTTATTAAAGAATTCTGAAGATATTATCCAATTCCCTGGCTCAAATAATTCTGAAAGCATGTGGGAAATTTTAGGGGCTTAACTTTCTCCTTGTGTGTAGAATTTCTAAAACTAAAAGAATTTGAAATGTTATTGTAAAATTCGATATTTGTGAGAAACGAATTAAATGCCTACTGATAGGGTGGTCTAATTAAAGAGCCTTTTTTAAAATGTAAAAAATTGCAGGAATTACCCTCGCTTACAAAATATCCATCAACTAACAGTACAAATTAGAACTTATTCCTTAAACTAGTAACTCCTACACAATAAAGAGATTAGTTGTCAATAGTGAAATTGGATAAGATTAAGCTATTGAGCTTGTTCTTTAACAATCTTCCACCTCCAAATCCCCTTCTTAGAGAAAACTTTAGGGAATGTAACTTTTTTTTTGGTTTTTCCCTTCCCCTTTTTCTGTGATTTACATATTGTGTTTTATCTGCATCCAATCCTATCATGATTGTTCTGAGAGCACAATGCTGAGCTTGCCGCTGAATATGCAGGTGTTGATTTATGATTTGCGTTCTTCTTATCCTATAAGAGTCAAGGATCACATGTGAGTCTTGCTGCTCAAGCTTTATCATGTATGTGCTCGATTGGGCTTAATTAATTTACTCTTTGAATTTCTGGCACTGGTATCAGGTTTGACAGTCCAATAGTGGATATTAAGTGGCATCAGAGTATTAACACTGAACGACCTAAGCTGATTACAACAGATAATCATATTGTTCGAATATGGGACCCCGAGACAGTAAGATGTCTTCTTTTTTTTTTCTCTTTTTCTTTATACTTGTTTAGTTTGGAAAACACATATTCTTTGATTAATGAACTGGAGAACATCACAATACTTAAAACTGTTTGTTTTTATGCACTGTCGAAGATGACAAGATTTTTTTGTACGTTGTTCTGATTTCAGTAATGACCAAGTTTTGGAAGAAACTGAAACTCATACTTTGTTCTTTTATTTGCTGGGTGTAGACAAACTAGGTGTTTTCTTTTCTTTCTTTCTGTTTCTTGTTTCTTTAATAAGAGTATAGACTAGTATGATTTATATCGAACAGCAGGTAGTTAGCTTTCGCTGAAGTAGAAAGTATGTTCCAAATCATATCTGCTATTACAAGAGAGAAAGCAAATAATAGTAAAAGAAAAAGTCCCTTATATCTTTTTTATATAATTTCAGTTTCTTGCAGTAAAAATTATGTTTGTACCTTATTTGATTTTTCTGTTGCTTTCAGGGAGAAAGCTTGACCAGCATTGAACCAACTGCCGGAAAGATAAATGATGTATGTGTGTTCAAAGACAGTGGACTATTGTTGTTGGCTTTAGATTGCAGTCAGATACCATCTTACTTCATACCTGATTTGGGACCTACTCCCAAGTGGTGTTCTCCAATTGAAAGCATGACGGTATTTTTAATATTTAGATTCTCATTTTTTTTTTCATTTCATTGGAATATCTGTTTTGAGTGCTGATATTGTGAGTCTATTTCTCAGGAAGAGCTGGAGGAAGGTGGACAGACAACCATATATGATAACTACAAATTTTTGACAAGAGAAGATCTCGAAAAATTGAATTTGACTAGTCTGATTGGCACCAATCTTCTAAGAGCGTACATGCATGGGTTCTTTGTTGATTATCGATTATATAAGAAGGTGATGTCACTTTACTGCATAGTTCTCAGTTTCAATAGAGTAGATGGACCATCCTAGAAAATTGAAGATTTATTGCTAGATATATTGTTCTATCAGTTAGGGATTTATGTAAAAGAACTGTGGGTTGGTGAAGGAAGTACATTAAAAGGGATCTGATTTTTGGACCTGTTATGGTCAATAAATAGGTTTATGCATAGTAAATATCTGGCTGTATTAGACACCTTACAAGAGATGTCTAATCCTGACTCATTCATAGATGTTTAAATGCATACTATTTGCAGGCTAAAGCATTGGTGGATCCTTTTGCATATGAGTCCTACATAGAGGAGCAGAAGCAAAAGAAACTGGAACAGCAACGTGCATCTAGAATTACGGTGAATAATTTTATTGTTGAATTATTGTTTTTTCTTCAAAGATTCTTGGACTATTTTCATCTGTTCCTGGATTTAGGAGGAAGATTGATGTTCATGGTCTGACCTGTTAATTTTATGCCCAAGTTATTGTTTTCTGGCAAAATTGTGCAATATCTTTGATAAGTGCGAATAGTGGATTTTCTGCCACTTGCTGTAACAGAATAGTATGAGCATTGTGATTGTCGATACCTTCCGCTGACTTGTGAGGTTGTATAAGTTCTCGAATATTGCATGTGGACCTATCTAGGATCATTCAGTTTTGTAATATGGGAATGAAACCGACTTTTGGATTTTGATGCATATTCTATCATATCTTGAGAACAAAAACAATGAAAATAGGTCTTGTTCCAGTATGTTGAGCAATCATTCAATATATGTAGAGTTTTGTGTGCTTTCTGATTTCTAATTGTCACAGGGTATCTACCAGTTGTGTCTTGTTTTACATCATTCAATGTTGCTATTTTTATACTTTAATCTATTATCCCCTTGCTTTTATATTGGTTAACAGTTTGTGAAAATGATATTGGAAGGCTCTTTAAAAGTCTTAATTTGTTAAGACACCATGAAAAAACAATATTCTGTTTCTTGACACATGTTCTGTTACAAAATGGCTCTTTTATAGTTTCTTTGATTCCTTTGAAGATGCTTCATGCCTGTTGACAATATCGCGAGTGTTTTCTGGACTTCCCAGTTTGTCATTCCCTTGCTGTGCTAGAGTTGGATGTAGTTGGATAAATAAACTAATTTGGGCTAATCAATGACCTTTCCTTGTTGCTGCAGCTTAAGAGGAAATTACCCAAGGTTAATCGTGGTCTTGCAGCTCGTTTACTTGAAAATGAAGAAGCTGAAAATGAAAAGAAAGATGTTGATGATGATGATGAGAATAAGAAGAAATTGAAAAAGAAGAAAGCCCTTAGCAGTGACGTTTTCAAAGATGAGCGATTTGCAGCAATGTTCGAAAATAAGGTATGTATGGTGGTACAATCAAGTTTATGTATATGATTTTCTTAATTTCCACACTTCTTTAGCTGTTTACTCATATAAGTTACATGTACTGCCCAGCCTAATCATGAATCACGGGAACTAGGTTCCCAGTGCTTATATTTTCGTGAGCTTAAAATAGTGGTAGCATCTAGAGTTTTGGAATTGTAGTAAAAATGACAGAGGTAAATATATGTAGATACAGAAAAAATTATGTACAACAGATCTTCCCAAAATTCAATGGAACTTGGTACTTGTATAGGGATGTTATGGCATGTATGCTTCTGAATATCTGATCCATTTAAAAGGTCGCTGGCAAAGGTTGCAATTTCAGCCCAATGATAGTCTCTTTTTTAAATGTATGTCTATTACTTATTTAGTTATTTACGGGTATCCTTTGAATCATGTTCCTTTTTGATT
The DNA here is from genome assembly GCF_022201045.2 of Citrus sinensis. Taxonomy (NCBI): domain Eukaryota; kingdom Viridiplantae; phylum Streptophyta; class Magnoliopsida; order Sapindales; family Rutaceae; genus Citrus; species Citrus sinensis. The sequence continues at coordinate 11,076,787 of NC_068563.1, read as the reverse complement.
ATTGTGTCCAGGACTATCAAATCGATGAGTTCTCCCAAGAGTATATTGCTTTACATCCTATGGCTACACAGAAGCAATCATCATTGGTGGAAGAGCATTTTGAGCCTGTTATGGAAGTTGACAAAGATCAGAGTTTGAGTGATTCCGATGTCTCAGCAGCATCTCAGTCGTCAGATGATGAGCTTGGCAAGGAAAAGATAAATAAGAAGTCACGAGCTCCTAGGTAAGCTTTTCGTAGCTCAGGGAAGTTTTCCCTCTCCTTTGGATGGAAAATTGGTGGTTTTTTCTTTTCTTTTTTTCATTTTGTGTATATTGTACCAGTTGTGCAAGTGTATGTGGCGGGTATATTGGAGGTTTTTTTTTCTGTGGGTTTGTGTTGGGGTGGGGTGGTTTTGGTTTGGGTGCATTGGGCTTTTTTGCACTGGCTAATCGTTTCTGTTTTATGCATGAAATTCTTTAGATTGTACGAAGTTAAGGATGAGCGGCATGCAGAGGCATTTTGGAACAGCAAATCACTTGCAAAAGAGGATGCTCTGCCTTTAGGGGAGAGGGTGAAGGCCCTCCAAAATGATAGACAGGTTTCTGGTCTTCCAAATGACGTTAAGTTAGGACCCGGAGGTTCCCGTGAGATTTCTTTTATTACTAGAAGCTCAGCCAAGTACAAGGAAGATGAGGAGGACAAACAACGGCATGAAAAGAGGAGGGGAGTTCAAGCATTAGGTCTGAAGTCAGATAGATCAGGTTCGCAAGGCCGAGGAGGTCGAGGTAGAGGAGGCTATCGTGGAAGGGCCAGAAGAGGAGGAAGACGATGAAGTTTATCTTGAGATTTTGATGCGAATGAACGCACCGTTGGTCTCAATTGTACTGTAGCCTTTTTTTTTGGTGGGGGCCCGGGGGGGGGGGGGGGGGGGGGGGTGGGTTTGTTTGGTTGGTGACTCCAAAAAATTACACATATCATATAGCAGGTTTTTGATGCACCTGATTACTTGAGTAAGGTGTAGTATTGCTAAAATTTTGTAGTCGGCTCTTGTTTAAATACGTCTTCGGCAGAGCAGTAATTTTCTTGGCCTACACTATTTTATAGTATATTACTTTTTGTAATATATTTATTTATTTATTCAGCACTAGAAGACTAGTGCTGTAGTATTGCAAGAATACTCCCTCTTGAAGCTCTTAAAATTTTGTAATCTTTATTTGTGCTGCGGACGAGAAATTTCACTTCAAGAGCACTAAAGAGACTACAATAAGCCATTTGTAAATTTTCCTAGTTCATTCCTAATTGTAGATTTTATTTTTTTTTTCAAAAGAAACGTTTTTGGACTTCTCCAAATCTCCGTGTAGAAAGGTTCTAGTGCAAGTCGGTTTTTGATTACGGACAACCATTTTAAGCGGAGCTATTTAACCGTACACTATTGTATAGAAAATTAACAAAAATCCAGTACAACCTAGTTCAATATTAATTCTAATATGGAAACCAATTCTTATTCAGTAATAATATATAGTACAATCAATAGAATCTGGATTGCTAATCCATGTACAAACAAAGATGACGAGAAATGAACATCAATACTGCTTCGAACATAGACAGATAAAAAACATAACAAATACTCGAGTAAATACAAATAATTAGAACTAAATAATGAAGTCCCAAGTGACAAATTCAAGGGCTCTTTGTAGAAGGAGGTGGAGAGAAGAAAGGGATGGAAGGAATTGTACTTGGTATATTAGGAATTGAGGGAATGCTTGGAAATGGGGGCAGAGTCGGAATTTTTGGGCTAGTTGGAATTGTAGTAGGGTTTGGCAGTGGTGGCAACGTTGGCTTTGGCAGTGGTGGCAATGTTGGCTTTGGCAATGTTGGCAACGTTGGCTGCTGTGGCATCCCTGGTACTGAAGGCAGAGGTGGCAATGTTGGCAATTGCAATAGGTTACGAGCTGCTAGCCCCTCATTGATGGAAGCAAATGCCAGAGCCACAAAGAAAGCTAATATGAAACAATTGCTAGAGGCCATTCTTGGATTGTGTTGAGAGGTGTTTCAAGCTTGAAATTATGAGTCGTTTCTCTTGAGATTTGAGTGGTTAAACCGAAGACTTAGTGTTGGGTATTTATAGCCAGAAACATATATATGCTACCACTTGGTCAAATTTCAGGTAGGTGATATAAGCACCGTGCGTAGTTGGGAAAAATTTGCAAACCCTTTTTGGCTTCTAATCTTTTGTTAGCTCACCATCTCATCCATTCTGCATTAGAAAAATTTCAAAGGTAGTTGTGGTTGGTTAAATGTGCTTAGTTATTAACCGTAAACAAGGCAAATGCATTTGTGTGTACGAATCCTTTTGGTTAATTAGTTTTATAATCTTATGCCACCTGCAGCTGCTGATCACATAGCTCAATAACCTAGACTTTGTCGTCTCCTTTAATTACTTTTTTTGTTTTACTTTTTATTTATTATTTGTTTATTTATTTTATTTTATTTTTTGGGGTTCTTCTTTTCTCCTACATCTGGCCACGTGTATAATGTTGCACAGCACCTCCAGTTTGTTGGTCACCATTCTGAATGATGCCTGGCCAGTGACCACACCGCATCCTTTAGTAGAAAACCCAAAACCAAATGTGCAAATAAAAATATCAAAGGATTGGGACAATATCTGTTTACCACCAATCTTAACGAAGTATGATCACTATCAATCACTATAAAAACTTAGATCAGATATCATAGTCCAATATATGTATATGTACCTAATAATATCGGACAAAAAATGTCAAGTATATAGTGTTAAAACTTAGTAACATATGAATCCTAATATTGTGGAGTGTTAGAACTTGTGAAGTGCCCATGAAATGTTAAATGGATTGAGGTTCAATTAACTTAAGATTTTGATTAAAAATCTTAAATTTTCACCCATTGGATTCAACCAATTCAATGGTAGATGAATTGAAGACTTAAATATTGTTTTTTAACTTTAAATTTTATATCATTATATTGAATAAGGCCAATGAATGAAAAATTAAATGATGATTTTAAGATAAAAATTTAAGTAAAAGGGACACAACACAACCATTATTTACATTTATAGTAATATAAATCAATCATCTTCTTATAGGTACTCTGAGATTATGTTCATGATGCACCTTGCCCTAAGCTTTTTCTCATGCACACTAGGATCATACTTTTGCCATTTTTGGTTTTCAAAGTCCCTTGCCTTGATTTTGTCCTTTGCAATTTTGCTACTTCTTTTTCCATCATTGTCAACGTCATTATTTCACCTTATTATAATTATTCTTAATTTTTGTCACGAATATCTAACTTTTTCCATGTGATGTGATTTGTAGTATTTTGGATTTGTCATGTAAATTCTGCAGTTCACAGAATTTGATAGCAGTGGCAGCGCCAAAAATTTTATCTAGTAGGGCAAAGAACCTATTTAGTATTAAGATGTTATAACTTTTAAATTATAGTTATTATGAAAAAAATTTACGACTATAAAATAAAAGTTAATAGTATATATTAAATAAAAATATTAAATAATAATTTTGATAAAATTAGTAAAAATTGAATTTATTTTTCATCATACAAGTGTAAAACTAAATCAACATATCTTCCAAGCTATAATCCGTATTTACCAAACACGTTAGTATTGTAACTTTTAAATTACAGTTGTCCAACCTCATTTCCAAATGAGGCCTAAGTTCAAACAGTAATTTAATTTTAAAAAATAATCAACAAATAACATTTATCAAAATAAAAATTCATTAAAATATTTAATTCAATACACTCATAACTATCCTCGAAGTGGTTTAGTATGTTGAAAATGTTGAAGAATAACCTCATTATCAAGACTTCAAAATATATCTTTTTTCTACATAGACCACAAGACTATAATCAAACTATTGATCTCCCATCCAATTTTGCAGATGATTTTTCACCGAATCTATGGCAAGTGTTAAAATCAATGCTAATGTCACTAGTAAATAAACTAATGAACACAATTTATCCTTCTTAGTCTTAACCATTTTTCTTGCCATCTCACCAATCCTTTTCAATCCTGAAAATTTGTAGTCGGAGCCCACATTTATAATGTAAACATCAAGTTGAATTTAAAGTACCACAAGATCTATTGAAGAAAAATTATTTGGATAAAATTCAGCAAGGCCAACTAGTTTCTGTTAATCAAAAGAGGATCTGCTTCTGATGGTAAAATCGTTTGCATCTGATGTGATTCTCGTAACTGTGTATATGCACGTAGTGTCAGATTCTTATGATGATTTGAGATCTATCTACTTGCCTGATTGCCTTGGGAGGAAGTTTGCTTTCGCTACTTTTCTTGCAACCCGTTAAAAAGTTACGCCATTGGTAATGGATTTCTTTTCTGTATTAATCGATTAGAGCTAATGGAATTAAAAAATCAGTTAATTTCTTTACCTTAACTGTAAAATTCTTTTAATTTATTGGCTTGATTTACTACTAAGATGACATTACTGAATAAAATGTTTTTTAATTCGTCACTGAGGGTTGATTAAAAAAAAATCATTATAGAGTTAGTTAAGACATTTGCTAATTTGGTTTTTAATTTTCTTTACTTTTGTTTGTTTTTTAACTAAGATAATTTAAGAAGTAGGTCGTTAGGTTAATTGAAAAGCGGGGGCTTGTTAAATTATTCGAGGGATACAAATATCCAACTGGTAGTTGTAAAAACTTTGGGATGAAACCCAAACTTTTTTGTTTAGGCCAATGTCCTAAAGAGCTTTTAATAAATAAAATAATATGAATTTTGTAAATTATATTCAATATAAAATACACTTTTTTTTTTTTGGTTTTGACCACGAAGTATCCTGGGGAGAGCCCCAACAGTGGAAAGCACCTTTAAGCTCGTACCACAATCCAGACTAGAAGTCCCCGCTCGAACCGAGAGGCATAGGTTCTCCCAACAAAGGCGACTTTCCAGCGACTCGAACTGGGGAGCAAACTCAATCAAGCCACTTAAGGGGACTCCATTGCCAGTGGAGTCAACACTTTGTTGGTAAAATACACTTATTTAAAATACACTTATTTTAAATATTATTAATATGTCATATTGATTTTATTAATTTAACAATAAATAGATATAACTTATTATTAATTTCAAAGAAATGTTCTTCAATATTTTAAATAATTTTAAATATTTATTTTTATTTATTTTTTAATAGTTTTATAGTATTTATTATAAAAGTTTAAATTTCATTTTAGGTTGTTATATTAAAAGGTATAATCATAAAAAGAAAAGGTTTGTGTGTCCATTTCTTAATTAAGGGGACCTGTTTGACCATTTAACAAACCATGAGGGGATGTAATGCCTTTTCCCCTAAAATCTACTACAATTATTTTGTTATTAGTCATAAATATTTTTGTTACCCATCATAAATTGTTTTTTGATATTTTCATCAACAAAAAAAGTGCGAGTATTACAATATACTGCTGATGTAAAGTAGATCTACTCTTTTAAGTTTTTATTTCTATTTTTATTTAAGGAAAATTATCATTGCACTACCATTTTTTTGCCTTATCTTTATCCAACCACCATAAAATTCTAACATGTACTCTACACCACCTTTCTTTTTAAATTTGTATCAATTAGCCACTTTTGCACTAACACCATTAAATAATTTAAACGAAATGATAATTTTACTTCTAAATAAATTAAAAGACTATTTTATCTTATAAAAGCTTTGAAAAATAAAAGAAATTATAATTATAAAAATACCCCTAAATTTAAAAAAAAAATCCAAAATAAAGGTGCGCAACTGATTTTTATTAAATTTAGATTTTACAAAATTTAATAATTATTTTTATTAAAAATTTATAATTTCACAAAATTTTAATAAAAAATAACTGAATTTATTTATTAAAAAATAAATCTCAAAATATTAATAATTTAGGGGATTTTTATTAAATCCCAAAAATTTGTAATTATTTTTATAATTATAATTTTTTATTAAAATATTTTTTATTAAAAATAAACATTCTGATTTTTGGATTTATTTCTTTATTAAATATATGGGTATTTTTATAATTATAATTTTTTTTTTATTTTCAAAGATTTTACAAGACAAAATGATCTTTTAATTTATTTAGGAGTAAAATTGTTATTTCGTTTAAATTATTTAATGGTGTTAGTGTAAAGTGGTTAATTGATATAAATTTCAAAAGAAATGTGGTATATAGAACATGTTAGAATTTTGTGGTGGTTGGATGAATATAAGGCAAAAGAAAGGTGGTGCAATGATAATTTCTCTTTATTTAACGATGAGTTAGCCTATGTCTTTTTTCCCTTTTTTTTCTTTTCTTTGAATACAATTATCAGGTACAATGATAGGTAGCTTGATCCCTCATATAGTTTTACATTTTTGTGATTATGCAACAAAGATGAAGAATTACCCTTAGTATATACGCTAAATAAACTTGAGTCTAACGACTAACATGACAGATTAAATAATCAAATAGTTATACTCAATTTTTACATAACAAACTTAAAACATGTAAGAATACAAGGTATCGAGACTCGAAATGTTTAAGAAAAATACTGCCTTGCAACTGTAATGTTGTATACAAATTAGGACAACATTTTCGTTGGTCATAAATGTTTCATTAGTATTTTTTTTTTATATATTTCTCAAAACTTTTGTTACATTGTGTCTTATAAGTTAAAACCTAAAATTTAGGATATATTTATTAGTAATAACTTGAGAAGTATAACCATATATTTGCGAACCAAAAAAAAAGGTTATTACTATTATAAGAATTGTTAGTGCAAATTTTATCGTAACTTATTATGTCGTAATTTCAATCCACGATGATCTTTGTAGGACTGGGCTTCCTTTTTTTTAGATTAGATGACAAGTTTCTCATTTGGGCTAATCTTAATAGGCCTATGAATTTTCTCCTAGGATTTCACTTCCTTAGGGAATGAAGATGACTTTGTCAAATAATGTTCTACAAATATAAGAAAACGACCAAAGGGGTGGTTTTACTAGTGTAAACCCTCCAACAATCATATCAGTCACTGAATTTTGAGAAATATAAATTTAGAGAGAGAAATTCTATAGAGAGAAAATCAGCACTTCCCCTCTTGAGTTATTTTTTTCTTACCTTTAAGAGAGAATAGAATGCATATTTATAAGTAAAATTGATTTAAATTAGTCCTAACTATTTTGATGACAAGTGTCGTTGTTTTTGTGATACTTGGTGGCACTTATCTTCTTATACTTATGTTGAGTGACATATGGGCATGCAACCTTGTCTTTGGATTAAAGGGGGAAGTGTTTTAATCAAATGTTGTTTTTTCTAGGATCCTAGGATTATGGGAACCTTAGAAGTTAGGAGGTTTATCCTAAGTAGTTTGTCCTTTGAATTTAGGAAGTTTATCCTAGGTGTTTTGTCCTAGAATCCTAGTATTTTAGGAACCTTAGAATCTTGGGGGGTTTGTCCTAAAATCTAAAGATCCTATGGATCTTAAAACCTAGGAAGTTTATTCTGGACGTTTTTTCTTAAGAATCTAAGAGGTTTATCTTAGGTGATTTATCCTAGGATAGGAACCTTGGAACCTCTAGAGGTAGGGGCGGATATTTTAAGGGACCAACATGGGCCACGGTCCTTTTAAAAAATAAATAAATAAATAAACAAAAGTTTTTTAATATTCAATATTTTATATTAAAATAAATTGATATCTATTAAATACCCATCTTGTAGACTTGTACATTATTGTTTAGTTATATAATTAAAAAAAAGAAGAAGAAGAGTCGAAGAAAAAGAAGAAGACCCAAATAGAAATTTATCATTAATGAACAAATATTAAATTAAGATTTTCTTATCCAAAGCTTTAACAAAAAATATCAACTTTCTTATTCAGGGGTGATGCTTGATTGGCTAACAAATTAGTAGAACTTCTCAATTGAAGGTAAATTTTGATCTTGAACAACGATTTTGTTAATATTAATTTATGATTATCTTGATTCTAGAACAATACATTTCCAGTTTTTAGTTTTCCCCATTAGCAAATAGTTAATAGTTGGCCAAATTAGAAATTAAAAAAAAAGACGCTTACTAGAAATTAAAAAGTAATTGAATGTCCACTTATTTTTATAAATGATAATTCTTTGCCATTGCATTGTTAGAAATCTAGTAACCTTTATATATAAAAATAATTTTTTCCTCAAGTTATGGTTAAGTCGAAAAGACTCTAGATAATTTTTTAAGAGAAAAGATGAATTAGAAAATCTTAATTCTTTGACTCTGAGTCTAACTAATGTTGAATCTTTAATCCTTGATTAGGAGCAGTGTACCCTCAAATTTCCATGAGTTTAATCAAGAAAAGATAATAATCTAGACTCTTTACAATGTGACCCAGGATTGCATCAGCAAATATTTAAAGTATCCTGTGAGTAAGCATAACAAAATACGTCAAGCTTTTTTGTATAAATTCTTTTGCCCTCATAGTCAAAGTTGGCTTGTTCCGCCTCTGTTTGGAGGTTAACCTGAGGAATGTAGGAGGTTTAACTTAAGTGATTTGTCCTAAAAACCTTGAAACTTGGGAATCTTGAAGGTTAGGAATCTTGGAGCTTAGTTTTTTCCTAGATGGTTTGTCTTAGGGATTTTGGAGGCTAAGAACCTCAAAACTTAAAAACCTTGGAATATAGGATCCTTGGAGGCTAGGAACTTTGGAACCTTGGGACCTTAGAAGCTAGGAATCTCAGAACCTAGGAGGTTTTATCCAAGGTGGTTTTTCATTAGAACCTTGTAACCCAGAAGGTTATCTTAGGAGATTTATTATAGGAACCTTGAAGGTTATGAACCTTGGTACTAGGAGATTTTATCCTCGGTGATTTTTATCAATTTCTTCGTGGACTTTATAGGGACCATATTTATTTGGGCTTTAGTTGAACCATTCTATTTTTTGTCCAATAAATGTCCCAAAAGTCTCAAAATTTTTAAGTAAAAAATGTAGACTTTTATTTTTATTTTTTTGTTTTTGTGGATTTTCTTGTGGCAATTTACATTGGATTTTTAAACCTAAGAAGTTTTTCTGAGGATTCCATCTCTGGAATTTGTTCTAAGAACTTTTATCTTTAGATTTTATATTAGGAGGACTTTTCTCGAAGGATTTTTATTCTTGAATTCTATCTTAGTTGGATTTTCCTCCAAAGATTTCATCCTTGCATGATTGAGTTTTGAAGATTGAAAGTTATCTTAAAAGGATTTTTCTCCAAAGATTTTTATCTTAGGATGATTTATTTCCATCCTCAAATAATTAAATTTGGAAGATTTAAAGCTATCATAGGAGGATTTTCCTCCAAAGATTTTCATCCTATAATCATTTGTTTCCATCCTTAGATGATTGAGTTTGAAAGATTGAAAGCTATCTTAGGAGGATTTTTCTCCAAAGATTTTCATCTAGAATGATTTTTTCCATCCTTGGATTCTAGGAAATTTTAAAATTTGAAAGTTAATTCTAGGACTTTTTATCCTCATCTATTCCATTATTACTTGCCTAAAAAATCTTTCTTCTTTGATTGGCTTAGATTACTTGCCTTTATTAATTGATATTTCCATTAATAATTGCCTTCATTACAGGTTTTTTTTAATTGGTTAATATCCTCTGCCTCTCATTTCAAATGTCCCATTTATATCTAGTTTTCCATTCTTCTTTCTCACAAGAGACTTTTCAAGAGAGAGAGCATAGGTTTTAGAGAGAAAAGATGATGCAGCGGAAGTTTAAAGTTCTAAATATCTCATTGATTCTAGAGAATAATAGAATAAAGTGCAAGTTAAATTTACGTTGATTCAAAAGAATACCACGAATCTAGGGGTTAAGATTCATTGATTTCACAAAATACTGAGAATTAACTAACTTAAATACTCACACAAAGATTTGAAAATTAAAAATATTATTAAATCGAATTTGCCTTCAAAGGCAATAAGAGGGAGTAATTTATATTAGTAGTAATTATCCTAAATCGTGAATCGTGAAGTAAAAGAAAAATAAAATTTTAAATTGAAAAGGAAATTAAAAGTCCTAAACTTTAGTTAATAAGGAAACTAATCCTATAAAATATGGATTCCTAACCTACATTAAAAGATCTCAAGTTTCGAAAGAGAGAGGGTGGTTATTCATGGTGTTTGACGACGGTGTTTTAAAGTGGTTGGTGACGATTTTTTGGTGGGTCCCTGGCAACATACTAGTGATTTTCCAATAAATTTTCAATGATTTTCAATGGGCTTTTATTTATAATTTTTTATGGCATGCCTATTAGAGTAAATATAAGTCATTCTAACTTTGTTGGTTTGTTTTAGTTCAAGAAGATATAGTGTTGAAATGGTCAAGGATAAGAATATAGCGATGGTTGTTATTCCTTCGACAACTATTCATGCTACTATGATTGATATTAATATTTGTGAGTTTAAAGAGAAGATAGTTGGGATAGTAGTGCAATATAATAGGAAGAAGGGAGGTTATTAACTTAGAAAATTCTAAGGGTGAAGATGAGCTTGTAGTTGAAGATACCTATCCATACAAGTGAAGGTGATTAAGCGTGGACTAGGTGAAATGTCTCTTGGGATTTCGATGATCAGGTATAGCATTTCTAGGCAACCACTCTTCATCGTGCTTGACTTAAAAGGAGCATTATCAATCTTTCTAATGATACTAGTTGTATGTTAAATTCTAGAGTACGACTTCCATTTTACCATTATATTCCCAGGATATTACATGCAATAGGACTTGCCTCAGGTTAACTTGCTCTCAAAGCTTGGTGTTGCATCATTAGAATGTGATCTTTTTAGCATCCCAAAGGATTCAATGATCCTATTGTAGCTGAATTCAAGAGTCTTTTTCATCCATAGGGATGTCCTAAGACTGTAAGTTTTGGTGTTTGTCTTCCTGTCCTAATTCAGACAAGATTCTTCTTCATGATGAACTTAGCCATCAAGATAAAACTTCGAAACCTTATCATTTTTTGACTAGAGGGAATTGGGATTTTGGACAAGTACAAAGATCCTAAAGCTTGCATCCAGACTCAATTTTTTCAACCAAGTAAAAATTAATCTTCTCATTATAATTTATTATTTCTTACCATGAGTTGTTCCTATAACTTAGGACCTAATTTTTCTTCCTTGGTTTTGCAAATCAATAGACTTACTCTGACTTTTCACCAGATGAGGAAAGCAATATAGCAAAAGTTATAAGCCTTTAACTTGGGTAAGCATAGCATCTTTACTACTTACTTTAAAGAGACTTTAGTTCAGCTTGAAATTATTCTAGGCATCCCACTCTCTCAGAAGGAAGCTTTAGTAATGGCTTCAAACAATTTTCTTAATGCTAACTTTCAAGGTTAAAAAAAAAAGGAAGAGGTTAGTGATCCCAAATTTTGTTCAATAGAAACAAGGTGAATTATCTTCTCCAACTATGTCCCAAGTTCAGCAAATTGCACTCTTTAGTCCTCTTCATCCTCCTCCTTTACTTGAGAAGGGATTTATAATCTTACATTAAAGAATCCTATGTTGAATCAGTCCTCTGTATGTCTTCATTCTTCAACTTTGATGAAAGACATTGAGAGCATTGATCCTACTGAATCTCTCAAGCTTGCCTCAAGCCTTCTTTCTAAGGTAAATTTATTTTACTTTCCTTATTATTGTTACTTTTTACAAGTTCTTCTCTTTCTATCTTAGGCTTATCTAATGTAGAACTTGATTTCTTTGTCCACGTCTGAGGATGGGGCTAAATTAGCCGAAACAAAAGTCCATGAACTGAGTCTCTAGCTTTCCAAGTATATGGACTCCAACTCTTAGATTCAGCATTCATTAGATTATGCCTAGGCATGGCTTCATTGCTTCACCATTTATAGTTTAGAAAGAAGTCCATTGAAAATTTAGCACTGCTACAATAATATCAATAACAAGACTTTAATAAGCCAAATAACTGTTAACATATGTTTCCATAATGGTGATTTTGATGATAACAAACAAGATTAAGAATTATTAATCTTTTAAACTCAAATTATTTTTTATACATTTTAAATAAATCATTATTTTCACATTATAAAGGTTTTATATTTAATGGAAAAATGATTTTATGAAATTAGTTGTTTTTCAAGTTTATGGTTTAATTAAAAGAATTTTGAAAACCTTGAAATCAACAAGTATTGCTTGAAATTTTGGAGAAGGAGTTATTTGAAAAGTTTCATAATATTTTAGGCCATATCATAATTTCAAAAAAATTTGAGAATAACAAGTATTATTTAGAGATTCTGAAATTGGACTTATTTGTAAAAATGATAATATTTTGAGCCATAGTACAATTATGGAAAGTTTTGGGGGTAAAACTATAATTTTAGAAATTAGTTCACTGTAGCAGTTACTGTAGCAAGCGGCTAACCGGATTTTACAAGTGGAAGACTGAATTTTGGGCAGTAAGCTTCTGGAACATAAACGGCTATCCGGATTTTGAAAGCAGCCATCCGAATTTCAAAAGTGGCTATCCGGATATGAAAAGTGGCATGTCGGATGTTCTGAAATTTAAATTTTTGATGTAACAATTACATAAAAATGGCTAACTGGATTCCATAAACGGTAAGCCGGTTATCACCAAAATGTGCATAATGGCTAGTTTTTTAGCTCAAACTATATAAACTCAAATTCAATTCATTTTTGGTAATTTAAGCAAGCAAAAACAAAAAGCACACAACATATATTGAGCTCTCATTTCAAAAATCATAAAACATTGAATCATCTTTATTCTTCAATTTGTATATCTACTCTTCGAGAAAGTTTTTGTTGTAATTTTCAATTCCTCATCAAATTTATGAGTGTTTAAGTGTATGAGACACTTGAGTGAAGAGATTAGGAGATAATCTCTTTGTTGTAAAGGTTCATTGACACCTTAGAAGTCAATTGTAAGTTTTTGAAGCCTTGGAAGGCTTGGATAGTGAAATCCCCAAGCTTGGGTTGCTTGGAGGCGTGGACGTAGGCGGGGATTGCCGAACCACGTAAAAATCCTTGTGTTTGTTTTCTCTTCCCTTACTCATTTATTATTGTGATCTATTACACTTATTTTTTTCGAATTTATTAAGGCATTAGAATGAATTGTTGTGTGGTTTGCTTAGCTTAAGTTTTAAAAACCCAATTCACCCCCCTCTTGGGTTGCATAACTTGTATTTCAATAGCCAGGTGCTTTAATTAGTAATTCATGTTTAGTTTGAAATTTTATTTATTTATAACATTTATGACTAATATAATAAGATTTAAGTATTGAAAAGTAAATTAGACTTGTCTTTTTATTTGTAACATAACTATGGTAAGTAGCTACTAGAATAACTTAGTGTTATGTTGAGGGCTCAAGTTTGACTCGTATGGGCTCATTTTCTTTATACAAAGATAGATATCTCTCTAATATTAGTAGAAGTAGATTCCAAAGCTAATGCTCGGTAGATCTATGAACTTTACTATAATATATGTATTCTCAATAGATTTTTAATGTTAGGAAATATGTATCATTTTTCAATAAGGATTTCTTAGAATATTTTCTTCTTTAGTTGAATTCCTATTTAAGGAATAAGTATTTTCGTCTTTGGGACTTATTCAAAGAGGAATACAACTAGTATAAGAAAAATATTTCTCCTACAAAAAATAATCACTATATATAGGGAGGTCAGATTCACTTTTTGGTATAACACAACAATTAGTTCTACAAAGAAAACAGTTTCTAGTGTGAGAGAAACAGTAAGTCTATTGAGAGATTAGGTGTTATTGAGGTTTTGGGTGTAAGAAAAAATACTAGAGTAATTATAATAATTTTTCATATTGTGGATTTTTCTCTCGTCATTCTTGGCAGTGATGGTTTTTTCCCAACATAGGAGTTTTTCACGTAAATTCTTTGTGTTAGATGATTGGTTTTATTCTCTGTATATTTTATGTTTATTACTATTTAATAATTTTACTTACAAAATCTTGGGTGGGATTAAAATTCCCTAACATTTAAATTATAATACATATATAAAAATTTAAAAGTTAATAAATATATAAATTACGGTAGGTAGCATGATCCCTCAAATAAGTTTTGTAACAATTCTATAAAAGAAACTTTGTCATTGGACAATTGGCTCCCATAATAATAACAATTAGCCAACTCCAATCCAATTTTGGAACCACATACATTTCTAGATATTTTACTTATTTTATGTTAATTTTATTTTTGGCCCCTTTATTTTTTTTACATAAGTTTGTTATAATCTCTAAATTTTTTGCCCCACTATTATATGCTAAAAAGTTTATAATTTCTCCATTTTGACTTTAATTCTACTCCAAACTCCATTGGATTCCAAAAAAGGGAGGGTTGACTTTATGGTGCGTTTACTAGTTGGTATTAAGAATGGATTGGAATCGGAATGGGTTGTAATCAGAATGAGAAATGAAAATCAAAATAAATTGTTTATATTATCTGTAAGAATCACGATCAGAATGAGTTATATTACCATTTATGTATTTACTTTATTTTGGAATCATAATATATATTATTAAATCCCTATATTTACTTTATTTTAGAATAAGAATATATATTATTAAGTTAGTAAAATAACCTTAGTTGATTGTTGTCAGCATTAATTATAACAATTGTGATTATGATTATTATTTTAATAACATTTTTAATAATATTATTATTAATAAAATTTAATAATATTATTAATAATGACATCAATGACAACAACAACAACAACAACAACAACAACAATAATAATAATAATAATAATAATAATAATAATAATAATAAAATTATAGTAATTAAAATAATAAATTTTGATAATAATAATAACATTAATAATTATTATTATTATTACATTAATGACGGCGACAACAACAACAACAATAATAATAATAACAATAATATCATCATTAATAAATAACAAAAGACCTATTTACAAATATTATAAAACTTCTACAGGGACCAAAATATAAAAGCAACAAAATTTAATTGAGGGCGATTCCGAGATTATAAAAATTTAATGGAGTAAAATCAAGAGTTCAAGTAATAGAAACTTGATTCCCAACCCTCATAAGAAAAGTTCTTATTCTTTAATCTAAAAATATGTGAGCTCTACATATTTTATCCTCATTCTCTTCTCTACTTTAGCTAATAAATATTATCTATCATTCCCATTCCATATTTCAATTCCTTAATCCTACAACAAACATACCATTAGGCTGCATTTGGCACGCAGGATTAGATTGAACTAAATATTATGATTGGACTGAATTAGTTTAGATTAGATTATGTTGAATTGTACAATATTGTATTATGTTTGGTACAATATCGGATTGGACAATGTTAAATCATATTTAAATACAAAAAAATATTTAAGAGTAATAATTAAAATTAATTTAAAGGTAATTAATAAGAACATTAAAGATATAGTAAATTAGCTATTAGGTAGTCATAATTATAATAAACAAAATTTAAATTAATGAAACTATTTAATTATTTAGTTAATTTTTATCAATTATTTTAGATATATTTTATTTTATCAAAAAATTAGCAAATAATATATATATATATAATCAATTAATTACTTGTATTATTAATTTTCATTATTATTTTATATTACATTGGTGAGTATTAAATTTAATACAATCAATTATTGTAATAAATTGTTAAATAGTTAATTTTATTGGAGTAAAAATACCAATTTAATTAGACTATAAAAAAATAAAAAATAAATTTCAAGTAAATCATGAATAAAATAATTAATAAATTAGTTAAAATTTAAGTGATAAACAAAAAATGGTATTATATATGAAAGAAATATTACAAAAGAATAATTTTTTTCTCTTATTCTAATCCCATCTAAACCCGCTTATACATTGAGATTGTTAATCCAATGATTTGAGGAGTAAATTTAAATTTAGTCCTCCCTAATCCAGTCCAAGCCAATTTGCTAAACATGCGATAAAATATTTAAATTCAAAGTTAATCTAATTCCACACTTAATCCTAACTCTCGAAGATAACCTAAGGGTATGTTTGGCACACTGTATTGTATTATGCTGTATAGTATTTTTTAATACATGTATATCGTATTATATTGTATTGTTTTAGCACTGTATTATAACAATGTTGTACAATGTTTGGTGCTATACTGTACCGTATTAATTTTTTATGATTAATTTAAATTATATATTTAGAAAATAATATTGATTAGTACTTAGAAAAATACTAAATATAAAAGTCTTAAATTTTAGAAATTTAACTTTTTTAAATAAAAATGTTAAAAAATATCAAAAATTTTCATAAATATCAAAATTTATGTCCTTAAATTTTTGGAAATATAACATTTATTTATTTTCTAAATATATAATATGTGAAATAAAGATTGAAACAAATAATTTAATCAAATAATCTCTAAATACTATAACAATATAAATAAATAGTTAAAATCTACAAGATTAGTTAAAAAATTATCTTAGAATAACATATTAAAAGTTTATATATACCAAAAGATAATTACAAAATAATAAAGTGATTAATTTTTGTAACATATTTACTAACAAAATGAATTGTGCTAAATTATCCAGTAATTATTTATATTAATAATTTTCAATTATTATTCAAATTTAAATATTTATTATATTAAATTATTCAAAAATAACTAATTTAATTATTGTAATATAATTAAATAATATAATATCATATTATTTAAGTATTTATTATTAGTTATATTAATTTATGAAAGATTAATCAATTTTATATATTAATTATTATAGTATAATTAAATAATAAATAATACATTATTTTATTTTATTTTTAATATAATAAAAATTAAAATATAATATTTAATTATTGAATAATAATTATAACTTTCATTGTTGTTCAATTTCAAAAGTTGCAGTTTCTTTTAGAAATTAGAACTATTATAAAAATAAAAATAAAATATAGTTGAAATGGACCAAATAGATTTTAACTTGATTAGCACTACTATGTTCTTAAAGAAAAACTAATTGAGATGAGATTTTCATTGTTAATTAATAAATCATTCTTTATAGATATGTGATGTCATTAATAGTATTTAAATTGTATCCTATGAATCTATAGTTACTTAACAAACCAGTCTTTCAAATTAACTATATCGGTAGCTATGGAAGATAGGTTGGCAAATTAAAAAAGTCTGGCCCAACCCCATTAAGTAAGAAGTGCAAGGGTTGGGTCTCAATCGGGCCCACTGCAGGCCTGAGCTGGGCTTAGAATTTTGCTTACTTTTTCAAAAAATTTTAAAATTATTGTTAACTTAAAATGAGTTAATAATAATCAAGTTGTTATAATCAACAATAAATTAAAGATGATAAATATTTTAAAATAAAATAATAAATAAAACAAATAAAAGTTTAGAGATTTAATTTTTTAGAACTGAATTCTCTAATTCAAACACTCTGTTAACTTATTAACGCTTAAAAGAGAGTTCAGTATTATAATTTTAAGTTTTTTTATTCATTATTGGTATATAAATTAGGAATATAAGTTTACTTTTGTTTCATTTTTCCAGTATTTTTCAAATTCTAATTTATAAATTTATTTTTTTAAAAAAAATAGAAGGCTTAGGCCTAGCACATGCTTTTTTTCTTAAACCTTTGTTCAGACCCTTATGTGCAAAGCCTGGGCCAAAGCCCGTGGGAATGGGCCGGGCCGGCCAGGGCTTTTTTACCATTCCTAGTGGAAGATTATGTAGTAGACCAAAAATATAATTAAAAAAAATGATGAACTGCTAGATAATCTTCAACATTAAATAATTAGTTCTAAGTTTACTATAATGAGTAATTCAATCATTTTATAACACCCTAGGCGAATCCCACATCAACAAAGAGCGGGAGAGATACTGGCTTTATAAGAGGTGATCCATACTTTAATTAGCAAGACGCATTTTAGGTGTTTGGGCGCCCTATAAACAAAACCACACGGGCCTTGCTGAGATTTGCCTACGGTGTTACATACACCCCCCCTTTAAGGACTCAGCCTCCTTATTAAGGTTTGTCCCACCATCGCTCAAGAGGACACGCGAAGCCGCTCTAATACTATTTGTCATGGACCCAACCCAGATCTGTTAAGATATTGTCCACTTTGGACCTTAACAAGGCCCGCACGGTTTTGTTTTTGGGGCATCCATACACCCCAAAACGTGTCTTACCAATTAATATGTGGATCACCTCTTACAAATCCAGCATCTCTCCCGTACTTTGCTAATGTGGAATTTACTTAGGGTGTTACACTTAACAAGTTTTCTTCATGTTGTATATGGTGGCTTTAGTACTTGTTGAAGTCAAACAAATTGTTGGTTGCAACCAACAATTATAAGGAAGCAAAATCAAATTGAATTTGATTTTGCAACCGAAAAGAAAGAATGGACAAAGGGGATGAAGCCAAAATGTTTGAATGGAGAAAGGGGATGAAGCCAAAATGTTTGAAAAATAATAACAATTAAAAATTATATTTTCAATTATTTTATTCTTTGCATAGTAACTCATTTCTCCTATAAATAGCTAAGTATTTCATTCAATTCATGCATCCCAAAAATTTGTTACGCTTATAAGTTTCTAAGCTTTTGAGAGTTCTGAGAGTGTGAGCAATTGGAGAGTGTGTGTGAGAATATTGAGTGTATTTGGGTTCTGGAAAAATGAGATTTCTTTACTTAAATTTGTACTCAAATAATTGTTAATAATACAATTATTTTTCTCTTGCTCCAGTGGACGTAGGTATATTGCCGAACCACGTAATTCTTGT
The DNA here is from genome assembly GCF_022201045.2 of Citrus sinensis. Lineage (NCBI taxonomy): Eukaryota > Viridiplantae > Streptophyta > Magnoliopsida > Sapindales > Rutaceae > Citrus > Citrus sinensis. Next base: position 11,057,997 of record NC_068563.1, on the reverse strand, counting down.
GTCCTTTATTTTTCTGTGATTATTCGGTGCGTTTGATTCCGCATTCTGCGCACAACAAGTGGTATCAGAGCCGACGGTTCGTACTTGGGAGGATACGGTACTGTTCACGTATACAGTACTGTTTATGTATATGGTATTATTCACGTATATAATACTATTCATGTATACGGTACTATTTATGAATACGGTAGAGACGACCATTTGTACTTGGGAGACAGTCTATTGTAATTAGTGCGTATTTTTGCATGTCTAGGAAAGTTTTGTCAACAAAGTGATAAGAATATAAGGATTCTGATTTTTAATTGGGACCGAGTTCCCGTCCAGTCTCCTGGAAACTTTCCTGGTGCATTTATTCATGCGAAATTGACATCATAAAGGTTGTTTTTCAAGTGGAAATAGTTCGTTGAGAAAATGGTAGAAGGTCAAACTTCCAGAATTGGGGAGAGATCTACAGAGACTATTTCAGGAGATACTTCAGGTGGAAGGCAAGATTTGTCAAATCGCTATTCAACACCTGTTATAGGAGGTCAGAAAATCGATGTTGAAAAGTTTGATGGGAAAATCAACTTCGGCATGTGGAGGCACGAAGTTATGGATGCTCTTATTCAAATCGATCTCGATGTTGTTCTGAAAAATAAAAGACACTTGTATGATGAAGAAATTTGGGATCGTATGAACGAGAAAGCTTGTGGTCAGATCAAATCTTGTTTGACCAAGGAGGTGAAATACTTGGTGAAAGATGAGGAGTGTGCGATGACTTTGTGGTGTACATTGGAGGAGAAGTACCTGCTGAAAAGTCCTGAAAATCGTCTTCACGCAATGAGCTAAGTATATGGATTTCGAATGAAGCCTGGGGTGTCAATGCACGATCATGTCTCAAGATTTGAAAAGTTACTTGCTGATTTGAAGAATTTGATGAAGATACTAAGGATGAAGCCAAGGCTATGATTCTGTTACACTCACTACCAGAGGAATATAGTCATTTTGTGACTACCTTGATATATGGGAAAAGTGTGATCGTTTTCAAAGATGTTTACACAACATTGACTAACTTGGAGATTCAGAATAATGATAAAAAATCTGAACGAGTATCGTCTGAAGTTTTGGTGAGTAGAGATTGGGCGATGGAGAAAAAGAAGAAGCGTGGTGGAAAAAATTCTCGATCCAAATCAAGAAGTAGAAATATAGCTCGAGATGAGTGTGCCTTTTGTCATGAAAAGGGCCATTGGGGGAAAGATTGTCCAAAGGCTCAAAAGAGAGATGAGAAGAAACCAGTAGCAGCAAACATGGCATGTAAAGATGAGGACTCTGATTATTCGCTAAGTATTACTCCTGCAGCATAGGTGGCTTGTTCAAGTGAGCGGATACTTGATACTGGAGCAACCAATCATTTGTGTCATATTAAGGAATGGTTTACGGATTTTCGTAATCTGGAATCCGGTGCAGTTGTGATGGGGAATGATCAACCTAGTCGCACAATGGGGATAGGAACAATTCGGCTCAAAATGTATGATGGAATGGTCAGAGAACTGAAAGATGTTAGATATGTTCCAACTTTAAAAAAAAATGTAATTTCTGTGGGTGCTCTAGAAGCTAAAGGCTACAAGGTTACTATTGAAAATGGCACAATGAAGTTCATGTATGGGGCTATAGTGATTTTGCAAGGGGTTCGACGTCACAATCTATACTATTTGAAGGGAAGTACAATTGATGAAGCAAATGTTGTTGAGGCACACAGTGACACCACCAAGCTATGACATGTACGACTGGGACATGTTGGAGAGAAATCTTTGCAAACTCTGATGAGGCATGGACTCTTAAAAGGTACCAAAATCAGTAAATTAAATTTCTATTAGCATTGTGTAGTAAGCAAGAAAACAATGGTCAAGTTTGGTACAGCTAATCACGATACTCATGAGATCCTTGAATATGTTCACAGTGATGTATGAGGACCAACCAAGACTGCATCAATTGGTGGAAGCCATTATTTTGTTACATTTATTGATGATTTCTCTATACGTGTGTGGGTGTACACCATGCGAGCAAAGGATGAGGTTCTAGAGATTTTTGTGGGATGGAAGAAACTAGTAGAGACTCAAACTGGCAGAAAGATCAAAGTATTGCATTCTGATAATGGGGGTGAATATACTTCTGATCCATTCTTGCAAGTATGCCAGAACGAGTGTATTAAAAGACATTTTGTGGTGAGACATACTCCGCAACAGAACGGTGTGGCTGAGCATATGAATTGTACTTTACTGGAGAAAGTATGGTGTATGTTATCTAATGCTGGTTTAGATAAAAAGTTTTGGGCTGAAGCTGTGAGCTACGCAAGTCACTTAATAAACCGGTTGCCTTCTGCGGCAATTGGAGGTAAAACTCCTATAGAAATGTGGTCTGGAAAGCATGTACAAGACTATGATTCCCTTCGTATATTTGGGTGTCCAGCTTATTATCATGGCAAAGATGGTAAACCGGATCCTCGTGCTAGAAAAGCTATCTTTATGAGATTTAAAGGTGGAGTTAAAGGCTTTAAGCTTTGGGATCTCGAAGATAAAAAGTTTGTGTGTAGCAAAGATGTCACATTTAATGAAGTTTCAATGATGAAAGCTTCAAGTTCTCAACGGGTGGAGAACAAGACCACAGAAGTATTGCAGCGGGTGGAGTTTGATGTAGCTCCATATGTACTAGTTAGTTCTACATTAGAAAAGGGTTCAACTATGGAGGTGACACCTAGAGTTGAAGAAGAGGTTGTTTCTTTTGATGTCCCACAAAATGAAGAAACAATTGATGATGTACATAATGATGATTTTATAGTAACAAGGAGGCTAAGAAGAAAAATAAAAAAATCCGGATGGCTTACTAAAGACATGATGGTAGCCTATGCACTTCCAGTTATTGATGATGACATCCCCAACACTTTCGGTGAAGCATTATGCAGCAGTGAATGTGATCAATGGAAGTTAGCCATGGAAGAAGAGATGAAATCTCTCCATCAAAACCAGACTTGGGAACTTGTGGAGTTACCAAAGGGGAAAAGAGCTATTGGCAATAAATGGGTCTCACCAAGAAGCAAGGATCTCCAAATCAAACAACTCTTCGGTACAAGGTAAGGCTCGTAGCAAAAGGCTTTGCTCAAAAGGAAGGTATTGACTATAATAAAGTGTTCTCTCCAGTTGTAAATCATACTTCCATTCGTATCCTACTTGCTTTGGTAGCTGAATATGAGTTAGAGTTGGCTCGATTGGATATCAAGACGACATTCTTGCATGGAGATTTGGAGAAGGAAATCTATATGACTCAGCCTTGTAGTTTCAAAGTTACTGGAAAGGAGAATCGTGTGTGCAGATTGAGTAAATCTTTATACAGATTGAAATTAATTCTTCAAATGCGTTGAGTTTGGAGAATTATGAATTACGGTTGGCTTGATCCCAAATTTTGGGTACGTAGGCAGTTGAAACGACACAACCATTCTAGAACCTTATTGAAGGATTACATTGGGGATGATGGTTTATTAGTAGTCGGCTCAGATTTAGACAAATTTTCGCCGAGGTGGAGATTTGTTGAAGTCAAAAAAATTGTGTTGGTTGCAACCAATAATTGTAAGGAAACAAAATCAAATTGAATTTGAATTTGCAGCCGAAAAGAAAGAATGGACAAAGGGGATGAAGCCAAAATGTGTGAAAAATAATAATAATTAAAAATTATATTTTCAATTATTTTATTCTTTGCATAGTAACTCGTTTCTCCTATAAATAGATAAAGATTTCATTCATTTCATGTATCCCAAAAATTTGTTAAGCTTATAAGTTACTAAGCTTTTGAGAGTTCTGAGAGTGTGAGCAATTGGAGAGTGTGAGCAATTGGAGAGTGTGTGTAAGAGTATTGAGTGTATTTGAGTTATGGAAAAGTGAGATTTCTTTACTCAAATTTGTACTCAAATAATTGTTAAAAATATAATTATTTTTCTCTTGTTCCCGTGAACATAGGTATATTACCGAACCACGTAATTCTTGTGTCCTTTATTTTTCTGTGATTATTCGGTGTGCTTGATTCTGCATTTTGCGGACAACAGTACTAACAGGTTAATTTGTGTCTTGATTCATGTGATCACACTTCACAACAAGCAGACAAGAACCAAATTTCATCCAGAAACTTGTTGAAGAAATAGCAATAAAATTGTCTTGCAGATACTTCGCTGTTGCCTCCTACCCAGTTGGAATAGATTCTCCTGTCGAACACGTGCATTCCTTGTTAAGACTTGATGATCTAGATGTTTGTAAAAAAGAATTTGTGGGATGGGTAGCATTGGGAAGACTACCATTTGAAAAGCAGTTTATGACCAGATCTCCCACTGTTTTGAAGGCAGTTGCTTCCTTGAAGACGTTGAAGAAATGGCAAAGAAACCAAATGGATTGGTTCAGCTTCAAAATGAATGCTTTCTGAACCGTTGTTGAGAAAAATGTTAGATATGGAAAGCATTGACAGAGGGCTCAATATGATGAGCAGCAGACTTCTTCACAGAAGGGTTTTTGTTGTTCTTGATAACTTAGATCACATAGATCAACTAAAACCATTAGCCGGAGAGAATAAGTGGTTCGGTTCTGGAAGTCGGATCATTATAACAAATAGAAATGAACATTTGCTGAAAGTTTTTGAAGTAGATGGGGTATGCACGGTTCCTAGATTATGTCTTGGTAAATCATTTCAGCTCTTCAGCTGGCATGCCTTCCGAAAAGACAAGCCTCCTCAACGATTCATGAAGCTCTCCAGAGAACTACTTCGTTGCGCTGAAGGGCTTCCACTTGGTCTTGAAGTTTTGGTTGTTTTCTTTTTAACGAGACAAGCATAGATGTATGGGAAAGTGCAGAGGAGAAACTGAAAAGGATACCTAGTGAGGAAATTTTGAACAAACTCAGAGTAAGTTTTGATGAACTAAACGATGATGAGGAGAAGAACGTATTCATGGATATTGCACATCTTTTCGTCGGAATGGATAAAGACTATGTTCTTAAAATACTTCAAAGTTGTGGCTTTTCCTCAGAGATCGTCTTTTTTGTTCTTACTCAAAGATGTCTCATAGTAATTGATGAAGACAATAGATTGAAAATGCACGATCTCATTAGAGACATGAAAGAGAAATTGCTTGCCAAGAATCCCTGAAAGATCCTGTGCATCATGTTTTGACCAGTCACTCTGTAAGTGCATTTCTAATTTTATTTTTTGTTCGTGCAGCAATTAGCAGTATGAAAATAATAACAGTGTAGGTTCATGACGGCTTCCATGTGATTCTTAATCTAAGTTCGCTGTATGTAGGAGAGAGATGCTGTAACTTTCTGTTTCTCATGCTTATTGCATGTAATCATGCTTGCCAATATATAACTAATTTTTTGGTGTTCTCTCTTGTCATGCCTTTAATCTGACATTATCTACAGTCTGAACTCTCAATCATTTCAATATCTCTTTGTAACATTAATGGAGAATTTGTGTCTACTTAGTTACAGCAATCTGATCATTGGAAAAAATAAAATAAAATCATCAGTCCTTCCTATCTAACTCTTTTTTGTGTGCGTGTGTCGAGACGGGGGTGCATTCTAAACGATGTTCCTTTTTTCCCCTTAACTTCATAAGAATCACAAATGGCTTTTGCAGGAGTTCATGCTATAATATTATTGTTGATCAATCAGTTATATTTGCATCTTAATTTTATGTTTTCTTGTTTTATTAGGGAACAATGCGGTTGAAGGCCCCATATTAAACATTCCCAGTTCAGAATTTGTAAATTTGACTACAGAGGCATTTGTAGTAATGCATAATCTAAGATTACTAAATCTAAAATATGTGCACCTCAATGGAGACTATAAGCATCTTGATTGAGGTGGTCGCATTGCCATGGCTTTCCGTTGAAATTTTTACCAGCTAGTTTTCATTTGGAGAACCTAGTTGCTTTGGACATGTGCTACAGTGGCCTCGCACAAATTTGGAAGGAAAATAGGGTATGAACTTTCCTCAATTTCATAGATAATTTTATACATTTTTTGCATTATATGATTGCTTGTACATGTGATAAGCCATGACATTCACAAAGTGTAGTACATGTAGGAAGGTCGTGGGAAGATGGACGTGCTGTTAACTATATATTTGCAATATAAGCAGTCGTTTTCCTTAATTATAGCGATTGTGGATCTTAAGTTTAGGAGTAGTAGTTAAACGATTGTATTTAAATTTGATTCTATTCAATAAAGGGGACGGCAAGTATTTATCCAAACTCAGTGGTCTGTTCTCACCCTAAGAGAATTATATTTTATTAACAATTACCGTCAAGCTTTGATTGGGACCTATCAATTGGTATCAGGGCTGCATTATCTTGTTCAAAAACTTTGTTGTTCTCATGGCAACTAACAAAGAAAGGATAGAAAATTTAGAAGCAAGGCTTGGCGGACTTCAAGATGGAATGCAACAAATGGAGATTGGCATTAATGAAAAACTGCATCAGCTCGAGGAGACCATCAATCGTATGTATGAGGCTTTCTTTTCAAACAAAGAAGGGTCCAGCCATAACGTCAATAATCACCCTAGTCATTCTTACAAGGAGAATACCAAGGAGGAAGCTAGTGGAAGCCGAATGATTTTCTCATAAAAAACAGCTAAGCTTGAATTTCCAAGGTACGCTGGAGATGATCCTACGGAGTGGTTTAGCAAAGTTTCCCAATTTTTTGAATACTAGGGAACAACGGAGCCACAAAAGGTTGCATTGGCGTCTTTTCACCTTGAGGGAGAAGCCAATCAATGGTGGTAGTGGTTGCGACCAGCTTACCAAGAGGAAGGAAGTTTGGTGACATGGGAAACCTTTGCTGAGGAATTATGGGTTCGTTTTGGTCCTACGGAATGTGAAGACTTTGATGAAGCTTTATCTAGAGTAAAACAAACCAGTTCCCTTCGCGATTACCAGAAGGAGTTTGAAAGCCTTGGTAACAGAGTTCATGGCTGGACACAGAAAGCTCTTGTGGGAACATTCATGGGCGGACTAAAACCGGAGATATCCGAAGACATCCGCATGTTCAAACCAAGAACGCTAAAGGAAGCCATCAGTTTAGCTCGCATGAAAGACGACCAGCTATCACGACAAAAGAAATTGCTTCTACCACCAATGGAATCTCCAACAACAGGGCCCGTGAAGCGGCTAACATGGGAGGAAATGAAAAGGAGGAGGGCTCAAGGCCTTTGTTTTAATTGTGATGATAAATTTTCTTCTGGCCATAATTGTATGGGTCGCCAACTTTTACTATTGGAAGGGAATACTGATGACCAATTTAGTGGTGACAATAACGAGCTCATTGGGGGCTAGTTCTCTACCTTGAACCTTGAGGACAAGGTTCCACTAAAAGGGGAAGGTATTGATAAGCCATGTCATTCACAAAGTGTAGTACATGTAGGAAGGTCGTGGGAAGATGGACGTGTTGTTAACTATTTATTTGCAATATAAGCAGTTGTTTTCCTTAATTATAGCATTGTGGATCTGAAGTTTAGGAGTAGTAGTTAAACGATTGTATTTAAATTTGATCCTATTCAATAAAGGGGACGGCGAGTATTTATCCAAATTCAGTGGTCTGTTCTCACCCTAAGAGAATTATATTTTATTAACAATTACAATCAAGCTTTGATTGGGACCTTCAACATGCGAATGGGTACTCAACAAGTTGAAAATCCTTAATGTCAGTCATTCGCTCTACCTGATTAAAATACCAAACTTTGATGGGCTCCCTAATTTGGAGAAATTAGTGCTTATAGACTGCCCAAGCTTGGTTGAGATCCACTTATCCATTGGACACCTTGTCAGGGTTGTTTCCTTGAATCTGAAAGATTGCATATCCCTGACAAGTCTTCCAAGATGTTTGTGCATGCTATGAGTCTCTTGAAATTCTTGTACCATCTGACTGTTCAAAACTTGCTGGGAAAACTGGAGCATTTGAGGGTGCTTGTTGCAGATCAAACCACTATCAAAAGACTACCATTTTCAATAAAGCTTCTAAAGAATCTCAGGCTGTTATCTTTAAGAGGCTGTAATGAAGCATTGCTTAGAACAGCGTCACATTCATTCTTCGAGACTTGGATATCAAGAAGAAGTCCCGATTCTATTAGTCTCCTTCCAAACTCTGTTGGGTTTACATTCCTTGAGAAGACTTTGTCTTTCTAACTGTAGTCTGTCGGACAATGCCCTTCCTGCTGATATTGGGAGCTTAAGCTCATTGTTACATCTTGATTTATGCTTCAATAATTTCAGTCGCTTACCAGATACCATAGTTCATCTTTCTAGTTTCGAAAGCCTTTGGTTGAATGGTTGTACAATGCTTCAATCAATTCCATTACTTGCAAGAAACGTAGTTTACTTGCTTGCTTCAAATTGCTCTTCTTTGAAAAGTGTACTAGATGTTTCAAACTTGGAAAAACAAACCGGCAATGACACTTGATAATTGCCAAAGAGTTGCTGAGATTCAGAGCTTGGACAAGTTGGAATCCACAACTAGGATTTTTGTGGATGGGTGCTACAATCTGTCAGACAAATTTAGAAAGATGCTACTTCAGGTAAACCGTTTTGGACACATAACCCTTATGCTTCTCTCTCCGATCACTCATACATTCTTATGTACCATACACGAACTCCCAAGTCGTTGCATTCATGGGACTACGGTCCCCCGAAACCAAGTGCCCGATTGGTGTGACTTTCGAAGTGAGGGATCTATAATCAGTTTTCAGGTGCCTCCAGCGTCAAATTGTCCGATCATAGGGTTGATACTATGCGCTGCTTATTCAGCCGAGGAAAACCTGATGATACTTTTGGGTTTTGGTGACATTGTGATAAAAAAAGAGTCCAAAGAACCTTGAATGGCCTGTATCACCAGACACGGGCATCCCAGTTACTAATGCAACCCTTGAAAATCAGCTTGAAGCTGGAGACGAAGTGGAGGTATCTGTGATCTCTGACTGTTCTTGCATCTCAGGTAAAGTGTGGGATGCCACTGGTTTATGAGAGCGAATGCAGATATTGCTTTCGCTGGCTGTGTTGATGGAGGTGAACATGCATCGGCAGGCAAAAGAGGACCAATCCTGTCTAAAAGAAGCGGATACGACAGTCAGCAACGTTCCAGCAGCAGCTGGTCTGGAGACCATGATCCTATCCCCAAAAGATTTGAGGATTCAGCATAATCAATGGAAACAAAATTAGAGCAAATCTTACTCATTCTTGCTATAGGAGCATTGTTTTCCCTTTGTACTGCATTTAATCTTATGAAACTGATGATATGATTTTGGTCCACATCTTCTGTAATATGCATTCAACTAAACCAGAATCTTATACTTCACATAAGTCCTAGCTTGGGGTTTCATAGGCGAAAGAAATTAATATGTTCAGTAAGCAACATGAGAGTTGAAAAGACCAATATATTCTAATAAATGCAAGAGATACTAGGATGTCTCTGGGGAGGAACTCGAAACACCAAAACCACACAGAATCATTCACAGTGCAGAAATGGAAGGGAAACAAACCAAAAATTAAAAATTAAAAAAAAAAAAAAACATAGGTGGATTCAACTATTTTTTTCCTCCAATATCAACTACCAGCATCCTTTATCACAAAAAGGATGGAAATATACAAATCCTTCAACATATTGTAAACACACTTTTTCACCTGGAAACAAAATTCTCTCGTGACCAAGAAATAACAAGATACAAACTCAGACACGTCGACAACATATTTTTTAAGCTAATAAGATACAACAGCATAGTTATTCCCTTGGAAGGGGATAACATTATTTTTCATTTGTCCGACAATTATGAATAAATCACATACAATAGAAGAGAAAAAAGAAAAGAAACTTATTTCATGGAGATGATGCAAGTGGAAATCAGCTCCAAAAGGAACGGTTTCTAAATGCAACCTCTTTACTTTCCTTCAAATTGCTCCCATCATAATCCAGGGTCCATTTCTCAAATGTGCAGTCAACGAAGTTATAGTAGCCACCATGAAGAGACAGAGCACCTGCCCTAACTTTTTCTTCTATCCATGGATAAGTGAGCAGGTTTAACAATGAACAATTTACAGATTCCTGTAAACAAATGGTAAACTAATAAATCGATATGTACAATTTGCAAGAAAATTTTATAGACCACTAATAAATTTATTCACCTCCTGTCAACTATATTTATTGTTCGCTTACTAACATACAAACATAAAATTCTGTTCCCATATTTGTATTATGAAGGATAAACCTTGTTGTTGGCATAGAAATTCAAACCGTCCACTTATTACATACAGAACCCCGGAAAAGAAAAAGGAAAAAAAAAAAAAAAAGACATTGTTGAATGGGAATAGTGCTGGCTCAGAGAAAAGAAAAACTTAATTCTCTCCGGTAAAATCATTTTTTCCATCAATGGTGAATTTAAATCAAGAAACAAGCAATATGTCCCCAGGAGATAACAAGTTGGTTAGCCCTATTGTAGTGGAAGTAGAAGGCTCGACTGCTCCTCACCCAACCTTGAAGGGTGAATTTTTTATTTTTGTTCATTCACGGTGGATAAGCTTTTTGAAAATATTTCTCTCGGCAACCAGAAGCACTCTTTTTGGTTAAGACCCAAGGGTTAGTCATCGATCCTGAATTCCAATATCACACAAAATAAAATTTTCATAGAGCAAAACTTTGTTCTTTCATTTTTACCTTATTTGGTAAGAAACTGAAAAATCCCCTGACTAACCCATAAAGGTCGATTCATAACCAGGCCCCAGAAAAGATCACTGAGATTAAACACACAGACCAATTGAGGGATTGAGAGATTTAACTTTCACGGACATTACCAGGCTACATTTTCATCATTTATATATATTCCAAAGCATCAGATTATACTGGACTAAATATTTCATTTTGAGCAGCACTTTCTAAAGTTAGGAAAAGGTCAATCACCTTCTCACAGTGTGAACACTGATGGTCAAAGCTAAGGCTGGAAGAAGCAGCTTTTGTGTTTAACCTTGCATTCTTCCCCACAAGAACCCAACTTCTAATAAAACTACAGAAAAGAAGAATTTAGCTGAGTAAGAAGCATAATCAAACTGAATTTTGCAAAAATAAAACATTTTGCAGAGAAGGATAAACTTTTGCATAAGTTGCTCTCTCCTAGTGACCTTGGATCTTCTTCATCCTGCATGCTCATAAGGGCATGAATGCCTCCACAGCGGCTGTGGCCAATGACTAAAATGTTTTCAACCTGCAACAGGAGTGATCTATCATCTCTACATTTCAGAAGACTTCATTCATGACTGGAAAGTTATCCATAAATTCCCATATTGAAGAAGGCGAAAGTAGAGAAATCCCATGTTTAAGACTCCAAAATTGAAGGATCCAACTCATCAAAATAATAATTTCCCTGGAATCCAAGAAACATAGAAACCTTTACAATAAATTTGCAGAACAAAACACTTACTTTAACAGAATTAACGGCAAATTCCAGTGCAGCATTTGTTTCTGAGGGCCCACTCTGCTCAATTAAAAAGACCAAGTAAAAAGAATGGAAAGACAAAGAGGAGAAAATTGTTTGGCTTTTTATCATCTACTAATAAAGCATTCAATCCACAGCATCAATCTTTTTCATAAAGTGGACATGTTTATAAAAAAAATCAGCTGCACCATGTAAAATACCTCACACGGGGGCACCATATTTGCAACATTGCGGACAATAAATGCCTCTCCTGGTTGAAATCCCAGGATGTTTGAGGGACAAACTCTAGAGTCCGCACAAGCAATCACCATAAACTGTCCAAGAAACTTTTAGTTAACAAAATTTGATTGGATAATCTATAGAGAAAATATAAAGGCAACCATCTAAAATGTTTAAAAAATATAAATGAAACAGCACAGAAAAGGCAACAATTAAATTACAAAGTATACAAATACCTTTGGTGCTTGACCATCCGCAAGATTTTGGTAATGCTCTAAATTTTCCCTGTTAAAAAACATTGACCATGTTTAGATGGCAGACTAATGGATCTTAATAGATCAATCAGCTAAGGCAGCAGTTCTTCATTGCTTACATGAATTTCTGTTTTTTGAAGCTCAAAAAGCGATGTTTCATCTTATCAAAAAAATCACATTCATTTTCAACTTCTGCTGCAGTCTCCAGCTTGTCAACTTGAAATTCTTGAGTGATTCCCTCAGAATGTCTCCAACCCTTTAATTTGAAACCTGAACTTTTCCTGAAAGTGAAACAATAATGCTTAGAAAAATCGTGTTGAATGATGTTGTAGCAGGGAGTATAAACGAAAATGGAGATACTCTTATCTCTTAGTATCAACCCCCTGTTGCATGGCAGTCAGTGTCCTAATATGCAGAACTTGTCCTATAAATAAATCACTGAAACATTACCAAGAGAAGTTTACAAAAGTAATCTTAGATTGCTAGAAAACTCAATAAAGTGCCATCATTTATAAGAAGAGAACCCGGTGCATTCACACCCAAGGAACAAAGTATTATTCAAATAAAAGATTGGCAACTCTTCCTTTATACACATTAAATTGCTATTTAATTATGCAACTAAACCGAACTAAGTATCTGATTTCAGCTTCCACATCAATAAGATCATAAAGGCAGAGAAATTGCAAAATGTCAAAGCTTTTCTTAGATTAAAAGAGGTTGATGTTCAACATAAAATACAGTTACCACAAACATACGTTGACCAATGAACATTTTTTATTTAATTTAACAAGCTAGCAACAAAAGCAAACAACATAAGGAAAATCAAATGAATACACAACAATTGCCAGCTCAAAAGCTCGTATCAGTACAAATATTTCTCCCCATGAAAGCAGAAATCAAACAGAAAGAAAAAATCTTAATTGGCACTCACTTGAAAGAAGTGGATAAGCTCAACTGGGTCTGCCCAATTTGTCTAAATTTGAACTTGGGGCCAAAGATCTGCTGCTATTAACAATAAATCAGTAAACTCAGAACAAAACAATACATATAAAGAACCCAAAATTTTTTTTTTAAAAAAAAGAGCTTACTGTGGAACTCCTCAGAGGAGTGAGAGCTGAAGATGAAGAAGGCAACGGGTCTTTAGAAACAGAAGCTGGGGCAAGAATTGCCATTAAAAAATTTCAGAGATGTTTAAAGAGAAAAAGGTGGTACTTAAAGAAAATGGTGAAATGGTGGGATCTCGTGGCAGTCATCAAATTGAAATATAAAGAAGAAAGAGAGAGAGGAGGGTTCTAAAAACGAGTGGGTGTGTGTTGGTTGGATCAAACAACACTTGGATTGTGGGGTTTGTCTCCAAGAAAGACGGAGAAAACAAAGTGGAAATGAAAACAAGTGCTTTGCAGAAGCCAACTCAGCAACTTGCTTTTGAAATGTTTTTCTTGTTTCCTTTCTTTCTAGAACTCGCGTCTCTCTCTTGTGATTTGCGAAGGCGGTAATGTCGGTTACTTATTTGGCGTAAACTGATTTTTGGATCGTTATTACAATCACAGACTTATTGATATACAATACAATAGTACTCTTTTCTCATTTACTTTTAAAAGAATTCGACTCCCAAACAAAGAAATATCGACTCCCTTCTAAGAGAATCAAATTCCAATAAAGTCAGCCTAGAAAAAAAAAAATTCCAATAAAGTCAGTACTTTAGCGTTTAGCGCAAAGCACTCGAAGTTGTGTACCTGGACTGTCCCAATAGGCTAAGAAAAATAACAATAATAACCAATATTTCACATGGATATGTAAAGTCAAAAAGGCCCTAAATGGATATCTAAAGTTGGAAATTGCCCTTAATGCTAGTGAACAACGCCCTTAGTTTTCATTTGGAAACAATAAGGTAATAGAGAATTTTGGTGATGTGTTTCAGAATATGAACAATGCCCTTAGTTTTGGGAAATGTACAAAAATAACCTAAAATTTTTTGTAATTTTTACAATGAGTCATTCAAACTTTTTTCTATCAACATTAGCCAAACACAATGTTTTCTTCCCAAATTACCCTTGTTTACAAACCAAAAGCAACTTTTCTTCTCTCCCTTGATCAAACGAAACGTAGTCTTGTACTCTTGAATTATCATCAGCGACGACAAACGGCAACGGCAACGGCGAACGGTAAAAATGAACTCCGATCAAATACAGCATAATCCATCCAAATCCAACACTAATACGTATCACCGAGCAGTAAGAGATATTTTCTCAACTTGCGAACTTGATTCAGTGCGATTGCAGACAGGTGCGACAGGCAGCCTGTCGCACCAAGATTTCGTGCGACAGGCTGCCTGTCGCACCAAGATTTCGTGCGACAGGCTGCCTGTCGCACCAAGAGTAGGTGCGACAGGCAGCCTGTCGCACCTATTTATGATAATGTAAGCTGTTGCTTCTTCTAAAAATCAAAATCGAATGAGCACTTCAACAGTGGCGGCTTGCATGGCACCTCTACTTCTTCGTCCCCTTCTAGCTGGTGAATGTGAGATTGAAACTGATTTCAATGTGGACCGCCCTGTCCCCGTTCGTCTTCTTGATCATTTTCTATACGCCATGTTTTGCTTGTTGGTGCTCATGTGTTTCGGAGACAAGCTTGATGAATCCCAAATAAAAAAAATTGAGAACGTTCAGCGCAGACTGCTGTTGGCTGTTGGCAAGTTCAATATACTGAATTTCTGGCCAAGATTAACAAAAATTGTTTTTTTTAAGAAGTGGATACAATTCTTGCAGGTGCGTAGAGATCAAGAAAACGTATTGGTTCCTTTGATAAGAGCAAGAAAGAAGATGAAAGAAGAAGAGAGCCTCGGTGTCAACAAGGAGGAGTATGTGTTATCGTATGTGGATACTCTGTTAGATTTGCAGCTTCATGAAGAGAAAAAAAAGCTTAGCGAAGAGGAAATTGTGAGTTTGTGTTCAGAATTTCTCAGCGCGAGCACTGAAAGTACCTCCACGGCGCTACAGTGGATCATGGCCAATCTGGTGAAGCACCCGCACGTTCAAGAGAAGGTTTATACGGAAATCAGAGGAGTTGTTGGTGAAAATGAAGAGGTGAAAAAGGAGGAGTTGCAGGAGATGCCGTATCTGAAAGCAGTGATTTTAGAGGGACTGAAGAGGCACCCGCCTGGGCATTTCGTGTTGCCACATGCCGTGACAGAGGATTTCGTGCTTGATGATAAGTACGTGATACCAAAGGACGGGAGTGTGAATTTCATGGTGGCCGACATGGGTTGGGATCCGAAAGTTTGGGAGGATCCGATGGCGTTTAAGCTCGAGAGGTTTTTGAATGATCATGATCAAGATTTTGACATAACGGGGGGTAGGGAAATTAAGATGATGCCATTTGGAGCTGGCAGGAGGATCTGTCCCGGTTTTGGTTTGGCTATGCTTCATTTGGAGTATTTTGTGGCTAATTTGGTTTGGAATTTTGAGTGGAAGGCTGTGGATGGTGATGAGGTTGATTGGACTGAGAAGCAAGAGTTTACTCGGCTTCTGCAAGCAGCAGCTGCAGCAAATCATGCTCAAATCACTCTACAATTATTTGGTAAAAAATCTAAAATAAAACACCACCTAAATTAAAACAACGCCAGAGTCAGATGCATATACAAATGATGATCTTGATAACGCATCAAGTAGATCTTGCAGTGAATTTGGCGGTGAGAGAGAGAGAGAGAGAGAGAGGAAGGAGAGGACGAAAAGATAATGTTATGGGAGGGGCATTTTCGACACTAGGGATGATTATTGGCTAATGTTGATAGGAAAAAAGTTGAGGGGTTAGTTGTGAAAATAACAAAAATTTTTTGGTTATTTGTGTAAATTTCCCCTTAGTTTTGAAGGAAGATTTGATGTCACAATTATTTTGCCACGTGTTGCATTTGGTTCTCGACACATGGCACTGCAAATGAGACATGAAATCTTAAGACCTGTGCTTGAGAGCTATCAATCACTTACTACATATTCTTTAACGAAGCACTTAATTATTTTGAAACTTTTCGTAACTTCTTTCTCCTGTGGGACTTCAACAGGTTACTATCTTTTTCTAAATATTTGTAAGAACATGTGTTGCAATATCAGATCATAATAAAATAGAAGACCCATTGTTAGTAAGAAGTATTTTCCTACTCCTGTAATATTGATATATATATATTTTAAATCAATAGAAGTAGGGGTGGATTTACTATAGGACTAGTGGGGACTGAAAAAAAAATTCTTTAATAATTAATTTAGTTTGCCTAAAATTTTTAATAAATTTTTCTTAAGCCCCCACTAATTTATAATCAAGCCTGCAATACATGGTTACACATAAATTCTCACACTCCGTATTTTTAAATTCAAATAAAAAGATATGAACTTTGCAAACTAAAAACAAGCCTATAAATATTAGTATTAATTTAATTTTTATACGGCCCACAAACTCATTAATAATTTTGTATTAATCTTTCTTTTTCAATTTCACCACTAGTTCAGCACCAATAAAAAATCTCTAAATATCTTTCTATTTTGGTTGTTTACTTAAAAAAAATACTTATTTAATAATATTGATAATGAAGTTGTAATGCAATGTATCAATGTATGAAAACTCGTGAAGGATAATTGTAAACATATGTTGAAGTATTATAAATCTTTTAAATTTACATCTTTATTAGTTTTTAAATTTTTTTATATTGTCTTTGAATAAACCCCTAGTCAACCATATATGCTTTCTCCGCCCTGAATAGAAGTTGCTATAGGCTAAGTATTGTCGCTGCAATATGAATAATCATGCGCGGAGCAAGTACAACGGTACACATATTGTTATGACATAGGCTAAGTATTGTCGGTTGAAGAGAGTCAAGAGACTCACTTTGGGCTAAAAATCTCATTTCCGCCCTCAGCCCATTTTTGTCTATTTTTCAGCCATGCTTTCATATGGGGTTGGGTTTAAAAAAAATTTTGAGTGGATTTTTCAGCCATGTTTACACCCCTTCATTAATCTCAACAAACTTTATTCTTTTATAATTAAATTAAAGTATAAATATAAATAAAATTAATCGCGCTTATATCCCGTTTATTTACAAAAATAACCTTATATAATCACAAAAGAAAACCTTTTGGATTGTTCTCCGTAAGCTTCTTTCATTTGTTTGATTTGGTAGAATAAACGTGCAATTCCATATTTTTCTAAATTTAAAATGTTGAATCAAGCAAGAAGTCAGATTAACTGATAATGGGAACATAAAAATTACTTCTTCAATAGCCGCTGGAATTTCCTTTTTGTCCAAAGATGAAGGTTATGAAAGTTTCCTTTCTTTTTTTCCCCGCTCAAACAATAGTAAGAAACAAGAACATTTTGATACTCAAAAGAAAGCAATGGAGGCAGAAATTGTGTATAGGAATGGCAATAGGTACTGCCTATTGCGGGTTTACTATTACCAAATCCGCACCTACAAAAAATTTAAATTACCAAACTCGTCTGCAACCCGCAACGGGAAAAACCCGCCCACTGTGGATTTTAACAATTACCAAACTCACCCGCAACCAATACTTTTAATAATACATAAAAACTTAAATTATATAATTTAAACTATAAATATATAATAATAGCCTAAACATCCGCAAACAATATTCAATTTTAGATTTTATCAATGTAAATAAGAAATTAAAATTTCAACAATAAAAAAATACACAAAATATTTCTATTGTAGGCAAATTATCATCACTAATATCAATGCCTTGCCTCATCTTTTAATCAATATACAAGTATTATCAATAATATTAACAAGTAGATTTTATACCATTATCGTTAAGGCAAAACAAACAAAATCAATTAAAGTAAAATAAAATATTAGTAATAAAAATTATAAAATTTCTAATTATTAAAAGCTTATTGTATATCTATTGCAGTGAAATAAGTTAGGTTTAGGAATTAGAAACTTTAACTTAAATATATTTATGATTAATTTTTTCAATGTAATTTTTGTGATTAAAATAAAAAAATATAAATAATTAAAATAAAGAATGCGGGTTTGTGGACACTTGCGCTGGTACCCAGCAGATTTTTTCTCAATACTAAATCCACTCGCAACCTACAATAGATTTAAGTTTGAAATATCAAACCCACTTGCAACCCACAAAATTACCCGTAGTGGGCGGGTTTTTATGGGTGAGTTTGAACGGGTTTACTGGTTGGCAGGTAATTTTGCCATCTCTATTGTGTATGGAATGAAATATACTCCTTGAACTCAAATTGATGCTTAAAAGAAAAGTAGAAGATGTTTTAGGCTTTTCATTTGAAAGGGTATTTTTGGCATTAAATAAAGTATGATTGAGGGGTTAAAGAGAAGCGGGGGATGTTTAGTTCAATTTTGGAGGGATGCCAACAGTGCAACTCCCTTTTAAAACTCTCAAGAAACCCTATTTCATATTTACGTTTATAGCTCTTCTTTTATGAAATTAGAAAAAGGACATAAAATTAAATACAATAGACTTTTAACTAAACTTTACTATCATTTTGAATAAATTAATTAAATTGTAAATATATTTTTCATGATAATAATATCATTGTTAAGTAATTAATTTATTTATTATTCCAAATAATTAGATTTTATCAACAAAATTAATTACTAAAGGGGTGCGAAAAGCATTACTCTAGAAAAATTGTAGCCCCAACATTTTAGTAGAAAAAAAACAAGGGAAATTTTTTTTGAAAGAATGTGGTTATCAGATTAATAAACAATTTTTTTAATTATTGATGGAGATGCCAAAAGAATTTTATACTGTTTTTAATATTTTAATATGATAATTAAAAAAAAATTAAAGTGTTCATCCCAATCCAGTTCTAAACTTATCGTTATCTATTGTAGAGCTAATGAATTAGCAGTGACTAATCTTTACGGTTATAAACGAAAAAAAATATGTTTGAATATATCATGCAATCCATTTTGGTCCAAAACGACATTGATTATCTCAGTAAAACAAAAAGTTATCCAATGAGAGATTGTGACTAAGTCAATGTCTAACTCCAGTGCTAATAAGCAGCAGCTTTCCTCAGCTAACGAGAGATCGAAATTGAAAATCTAACTCAAATAATGTAGATAACTAAGAATCCAAATCATAACTAAATAAGAAATCCGAATTAAACAAAATAATCTTCTGTTCAGTGCGTACTAGATATTAACGGAGTTGTTGTTTAATAAAATGTGGGATAAGAAAAGCAATCCGTAAACAATTAAAATTTTATCTATATAAAAAGCAACGTAACTTCTTCTTATGCTAAGCCTACGAGCTCTTTAATTTAGTTCAATTTTTTTCTGCTTTCTTTGTTCTCCGTATTCATCTTCCATCTTTCTGTTTTCTTCTTAGAATTCTTCTTAAAATTAAGAAAAAAATAAAATAAAACAAAAGGCTGAAACAATGCCTGCTGCCGGCGGTTTTGATAAGGGTAATGGCAAAGGTTACCCCGGAAAACTTACCCCATTCGTCACAGTGACATGTATTGTTGCTGCCATGGGCGGTCTCATCTTCGGTTACGACATTGGGATTTCAGGTAATTATATTTACTACTAATTAATAAATTCTCTCAGGTGCAGCTGTCTGTCCCTCATTATTTGTTTATCTTTTTTCGGTGTAATATGTTGATACTTTATTCGTTTGTAACTCATATATCTTTCTAAAAAAGATGTAAGTATTTTGTTTGTTTGTACTTTTAGGCTAATTATATTTTAATGATTAATTAACAGGTGGTGTGACCTCAATGCCTTCGTTTCTGAAGAGGTTTTTCCCGTCGGTGTACAGGAAGCAACAGGCAAACTCATCAACGAATCAGTACTGTCAATACAACAGCGAGACGTTGACACTGTTCACGTCTTCGCTATACTTGGCTGCTTTACTATCATCGCTGGTAGCATCATCCGTGACGAGAAAATTCGGAAGAAAAAAGTCAATGTTATTCGGTGGCGTCCTGTTTTTCGCCGGTGCCTTAATCAATGGCTTCGCCCAAGGCGTTTGGATGCTCATCGTTGGCCGACTTTTGCTTGGTTTCGGCATCGGCTTCGCAAACCAATCCGTGCCTTTGTACCTCTCCGAGATGGCCCCCTACAAGTACAGAGGAGCACTGAACATTGGGTTTCAATTGTCAATCACAATTGGAATCCTCATCGCCAATGTGTTGAACTACTTCTTCGCTAAGATAAAGGGTGGCTGGGGATGGCGTTTGAGCTTAGGCGGCGCCATGGTCCCTGCCCTCATCATCACCATCGGCTCACTCGTCCTCCCGGACACACCAAATTCAATGATTGAACGTGGCCAGCGCGATGAAGCCAGAGAGAAACTTAGGAAAATTCGCGGCGTTAATGATGTTGATGAGGAGTTCAATGATCTTGTTGGAGCCAGTGAAGCATCTAAGCAAGTTGAACATCCTTGGGGGAACTTGTTGAAAAGGAAGTACAGGCCTCACCTTACCATGGCCATTCTAATTCCATTCTTCCAGCAGCTCACTGGCATTAATGTGATCATGTTTTACGCCCCTGTTTTGTTCAACACAATTGGTTTCGGCAATGACGCATCACTCATGTCCGCCGTGATCACCGGCCTTGTCAATGCTTGCGCAACATTGGTTTCTATTTACGGCGTCGACAAGTGGGGAAGGAGATCTCTCTTCCTTGAAGGGGGCACTCAAATGTTAATCTGCCAGGTACTAGATATTTGTTACCAGCTTTAACTCTTACTCTTTAACTATTATTTAATTCATGACATCTGCTACTTAACTCTTAATTGTATTGTCTAAGGCTATTGTTGCTGCTTGCATTGGTGCTAAATTCGGAGTTGATGGGAATCCGGGAGAATTACCCAAGTGGTACGCCGTTGTTGTTGTGCTTTTCATCTGCTTATATGTTGCTGCATTTGCCTGGTCTTGGGGTCCCCTGGGATGGTTGGTGCCCAGTGAAATTTTCCCCCTCGAAATCCGATCGGCGGCACAGAGTGTGAATGTGTCTGTCAACATGGCATTCACATTCGTAGTGGCACAAATTTTCTTGAACATGCTGTGCCATCTCAAGTTTGGCTTGTTCATTTTCTTCGCATTCTTCGTATTGGTGATGTCCATTTTTATCTTTTTCTTCTTGCCTGAGACGAATGGGATTCCAATTGAAGAAATGGGTCAAGTTTGGAAGAATCACTGGTTCTGGTCCCGTTATGTCGGAGAAGACGATTTCGTCTCCAATGGTGGCGTGGAGTTGCAGAAAGGAAACAAGGCTATCAACAATGTTTAATGTTTAATGTTTAATCTGGAACTTTGGGATTTTCTTTTTCTTTTTCTTTTTTCAATGTTTTTAATTTTTCAATTTTATAGTAGTAAAGATATAACAATACTTTTTTTTTATAGCAGTATTGATTTGTTAGAATGACAGATAATATAATTTCTGGTTTAGTTTCTGCCGTCTGTTTTAATTATTTTCCTCTATTTATTCACCGGAAATTATTGCCATTAAACTTTTTTCCCAACTAGCTAGGAAACTACTACTTAGCAAATTGTTTAGAATGCTAAATTGTGATGTCTGAGGAAAAAAATTGGTTAGAAAGTGAAGTAATTTTAAGGGTTTTGACCTTCTTTAGTTGGTTTACCGAATTTGAGTTACTTGAGTCTGAGTTGTGGGTTCGGATTCTAGAGAAAAATAGAGGGACTAAAGAGCATTCAAGCTTTTCCTACCCTCTACTCTCTTCAGAAAAATAGAAAATAAAAAAGCCCTAAATATAGCCTGTTTGAGGCTTCATCGTAAGAAAAAACTGAAAAAGAGAAGCTTCAAAAGAAGTATTGAACGTGTCTAACCAATTTTGGAGGGGCTTCATGATATTAAAAATTAAAGTTAGTGTTACTTGTCAAACACCTAACCCGAAATACCAAAGTCAAGATCAGGCCAAGGATGTGCAATTTTAGTTATCCATGCACGTACCCCAATGATGTGCAATTTGAGTTACACATGCACAGCGTATTAACAATCAAAAGAGTATGATTTCGATGAATAAATGGCTCACCACACATTTCATTAAAAATATCTAAGGATAATAACTTAGTTATATCATGCTCACAATCTTTTAAATCAAAGAAATGTTCTGACTATTATTCAAAGGCAATTGATCAGTTAGTTAACAATGCCAGAAGCATTTCTTCACCCATGATATTATATTAGTACTATCCACTATTTCATTTTCTAAATATTAATTGAATATTGTTCTTATATTAAAAAGAAAATAAACATTGTTTCATTTAAAATATGTCTTTAGTGAGGACATCCTCATTTTGATAAATTGAGGATGCCAATAACCGACAAAAAACACGTGTTTAATATATTGAATTTTTTTTTTTTTGTACTTTTGTATGCAACCTCACTAGAGAATATATATATATATATATAGAAAAACTTTTGTTAAAGATTATTTTTAAGTCAGTATATAATGTTTGAGTCGTGATTTTATTTTATTTTTTTTGTTGATAAATGTATTTGTATATAGTGTTTGAGTCATGATTAATGTATCCTACGGTAAGTCTAAACATAGGTTTTAGTCTTCTATGGGCTTCATGAGACTTCTAAGATGACTATTCTCCACTAGCCTCGTGTCACAAGACACTTTTTTTTTTTTTTAATTTATGTGCTGAGGTCTTCCGAATGATTTTACCCAAAAGTTCAATATGAATTTAGCCTTAGGTGCTTCCATGCCTTCTAAATTATGATTCACACACCTCGTAACAGTGCCTCGGGTACACTGAAGAATACACATAACTTACGTAACTTGAATTCAGCCAAGCTTCTATTTTTAGACATCAACATAATATTTTAGAAAAGATAAATAAAAAAATTCATCGATAATAGTAATTTTATCATCTATCTCTCTCATGGGTCATGATTCAAACTCAAGTAGTCAATTAAAGAAAACTGCTTAAAACTACTTGAGCGAATTCATGCGTTACTGTATATATTTATATTAACTTATTTCTTTGAAATATTTCTTGTCTATTTTAACTCCCTGAGAAGTTCTATAGCATATCTGAGATAATATTTTAACCATCCAATAAGTAAATAATGATATAATATACGTGCATTTATTTTGAAAAACCACCATGTGAGTGGTAATTATATTAAACTAATTTACACAAATCTTACATGTACTAATTGGTTATATTATCTCTAATTTATTCTAAAATTCCTACAACTCCCCTATATTCAGTTTAAAATTTTCAAAGTTATTGGTAAGAGAGTTAAAAACCCATCAAAAAAATTACTATAAAATCACTTGTATATATATTTTGTGAAAGGGTAAATGCTCATTTAATCCTTATATTTTGACTTAAGTGTTTGTTTGGTCCTTACATTTTGAAAAATACCTCAAGACACCCTTGCTCTTAAATATATTACGTGCTTGCACTTATTTTTTCTTTACTTTTACAATAATACCCTTACTATAATATTCTTGACATCAATTTATTTATCTATTGAAAAAGTTAATAAACAAATTAACTATTACTTAGCAAATTAACCAATAAATATCATTCTAAAAAAACTAGTATTTTCTACTCCCCTACAACAATGTTGCTAATTATTATTTTATAAATTAATTAGTACTACCCAACTCTAAACAATGTTTAATATCCTTATAGCAATCTTACTAACAATTATTTATAAACAAACTAATTTAAAAAATTAATCCTAAAAGTAAAATAATAACAAAAAAATTATACCAATTTTTATATTTCTTTTAAGGCTTATTTGATAAATTAATTTTTTTTCTCCTTAAGAATATTGTTGTAAGGGTATTATTATAAAAAAAAAAGGAGTAAGGGTAGGAGTGTAACATATTTAATACCAAAAATATCTTGAGACATTTTTTAAAATATATATAGGAACTAAATGAGTACTTAAATCAAAACATAGATGATGAGTATTGGAAAATACATATTTATAAAGGGTAAAGTTGTCATTTCGTGCTCTAAATCTCACTAACATTTCTATTTTTATATGTTTAAATTTTCTAAGATTTTATTTTGTTTGTTTTATTATAAATTAAGTAGTTCATGTATTTCAGGGATATTTAGCCATTTCACGACTAATGAGAAATCAGACAGCAAAACAAATGACACTTTTAAACTCGGAATGATTGAAAATCTTAGGAGGAGCATAAAAGGGTGTTCGATATTGTTCACGTATATGGTATTGTTCATATATACGGTACTGTTCACATATACGATACGATGATCTGGCATTGACCGATAACGTGACAACATCCTATTGGACCAATGATGTGGCATTGACTAATTAGGTAACATTGACTGATGATGTGACATTGACTGATGATGTGACAGGATGCTACTGGACCAAAATACTGATGTGGCATTGACCGATGACGTGGTAACATCTAATTGGATCGAAATGTTGATGTGGTGTTAACTAATGATGTGTTCCAGTCAATCAAAGCTTGCCACGTGACGCAATCCTGAGTGTTCAAATTGTTTTCATCTAGTGGCTATGAATTACCCATTGTATCTATAAATAAAGAGCTTCCCCTTAATTTGATAGCCTTGAATCCATTTTTGAGCTCTAATTTGATGTAATTCTCTCTTCATCTTGTATTTTCTACGTATTTTAATAAAATTACTATTTTACCTCTAGTTCAATTATGAGTGGCTAGTTTATTTTGAAGTTTGGGTTGAAGGTGAAGTCTCAACATGATCCATGCGCTTAATTAGGTAAATTTATTCTCTTTTCCTCTCTAATTTATGTGGTTGTTTTGACTCACTGTTGACAGATAATGTATCTTGTCTAAATTTTGCACGTATACCAGCTCCTTAGTGAAAGATTGTTACTGTTTGGCACAATGAACACTTAGCACTATATTTATTAGAGAGAAAATTTCCCTCTAGTATTTTGTGAGTCGTCTTGAGTCAATTTCGACAGAGAGTGTATCCAAGCTATTTAGTGGATGATCTTGCCACGTTGTCGACAAAATAATTATTATCGTCTGGCGCAACGTATTCTTGACACTACATTTAATGGAAGATCATTGTCCTTTCCCACACTGAATGCTTGATACCATATTTATTAGAGTAAGGATTATAAGGAGTGGAAATACTCCCCTCATAAATTAATCAGAACTAAAATGAAAATATTAAGTTCATAGTGAATGTTGAGTGTAAATCCAGAGACTCAAGTATTTCATTTGCATTGATTTCATCTTTAATTTATTCCACCTTTTTATTTTAAATCTTAAGATAAAAAAATTTTCACTTCCAACCAACTCACATATACACTTAGAAAATTAACCATACACATAATTAAATCTACCTACTCATGGAATCAACACTCGTCACCACAAAATCTATTCTACAATAGATTTGTGTGCTTGCGAGTATAATAAAATTTGTACAATAATAGGGACTAAAAAAATATTTACCACCTCTTAAACAAAGATTGTAGAGATAAATAAACTGCATGCCAATCCCTCTATGAAGTCGGGATGGCAATAGTACCCATAAACCCGCAAATATGTTCCAACCCACCCATCAAAACTTGCCAGTTATTGCTAATTTTGTAGGTCACGGGCAGGTTTGGTATCAAAAATTAAAACTCACACTAGGTCACGGGCGAGTTTGGTATATGCCAAATATTCGGGCCAACCCGCACATTTTTCAATTATTTTTTTAAAATTTTAATAATTTTAATACTTATTATAATGCTTACATACAAATTAATTTCATTACATAATTATGGATTATTATATACTTACGAATTATTATACACTTATTAAATTTTAAATTATACTTATGGAATATTATATACCTGTTGCAATTATTATAAAATTATGAATTATTATATACTTATTATAATTTTGTTCTTCGGATTAATGTTTAGAAAGTATTACTGATTAGAAAATACTAATCTTAAATCATTATTGTAGGAATTGTGTTAGATGGGTGCTAATAGTGGCAAATGAAATGAAGAATTTTAACTTTTAGAGCTTGTGCTAAATGAGAATATGAGACGATAATTGATGCTGGTGCAGTGTTGCTACTTTTGCATAATTATGTTGTTACTTTTTGGATGCTAGTTTGTATTTTTTTTTTTTAATTGAAAGCACTTTTGCAATTTGATGGACTTATGTATTTCATACATATATTTGAAAATTAGTGTTGGATTAATGTTGAAATTTTAATTTTTCATTTACATTGAATAGATTTAGAATTGAATATTTTATTTGAAATTTTAGTTTATTGTTATAAATTTATATTTGAAATTTTAGTTTATTGTTATAAATTTATATTTGAGTTTTATAATTTAAATTTTTAGGTTTTGTTAAAAATACCTTTTAATATTTGTGTGGAATCCCATTAAAAATCCATAAGTACCATTCTAAGTTTAGTAATTGTCAAAATCCGCATCAGACGAATTTTCTTAAGAAAATAAAAACTTGCGCCAACTACAAATAGATTTGCTAATTTAAATTTTACGTAGATATAGATTTAATAATGGCAAATATGTATCGGATGGTGCCCATTGCCATCCCTCCTATGAAGAATGTACGTTGTCTCGAAAGAAGATAATTTAGGATCCTTGCAGCCTAGTACTTTGTCACTTCTGATTTGTCTACACTTCCACCGTTCCACTAAGTACTTACTCGACAATCCAATGCGCAGCATGGCTTCAATAGATTCCTAAATTTCAAATTTCATGCGATTGCAATAAAATATAACAAAAATTCCAAACATCAGCGTGTATGTGGCATTCATTAATATTTTTATGGTTGTCGTGCTCACGTATACATATACAAATATAAAATATTTATTAGGTGCAGGCGATTATAACTTATAAAGTGCAGGATTAACAGGTTTAATTAGTTTTATAGTATTTTTTTCTTGCGACCAATTCCTGGATTTGACTAAGCTAATAAGAGATCGAAATTGAAAGAGATTACATCCTTATTTATAAACATAATTTTAATCTTACTCTGATAAAGTAGATCACTAGAATCTAAATTGTTAGGGAATTTTTAATCCCACACAAGATCTTATAAGTAAAAATATCTAACAAATAATAAAAAGAAAATAGATGGAGAATTAAATCAATCTCACAACACAAGAATTTACGTAGAGAACTCCTATATCAGAGAAAATCTACGGCCGGCAAGAACAACGAGAGAAAAAATCCGCTATGTGAAAAATTACTGCAATGACTCTATTATTTTTCTCACACCAAAACCCAATAATATCCAATCTCTCAATAGACCTACAATTTATCTAACACTAGAAATTGTGTACTTGTAGAGAAAACTGATTGTTGTGTTATACAAATAAGTGAATCCAACCTATATATATATATATATATATTGACAGTTTCTTGTAGAAGAAGTATTCATTTTCTTGTACTACTTATATTCCTCCTTAAATAACTTAAGTCCCAAAAGAGAAATTACTTATTCCTTAAATAAGAATTCTCCTGAATAAGAAAACTACTAAATAAGAAAAGTCTAGTGAATATCTTTATTTGGGGTTTACAAATTCTCATTGAAAAAGGAAACATATTTTCTAACAATCTCCACCACTACTAGAAAAACAGGCTATTATGAAAGAATTTTTGTGATAGATATAAAAAAATTAGTCATTTATCACAAAAATATGACACACATGTGATAGAATTTTCATATATCAACAAGACATGATAGCTTTGTGATAGTTTCTTTTATCTGTCACTTGCACATGATAGCATATTAATATAGTAATGAAACGGTGAGTTTAAGATTGGCCAATTTGGGCATTGAAGGACACCCTGTCTTGAAGCCTTCAAAAAAAATTCTAAGTGTTGGACACTCCTTTGAACTTCACATAGAAAACCCTAATTTCTACATCCAAATCGAATCACACAAAAATACACCATCACGCTTGCCGATGACAAATTGTTGTTGTTTGTCTTTGTCGTCATCTTTATCCCCACTCCACAGCTTGCTGGCTATTCCCATTTCCCTTTTATAGCTTGAACAACTGATCTTCTTCAAGTTCGAGGCACTGTTACTGACTTCTTTCAGGAGAGGTAAGTGATTAGTTCTTTTTTTTTTTTTTGAAGAGACAACAATCACCATAAATTTCTCAAAATCCCTAAAATTATGCCAATAAAAGGAAAAAAATAAAGCCGTTCCATGGCCTTAAAGGACTGACTTCGAGCTCGTGGACTAACGTGCCAATCACTCCGCTTTATGGCCTTCGTGGAACGATTCCGTGACACGCGAGTGGCAGCGTGCTATTTACATGGAGTCGGATCGGAGAAGATTGTACTACGAGGAGTTGGCGACGTGAGAAAGACAGCGAGTTAGCTACTACGTCTTAGACTTAAGGTAAAATTTTGGCAGAATTTGAGCTGAAATTTAGTGGGTTTTGAGTGGTAAGATGAGGTTTTGAGAGAGGAAAATGAATGTTTGGCTGGCGAGAAAGTGAGAGAAATTTTTGAGTGTGGAGTGATGGCTTCTCTGTTTTTACTTCTTTATTGTTCGTTATTGAGTAGATTGTGACGATACAAACTTTTAACATTGTTTACTTAATTAATTGGATAACAATCTTACATGATTGTTTTTATTTATCAGATAAATCAGTTAGAGAAGAATGGAGATGTTGTTGCTCAGGCACGAGCAATTACAGCAGTCTAGACACTCTGCCCTGTCTTTCTTTCAATGTTGTTGGCACACTGAATAATTTCCTTAGTGACAAGTTAACCAAATTTAGAGGTATATGTGATTTTGATTTGACTTACTCTTAATGAAATACAATTAACGAATGTTTCTGTTGTTTCTAAGCCTTTTGGAGAGTTCGGATTGAAGCAACGTTTGCCTTACCTAATACAACATCTAAGGTATTGTTATTATTCTCACCTTTATTTATTAAATATATTGAGCACATGGTAGGTCCACCAAAATGTATGCAAAATCTATTCACCAGAGGTATTCGCATAAAGTGAATTTTTGTGAGAGACTGTTCTTCAACTGTGAAAACTACTTTGGTAGTTCTCAAACCCATTACAATTGATTGGTGCTTGTGTTTTTCTATTAAAAAGATATCTTCTGTAAAATCTTTGTGAACTACATTTTTGGAAATGCAAATGCTTTGTGTGGTGGTGATTGTGCTTATTTGCTTGGTCTTCTAGCATTTCAGTGAAATGATTTATTTTGACTTGTGCTTATGACTAACTTGTTGACAGAGAAACTAGGCCATTATGGATGCACTGATATGAATCCTATAATTTTTCTCTTAATTGACATGTTGAACTTTTTGGAAGATATTTTTTTTAGTTGATTTGTCACATATTGTGCTTTATTAGTTGGAAATGTTTTGGTTTGTGGACCATGTTGCACTTACCAGTTCTCAATATTGATATATGATATATACGCACTGTTGGATTGGAAATTGATTGAGTTGGTTTGCTCCATCTGGTGATATTTTATAAAAGTCGAAGGTTTGATGAGAATATTGGACTCCCCAAGTGAGAATCTATCTAAGTTTGAAATTGTTCTGATATCATTGCTGCAGCACTTTGTTAACGTTTTTATTTTCTGCTGATCATTCCAGGCCAAATGATATCCGTAATTTTTCAAAGTACTTGTTCTTGAGGTAAGGTATGTAATGAGTTGTGTGAAGTGGGATGTGATAATAATTTTGCCCTTGCTTCATGTGATGAACTCGCACATAATTTGCCCTTGCTTTATGTGATGAAATCTTTGGGTGGTTTGTTTATTTAGTGTTTTTCTATTTCTTTTTATATGCTAATTTTCATAGTTCTAGAGCAAGTCTTTCTCTAGTCATTTTGAAATACTTCCACATGTTGCTTCTTAGCCAAGATTGTCTTGCCCTAATGAACAAGTTAAATGGATTTGCGTTGCTTGGAGTCTCAGTGTAATATATGTGTTTTAGAACTTAGATTGATAAACAAATTTGAACAAATATAGTGGAAGAAGAATAAAGAGAAGATTAAAAAAAAGAGTAGAAATAAAGAAAAGGATGGTGAAACTTTACGAGAATAGGGGAATCAAGAGAAGAGGATAGAATTTTGATGGATTTTGTTAGATGTTGTTCATTAATTAATTTGTAATCTTGGAAAAATACTTTATCATGAATTGGGTTAATTGTAAGTGGCCAATACACTAATATATATTCTTCTAGCACTCATCTAAATGTAATCTGTGTTTCAGGTGATGTTGGTGGCTCTTGGGAATTTACTATCAGTGTTCTTTTTACGAATTAATTTTTTTTCTAATGATGGGGTAGTGATTGAATATTGTAGAGAATTTATGAGCTATTCTTACGGATTTGATTCACCATGTATTTTGATGATACTATTTGTTGGAAGTTTCAAGTAATTGAAATTTTTAGTATATGGTGATATTTGGTATTTGATAGTTATTATGAATTTGAATGTAATTTTTATCTCAGTTAATTCAAATTTAAAAATGTGGCTTTTGTTATTTCTATTTCAAAATTCTGGAATTTAAATAATATTAATTAGTATTATTATAATTTCAAAATTAAAAATAATAATTTTATTTTTTTTAAACCTTAAATCTCATGACAGAGAATGTGAATCATCAATACATGAAAGATTTTGAAAAAGCCCACCAAATTCAATATAATTTAAATTACCTGCTAAAATTTCCAATTAATTCTCAAAAGCCTTGCAAAACGATGTCGCTTAGTTCGTGACATATGCGTGATAGATATACACTGTCACAAGAACATGTGATAGAAATGTTGTCATAGATTTATGACAGGGGCTACAATGACAGATGGAAACTCTATCATAAGAGGGGTCGGATGACAGATATTCTCTGTCATGGTAGCCCATTTTTCTAGTAGTGCGCCTTGGCGAGTTTTTTTATTAAGAGATAAAACAAGATCAACTATATTGTCTTCACCTTCTTTATTCCACCATAACCACATTCACATAGATCTTATCAAAATCACTCCACCAAGGATAAAATTATATGCTTTATACAGTATCCATGATTATCTACATTGAGAATCATCACACTCCACCTTATCTAGAGTATACATATTCGGCACATATCGGTTACCCTGCTGAAAATAACCACTCTCATGTTTGGCTTCTTTAAGAGTCCTTAACCATCAACATAAAAAATTCTACCACACACTTTGCATTAATGTCAAACCATGTCTTGTGGGCAAATCTTGCGGACCCATTAGCAATAACACACCTCTTTTATGGTACTAGCAACTAGCCATAAGGATGCCTTCATCATCTATTACAGGTACTATCGTCTCCCATAAAAAATGAGAGACTTTCCAACAACAATACTATTAGTATCTTCATATACTAACATAGAGCCACTTGTAGGACTTGCTGCAGTCACTTTCTAACAATCTCTTTTAAGGTGTCCTGATTGTCCACACACCCAAAAGACTTCTTTCTTCTTGGAGTTATTTTTCTTTCAATTATCAACTATTGATTCTGGATCATTAGAAGCTTCGTTACTTCTATCACTCAACCTTCGTTCTTCTGAAAGT
Source organism: Citrus sinensis (assembly GCF_022201045.2). NCBI lineage: Eukaryota > Viridiplantae > Streptophyta > Magnoliopsida > Sapindales > Rutaceae > Citrus > Citrus sinensis. The sequence goes on along the minus strand of NC_068563.1, from coordinate 11,026,471 downwards.
AAAGTACTAGTAACTTCTTCAAGATCTTTCTCATACATTAAAGTAAGCAACAAATGCTTGTCGAAAGTTGGAAGCGACCACAATAGCCTAAGTACCTTGTCCTCGTCTTCAATTTTAACTCCAATAGCTTCTAATTTTATCATGATGCCATTGAGAACGCTAAGAAGATTAGAAATTTTGTACCTTCAACCATTTTCAGCTTGTGAAATTGCTCCTTAAGGTATAAATAACTAAAAATGCTTTTTGTCTAATACAAATTTTCTAATCTCCCCCAAAGTTCTTTTGCCGAATGAACTTTTCCTATATTCACAAGAACATTCTTTGCTAGACATAATCATTAGCATTTGTAGCTCTTTCATCCAATTCTTCCCAATCTTCTTCACTCATAATAATAGATTTTGTAAAGTTACAGCTAGAAGCAAGTGATGGTTTGCCCTTTAAAGCTTTGTGTAGCCTAGATTGAATCAATACATCCTTGACTTGAATTTACCACAAAACAAAATTGATTCTTCTACCAAACTTCAACCTTAATCCTCATAGGATTTCAAAATTTATTTGTAGACATAATTGCCTTGCAAAATAACCTCTAGCTCTGATACTACTTGCCACAAAATTTTTTAATCCCACCCAAGATCTTGCAAGCAAAATATCAAACAAACAATATACATAAAATAGATGAAGAATAAAACAAATCACATAACACAAGAATTTACGTGAAATAATCTTATACCAAAGAAAAATCACGGCCATCAAAGATGATGAGAGAAAAAAATCCACTATGGAAAAAATTATTACAATCATTCTAGAAAATAATTACACTAAAATCCCAATAACAGTCAATCTCTCAATCAACCCACCTTTCTCACATTAGAAACTGTCTACTTACAAAGAAATTTGATTTTTGTGTTATGCAAATAAATGAACTCAATCTCCCTATGTAGTGATTATTTATTGTAGGAGAAGTAATCATTTTCTTATACTAATTATATTCCTCCTCCAATAAGTTAAGTTCAAAGGGAAAATTAATTTTCCTTTAAATAGGAATTTTTCTGAATAAGAAAATTAGTAATAAGAAATTTATAGAAAATATCTTATTTTAATAATTAATATTTATAAATCCTCACTGAAAGAGGACACGTATTTCCTAACAGAAATCACAATTAAATAAGGAATACAAATTAAACAAAATAATATTTTCTTTAATAACGGAGTTGTTGTTTAATGAAATTGCGGATAAGAAAAGGATTCGGAAAACAATTAAAATTTTATCTATATAAACACTTGCATGTGCTGATCGAAAACCAATGTAAATTCTTCTTATGTTAAGCCTCCCAGCTCTTCAATTTCGTCCAATTTTTTCTGCTTTCTTTCTTCTCCCTATTCATCTTCGACTGTCTGCTGTGTTTTTAGAATACTTCTTAAAATTAAGAAATAAATAAATAAATAAATAAAAGGCGGAAACTATGCCTGCTGCCGGCGTTTTTGATAATGGTAATGGCAAAGGTTACCCAGGAAAACTTACCCCGTTCGTCACAGTAACATGTATTGTTGCTGCCATGGGTGGTCTCATCTTTGGTTACGACATTGGGATTTCAGGTAATTATATTTACTAAAAATTAGTAAATTCTCAAGTGCAGATATCTGTAATTTATTCGTTCGTACGCAACTCGTATATCTTTTGTTTGATTGATTTTTTTTTTTTTGGGGGGGCTAATTATGATTTTAATGATTAATTGACAGGTGGTGTGACCTCAATGCCTTCGTTTTTGAAGAGGTTTTTCCCGTCGGTGTACAGGAAGCAACAGGCAAACTCATCAACGAATCAGTACTGTCAATACAACAGCGAGACGTTGACACTGTTCACGTCTTCGCTATACTTGGCTGCTTTACTATCATCGCTGGTAGCATCATCCGTGACGAGAAAATTCGGAAGAAAAAAGTCAATGTTATTCGGTGGCGTCCTGTTTTTCGCCGGTGCCTTAATCAATGGCTTCGCCCAAGGCGTTTGGATGCTCATCTTTGGCCGACTTTTACTTGGTTTCGGCATCGGCTTCGCAAACCAATCCGTGCCTTTGTACCTCTCCGAGATGGCCCCCTACAAGTACAGAGGAGCACTGAACATTGGGTTTCAATTGTCAATCACAATTGGAATCCTCATCGCCAATGTGTTGAACTACTTCTTCGCTAAGATAAAGGGTGGCTGGGGATGGCGTTTGAGCTTAGGCGGCGCCATGGTCCCTGCCCTCATCATCACCATCGGCTCACTCGTCCTCCCGGACACACCAAATTCAATGATTGAACGTGGCCAGCGCGATGAAGCCAGAGAGAAACTTAGGAAAATTCGCGGCGTTAATGATGTTGATGAGGAGTTCAATGATCTTGTTGCAGCCAGTGAAGCATCTAAGCAAGTTGAACATCCTTGGGGGAACTTGTTGAAAAGGAAGTACAGGCCTCACCTTACCATGGCCATTCTAATTCCATTCTTCCAGCAGCTCACTGGCATTAATGTTATCATGTTTTACGCTCCTGTTTTGTTCAACACAATTGGTTTCGGCAATGACGCATCACTCATGTCCGCCGTGATCACCGGCCTTGTCAATGCTTGCGCAACATTGGTTTCTATTTACGGCGTCGACAAGTGGGGAAGGAGATCTCTCTTCCTTGAAGGGGGCACTCAAATGTTAATCTGCCAGGTACTAGATATTTGTTACCAGCTTTAACTCTTACTCTTTAACTATTATTTAATTCATGACATCTGCTACTTAACTCTTATTTGTATTGTCTAAGGCTATTGTTGCTGCTTGCATTGGTGCTAAGTTCGGAGTTGATGGGAATCCTGGAGTATTACCCAAGTGGTATGCCGTTGTTGTCGTGCTTTTCATCTGCATATATGTTGCTGCATTTGCCTGGTCTTGGGGTCCCCTGGGATGGTTGGTGCCTAGTGAAATTTTCCCACTCGAAATCCGATCGGCGGCACAGAGCGTGAATGTCTCTGTCAACATGGCATTCACATTCGTAGTGGCACAAATTTTCTTGAACATACTGTGCCATCTCAAGTTTGGCTTGTTCATTTTCTTCGCATTCTTCGTATTGGTGATGTCCATCTTTATCTTCTTCTTCTTGCCTGAGACGAATGGGATTCCAATTGAAGAAATGGGTCAAGTTTGGAAGAATCACTGGTTCTGGTCCCGTTATGTCGGAGAAGACGATTTCGTCTCCAATGGTGGCCTGGAGTTGCAGAAAGGAAGCAACGCTATCAACAATGTTTAATGTTTGATCTGATCAACTCTGGATTTTTACTTTTTCAGTTTTATGGTAGTAAATACATAACTATACTTCCTTTTTGATAGCAGAAGTGTTTGTTAGAATTCCAAATATAATGATTTCTAGTTTATTTTCTAGTTTAATCAGTTTTCCTTGTTAAGTTCTGTTTTAATTGTTTTCCTCTATTTATTCATCAGAAATTATCACCATTAAACTTTAATTTTTTCCCAACAAGATAGGAAGCAAATTGTTTAGAATGCTAGATTGTGATGTCTGAGAATTTAAGGGTTTTGACCTTCTTTAGTTGGTCACCCGAATCTGAGTTACTGAATCTGAGTTGAGTTTGGATTCTAGAGAAAAATAGAGGGGCTATAAAGCATTCAAGCTTTCCTACCCTCTACTTTTTTCACCCAAAAAAAAAGGCCATAAAATATAGCCTGGGTGAGGCAACGTGGCTAGCCAATTTTGGAGGGGACTCGTGATATTAAAAATTAAATTTGGGTTACTTGTCAAACACCTAACCCGAAATACCAAACTCAAGATCACGCCAAGAATGTGCAATTTGAGTTGTTCATGCACCCCCGGTTAGCGTATGCGTATTAACAAACAAAAGAGCATGATTTTGAAGAATAATGGCTCGCAATAACTTAGTTATATCCTGCTTACAATCTTTCAAATCAAACAAATGTTCTGAGTCTTCTGACTATTATTTAAAGCCAACTGATCAGTCAGTTAACAATGCCACAAGTATTTCTTCTCCCATGATATTATACTATTACTATCCACTTATTTCAATTTCTAAATATTAATTAAGCATTGTTCTTTATATTAAAAAATAATAACATTGTTTGATTTAAAATATATCTCCGAAAACCCACCAACAAATGACCTACAAATATATACACTGTTAAGTCAACATAAAACAGTATAAATAATCCCAGGGTAAGCCTAAACATGAGTTTTGGTCTTATATGGGCTTCCATGAGATTTCTAACATGACTATTCCCCACTAGCCTTGTATCACAAGATAATTTTGTTTTGTTTGTTTGATCTTTTTTTTTTTTAAATTTTTTTTAACATGCTAAGGTTCTTCAAATAAGTTTAGCCAAGAGCTCAATATCAATTTGGTCTTAAGTGCATGGCTTAAATTTTGGTTATATTCAGAATTTTTGACCCAATTCATTTAAAGTTCAACTCAAATTCAGTTCATTTTTTTTATTTTGGCACCCTTAACAGCAACATAATATTTTTAGAAAAGATGAACTAAAAATTTTATAGATGATAATAGTTTTTAGCATCTATCTCTCTTATGACTCAAACTTGAGTAGTCAATTAATTAACTAAAGCCTTTATTATATATTTTATTTATATTGTTTTTTTAAATATTAGTATATCTTTTTTTATCTACATCCATACTATTATACTTAAATATCTTATCTTTCCCATTTCTGCCATGGCTAATTACATATACATTGAGATTACTTATCAACTGCTCAATTTAATCTAAAAATTTAGATTACACTAGTTGGTCCATCATACATGATGCCGCTTTGTTGACTTCCTAAAGAGCTCTTAACAGAGCACATCCAGTTTGACTTGCTCATATCATATCACTATTTAAAATGCATAAGTTAAGACAGACTTGTTTGGTATTAAGATGTTGTAGCTTTTAGATTATAGTTGTTGTTAAAAAAAAAACTATAAAATAAAAGTTAATAGTACATAACAAGTACAATTTTAAATAATAATTTGACAAAATTAGTAAAAATATAATTAATTTTTCATCATACGAATGTAAAATCAGATCAATTTAACTTCCAAACAACAACTAATATTTATAAAATATTTTAATATTGTAACTTTTAAAATCGACTGTTGCTGCTGTGTCTCAGCTCCATCTCAACTAGTGGTGGTGGTGGTGCTGCGTCTCTACTTTGTTTCGGCTGGTGGCAAATCGACTGCTGCTGCTGTGCTGAGGATCGCTGCTGCTGCTTCTGCTGCTGGTGGAGCGACTATTGCTGCTCAAGTGCAATAGGAGTCCATCGCAAGTGCAGCCAAAATTGATGAGGTTAAAGCCAAAGAATTCAATGAGGAGATGAAGAGCAAGTATGGGCAGTGATCAAAACTAATTTTGAAGGTTGCGCTGAACTGAAACCCACTACTTGGGGTTGATGTGAATTGTTACTTCAATTTTGTTTTTAAGTACTTTTATATGGACTTTGTTTTGTTTAGTCACTGCAGTGATGGCTAGTTAGCTATGAAACAATAAATGAAATATTTCATGTTTTATATTAATTAAACTTGGAATATTTCGTGTCTTATATTAATTAAACTTATTTGTTGGATTCTAAAAAAATCTATTCTTTAAATCTAATCTTTTTTAGTTATAAGTGTGGCTTAAATGTTTAGTAAAAAATATTTCTGAAAGTAGTATTACCGAACACATACTTATTGTTTTTATTCTTGTCAATTATGATTGCCGAACACATATTATTATTTTTAATTTTAAAATATAGAATACAAAAAATATACCAGACCTATATTTAAATTTAAAATGCAACAATTATAAAATATTATTTTCATTCTATTTTTATTTTTATAAAATACTAATTTAGAAACAATATCAAATATATCCTTAGTTTTTTTAAAAATGGTGTAGGAAAGAATTTAGTATATTCAAATAACTCTACTTTTGAGAATTAAATTTATATTTAAAATGATTTCATATCACATGTATCTTCACGTTTATTATAAAGGGTAAAAGTTCATTTAGTCCCTATATTTTAAAATTAGTATCCATTTAGTCCCTGTATTTTTAAAAATACTTCAAAACATTCATGCCGTTAAAGTATTGATACCCCTACCGTTACTTTTTATTTATTTTGGCTTACTTTTACAATATTATCATTTTATAATAGTTTTCTTTGTTTGGACATTAATAAAAAGAAAATAATTAAATTACCAATTTAACTCTAAAAAATAAAAATAAAAAATTATGTCAAAAATTATATGCACACTATCAAGTGTGCAAATGATGCTTGCAAATATATATATATATAATTTTTTTATTTTTTAAAGTTAAATTGGTAATTCAATTATTTTATTTTTATTAATGTCCAAACAAAAAAATTATTATAAAAGGGTAATATTGTAAAGTAAACCAAAAGAAATAAAAAATAATGGTAGGGGTATCAATACTTTAACGGCATGGATATTTCGAGGTATTTTTAAAAATACGGGAACTAAATAGACACTAATCTTAAAATATAGGAACTAAATAAGCTTTTATCCTATTATAAAATTTTAAACCATCTTTATTCAATTAAAAAATAAAATCATTAAATTTAAAGATATTGTTATTCTAGCAGACTATTTTTACAGAACTAATAATAATTATTCTAAAAGCTTCAACATTATTAACCTACACGAGAGTGTCGAGATTTAAATTCTTACCATGAGTGTAATAAACAAATAAGAAGACTACCAAAGTCCAACGCTAACAAAATTTATTTTCTTTACAAAAATAAATTAAAAAATAAATCCTGAAAATAGGATAAGGCGTATTCTGTTCTGCCGCGTAATCCTCACTTTCTGTTGTCAGAACCGCGGAAGTTTTGTTAGGTACTCAGGTGAGTAGAGTTCCGTGAGAGCGGGTCTCGATAGTAATTAGAAAAACGAAAACAAAAATCCCAAAACATGCTTACTAAATTGGGCTGCACTCGGGCTATTTGGTTGGGCCATAACTATGTCTGTTTCCTAACGGACGCTGATTTTCTCTATCCTAGTGCATGCGCGCTCATCGGTTAATGCAGTCGGATCTTACTGTGTTTTGAGTGAATTGCCGAAATTCGCCTACAAAAATGTGGGAAATCATTTACAGAGAAGTTAAGCTTCAAAATCATTTACATGATTTTACCCAAACATCAACCATTACAGCACATTAAGATGCCCTGCTGGATCATCAACTTCAACTGCCGATTAGCCTTTACAAAATTCAACTGACAATTTACCATAAGAAATTAAAGCATAGAAACACAACAGAAGCTCTAATACTACTTGTGCCAAGCTACAATGAAACATCTAAATCCCAAACATAGTCCAGCCATATTATTAAGGCTTAAAGACTGAGTATTTCGGTGATGCATAAAGTCCTAGCAAATGCACATGTAGAGGCAGAAACTCAAATAAGAGACTGTGCAGCGAAGAGCAAGTTAACATGCTCCAAATGCTTGAAAGCAGGTACGCAGCTTTGGTCTGGTCCATTATAGAACTGTTTTATACTTCAGGTTATATGTTTCTACGATGTTAACAAGATAGATCTACCAAATACCTATGGCATATAATGGACATTGTACTAGTAGAGGAAGTAGAGTTACCAGAAATTTTCATTTCTTTCCATCGTGGTTTTCCATGATTTTGCTACACCAACAATAACCAAATCTTGAGAAGGAAATTTAATAAAAGGAGCAAACCTTGAAACCAACAATTAATCTGGAGATCAATAAAATAAAATCTAACTAGTTGAATAAATTTTAGAATGAATTACCGACTAATGCAGGCATTATATGACACCAATGATATCAACATAGTAAGAGGTTGAGAGTCAAGGCTCAATACATTTGTTTCTTCCATGCTCATTGCTTCACAAGAAGGTGCAAGAAGCCATATTCGGTAGCCCAAAGTCAGACTGAAGAGTTAAGAGATACCACCGGCCAACCCCTTACCACAATTTTTTTGCAAATTATAAAATGAAGAAAAGAAATTAGATGTGACTAATTTCCCATCCTTCCAACCTACTTTGTATCCATGAGGATAAATTCTCCTTTAGAGCTTCCAGCAACTGATCTTTTAGCATTCAACAGCAAACGCACATCTCTGTCCAATCAACTACACACCACTCAGAAATTGCATCACATAAAAAGATGCACATAGTTAGTACACAGACAGATGAAGAGACGACACTTTGTTACCAATCCTGACTTTTCAGGAGACAACCAAGTCAAATACGATGTCATACCAAAATAAGCAAGGGAACTTAAGTTAGGAAGAAACCGATCTAGCAAAATAATACCAATCAGAAAGATCTTCTTTGAGCAAAAATAAAGGGTCAACTATATTTACCCCTAGATGTTTTGACTATCTTCAACCCGCCACCCCAACCTATTGAAAACATCATCCCACCCGCATTTACCATCAAGAAGACAAAAACCGAGGAAGCATTCACCAACGCAACCTGCATTTACCCTAAACTTTTGAATGGTAAATGGGCGTTCGGTTGATGTTTTCAATAGGTTGAGGGTGGGTTGACGATAGTCAAAACAACAGGGGATGAATAGAAATTAACCAAAATAAATAAAATTAAAAAATAAAAAATAACAAAGAAAGAGAAGCGGCAGCAAGAAAGCGAAATAGAAGAACAATATATTTTTCACTTTCTACTAAATCTATTTGAGAGTTAGAGTTATTTGTTCAAAAATAAACAGTTTATGCAAAGTGAACGCATTTCTCATTTGTATTTCCCATCATCTGACTTGAAATGGAAAGTAACTTTAGCAAACAATACTAGTCTAATCTCTAAAAACCACTTGCTTCCCCTTCATCCATTTGTGCAAAAACTACCTCTTGGGAACAATAAAATTTATTCATAAAGAGGAAATAAGAAGGGATATATATACAGGTATATACATAATAACTAAATGAGAAGAAACAAAGAATGTCATAGTGCATGCGAGGATGACAAAAGGGCGAACGAGCCATCCACGAATCAAGGAGCCATCCATGAATCAAGGACATATTATCCACCAAAAACCTAACAGAGTAACAAAAGAAGGATATATCATATTGAACTTAAAATTATTCAATACCCGTATATAATGAAAGACACTCCTCAAAAAGAAACACCATAATATAATAGTTATTCTTCTAAACTGAAAAATAGAGGAAAATGTAGATTCAAATTTAAAGGGACCTCAGATATTCTGAAAGAGAACAATGCATTCATAAATTAAACATCAGTTTCCTTTTTAGCCTTCTTATTTAAAAAAAAAAGAAAAAAAAAGAAAGAAGTGGTGGGACAGCCCCTTTCAATATATGTTTTCTTCATTACGTTGTTCTTCCTGCCATCCTACTTACATCTCCAAGGGCCACTCAACAGCTAGATGGGAAGCCTTTCCATTCCTTCTTTGATAAGTAACCAAATACTTATAAAAGATGTATTAGAAGGACAAAAAAAAAAAAAAAAAGTATCCTGTAGTGTAGTCCTATAAAAAATGGCAACATCAAGCATTATTACTGCAAAACAGTATCCCAGTTTCCAAAATGAAAAAAGAGAAGAGCATCGGTATACTTAAGGAACAGAAGCCCATAAAAACATTGATTTCCTCTTCAAGAGTTTCCCCTGATATCTTCTTCTAAAGTTTCCTTGAAATCCTTTCGTTCCTCTCCAACTAAATTACCCAGTAAACAGCCAAATTTAAATGAGATTCTTCAAATGAGATTTCACTTCTCTCCCTTCAATATTGAAGTTCCACTTCTTGTTCTTCAATTACTATTATTTTATATTTGCATCACTACAAAATCATTTCTAAACCTATTTTTATTTGAAAAGACTTTTGGAAAGTAGTCATATCAGCAAATTTGATTAAAATAATATAAATCTATTTCTATTTGAAGAGCCTTTTGGAAGGAAGCTTATTCCTTCGCTCTTTTATTTGCTTCATAGGTAAGCAAATAAGTATTTGAAGAGTATAATTAGATGAGCCTTTCGGAGTTGCTCTAACAAAACCATATAAAAATGTTTTGAAGGGCAAGATCTAAAATACTCATGTTAATTCATTTATATTGACATTTCCTTTTACCTCGCATGAGAATCAGTTAACCTTCTAAATATTAGGTTAAAACAACAACAATAAGCAGATGGCATAGTGATTCTAGCTGCCTTCAAGTTGTTTCCCTTTTCATATGAAGTCTGAAGGCATCTTCGTCTAAATGATTAAGATATTGTGATTTGGCTACTACAATAAGGCATTTATCTGAATAAAAAATAGTTCGTATGATTTTTACGGGAATATAGGTATGAATGATATAACAACACAGTAAAAGTGATTCACATCGCATAGACTACTCATTAATTTCATGAAAACTTTATCTTGTTCATCACATTCATCCCCAACACACCACCACCGAGACCATCATTATAACCACCACCACCACCATTCTAGTTCTCATTTCATAACTATTGCTATACTTCTTTATAACACGAAAACCACAAACAATGATTCTATTTACAAGAATAAATGTCAAAATATTGATTTTCACATCTTTCTCAAACGAGAGACAAGTAGATTTGACTCTTACATTCACAGATGAAAGAAAAAGGGAAAAAAGAAATGGTGAAAAAAAAAAATAGTAGTTGTACTTATACATTCAGAGTTTATAAGAGTGCATCAGATTTAGATCTATCCAGAACATATATTAGTGTTACCTAAAACCAACTTGAATGGGATTTTTTTTCTTTTTCCCAAAGAAAGTCTAAACTATATAACTCACAATTAAATATCTTCAGCCATATTCTACTGCATGATTAACAACCAAACAGGAAGAAAACAATCCACTCCTGAACTACATCAATAACAATTAAAAGGAAAAACAATATTTCATATGATATGCATTGGACACTTAAAATTGATAAAAATAAATAAATGATAGTTTAGCCGGCCACAGGAAGAGAAGAAAATAAATAAATATGCATGTTCATATCAAACAAAATTATTCAAAAAGATTAAAATCATGTTCATTGATATAAAGCTTAATGAGGCTCCTAGTGAAGCTCTTAAGGACGGCTTAGTAATGAGGCTCCTAGTTAAGCTTAACAGGAAAAAAATTAATATATATATGTTCAAGATTTTAGAAACTACTTATCGTGCTAAATTATAAGTAAACCATACTTAAAAAGCATGCCAATCCACAATGAAAAGAGGGAGCACTTAATGTCAGCAATAAGACATACCTTATTGCACAAAAATATATACTAGATTTCAACTCCCAGCAACCAAAATGCCAGAGCCAGTACCTCTACATGATTTAAACTACTACAAACATACCAAAACTACAACAGCAACTAGGGCAATGAACATCATCAACAACAGGGAGAGTCTTACTTCACTAAGTTGGCTTAACCTTATCATCTTTCACCACATTGAGTATCGGCAAACTACTCAAAAACTCGTCAAGCCCCTCGAAAAAGACACCATCGATATTATCCTCCATTCCATTCTCTGGATTCATTCTTGGTGGCACTGCCGCCATCGGCTCTTCCAACTCATTACTAAACTCCACATTCAAGTCCAACCCATTCCCCATTTGCTTCTTTCCGCTACTTCTAAGAACTCTCGCCCCACCACCACCACTTGAAGTCCCAACCATTCCATCCACATTACCACCCGCATTTTGATTTTCCTTTTGATTTTGGCTGCCCCTCTTACCCCTCTCAACCGGGGTTCTTTTCACATTTTTTCTAACTTCATTCCCTTTTCCTTTAACATTTTTGGCCTTCTTTTTCTTCTTATTACTCCCCCACTCATCATCAGATTCCTCAGGATCAGATTCTGAATCAGAAATGAGCACCTCATCATACAAAACTTGAACTCGTTTATTTGTCTTCTTATTATTTTGCCCTGGCTTCGGGCAAGCAAACATAGGAGATACCGGGGTCCACTTAGAAAAATTTCCGCCCGTGTCTTTCGCATTGCCTGAGTAACCAACCGGAAAGAAACCCCAACAACAAAAATACGTATCTTTCTCCGTCACAGGCGGTGACGCAATCATTACCCCATGAAATGCTCTTTTACAGTTTTGACACTTGAGCGTACAGTCCTCGTAAGCCTTTGGGTACTCGTAGAGAATGTAACAATAGGGACACGCCGTCCAGAAACGCGGTCCCTCATACGCTGCCTCGCTCGGACGGTTCGACTCGGTCCGACTCGTTCGAGCTTCGTGAGTCGACTCAGTCACGTTATTCGAACTTGACCTCTCTTCTTCTACTGTCCTATTGCTTACGCCTTTGTCCTTATTAAGCGGACTTATTTTAGCCTGAGGTGGCGGGCTCCTTCTCGCCGGAGGAGGCGGGCTTCTTCTGACCGGCTGCGACTGTATCGGCTGCGGTGGCTGAGGTGGAGGTGGCATTTGAGTTTGCCTCGGTCGTTCACCGAGTTGACTCAGCTGCAAATCCGTATCGTACATTATCTTTCTCGCGGGATTCGACAGTATCGACCATGCGTCGTAAACGAGCTTGAAGGACCGATCCGCAAAGGGGAAGCGGTTCCGCTCGGGACTGAGTAACAGCGCGAGTTTCCGGTACTGAGTTGCGATGAGTTCGATGGAGTGAGTGAAGCGAGCGAGTTGGAGAATCGCGTACCAGTCATGGTACTGGTTACCGTTGGAGGTGATTATGATGGACTCGCCGGCGATGATCGTGTCGGCGACGGCGAGGACCTGGTTGGGAGCCTCGAAACTCGGGTCGTACTCACGTGCGCGGATCGCAAAGCTGCGGGCCCCTTGGAAGTCATGTGACGATAATACTTTCTCGGCCACGCTCAGCCACCGCTCCGCTTCCGCTCTGTTGAAGCCAGTCGCCATGTCCCCTGTCCCTCTCTCTCTATTTCTTCCTCTAAACAACAAATTTTTAAGTGAAGAGTAAGGAGCAACAAAAGTGGACTGCTATTATTTTTTAAAGTAATATCATTAAGTTCCCCATATTTTTACAATTTTCTGGAAACTAAAACGTTGTTTTCATTTGTATTAATTAGGTCCTTAATCATAATTAATTATTAAAAGTAAAAATTTAAATAATATTTTATATTTAAATATTGTTTTAGCAAGGTTATTTATTTATCACTAAATGAATCATTTATAAATTTATTAGTAAATAAATAATTATGAATTTAGGAAGAGTTTTATATTTTAATTACTTGTATCATCTTATCACAGACGAATCCAGCTCATGACCACAGCAATCTATGTAAGTAATTTTATTATTATTTAATTTAGCCCCATTAAATTTATTAAATTAACTTCTACAAACTTATAGAGCCATAAAATTTTAGTTTTTACACTTTGTTATTATGTAATTTAACTTCCAGTAAATCATTTTTTTAGATTTGCTAATACATTTTAATACACATATTGCCCTTTTGACCAAAATTCACAAAAATTCATATACTAGACATAAATAATGGATGTAGCTAAAATTAATATGTTTACATATATAGTATAGAATTCTAAGAGTTATCACATATACTTTTAATAAGTGTTGTGTAGATGTACATGAAAGTGGAAAAATTAATGTAAGTACATTGTTCAGAAATATAAAGTTGATATAGGTACTTCTCAAATAAAATATGGTAGAAGAACGAAGTGTTTTAGATGCTTAAAATACATAGAAAATTAAAGCTGTGAAGAAAAAACTCCTAAATATTATGAATTTTATATGTTATTTATTATTTACTATTATTATTTGTATTGGTTAATTATTCATTTATATTTTCATTAGCCCGAAAAGATTTCAAAAAAACTATTATGTTATGCATTTAACGAAATTATTAATTCAGCACATTAGCTTAACTTAGGAGCAGAAGATTTTATTATTAATTAAATTAATAAGTTATTGAATATTCATTTATCGAGATTTTACTTTGTAATTATTTCATGAGAATGGGATTAGGACCTATTGTAAAGAAATTGACTAACTATGTATTCAAATAAGAAACTCTAAAAGTTAGGTACTTGATATCTCATAATTTCTTTTGTGATCAGTGATGGCATTTTGGTAAGAATAAGGTTTTGACAGGGGTTGATATGAACTCTCGTTATCAGTGCTTGACCCAAGTGGACAGAAGAGGACTGCTGCTTTGGATAATGACAGCAATTTTGAGTTAGTTATAGTGTAATAAAGGATGAATCAAGCGGGGTAAAATTGTATTTGTACAGATCACTTCTGACACGCGGTAATAAAACATGCTCTCCTTCCGTTCAGTTGTTCGTACAACATTGAGGATAGAAAACTTTTTAACTTAAATGACGAAAGAGGAGCTATCTTTTTAGGAAATGACAGCAACGAAAATAGATGGAAATATGTTCAAACGATTTCGTCATTTACCGATTCGTTGAGTGTAATTTCGTAATTCAGTGACGTCGTGTAATCTAAACTAGATTTTCGTTTGCCAAAGAAACAGTTTAAAAGTCCTGAAGCGCAGAATAAAGTTGACTTTCAACCGTCGCCTATAAAAAGGCCAAATGACAGACAGCAATGAAAATTGATATTGAGAGGGCTGTTTAAACTGTTCCTGTGGGGCATTTAGTAAATCTAAAAATCGCTGTTCTAACGTGCCGGCCCAAGTATGTGATAAACCAAGGTTGGGCTTCGTTCAGCAAAATTTAGGGGCGAGTAAATTGGAGCTCGGATTGAACTCAACTCAAAAAAAATAATAATAATAAAAATAAAATAGCATATATTAAACAGCCATGAACGACGGCTGATCTGGAGGTGAGCAAGCGAGAAGGCTGCTGAGAGTTGGCGCGGTCACGGTGGAGAGAGACAGCGAGACTGGAAGCTTGGCTTTGGTGAAAGAGCTGTTGTGATGAATACTCTGTGCTGTGCGTGTGTTGCAGTAGCAGAAATTAGGTTTTTGGATTAATTTGGCCCTCTTTTTTTCATTTTAACTTAGTTGCCACTGCGTTCGGATGGTCCGAAAACTCGATGCAAACAATCCTACCGGATCAGCCAAAAGGTCGTCGGATCGAGTTTCAGGCACAATCCACATTCGATCCAAACCCGAAACTTTTGGATAGAATTAGGTTATTTGTCCACCTCTATTCTATCTAATAATTTTTGGGTTTAAAAGAGCAAAAGATGATAGCCTGGTAGGTGATGAATTATTTTTTTCATGTGGAAATAAATGGTTAAATATTAATACATTTACAAATGTCAATAAAAATATAATTTATTTTAAAGATGCATTAATTAGAATTTCTACAATTTTGTTTATCGCTATTGAAATCGTACATACAAACATAAATTTTTATTTTTTATTTTCCAAAAAAAAAAGAAAAAAAAACATGAAAATTCATCGATTAGAGGAGCAAAGAACAAAACTATTCTGAAAGTTCTCCTGCGAACTATCACAACGCAAATTGCTAATTAAAACTAGTTAATCTGTACATTATCTGAAACTGTGAAAAATAAAAAACAGTTAATCTGCACGTTAAAAAGTAATTGGAAAAAAGCCACCCGTACCCCAGAGACCCCTTTAGTTTCATAAACATTCCTAATATAGACTCTCTTAATTTCATAAATGAATATTATACTCTTTGATTTCAACAACTGAAATAAACATAAATATAGTAATAAGATAAAAATAATAAATAAATATCATATGACACCAGTAAATATTACAGTAAGTATAATTAATAAAATAGAGTATATAATGAAAATTATTGTTAATATTAAGTTATTATTAGGGACAAAACTACCCTATTATTAGTCTATCCCAATGGATTTCATTAATACTAAAATCTATTAATCAAAAACTTGACTTTAAGATTTATACTAATATGGACATAATTAAGAATGATATTGTAAATAAAATAAAATAAATTTATAATTGCTGTGATGTTAGGTATAATTATTTTAATATTATTACTATGCCAAATATATTATATTGTTATTAAAAGAATATGACATGTTAATAATGTTAAAATAACTTTTCTAATATTTAAAATATTTTATAAATTTTATGATATTTTATACATTATATTATTTTAAGTTTAATTTATATCTATTATAGAAGTTTATTTAAAACCAATTATTGGGTTGTTGTAATCAAGAGTATAATAATAAAAAAGAGATCTATAAGACCATTTATGAAACTAAGCAATATGTGTGATCATTTAAGCAAGCTTTAGGGGTGTGGTGGCCTTTCCCTAAAGTATTTTTTTTATATTTTTTAAACAGTTTATTGTTTCTGTAATAATTTGTATTATTATTTTATAATAATGATATTAATAGCAACAACAACGATGACAACGATACCAAAATTATTATTATTGTTATTACTTGTTGTTGGTATTGTCTTCGTCATCGTCATCATCATATATTTCATTTAAACATGTTTACTTATTATTTTGTAAGTGAAAAAATACATAATTTTAATTAAAGGCACTTTAGTAATTTACAAAATCTATTTCGATGTCAAAACAAAATAAACACATCAATAAGAATACAACTCATTTCGATTTCGATTTCTGTAGTTCGAGTAAATAATATATTTTAATTTTTTTTCACTCATTCTTATTTCAAGTCATTCCAATTTTAAGCCACTCTAATTGCAGCAGAGTAAATTCACCATTAAATCTTGGATCTAGTGACTTTGATATATAAAAAAAAAAAAGAGTGGAGATTTTAGATTGATAATTTGTTACCTGAATGCCTCTATCAATACTTTGTCAAAAAAGCACTAGAGCGGCCCTTATTTAAGAGATCGTCATCAATACAATGAACCTGTTACGATGAAACATTTCGCAACTTAAGCAATGAATTCCCAACATTTATATATAAGGTCCTACTAAGTTACATTTATTGCAACTAACACCCATTAAAAGTAAGACAAAAGTATGAGCCTAATCCCACCTAATCCACTTGCTCATTACTTATTTTGACATTATTTAGTGTAACTTACAACCACTAAAAATAAGACAAAAGTATGAGAAGACTGCTGAGATTTGGCGCAGTCATAGTGGAGTTGCTGTGATGGAGGCTAGTTCGGCGTCTTTGTGGCTTCGCATGATGGAGAGAGACAACGAGACTGGAAGCTTGGCTTTGGTGCAGAAGCTGTTGCGATGGAGACTCTGTGTTTTGTGTGAGTGGTAGTAGCAGAAATTAGGATTTTAAATTAATTTGGTCCTCTTTTTCCATTTTTTTTTTTTAAATTTAGCTGCTGTTGTGATTAGATTGTCATCTAACCGGGTTTCATGCTCAATCCGCATTCATCCAAATCTGAAACTTTCGGATAAAATTGCTTATTTTCCTACCTCTATTCTGTATAATAATTTTTGGGTTTAAATTGGAATATTCTCTTTAGATGAGTAAAAGATCATAACCTAGCTAGTAGTTAATCTACATTTGAAAAAGTAATTTTTATTTTTTTTATAATAATAACAGCGACAATGACTACAATGACAATATCAGTGATGGCAACAACAACAACATTAATAATAATTATTATAAAAATGTCATCGTCATCATCATCATATATATTCATTTAAAAATGTTTGCTTATTATTTTGTTAGTTAAAAAATATGTTATTTTAATGAAGGGCATTTTATTAACTTAGAAAAATTCATTTGATACCAAAACAAAGTAATAGAAAAATTCATTTGATACTAAAATAAAATAAACGCATCAATAAAAATATAATTTATTACTATTTTAATTTTTACAGTTTAAATAAATAACTTATTTTAATTTTTATTACTCATTCTAAATCTGAATTATTTTAATTTCAACCCATTCTAAATATCGCGAAGAAAACGCACTACTGAATCTTTGAGTTAATGAGTTTGACAGAAGAAAGAGCGGAGATTTTAGATTGATAGTTTGTTACCTAAATGTCTCTGCCAATAATTGTCAAAAGAACAATTAATTCGTTACAACAAAATATTTCGCAACTTAAACAACGAATTCTCTTACATTTAATGTGTAACTTACAACCACTAAAACTAAGATAATAATATAAATTTAAATCGGGTAAAAGTTTATTTAGTTCCTATATTTTAAGATTAGTGTCCATTTAGTCTTTATATTTTTTTAAATGTCTCGAAATATTCCTGTCGTTAAAGTATTGATACCCCTACCGTTACTTTTTATTTATTTTGACTTACTTTTACAATATTATCCTTTTATAATAATTTTTTTTGTTTGGACATTAATAAAAATAAAATAATTAAATTACCAATTTAACCTTAAAAAATAAAATAATTATATTAATTTTAAATTGTCAAAAATTGTATGCAAACTATCAAGTGTGCAATGGTGCTTGCAAAAAAATTAGTATATTTTTTTAGGGTTAAATTGATAATTTAATTATTTTTTTTTTATTAATGTCCAAACAAAAAAATTATTATAAAAGAGTAGTATTGTAAAAGTAAACCAAAAGAAATAAAAAGTAACGGTAAATGTATCAATACTTTAACAGTAGAGATGTTTCGAGACATTTAAAAAAATACAAAAATTAAATAAATACTAATTTTAAAATATAAAAACTAAATAAACTTTTCTCCACCTAAACCCACCAATTCCACTTTCTTATTACTTATTTTTAGTTTTTATAAGTGACATTAAAGTGTATTAGAGATTGCCTTATATAAATGTGGTTGGAGCATTTTGATCAATTACTCGTATCACGAAAAATGGAACGAGTGTGATGTGGATGGGGACGCAGACAGTACGAGGGTACAATTGCTGTCATAATTTCTGACCAGTCATGAGTGTGGCCAATCTGTACGGAAAACTATTGTTAACCATATAAAAAATAGGAATGGAAATTTATTATGATTAAAAAATTAATAAAACCTTATATTTTACTACTCTGGTCACAGTCGCTTCACTTCAATTTGTCTTTTAAAACTTTTTAAAATCAAACTAAATACAGTAAAAAATTCTTCAAAACAAAAAGGAGAGCCCATCTTTCTCCTTTATTTGGTAATAAAAGGAATCTTTTTTTCTTATGTGCCCATATAATTTAAATCTTTTTCTCTCTCAAAAATCTATTGTTGTCTTTGTATCTGGTTCTGTGTCAAGTACTCAACAGCACCAAAAACGACACCATTAAAAGAAAAGAATCAAGCACAGGTGAGAACTTGAAATACTTCTCAAATCTGGCCAATCCTTTTATCTCCAACTATTTTGCAAAATTTGTCAGCCTGCTATTGTGTTGGTAGGTTTTATTCTTTCTTTTTTGAGCTCTCATTCTTCTCTTGGCTACATCTAGGGTTTGGTCTCTGATTTTTTTTCTTTCTTTTTACTTTGAATTATTTTGCTTGATCTTAAGAACCCATTTCATATTCTTCTTTATTTCCCCTTTTGCATACACAAACTATCATTTGGGTGATTTTCTTTTGAAGGTTCTGGTTGATTTTCTCGGGAAAATGACTAGACAAAAGATAGAGATCAAGAAAATCGATAACCCAACAGCAAGGCAAGTAACATTCTCAAAGAGGAGAAGAGGGCTGTTCAAGAAAGCTCAGGAGCTTTCAACACTTTGCGATGCTGAAGTAGCACTCATAGTCTTTTCTACTACTGGAAGGCTCTTTGATTACTCAAGTTCAAGGTTTGGTTAATTTTTTTTTTCTCTCCTCTCTCTTTCATTTCGTCACTTGATCATCACCATTAATTCATTGATCTGCATTTAATTTGCTTAAGTTTTTGTGTTCATTATGAAAAATGATATGAAACTGTGCACTTGTGCAGTGAGATAGATTTGGTGTGTACCTTAGGATCTTTTTAAATCAAATATACTGACCGAACTGATTTTATAGTACTCTTACCTTAGGATCTTTGCTTAAGTTTTTTGGACGCCACACATAGAGACACAAAGAGAGAGAGGGCGAGGGAGAGAGAGATAATTAAAGTAATCATATTTTATGACAAGGTAGAATTAACACCAATTAATTTGGAGAGAGTATTATGTCAAGATTGAGGAGGTTGATATTTATTTGGTGCTATTTTTTTAACCTAAGCTTATATTTTTATTGCCTTATGCCTATATCTTACTGCCATTTTTATTTCCGAAGTATTTTTTTTTTTGGGCTCTAATGCTAATTATTTATTGATCATCATAATAATCCCATGCATGCTTGGAATATGCATTCTACATGTTCACGAGAATGTCCTCATAAAATATAGCACTTCTATATATGGATTAATTCCGGCTAAGGCATTTAAAGTATCTTTAATTGAGAACATAGCTAGTGGTGGCATTCAATATAATACTTTGATTTGAAACCTGAGAAAGGGGAAAAATTTTCATAATTTTTCAATCCTTAAATAGTCTTCTTCAATCTCTGTACTTTTGTTTTCTCTCTTTAGCTTCTACCTATACAGCTTTAAATTCGTGAATTAGATGTGGTAAAACTTCATATTTAATGAGGATTCATGTTGTGTTTACATTTAGTTCTTACTTAAAAGTAGGGTTGGTAATTTGGTTTCGTCACTTGACCTATATTGTTGGTGCATTCCTTGCCGAAGTGATCTAATTTCTTGTAGATTATATTTGAGGGTCCACTCTATCATTTTCATCAAGCTAGTGTTGAGTTACTGAAAAACACTTTTGCCTTTCTCATTCAAAGTAAACAAACTTTTCATCAAACAATAAAATTAGATCTACTCTCTCGTAGCACAACCCAACAACCCAAGTTTCTGTTTATATATAAGGATATATCTACTCTCAATAATATTCGAGAATATATATGCTATATCTACATTTTTGTGGGATATTTCTACTCCTATCCTGTTTAATAAGAGGGAGATAGAGTCCCAACACCAAAATGGTCAAAGTTGGGACTCGAACCTGCCCCCTCAACAATTATATGTTGTTTTAGACCTTATCTTTTCTTATTATTAATATTTTAGTAACGACATGCATGTAAAGTTGGGGATACAAGTTTGTGCCTTAAATGATATGGTACATGATGTGTCATTCGTTTATTCGTGTTGTGAAATTATTTATTAATAATATTATAAAAAGTCAATTCTTGCCAAACACATGGAGATCACCGATTTGCGACACATCACTTGGAATAAAAACTTTACATCTAATTTTGTAATTATGTCATTAGTCTTAGTATTTATCTTTGTAAAAACAATGTTTTAAAGATATTTCATTCATTAAATATGGAAAAAAAAGACAGACTAGTGGAGAGTAGTTACCACAATATTAAATATTGATCTCTAAATTATAATGACAATATTTAAAATAAAAAAAAATTGTTCAAACTAGTAATTTATTAAAATGGGTCTTGCATTGCCTATATATGAGTAGACAATGCAGTGACACTTTGTAAGGAGCTTTAGAATACCATGTACAATATTTGTTTCATGCTTATTTGATCAAGCTTTTGATTGATCAAGATTCATGATAAGTGATTTCCTCTAAGATTGAAAGAAATTTTGGCAAAGTTTTTATTTTTCCTCCTGTTGATAAGAGTAAGGACAACTCTAAGAAGTTTTATCTAGGTCCACTTAATTTTCTTGTTTGTCTTATCTTGATTATCTTCAGGTTATACTTATTCTTTTAATAGAATGAGATTTCTTTCACATTAACTTTTCTTATTAACTTAAGAAAGTGGTATTTTACCATTTTCTTTTGTTGTGTTCTTAGACAAAATTTTCTTATCTGCGATTAAAGTTTGGGACAGATTTATAACGTTATAAACAGATTTTTTAACGTTGTAAATTCATTTGCGACATCATAAATTTATCCCAAATTTTAATTTCGAATATGAAGTAAAGTTGTTCTTATGATTCCTCTTACAAAAAGAAGGTTCTAATTTCTTTACTTTTTATTTCTTTTCTCATTTGTCTTTTTATAATTCAAGTGTGGCGTCACACTCTCACGTACTATTTTAATGTCCAATTTTTGCTCTAGGCCAACACAATTGTAGTTTGAAATTCACCCAAAAAGTTATATATTGTTGAAAGAGTTTTCACTTTAATTGAGGAAAAAATATCATTGTACATATATGACTTAGTAACTATTTATGATCATGTTTGTTATACTTTATCTTCTTAGAGGACACTCAAACTCTTTTACTAGACAATAGTGATGCATGGCTGGCATTTGAGCTCAAACTCTTGCCCACATTATTGGCTTTGATACCATTTGCAACATTTAAGAGTGAAGTGCCACAATCTAAGAGTGAACTGCCACAATCACATAATGGAACCTCATTCGTCTAACTTATAGTGAAAAGCTAGCTAAAGATTTAAGGGGTTGTCTTAAACTTATATTATTAGCCTAATAACTATTTTCAACTTATATCACCCCCATCACGTGCAAATTGATCCTCTTGTCTAGTCCTTTTCTCGTGGTTGGTAGTGCTGGTCTACTTGTATTGGTGAGTTTGACTTTAATACCAGATAAACGTTTACACACTTAACTCATACTCAAAAGATAGTACAAGAGTTGAAGTTTACCTCAAACTTATTATTAGCCTGGTAACTTTTTTTCAACTTGTAGAGGATATTCTTCTTATCACACATTGCTTAGTTAAAAGCACAATTAAACTATGTGTGCTATGTCTTTTCTACAAGAACTTTAGGTCCATTTAAAAGAAAATACTGTGAAATCATTATATAGACCAAGGTTACTTTATATCGTATGGAGCAAGATGATACATCAATAATTTGGTAATATTTTTTGAACTTGAGAATATATTTCTTTGTAATATTTAGAATTTATTAAATTAAAAAGCTATTTCTTTTGTTTTAAAGATTCAAGAAGTTCCACTAAAAAAATTTTAAGAAATTATTTCTTATGAATTTTGAGACAAAGAACTTATTGGATTTTTCAAGTAATAAACAAAAGATTTAGATAGAGAAAGGTGCCAACCATAAAATACGAACAAAAAGTTCCTATGCTGGAGACAAACTATTTCCATCAAGAATGATGCGAGAAAAATTCGCAATGTGAAGAATTGTTATAATCACACTCTAGTATTTTTCTTATCACACTGGAAGCTCAAAAATCACACTCTAGTATCTTGTGCTAGAAAATGTCAATTTGTAAATATGATTGCGATTACTATCGTAAAATAAAAGAACTCTACCTTCCTATATTTATGATTAGTAACCTTTTTTTTTAGGTATAATATTTATTTTCTTGTACAAATTAATCCTATTGTGAACAAGCTAAGACCTAAAAAGGGAGCAACTTATTCTTTAAATAGTAATCTTCCTATAATAAGAAAAATATTAAATAAGAAATACTTAGGAAATCTGATCCTTATAAAAAAGAAAGAGACATATTTCCTAACAATCTCCAAATTGATGAATTCTTCAATTCACTGCGTATCCACATAACTATCTTGTCTCTACTTTTATTCCTTTACCAAAACTACACTCACAAAGCTTATGGGAATTATTTCGCCTTGGGTAGAATCTTGTCCCCTCTCCAGTAATTGTGATTCTTCTCCAATAATTGTGATTCTTTAGATACTCTACTTTGTATGGAGTACACATAATCAACACATGTCGATCGCTTTGCTAAAATGACTCACTCTTATTTTTGGCTTCCCGGAGAGTATTCAACCATCATCATAAATATTTCACCACATCTCACATACAGACCAAGTTATACCTTGTGTGCAATGGAGAGTTGTTAGCAATCACAAACCACTTCTATTTCACTAGTGGCATGCCCTGAAGATGTCTTCATCATCTATTTTAGATGATACAATTGTCTCTCACGGAGGAGAGAGATAGATAGTTGGCAATATTAATAGTGTTTTTATCTATAGACTTGGAGCTACATGCTAAACTTGTTCCATTCCTTTGTTGACAATCCTCTTTAATGTGCTTTTGACTGCTCACACCCTCTATAAACTCATATGTCAAAAATAGGGTTTTTGAACTATATTTCATCCCCAATTGGCCCCAATGTTCATTTTCTTGCGGAAACTAAACTCCATCTTCAATAATCTAAATACTAAAAGACAACCACTTATTCCTTAAATATGAATTCTTCTAAAATAAGAAAAGTACTAAGCAAGAAATAATCTAAGAATCTTAATCTTTTAAAAAAATGAGAGAAGCAGAAACTCAATGAAAAAGAAAAATGTGACAACATGTTTCTCACTCCTATATCACCCTTTGCTATGTAATTCTCATCCTTCTTAAAAAGTATCAAAAGACTTCATAGCTATTTGATTTTCATAGAAGTGCCTTGGCATCTTCAAAAACAAAAATTGTTTCTTAAGAGAAAACACCAGAGAGTATATCCCTCTATTTTTTATACTAATTATATTCCCAAGAGCTTGGTCGGAATAGCTTTCAAGTGACTTTCTTTAATTGGCCGCCCGAGTTCAAATCTTTGGAAAAGTTGGAGATTAAAAAAAATTGATTTGAACTTTACTCATCCTTCTATCTTTTTAAAAACATTAGAAAAAGGTGAAAACAAATTTATATGAAAAATGCTTCAAGAGATTCATTTTTTCCCAGTATAAAGAATTGAACAAAATCAATGACCGATAATATCTATCACTTTACTGCGAGAAAACATGTTAAAAGATCCCAACTTAATTCTTGTTCATAACATTTCATAAATAGGGTAGTAATTAGGTTCAGTTACTGAAAAATGGACTTGTAAGCCTATTTCTTGTAACTTTTGGTTTATGTGTAATGTTAAAACTTTGTATAACTAATTCTTGAAAGGTTAGAGATAGTATCAAAACGACACAAGCACCAAAATCTGGCGGTTTTACAGCTTTTTGTTAATATTCGGTAATTTAAAGCTAATTATTGTATCTCTTATTGCTGAAAAATAATTATTAAGGAATAATCATACATTTATCATGTTAGGATATGCTCGGCCCATTGGCTGAGTGATTTTTTTTTGTTGGCTATCTGAATTTAAATTTAGAGAAATAAGGAGCTAAAAAATTTATATGGATTTTTTTCGCCCTTATTAAAAAATTGATAAACAACATATAAAAATATAACATTTAAATATAAAGTATACAATTTAATAAATGTGGCAAAGTTATGTATTTTATTTATTGTGTCAGATGATGCGACATTATCAATGAATGTCATAAATTGAGAAGTTTTATTGTGAAGGATAAGATAAATTAGTACCTAACAAATACCATTGCATGTATGATAGTATCACGTTGTCTTCACATTAGTTATAATATAATTGGGTCTCCCAATTTTATGAATGTAGACTATATGTAGTGTTACGTACGACATTCTTTGAAAATACCAATTTTTTTTTTCACTGAAAACCAAGTGACTGTTTTCCATTCGTTTTTTTTTTCCCAAGAAGTATGAAGCAGGTGATTGATAGGCACAATCTCCATTCGCAGAACCTTCACAAATTTGATCAGCCTTCTCTTCAACTGCAGGTAATAGGTTAATTATTTATTTTTCATTGAGAAGATATTTATGCATACACACTATTACACCAGAGTGATAACCTATTTTATAAAGATTATTTTATACTTTGTCCAAGTGACAGAGTTATACTTATATTTTTATATATAAAAGCTGAATTCTTATTTTAATCTTTATTTTTTTAAAAAAAATCACTCTCATTCCCCCAAATATCACTCATTGTCATTGCACTAGTCTCAATCATGACCCTCCCATGCAGATTAGGTCTCAACTAAATTTTGCCTAAATTATAAAACAATAATAATTCTAATTTTAAGGACCAAGATTCTCTTGATTTAAATTTTTCACTGATAATTAATAAATAAGAATATGATAATTAAATGGATATTGAATAAATGAATTGTAGAGCATAAAAATTAAAAAAAATGTTGAGAAAGTGTGTAAAAAAAAAATTCCATGATAATGTCACAAAAACTTGTATATAAATTTATAGCTAATATGTAGGTTAGACCAAACCAACTGACCATCATCTGGGAATAACCAATATGTAAGTTTTATTAATAGAATTTACCATGTAAATTAGTTAAAACTATAAATTTTGATTATATTGATCTATGAACAAGGAAATATATGATAAATTTATGTTAAATATTTGGCGTCCAAGATTCATATATTTACAAATGATGTAGTCATATATACATGAGAAAAAGAAGCCTGCTCATCTAGCAAATTCACGCAGAAAGAACAGCTAGCAAATCTTGTTTGTAAAGCTATATCTCATGATATTTGATTGTGGAGGTTCTCTTTTATAATATAGGGGTTTGATATGTACACTCGTGTAGAGAGTCTAGGACAGTGCATTTACTTCGTATTATTTAACTCCCCTATTTACCTGAATATAGCTTTGTATATATTTACCTAAAATTGTAATGTTTCTCTACATGGTTTCAGTCTATCAGAGTAGACAATAGAGAACCCCTCAATCTTCTTCATCATTCTCTCATCTAACTGTGCCAAATCTCAAATCCTAATTGTTTTAATGGTACAATTGATATCCATCAAACTTAATTCCATGATTTTCCTCTTGTGGATTGTGGAGATCCATTAAGGATCAACTGTTGTCTATGATGAAATATAAGTACAAAGAAAAAAGTATCAATCTTATGGAGAAGATGCATTCCCTAAAGAAGAACAATATTTCTTTGGAAGTTTGATCTCTTTTTTCTTTCACCACAAAAATAAATACCCGAACTTTTCGAATATTCTCCACAAATGTAGAAAGTTCCAACATTTTGTTATAGCCTTGGAAAATTGTGAAACTAAAATTTTGAAACATAATTACAAATTATGAGATTGTGCGGCTGAAGGATTTTGTTAAAAAATAAATAATGAGTTTTTGATTGAAATCCTATTAAAAAATAATTAATTTTATATTCAGCTATTTATGTAATATCATTGAACATAAGGAGTTTAGATAGATGTTAATAGCACTACTCTAAAAACAAAATTTTATCCAGGCATTAAGTAGTGAGCTAGCTTTCATACCAGTTGTAACATTGAATGCCCAAAATTTAAGTGTCTGCTCTGAATACATATGGCCTCTCACAATTTTGTTCTTAACCTTGGAAATCTAAATGCTTCTACTTAATTAGAAGAACCTATGACTGATAGATTAACCTAGTCTATAACGAGCTAGTTCAGATACAAATTGTACGTAGTCTAAGTGATATTATCTACTTTGAGCATACGATCTCTCATATTTATATAAATAAGGATATTTTTGGTACTTCTTTGCTTGAAAACTTATTGTCTGAAAGCACATCACTTCTAAAGAAGCTGCATAAAGGGGATCTCTTTTTGTTGTTTGTTTAGCTCGAAAGCAGTACCTACGCCATTTTGAGCAAGGAAATGGCAGATAGGACCCGTGAACTAAGGTAAAAGAAAATAGTAAAGCCATTAATTTGCATGAAGTGTGTTCCCTAAAATTCCATTTTTGCTAAGCTATTAATGACCGTAGTTGTTACACAGACAGATGAAAGGAGAAGAACTGCAAGAGTTAAACATGGAAGAACTCATGCGACTAGAAAAATCACTTGAAGGAGGACTGAGCCGTGTTGTTCAAACAAAAGTTAGTGATATCATCTATTTCTTCTTCTTCTTATTGTTGTTTAATCCATCGGCTTGTTTATGGAAAGTTGGCAACATTTAGCTTGTGGATTATTGACAAATGGCGTGTATAATGTATTCCAGGGTGAAAGACTTCTGAATGAAATTGATGCTCTGAGGAGAAAGGTGAGATGAGTATTATATGTAACTTGCAGTTTGTTGCAAGGAATTTTATGCAGTTTTAATGAATAAAGCATTGGTTTCTTTCATCATTAAAATAAATTTTTGAAGATAAGGGCCCATTGGTGGGCTGGTGCCTTCAACAATGGAGCGTAGATCTCTAATTTAGTTTTGATAGACTTTTGGGTTGTACTAAATGTATGTATCTATATTCCTAGATTGCAACATATCTGTAAATTGTACCCTTTTCAATTTTTTTTTTTTTAATAAGGTAAGGGCAATAACATTATGTTCCTGAAACAGCTTTCATTGATTGTTGTGGTGATCAATGCTGGATAGTTAATTAATTTGTGATCTATCGTTTTAGATGGCCAGCTCAGTTTCTTGGTATTTGATTTTGCTACTAAAGCGGGCTGAACGAAGCTCAATATGTGTGTGTGTGTGTATGTGTATATATAGGTTGAAAGTGATTCCAATAGGGCGGTACAATCCGCAGGTTTCTCATTTTTCTCATGCTTATAGAAGGCAATAAAACTGCTGATTTCTGGACTATTTTGATGTCCACAAAATCCGTTTTTGTGCCTCTAATTAACTTGCTTTCTGTTATTTATATTTTAATTCTTTCACTTTCTTTAAAGGTAAATCTCACCTAGGTTTATGCTTTTATGGTAAGTTTCTGTCATCCAAATTTAGATATATGGTGGTCATTCTGTGCTTTTGTTGTTTTTGTGGTTTAGTGACATTTTCTTCTAAATCTGAAGCCCTATAAGTTCTATATAAAAGGATTTTAGCTTATAGAAGGTCTATCTCTATAGAAATTATGTGATGGTATCAATCCGAAGAGTCCGTTTGTAGTTTGTACTGGAGGATAATTTATAGGAGTTCATAAGATATTTTTATCAGAGCTGTAATGTCTCTGCACATTGTTTTATGTTAGTGAAAAATATCCTTTGCGAATATAATGTATCTTTAGTGCACAGACTTTTAGAAAAAGGAAAATGATACTTGTGGTTTGGCGAAATGTTTTTGGAGACCTGTTATACATACACTTTTTAGGATTGGTATATAAATCTCTTTCTGATAAAACTAAAGATTTGTGTTTCCACTTTTGAATACACAAAAAAGTGTATATATCCCAAAAAAGTGTTCGTATGACCATTTTTTAAAATAAAAATAATCTTTATGATCATTTAATCAAATAATGAGATATCGTTTTTTTTTAAAAAAAATTTTCATGCTCTTGGAGAATTAGATTACAGTGGTAGACTAGAGTGGTTTGACTGGTTTCTATTGATAACAGATCGTATATAAAATATTATTGTACTTTTCGTCTTGGTTAATGAAAATTATATATATAATCAAAGGTCAAGGTGGTGGCTCACTAAGCACAACTTTTGTTAAAAATGCAGGAAGCGCAACTGACGGAGGAGAACCTGAGATTGAAACAGCATGTGAGAAATCTTTTACTCAATCTTCTTGCTTCCCAATTAATGTTAGATACTGAATTAATATTATCATTATGAACATTTAGGAGACAGGGATTAATACAAATGTACAAGGCCACTCATTTAACACCTTCATCTGCAGTTCATCTGGAGATAATTCTCAAGACTGGGAGAGTTCTAACACTTCGTTGAAGTTGGGGTAAGTTCATTATTAATTGCATTAATCTCATTTGCCTATCTATTAACTTAAAAAAATCAAGAAAATTTAACAAAGTGAACGAATCGACTTAAATTGTAAAAAGACTGCAATGCCTCTTGTTTTGTTTGCAATAAAAAGTGAAAAATAAAAATAAATAAAACCAAAATGTCCACAAGTTTACTAAATAAATTGCAATAAAAAAGGTCACTATGTCTTTTTTTTTTCCTGGAACAATTTCTATCATAAATCCACATGTAGTAACACATGATATATATAATATTTTGACTGAATAATCGTATCATGACATGGTGTAACAATAATGTCATGGTGTAACAGACTCATCCATAGTTTTATGAGATTTAAAAAAGATTTAGATTTAGTGTTAAGTTGAACTTTTTATTAATTTTTTAGAAAGATACAATTCATAATTTTTGAATAAGAACATAATATTAATTAAATTTTAATCATATATTACTATATATAAACGTGTGGTAGAAGATTATGAAGAGTTGAGTATAGCTCATCCAATCACTGAATCCTAATTCATTTAAAGAAGTAAACTTTACGTGTGGGACAACCTATTTTCATCACCTCCCTTATTAGGTGACATACATTGATTGTATCTTGCCAAGATCAAGTTTCCCAATGCATCTCCTTGAATTATGTCTTGCAGGTTACCATTTCCCAGCTAATGAAAGATTGCAAAAGAAGGCCACACAATAATGATTGCATGGCTGGCTTTGGAATAACCAATTAATAATTATAATTACCATTCAGTGTAATAAGACCCCCGGTCCTTATTTGGACTGAAATTATTGTAGGTTCAGTTGATTTTTGACTTTTTTGTTTTTTATTGGGAGATTTTTGTTTTCAAGAA
This sequence comes from Citrus sinensis, assembly GCF_022201045.2. NCBI lineage: Eukaryota > Viridiplantae > Streptophyta > Magnoliopsida > Sapindales > Rutaceae > Citrus > Citrus sinensis. Next base: position 10,996,237 of record NC_068563.1, on the reverse strand, counting down.
GATTCCAAATTGAAGTAGCAAATATTGGAATCTTTCCTCAACATATATCTAATTTAATCAATGTGTATATGTATGTGTGTGTGTGTGTGTGTATATATATATTTGTGTGTAAGGTTCTTGTGCATTTCAACTGAATGTGCACAAGAAAATAATGGGGTGAAGCTTCATTTATTGCTGATCCGGATCGAATAAAGTAATTTTGTAAGACAATTAATGTCATGACAAATTTGTGTTCAGAGTGTTAAATTTAGTACAATGTATATTGCATAATTTTTTTGTATTTTGTTTACTTAATTATTAATATTTTTTGTTTATAGTATTCAAAAAATAACAACTATTATATACTGTCGGCTACCTCTCACTTGCCGGTGTGTTTATTTAAAGACGTACTAGCGGCATAGCTAATAGGACAATTGTGCATGATTGACCAAAACAAAAAAAAAAAAAAAATTGATTGAGTCCAAATTTTATAAATTTATATTATTAACTATAAAATATTTTACTATATCTATATATACATTATAAAAATGAACAAAATAAATAATTTATAATGGTAGCTATATGATGCTGGTATAAAAATACTGTATCATCAATAGTGGAAAAAAATGAGATCTAATGGTTCACAATAATTATTGAGATAAAATGAAATTTTAAATAATCTATCAATATTTTACCAATTAAATGAAATAAAGAGCTTAAAAATAGGGCAAAATTATGTTGCAACTATGGTATGGTACCACAGTTGCTTTCAGTCGTTAGATCTATAGTTGTACAGTTACATAAACTGGATCTAATGGCTGAAAGCAACAGTTGCAACATAGTTGGACCCCTAAAAATGTTATCTATTTCCTCGAATGGTATACCAAAACAAAACTTTTTTAATTGAGACTCATCAATCAAAAGCAATTGAAATATGATATTTTATAAGAATAAATCTCATTAGTTGTACTTTGTATAGCAAAAATTAAATGAATTAGAGAAGACATAAATTTACTTTTTAATGTCATCGCACAAATAGATTAAGGTCTTATTTAGAATTGAGATGCTGTAATTTTTAAGTTACAGCTGTTGTGAAAAAAAAACTGTAATTATAAGACAAAAGTTAATAATATGTACAAAATATAAATTTTAAATAATAATTTTGATAAAATTATTAAAGATATAATAGATTTTCCATCATATAAGTGAAAAATCATGTTAACATAATTTTTAAGTTACAACAACTAGTGTTTATCAAGCATTTTATTATTACTGTAACTTTTAAGTTACAGCTGCTCAATCTCAATTCCAAATGCATCATAATTGAGACTTTTAGAAATTTCTTGATATACTGCTCGTGATTTATTAGTCATTCATCTTTTTAAACAATATTTAAATATAAAATTTCAATCAGGTGCCAGCAGTCGCACACTTTATAATATGCAACTGCGCTTGTGGAGATTTATTATTGGTGAAGCCATATGTTGAACACCCACCACATGTGTAGTTGCGTATTACAAGGTGCAGAACTTTATGCACTAACTCGGGACTCTCAAAATGTAAAATAAACTATATTGTTTTGTTATTAAAAAAAGAAAAGTTTACTGCTCAATAAATTTGACGTTAAAGAAAAAAAGTGTAGATGTAAGTAAAAGTTGTAGGATACTTTAATTAGAACCTAATTTTTATAAAAATCTTACATTTTAATTTATAAACGATATCTTCGTTAGACTTTTTATTTCTAGTTTTTTTCCATACAATAAACTTAAAAATAATTGCTGCAAATAATTAAATAAACAATTTTTTAGTAAAAGAATAAAAAGATAGAAGCTATAGTAGTTTTTTTTTTAACAAACTAGTTAATTTAGATTCATAAGAAAGTAAGGGCGAAGATCTTCACCTTAAATCTAATGGACAATTAGAAAAAAAAAACTCATTATCAATACTGTAAAAATCTATACCGCATCATAAAAATTTCCTTTGTATATATTAATGGTTTATTTATCATATTATATGGTTTGATTTATCTTACTTTTTAATAATCATATATTTAAATATTTAGTGAACTGTATTTCAAATGCATTTTTTTTAAAAAAGGATCAATTAAAAAATTAGTCATATCATAAGGGCACAAACTTAAGCACACAAGCATGATAAGGTTTGTTCGGCACGACGTGTTGCATTGGACTATACCAGATTATATTGTATTGTATTATTATTAAGGTGTAATAAGTTTAGTATAGTACTATGTTTGGTGTAGGATGGACTGCGATATATATTTTGAATATTTTATATTATTATTTATGTTAAAATAATATTATTTTCATATATTTATTGAAAGATAAAATTTTATTTGGGAACACCACCGACCACCGGCAATGAATTATGAATGTTATCTGTTTTAAGTCATATTTAGTACTTTTGGAATCCTCGTCTCTTCAACGGTTTGTAGCTCTACTAAGCGAATAACCGCTCGCTGCCTTTTCTTCGCGAATAACATGTGCGGGTAGCCTAGGAGAAGAGAAGCAAGCTACCTTCGCCTACCTCCCCGTTCTTACCGTCCAAAACAGGCCGTATGGAGTATAGCCAAGTGGTAAGGCATCGGTTTTTGGTACCGGCATGCAAAGGTTCGAATCCTTTTACTCCAGATTATGAACACCCGATCGGATCTGTCAAGAATGACATGACAACTACATACACGGTGATAATAGAATATTAATATAGCCACAAACTATTGTATATATTTATTTTGTACAAACTGATGTGGCATGATAAAATTAGTTGAATTAAATATCTCTGAGCCCACATGATCTATTTTTATTATTTTATATTTTCATTCAACCAATGAATTAATGTCAAATAAGTTTGTATAAGATAAATTTATACACGAATTTATACCTGTATCATCACTCATGGTAATAATATCTATGGCAATGGAGCTTCCGTTCGCAGTATATTTTCTATTAAATTTTTAGATTTCAAAATTTTAACTATAGATCTACTAAAAATGGAAGTTTCTTTGCCGGAGGTGTTGGTACCATTATGTAGAGCTAAGTGTGAGCATTCCGAAAATATTAAACTTGATGTCAACTGGTATCGAAAAATAACAATTTCGGTGGCGGTGGGGCAGTGGGCGGCAGGCATCAGTGAACATGGCCATTAACGGTTGGCTGGAAGTGCCTTTTTGAAGGATTAATCAAAAATAGTTATCAAATATTAGTTAACTAATTACAATGAATGAATATATTAAAATATTATTTGATTAAATAAAATAATAAAAGAAATAAAGAAAATAATCAGACCTTCTTAAATCTGAGAGGAAAGCAGGTTTGATTTACCAGAAAATTTTGGTCAAAACTACCAGGCTCATGTTTGGCGTGCTACATATCTTAATTTAGACAGCATAAAATAGACAGTAGTACAAACGGGACTAAACTAGGCTGCCAAACATGCCCTAGGGTGATATAATATGCACACAATTTTTTCGGTTCTAGGGAATTTATTGTTTATCAGATTATGAGAACTATAATCCTAAAAACAATTTTTTTATTATCTATGTGTACAATAAGATTGAAATTCAAATTTGGATCACAACAAGATTAAAAAAAAGAAAAAAAGTATGGCGTATAAAATGAGACATGAAATTTGTATCCCGATTAAGGAGTCGCCGATCAATATTGCTGACTATGTTTAGGAATAATTATTTTTTGTATTATTATTAATATATCAATGAGATAATTTCATGATACTAATAAATAAATTATTCCCAATTTTATAAATATATAATTGCTTATTTGAAATAAGTGTTTGTAGTAAACATATCATTACTCACACTTTTTTTTTTCTTACTAGTCATATGCTTCGTTTACACTTTTCAATTTATTCTTTAGTCTTTTCAAGATTTACGCAAGACATTTATAAAATTAAGGCATCGTTTGTAAATATAAAAAAAAATATACGATCGATGACTGAAAACAAAAATTTTGTAACAATTATAATGAATATTTGCTCTAAAGCATCATCTCCCTTAACAGTAAAGTGGAAATTATACATAAACAAAGGAAATTATATACATAATTATTTGTATAAACTAATGATAGGTATACTATAGCATTACCACATATCTTATATTTGTTTTTTTTTAATTTTCTTGAAAATATGTGACATGTGTCAATCATATAACATGTTAAGCATAACGATATAGTATTCAAATAATTGTAGGCACAAATCACATTCAAGGCCAATTGAACTACAACTAAGCAGGAAGATAATTTGTACAACAGTTATACTTTGTTGCATTACCCAACGTTTAATCCACTAACAGTGTGTTTATATTAAATTGTATTAGCTCAATTGCATTATAGTGCCTTGCAGCAGGATGTATTGCATTAAGTTATAACATAATACTATGTTTAGTGTAGTATAAACTGAATTATATATAATATTATTTAAACTTATAAATATTTTGATGTTACATTATGAATTTTGAAATTAGTTATTAAATAAGTATTTTATATATTAATTTTTATAATATAAGAATAATTAATAATACACTATCATCAAGTAATAAAATATTATTATAATATTACTGCCTAATATTATATGATAATATAATTTATTTTTATATATTAGTTATTACTATAAACAATAAAATAATATAAATCATATTATATTATAATGGGAAATTATCATTTTACTACCAAAGTTTTACTGACATATCATGTCAGTACCAAGGTTTGCCGAAAAGTGTATTTTACTACTAAAGTTTTGCGCCGTTATCAATTCACTACCATTTCGTTAAGAAAAAGTTAATGTTTAACGGAAATTGAGTTAAAAGTCGATTTTAACCCCAAGAGTTTGGTAGTAAAATGATAATTCCCTTAAAAATTCGGTAGTAAAATGATAATTCTCCTAAAATTTTGGTAGTAAAATGATAATTTATCTATCAAATTAATAGACAATTTTACTCTTACAGCTGGAAATGTCTTTGATGCCCTTATGACATTAATAAATTTTTGACGTTGTTAACGGAATGGTAGTAAATTGATAATGACGCAAAACTTTGGTAGTAAAATGCACTTTTCGGCAAACCTTGGTACTGACATGATATGTCAGTAAAACTTTAGTAGTAAAATGATAATATCCCTATTATAATACAAGATAATTTTAAATTTTTATAAATAAAAAAAATTGTATTATATTTAAGGCTAATTTGGGACTATGGTGGTTAATGAAATAAGCCGCTTCTACTATATAAATGAAATAAACTGTTAATTAAAGAAGTAGTTTACTGTTTAGTAAACTATGTTGTTACGATTAATGTAAGTTTGAAAAGTAAAATAAATGCATTTGGTAAACTTAACTAAGAAAGTATTGTTTTATTATATAATGACCAAAATAGATATAAGTTTAAATTACCTTTTGTTTTTTAGAGTAAGTTTAATAAAATTATTTAGACATGCCTTTTTTTCTTTTTAAGAAACTTAAAATTACATAAACTGTAGAAATTTTAATTAAATGAAATCTAATGAACTTTATAATTTGTTACATAAAATTTGATAAAAATTCATATTGATACAAAAATTCAAATAAGATAAAAAGCAATATGTGACTATGTGTTGTATTCACATTAAACTTATTGCAATAATATTAAATATTAACAAATTAAAATTATCTCAAATTTAATAAAATAAATAAAATAATCGAGAAATTATATTTAAAATATTATCAAGCTTATAGTGTTTTCTAAATAAACACCATGAATATACAAAAAGTTCAAATAGATTAAACCTTAAAAGGTATGGTTATGAAATGCAATTTCAAAAGTCATGATTAGCTTTTATGTGAAATTCTTCGTAATCCAAAGAAATTTCACGGAATCATTTGTAAATCTTCTTGAATTCTATGGTAGAAAATAAAAGTAAAAAAAAAATGAATTTACTCGATCAAAACTTTGATAATGAAAAAAAAATATAGCAATTGTGGCAGTAATATGATAGCTAATAGTTTGTATATTAATTTTCTTTTTGTTAAAATGTTAAGATTATAATAGAAACTTTAAAAAAGTGTGGTGACATATTTAATTTTACCTAATTCGAGGCTCCAAACAGATAAACAAATGTCAAATTTAGATTTCGGAAGTCTAAAAATCTTAAGATAAGTCAAGACCAGCTTAAAATTAAGTTTGTACAAAAAGTTGACTTTTTTCGTTGAGCAAACATTGATTGGATGATAAAATGAGCTTACAATAAATATGAATGCATTGGATAGCTGTCAATTTTGACTAAATCTCAACCATTCATAATTCAATGGCTACGATTGTGCCATGTGGTAATGGTTGGTAAAGCAAGTTGAATGATCCAAACTTTTGTATTCAGGTCGACCTGATCCACCCATTAACTCGTCAAATCTCAACCGTTCTTTGACCGAATCAGATGCTTCACATGATGCCAAGTGTAATGTTGACTTTTGAAGTTTGACTAACTATTGGATCTTGATCTAATGGCTGTGTGGAGACATGCATAAAGCTTATGATTGACCGCAAAATACTGGATTATGAATGTATTTTTCTATAATGGAGCCTCATTTTTATGTTTTGATCATCTCTCTTTTTCTCAATTTCTCTCCTAAAATTCTCTGTAATCTTATATTAATAAATTCAACTGTCTTTTAATATTTTGCATAATTATTTTTATAAATAAATTTAGTTTTATTTTCAATTTTAGTTGTTTTTATACCTTTTAATTTTGTGTAATTTAATTTTAATAATTATTTTTATTTCAATTATGCTTAACTAAATAATAATAGTTAGGGTAAGGTGAAATTCTTAGGAAATAAATTTGATTTAGTCAAATTCTATTTTTAATTATATACATTAAATTATTTTCTATTTAATTTTATACATATTTTATATTTTGAAATTTTGATTTATTGTAAACAAACTAGGGAGTTTGGCACAATAAATTCTTAATATCTTTATATAAAGTATGGTAAAATTATATTTTGACTTATTGCAGATAAATTAAATTTTGGCACACTAAATACTTAATCCATAATAAAATTAATGGGAAAATAATAATTTATACAATTAATCCTTTGGATAATAAATCTAAATAGAAAATGGTAAAATGAATTTATTAAATTATATTTACTACTAAAAGTGCATCCATGACCCTAACTAGTTTAATTTCATAGTTTCACTGAAATTAAGTTGCATATATTTTCATTTTTTAGATAAAATAAAATAAACAAATTAAATATTTTCTCTGTGAATCGATTTCGGACTCTTCGAGCTATATTATAACTAGACACTCTTATACTTGGAAACAAATTAAATATTTTTGAGTTATGTCAAGTTTTTGGCGTTGTTGCTGGGGAAAGACATTTATTTTGTTTTATTTTTCTGTATTTCATTTTTCTTTTTGTGTAAATTTTCATTACCCCCTTTCTTTTTCTTAAATTTTGTTTTGTCCAATAAATTTTCAGAATCTTCACTTTCATCCCACATGGTTCTATTCTAGACTTCTAAAAATTGTTGTGTGGCCATAAAATTATAAAGAGTTTGCCAAAAGATCCCTCGACGAAATTTCTCATTATAATCAAACTTGAAATTACATCTTGGACTTATTTGGACTCAATTTGGACCAAGTAAACTGAATATTGACTCTTAATTTTTTTAAATTTCAGTTATTTACTTTTCGTAATTATTTTATTTTATATTATTATGTTATTATTTTGCATGGCTAGTTTGACCGCTTGAATGGTTATTTACTTTTCAGTTTTTTTACCATTATTTTTATTATTATTTCACATTTATTTTATGCTTTATTTTATATTGTTAATTTATATGATTGGTTCAACTGCCTGAATTGTTATTTAACTTTAATTTTTAGTTTAATTATTTTTTTCGCATTTAATTTTTTCCCTTGTACACTTATTTTATTTGCATATTTAATTTTTTTTTTGTTGTGCAATTTTTATTTAGTTCTTGCATTACTTATTTGTTTGAATATTACCTTCATCACATAAACATTGCATGAGACGTTGGTCTCAAACTTCAAGTAGCAGATTAATTCGTAGATCTCAATTACCGCCACCTATCATGGATTTTAAACTTTTTGGATGAACTTAATCCTCAAATAGATCAGGAAGACAATCATTCTCAAAATAATGCACGTGTTCATAATCAACCAAGAACTTTAAGAGACTACATGAATCCAATCATTATGTTGAGAATGATTGTCTCCTTGATCTATTTGAGGATTAAGTTCACCCAAAAAGTTTTCTTCTTGGATCTCATCCATGATTGGTGGTGGTGATTGAGATCTATGAATTAATCTGCTACTTGAAGTTTGAGACCAATGTCTCATGCAATGATTATGTCACAAAAGTAATATTCAAACAAATAGGTAATACAAGAACTAAATAAAAATTGCATAAAAAATGAAAATTAAATATGCAAATAATATAAGTGTACAAGGGAAAAAAATAAAATGCGAAAAAAATAATTAAAGTTAAATAACAATTCAGGCAGTTGAACCAACCATATAAATTTGTTAACATTTATGTATTCATAATGTTGATTTTGATGATAACAAACAAAATTAAGAATGATTAAGTTTCTAAAAGCTCAAATTATTTTTTTATATATTTTAAATAAATCATTATTTTCACATTATAAAGGTTTTATATTTAATGGAAAAATAATTTTATGAAATTGGTTGTTTTTCAAGTTTATGGTCTAATTGAAAGAGTTTTGAAAACTTTGAAATCAACAAGTATTACTTGGAATTCTGTAGGACTTATTTGAAAAGTTTCATAGTGTTTTGGGCCATAGTGTAGTTATAGAATGTTTTGGGGTAAAATTATAATTTTAGAAAAGAGTTCACTGTAACAGTCACTGTAGCAAACAACTAACCGAAATCTTGATAACAACTAGTTGACATCGAACAGAATTGAAGATTAGCCTATAGACACTAACGCGATCCGACATCTTGAAAACGGTGATCTGACAATTTGAAATTCAACCCAATGGTCATATTGACTTGTCAAAACGGTTAACCGATAAACCGTTAACAGCGATCTGATTTTGCGCAGAAAGTTTATAACAACTATTTTTCAGCTCCAACTATAAATAAACTCGTTCAAATTTAAACAAAGGTGGATCACAACATTATCATTAAGCTTGTAAGTGAGAATAAAATATTCATTGAGCTTTAAATTCGTTCTTGATTCATTTATTCACACATTGAACATTGATTTGTAATCATATATTTTGTGTGAGAGAAAAAAACATTTGTAATCTTTATGTTGAGTGATTGTAAGTGTTGGATAAACTTGAGTTAAGAGATTGGGGATAATCTCTTTGGTGTAAAGGTTGATTGACATATGTGAAGTCAATTGTAAGTGTTTTTGAAGTCTTGGGAGGCTTGGATAGTGAAATTCTCAAGCCGGGTGAGCTTAGAGGAGTGGACGTAGGCGGGAATTGCCGAACCACGTAAAAATCATTATGTTTGCTTTTTATTTCCTTACTCTTTTATTATTATACTTTATTAAATTAATTATTTTTTTATTTCATTAAGGAAATAGATTGAATTGTTGTGTGTTTTGTTTAACTTAAGTTTTAAAAACTCAATTCACCCCCATGTTGGGTTGCCTAACTTGCATTTCAAAATTAACAATATAAAAATAAAGCATAAAATAAATGTGAAATAATAAAAAATAATGGTAAAAAATTGAAAAATAAATAACCATTCAGGTGGTCAAACCAACAATGTAAAATAATAACATAATAATATAAAATAAAATAAATATAAAAATTAAATAACTAAAATTTATAAAAATTAAGAGTCAATATTTAGTTTACTTGGTCCAAATTGAGTCCAAATAAGTTCAAGATGTAATTCCAAGTCTGATTATAATGAGAAATTTCGTCAAGAGATCTTTTGACAAACTCTTTATAATTTTATGGCCACACATCAATTTCTAGAAGTTTACAACATAACCATGTGTAGGGATGTCAATTTTTCTCGTTGGGAGGGGATCATGCGGCATCGCGTCCCGTTTAGGATGGGATTAGGACATATTTTTACATCCCAAATTAAAGTGGGATGAGACAAGGATAAAAATAAATTTCGCTTTTATTTATGGGACGGGAGGAGGACCAATTGTAAAATCTCGTCATGTCTTGTATGTCCCATAAATATTATAATTTAAAATAGAAAGTGAAAAAGTCACAATTAAAATTAATAATTTATAGCAATAGTTACCCTTCAAAACTCAGCCAATTTCCTAAATTAACATTGCACCCTAAGTGTTGACCGCCCAACCCCCCTTGCCCTCACCACAAAACATTTCACTCCGCCACAAAAGTTCCCAAGCAGCCACCCACGACTTGCCCACTACGCCTCTGCTAGCAATTCATCCACAAAATTCTCACTTTTCAGCCTCCACACCATAAGTTAACATTCATAATTTGGTATTTTTGTTTTTAGTGTTCACAACTTTGTGCTCTTTCCATAGAATTGATATTTGTTAAATATTATTATATTATATATAGCAATCTAGTTGAAGTTGTTATATTATAAAGGTTCTTGTGGTCCCATATTATTATTACTTTTGTTTAATATGGTTTGATGTTTGTAAAAGGTTAATTTATATTGAATTCATTTATTTGAATTGTCGTTTGTTGTTTTCTTTTTACTTTAAAGGATGGCTTCTCCTCTAATGGTGGACAATGAAAGTTTAGATAATGATGATGTGCATGTTGTTGAAGAAAACGCCAAAGATAATGATTTAACATCAAGATTAAGATTAGTGGTCTAAAAACATTTTGAAAGAAAGATAAAAAAAAATGGAAAAATAAGAGCCTTTTGTAAGCACTGCAATAAAGATTATGTTAGAGGTCCTAGAGATGGAACAAGACACTTGAACGATCACATGAAAACATGCCCTCGGCGTAAACAAATTGAGATAACACATTATTCAAAGAAGTTAAAAATAGTTGAGGATGATAAGAGAAATGTGAAGGTAAGGACTTATTCTTTTGATCTTGATGTCACTAGGGGATTGATTGCATGTATGATCATTATGCATGAGTGCCCATTAAGTTGCGTTGAGCATGAATGGTTTAGAAAAGTATTGTCTTATTTAAACCCAATGTAGAAAAACGTATCTCGCAATACTATAAAAAGTGATATTATAGAGCTATATGAGATGGAAAAGACTAAGGTTGTGAGTTTAATAGAGAGTAACAGTAGTAAAGTTGCAATCACAATCGACATGTGGACTTGTGGCTCCCAAACAAAAGGATACATGACTATTACAACACACTTTATTGATGATTCTTGGACCTTACGGAGTCAAATTTTGAGGTACTATGTTTAATTCTAATTAACATTGAAATATGCAGTGCATTATATTTATTTATTGAATATATTTGTAATTAATTATATATTTTCTATGTAGGTTTATTCATGACAAGCTCGACATACTTCTCAAGTACTTTCTAATGTACTATTGAGATGTTTAGTGGATCTTAATCTTGAGCGTAAGTTATCTGCATTAACTGTTGATAATTGCACTATTAATTATCAAATGATTCAACTTCTACTAGATAAACTTGATAAAAATAATTTACTTATGGGTGGCAAGTTGTTTCATATGTGTTGTACTGCTCACATTTTAAACTTGATTGTTAAAGAGGGGTTAAGTGTTATTAGTGGAGGGGTTGCTAAAGTTCGTGCCAGTGTTGCATTTTGGATAGTTACCCTTCAAAGAAGGGAAAAAATTAAAGAGAATTCTCATAGGTTGAATATTCCATGTAGTAAGGAGTTAGTTCTTGATTGCATCACTAGATGGAACTTTACTTATCTCATGATTTCTGTTGCCTTACCTTATAAAAGTCTTTTATAGATTGCATCAATTGGAGGCACAATATAAGTGTTTGCCAAGTGAAAGTGAATGTGAGTTAGCTCATATATTGTCAAACAATTTGAAATCGTTTTATAATGTGACTGAGATATTTTCTGGAACTAAGTACCCTACTTCCAATTTGTTTTTCATTCATATTTGTGAGACTAGATTATCATTAGGTAGTTGGCTTACATGTGAGCATGATGAAATTAGACAAATGGCAATTAACATGATTGACAAATTTGAAAAATATTAGAAAGATGTTAATGGGGTATTAATAGTGACAACAATATTGGATCCTAGCTATAAAATGAAATTAATTGAGTTCTACTTTCCATTGAGCTCATATGCTTTTTAAGGACTTAATAAAGGAGTATGAATTTAAGGCCAAATTATTTGTAAGCGGTCCTAGCACGAGTGCTTTTAGTTCTAGTATAGAAGAGTCCTCAGTAGTTATGTCCCATGTTGAGGAACAACTTTCAAATAGGTATGATGATTTTGTGAAAGCCAATATGGTTGAGAACTGTAAGACTGAGCTTGAGTCATATTTAGGTGAATATTTCTTGATTACCAAAGACAAAATTTTTTATATTTTAGGGTGGTGGAAAATAAATGCAATACAATATCCTTTGTTATCTACTATTGCTATGGATATACTAGCAATCCCAGTGTTAACAGTTGCTTCCGAGTCGGCTTTTAGCACAAGTGGTAGAGTAGTTAGCCCACATCATAATAGACTACACCCACACGGTCCATGTGGGATGAAAGTGACGATTCTGAAAGATTTTGTGGATAGAACAAAATTGATGTAAAAGGAAAATGGGGTAAATGAAAATTTACACAAAAAAAATGAAATACAAAAAATAAAACAAAATAAATACATTTCCCCAACAACGGTACCAAAAATTTGACATGACTCAAAAGTATTTAATTTACTGTCAACTATAAGAGTGTTTAGTTATAATGTAGTTGAATGAGTCCGAAGTCGATCCACGGAGAAAAAATTTAATTTGTTTATTTTATCTTATCTAAAAAATGAAAATATATGCAACTTAATTTAAGTGAAACTATGAAATTAAATTAGTTAGAATTATGGATGCACTCTTATTAGTAAATACATTTTAATAAATTCTTTTTGCCATTTTTATTTAGATTTATTGTCCAAAAAATTAATTTTATAAATTATTATTATTTTCCCATTAATTTTATTATGAATTAAGTATTTATTGTGCCAAAATTTAATTCATCTACAATAAGTCCATACCATTTTACCATACCTTATATTAAGATATTAAGAATTTATTGTACCAAACTCCCTTCTTTGTCTACAATAAATCAAAATTTCAAAATATAAAATATAGATAAAATTAAATAGAAAATAATTTAATCTATATAATTTAAAAAATAATTTGATTAAATCATATTTATTTCCTAAGAATTTCACCTTACCCTAACTATTATTATTTAGCTAAGCATAATTGACATAAAAATAATTATTATAATTAAATTACACATAATTAAAAGGTATAAAAACAACTAAAATTGAAAATAAAACTAAATTTATTTATAAAAATAATTACGCAAAATATTAAAACACAACTAAAATTTATTAATATAAGACTAGAGAATTTTAGGAGAGAAATTGATAATAAGAAAGATGAACAAAACATAAAAATGAGGCTCTCTTTATTAAAAAAATACATTCATAATCCAGTGTTTTGCAGTCCATCATAAGTTTTGTGCATGCACTCCACACAGCCATTAGATCAAAATCTAACAGTTGGTCAAACTTTAAAAGTCAACATTACATATGGCATAATGTGAAACGTCTAATTCAGTCAAAGAACGGTTGATATTTGACGGGTTAATGAGTGGATCGGGTCGACCTGAATACAAATGTTTGGATCCTTCAACTTGCTTCACTAAACATTGCCACGTGGCACGATCGTGGCTATTGAATTATGAATGATTGAGATTTAATCAAAATTGACGGCTATCCAATGCATTCATATATATTATAAGCTCATTTTATTATTCAATCAGTGCTTGTTAATGGAAAAAGTCAACTTTTTGTAAAAGCTCAATTTTAAGCTGATCTTAACTCATCTTAAAGTTTTCAAACCTCTAGAATCTAAATTTGACATCCGTTTATCTATTTGGAGTTTTGAATTATGTGAAATTAATATTTTACCTAATAAATACATAAAAATACACAAAATTAAATATAGTTAAGACATAATTAATAATTCCTAATATATTGTATAAACACAAATATAAATTATAATATAAACACAAAATAACATTTTTATCGTTTGATAATCAAACAAATTTTAATACTAATCAAATAAGTTGTTTATAAAACCAAATCTTACCTATTTTAAACAAATTATTGTAAATATAGAGAAAATTGTTTACTACTTTTAAAAAAATTTATCAAACATTCTGTTTTCAAAAATTAAGAAATAAATAGCTTATAGAGTTTTAATCTTAATCCCGAATGAGGCCTTAGCTAATACAAACCCGGTTATTACCGGCTGCCAAACACGCCCTAATAATTTAGTATCTAAATGAATAGATCCAAGCGTTCACTAGTCAAACGGTAGAAGCTCAAATCGCCAGTTTATTCTCCACTCTCTAAACACTCACGTGGAATACGCATTCCAATACACTGCCAGCTGTCATTCTACATGTCTGCTGTGTCCTCCACGCTCCATTAGGCAAGTGAATTCTGGACGCTCCCATTCCGTTAATCTCGTTAGTTCCCGCTAAAGACTTGCTCCAAATTCACAAACCCCACACCCGCTTTACTTTGCTATTCATTTCGCACTGTCTCTTATCTTTTCTTTTAAAAATTTTTTCTTCCTCAGTTTTCATTTTTCTTTAATAATTGTAAAGAAATTTGAATTGGGAAATTGATTGATTTAACCATGGATGAAGATTATGATGTTATAGTTCTTGGAACTGGCCTTAAGGAATGCATTCTCAGTGGCGTTCTCTCTGTTGATGGACTCAAAGTAATTGCATTGCATTGCTTCTCATTCTTTTTTTTTTTTAAATTATATTAATATTAATTTTTATCTATATTCTGATGTTGATTTAATTGCATGTGCCAAAGTTATCATGTGTACATGTTCATGTTTTGTTAACATTCAGACTCACGTGTAAAATTCTGTATTTTAAAATTTTTGGGAGACATTTGGTTTGTGATTCAAAAACAATTTTCAAATTTAAGATTAGAAATTTAAGTTTCGGCTTTAAATTTACTTTTTATAACTTATGAATTTTCGTACCCATTTTTTTAGATTGTATGTGAAATGTGTCATTGAATCTCTAATTAAAAAAAAAATCATATGTGAATTGATAGAGCATACACTTAATAGTTGCATTTAATTGGAAGTGCAGAAAATTTCAAGTATCCTATTCTCTTTAATCTTGTTCATATAAATGATACCTGCTCCACTGAATCTTGATTTCAAATAGGTATTGCACATGGACAGAAATGCCTATTATGGAGGGGAATCAACTTCTCTCAATCTTACACAGGTTACTTAATTTTCTCACAGCTTAAATAATTGCAATCTTTTTCTGAAACCCTTTTCTTTTTGTTAGTGTTCATTTGATTAAATTCTTTACCTACTTCTGCAAATTTATTTTGGTACTCGCCTACAGCTTTGGAAGCGTTTCAAAGGAGATGATAAGCCTCCAGAGCGCTTGGGATCGAGCAAAGAGTACAATGTTGACATGATACCTAAGGTGTGTTTGTGTACATATATTCATCATTTTATTGTTAAACCAATGGCATCTATTGGAACTCCTGCAAGCTATACAAGATTTGCTTTAGACTCTTAAATCTATTCAATTTTGCGAATAGATGGTTTCAAGTTACGCATAGCTCCAAAAACAATCTTTAAGTGGCGTTAAATGTGTGACTCTGTATAGGTTGAGTTCATTAACCACAGGGCTTCATATAATTGATTGAATTGAGTTAAGTATATATGCACAGATTCAATTCTGAATGCGGCGGATATCAAGAATTGACACTTTTGGTTGATTTTGGATTGTTGGTCTAATGTGTTTGCTTCAACTTGAAGCTTCTTGCTATAGGCTGATGCATTTGCTTCAGTTTTATTTATTTATTTTTTTTGCTTAGTAGCATGTTTCTACTTATATGTCCTTCAATTGCTATATCGCATAAGCTTTGGCGATCCTCACATCAAGATTGGATGCAATCACATTTGCCCAGAACACTCAAATCTTTGGCAATGGATGTTGCTTTGATGGTTTTCTTTGAGCTACCTACCATATTACCATAGATTCAACCTTGGAAATGGACTTCCAAATTGGATAAGCCATCTTAATCTTCTACAATATTTCTTATGATGGAAGCACTAATCAATTAATTTGTTTTTGCAGTTCATGATGGCAAACGGTGGTTTGGTCCGTATTCTCATCCATACAGATGTTACTAAGTATCTTAACTTCAAAGCTGTTGATGGCAGTTTTGTGTACAACAAAGGGAAGGTGAGAATTGTTTTATATCTCCATTTACTTTTAATTACTGTCATTAGTCAGAGCAAATACCTTAATCTTGTGTGATTTAACTTACAAGCATTATCTTTATTGTAAGATCTACAAAGTTCCAGCAACAGATGTTGAAGCACTGAAATCACCATTGATGGGGTTATTTGAGAAGCGTCGGGCTCGAAAGTTCTTCATTTATGTTCAAGAATATGAAGAAGATGATCCAAAATCTCACGAAGGGCTAGACTTGAACAAAGTTACAGCTAGAGAGATTATCTCGTATGAAACCGATCACCATCATCCTCTCCTTAACTCATTATAGTACTTCATATTATCCATAGCTGGTTCTTCCAAGTAACTGTCATTGATCGTTTTATTTGCATGTTTGACTTGAAATTATACTAAATAAGTATGAGAAATGCCTGCAAATAATGAATGTTTCTAGAAGAAAGAAAGGGCTTTGTCCTGCAAAACGGAATTCTTCTTTTGTTGTCTCCATCCATAAATGTTAATTATGCACATACTTTGATGTCCATTTTTGTAGAAAATATGGGCTTGAAGATGATACGATTGACTTTATTGGTCATGCCTTGGCACTTCACATCAATGACAGTTACTTGGAAGAACCAGCTATGGATTTTGTGAAGAGAATTAAGGTGATATTGTGTTTCTTTTTCTAGAGTAATCTTAGCATTGCCAGTGAGGTGTAGCATTCAAAAGATTCTTCCCTCTTGCCAAATTATTCTGGAGATCAGATCCAATAATTCAATATTTCCGCAGAATCAGTTGTCTGTTTCTTTCAGTAACTACACACAAATCATACAAAATTTTCTAAAGTAACTTAAGACGATCAAACTAATCACTAACCCATTTTCCATTTTGTTTTTGTGAAGCTGTATGCTGAGTCTTTGGCTCGTTTTCAAGGAGGCTCTCCTTATATTTATCCTCTGTATGGACTCGGCGAATTGCCTCAGGTCTAAACTCTCCGCAATTATTTATGTTTAGGTACAAATGTAGGAAGTGAGAGTAACTCACTTTCACATGCCTTTTGACATTATTGGCAGGCGTTTGCACGTTTAAGTGCAGTTTATGGTGGAACTTACATGCTCAACAAGCCAGAATGTAAGGTATATCTGTCACTCCCCAATTCTGTAATCTGAAGAGTCAAGGCTAAACTAATACAATTCTGTGTAACAAAAGTACTTTAAACACTTGTAGATGTACAGTTTAACAGGTCACCATATAATCTCATCACTCAAAACTTCATCATATATTAATAATTTTTTATGACAGGTGGAGTTTGACGGAGATGGGAAGGTTATTGGTGTAACATCCGAAGGAGAAACTGCCAAATGCAAGAAGGTTGTTTGCGATCCATCATACTTGCCCGATAAGGTAAGTCTAAGAACATATTCAACAATATGAGCTTAGTTTTCTATTGCTCATTTGTTTGAAATATGGTTAAGCAGCTTGCATTTAAGACCACTGCCACTTAAAGCCCTTACCTCTAGATTCTTTCTGAGTGCAACAGGTTCAAAAAGTTGGAAAGGTTGCTCGGGCTATATGCATAATGAATCATCCCATTCCAGACACCAACGATTCTCATTCTTGCCAGGTTATTCTCCCACAGAAGCAACTTGGTCGTAAATCAGACATGTATGTTGTGCTAAAATTCCATTTCCCAGTTTCTGTTTGATTTGTAGTTGAAGATTCATATATTCTGTTACCGAGACTAGGTTGGAGCCTGGATCATGAGATATAGAAAAGTAAAAGAGTCATGTTAGTTACAAATTTTCCAGCTTCAGGTTTCACGGATGGGCTATTTCACTATTGTGGCTGCTGCAGGTACCTTTTCTGTTGTTCATATGCGCATAATGTAGCTCCAAATGGACAGTACATTGCTTTCGTTTCAACAGAGGCAGAGACGGACAATCCTGAAGTAGAACTGAAGCCTGGCATTGATCTGCTTGGGCCTGTAGATGAGATATTCTTCGACACTTATGATAGATTTGTACCTACGAACAACCATGAAGCTGACCATTGCTTCATATCTTCTGTAAGTAGACAAGCAAGTGGCTGATTAACATAGCGAAATACATAAAAGATACGCATGAACACACACACACACACTGCATAAATGCATGCTTACGTAGCTAAGTAGCTTGCTATATTCGGATTAATCAACTAGATCAAGTAAGGATTTTAACAAATGTCTAATCTTGCTTCTAGCTATTTCAATTCAAATGACCTTAGTTTCTAATCTCGTGCAGAGCTATGATGCAACAACACACTTTGAGTCCACAGTACAGGATGTGCTTGAAATGTACACTAAGATCACTGGAAAGGTAATGTACTAATGTTTGGTACTAAATGTTTTTGAGTGGAAAAAATGGTTTTCTTTTTTCATTTTTTGTTCTTGTTCAGGCTGTTGATCTGTCAGTGGACCTGAGTGCTGCAAGTGCTACTGCTGAGCAATGAAATATTATTATTCACATCTTCTTCAGCGAGAAGCTGCCATTGTTTCTTTAGATATCTTTTTCCAGTATCACTAAACAAAATCAC
This sequence comes from Citrus sinensis, assembly GCF_022201045.2. Classification (NCBI taxonomy): domain Eukaryota; kingdom Viridiplantae; phylum Streptophyta; class Magnoliopsida; order Sapindales; family Rutaceae; genus Citrus; species Citrus sinensis. Next base: position 10,977,262 of record NC_068563.1, on the reverse strand, counting down.
AATTTTGCTACATTCTTTTGAATGGACTTGGAATGTCCCAAGACTAACTATGATTGGTTATTTTTAAGGCTGATTCAGCTTCTAATCCTCTTTAGAGCATAGAATTTGCCAACAAGCTTATGCTTTGTTCCCTAGAGTTTTTAAATTTTTCATAAGCATGCATCGTGGATTCTAGATGTCTCCTTTGGAATTGTACAAACTGAAATTGAAAAACCAAAAATTTAATCAGCATTGCCCCTTTATGCCCATGTCTGCCACTACGGTTGGCAAGAAGACGAGATGGGTTGGGATTTACCGATCTTGATCCTGTACAAAAAAAAATGTGTCCTAAATTCCATTATGACAAGTAAATTTTTTTTAAAAAATGTCTTGATCCCGTCTTGATTGGGATCCTAAATTGTCTCGGATGACATAAATTTTCTGTCATACGCTTTATATTCTATCACAAATGACATCTCATGTGCATATAATTAACATGTCATATATACTTTTTTTGTCAAAACAATTTGTTATATATATATGATCGACATGTTTATAGAATTCACAGAATTAATTTGTCATATATTTATGAAATTTTAAATCTTTAAATGTCCTAAAACGTGTCTCAAATGGGTTAGGATCCTGAATTTCGATAAGGATTCAGGGAATTCTAGGGGTGGGCAACAGTTACGGTTCAATTTGGTTGAGATGAGAACCAATTGAAATTAGTTATTTTATTTTAAAAAATGAACAGGAACCAAATAACATAAAGAATTGAATATGAACCGAACCATTGAGTTTGGTTCAATTCCGTTCGATTTTTTTGATTCTAGGCCTATTGGGCCTAATTTGAATTTTCAAATTCTTGTAGCCCTTCGGGCCTCATTAATGAAATATTTTTTCTCAATTTTAAAACTGTACAACAATCTGTTTATTATAAATTCATTACAAATACTAACAATTAACAAAAATATTCCTCACTACTATCTATTACTAAAGATCACTGAGGCACTAACAAAATACAAAATATTAGGAATACAAATTTGAGCTCTAATGTCTCATCTAAGTAAACACAAAATTGTTAGGACAAATAAAAGTAACGACACAAAATTTAAAAAAAAATTGCAAACATCGACAACTTTTGGTTTACTGGTTCTTGAATACTTGAATTCATCCGCATCAGCATCAACTTTAGGCATTTTTCAGCTCAATACTTCAAGATATAAATAAAAGAATTTAAAACAACAATACATAATTAAATAAATAAACAAACTATATAAACAAGATATTAGTTTTTTTTTAAATAAAGAAAACTTACAAGTCAAAAACATCAAATCAATTGCCATTGATCCTCAGCTGTGTATTCTTGTTGAATTAGCATTGGCTTAAAAAATTCTGCAAGGAATTAAAACAATTATATTAAAATCATTAGTTCTAACCCACCAAGGAAGTCTCAAACAATTATATTATATTAAAACAAGTGAAGTCTCAAATTTAGTTACAACGACATCACCAACTATGTTTGCAGCAGCGCAAGATACAAGATTCTGCTTAGTGCTTACCTATCAAACAAGGCTTACAGATATTTTCTCAATCTCTCACAAACACAAAACCACCATTGCAAGTGTTTTTTTTAATACTGATTACACATCATATTACTATATTATACAAATATTTACAACTACTGCTCTACAATCAGATATATAACTAGAACTTATATTATTATATTAATTCTATAAAGTACATGCTTAGACATATGATCCTCACAGATGAGAGATGTCTATGTTCCACTCGCATTTCGCAAGAGAGAAAGACTTACAAATTAACTCCACATAATTTTTTGTTTAATTGAGGAGGTTGAACCTATGGAAACTTGAACCATTACCCTCATAGTCCTGCTTAACTTTGAGAGTAGTGGTTCACCACTGGGCCAAAGCCTAAGTGGCCACCATTGCAAGTGTTTTTTTTTAAATAAAGAAAACTTACAAGTCACAAACTTATTTTGTACAAACTGATGTGGTGTTAATTCATTGGTTGAATTAAATATCTCTTGACCCACATGATTTATTTATATTATTTTATATTTTTATTCAACCAATGAATTAATGCCACATCAGTTTGTACAAGAGTTTGTACCTGTATCATCACTCATCTAAACCTATGGCATAAACATAAAAAACAACAGTTTATATTTATAGATAAACAGAAAACAAGAAGTTATCCAGTAAATTCTAACTTTTGCTCTAAATCAAGCAAAGCACAATTCTAAAGTTAATTAAACATCATATACAAAACATAATCAACAATCCATACACCGTAAGCAAATAAATAAATAAAAAACTTCAAACTTAAATAATTAGAAACATTTGAACTCAAATAACTCCAATGCTACAACACATCATAGACAATATAAAAATCAATAATACTAAACTTACAAAGTACCAATCGAGGATATAAAAATAAAATGGGGAGAAACTGCCTATGCGAAGTAGTAGCCGATGAGCAAAGCAGAAGCAGCCGACGCTCAGCGATACTAATAGTAGCCGGTGAGCAGCAAAGTAGAACCAAATGTACTCGATTATGGTGATGGATTGGTCGAGCGATAAGGTGATTTGGTTTTTGAATTTATGGTGTGTTTACTAAATGGGAATTAAAATAAGTTAGTTACTTGAGCTGTACAAATCAGAATCGGAATGAATTACATTCCCATTGATATGTTTATTTTATCTTGAAATTAGAATGAATTGTTACAAGTTATAAAATATCCTTTATTAATTATTATCCCTAATATTATTTGTATATATTATAATAATAACAATAATAGGAATAAAAATAACAATAAAACTAAAAATAATAATAATGATGACAATAATATTAATTAAAACAATAAAATTAATAAATTTTAATAAATTAAATTAACAATGATAATAATAATTAAAATAATAAAATTAATAATGATGATGGTGATATATCAATGACAATAATGATAATATTAATGAAAATATAATTAAAAAGTAATAATAATTAAAACAATAAAATTGATATATTTTAATAATAATAATAATAATAACAATGGTATGACAGTAATAATAACAATAAAATAATAAAATAAATAAATTTAGATAATAATAATAATAAATTAAAAGACTTTAATAATATTATTATTAATGACAACAATAATAATTAAAATAATAAAATTAATAACTTTTAGTAAAATTAGTATTAATATTATTAATATTAATATGACATTAATGACAATAATAACAGTAATAATTAAAATAATAAGATACTAAATTTTGATAACAATAATATTAATATAATAATAATGACATTAATAAATAATAATAATAATAATAATAATAATAATAATAATAATAATACTGGGCTTAATATATTATCCCAGTACTGGAACTGGGGCCCGTACCCTTGTGGTGACTCCTGTAAGGCCGATGTGGGGTCACGATGTCGTGGCATAACGTGGAGACATTACCTGGTTTGGTTCGGGTGGTGCTTAAGTATAAAGTAGCACATTCTCCTAACAGCTTAAGCTTTTAGGGCGAGTGGTAAGCGCCTTAAGTGGTATCAGAGCCAGCCAGGGTTCGAAACTCGGGGGGGGGGGGAGGAATGGGCTTAATATATTATCCCAGTACTGGAACTGGGGCCCGCACCCTTGTGGTGACTCCTGTAAGGCCGATGTGGGGTCACGATGTCGTGGCATAACGTGGAGACGTTACCTGGTTTGGTCCGGGTGGTGCTTAAGTATAAAGTAGCGCCTTCTCCTAACAGCTTAAGCTTTTAGGGCGAGTGGTAAGCGCCTTAAGTGTTTTTTTTTTTAAATGCTTTAGCAAGCCTAGCAACACATACATCTAAAGGCTTGGGTACAAACACAGTACCAGATCCGGTTCCCGAAAATGGTGCTCTGAAGGAATGGAGGGAGAAGAAAAGATTTACAAAACAAAAATGCTTGATCTTTTAAAGCATGATTATATTATAAAGACTGAAGAACGTGATATAACTCTTTCAGAGCCTTTTGAAACAATTTATTTGTTTTTAGAAAAATCTTTAAAGAAATTAAAAGAAAAGAATTTCAAATATATTCACATTGGTTTAATCCAAGTAGGAATAAAACCTTTGACCAAAGAAGGCTTGGATACTTCTATCCTTGCTGTCCTTAGAGATGGGCGATTCATCTCTTTTGATGATTCTTTACTAAGTAGTATCGAATCTAGTCTATGTAAAGGTCCCATATTTTTTATTGTTATCCAAATATAACAATTTCTCTTAAAGACAAAAATATTTTAAAGAGCATGATTTTACAAATCAAAACCCATAATTATCATATGATTAAGGGATCCATCCCAGTTGCATTAATTTTTAAAATTTCTTACAAAGCCATGATTTCTGCATTTAGCACACAGCATAAATACCAGTCGAAAAGAGATGAGACCCTTCTCTTGCAGACTGACTTGTCCAAAGCAAACACGGTCATTCCTAAACCAATCCAATGGAATGATGTCAATCTTCCAGAGGAATGGATCCTTGAAGGAGCCGCTCCACCAGCGATTCCGAAACAACTTGAGCCCAATACAGAGTTGCAAAATGTGACTCAGTATTCCGATGGTAAAGTGAAACTATCATTCAAGAGATCTACCTCATCCAGATTTTCTGATAAAGTGTCGTGCTCAAGCATTCCTTCATTAGAAAGGAAATTTATAAAAATACCCTCTGTTATAAATCTCCATTTTCAGTCCATAAAAAGTCAACCTAGGTTTTCTACTTCAGATATACCTAGTACCTCCATTCGATCAGTTGATTACACCACTAGTGTTCTTCATCCGATCTACACTAGTAATCAACATGTACAAAGTCAGGAAGAGAAGGAACCTTCTCCTCCAACTTCCCCTACGTTTTCTGCTGTTACAGAAAATGTCATTAATGTCATTGAAAAAGAATTTGAATTAGATAAAACTTTTCTGCATAATGATTTTTATTCTGATTTAAACAAAGAAAAAAGACTTTGGTTTTTCAAACACTTTTTAAACCAAAGAAAAGAAATCCAACAAACTTACTATGAATTTGTGAATTTTCATAAAATTCATATATTGTTTTTTGATTGGTTTGAGATATATTCTTCTGATAACAACATCTCTTATCCTTTTAAAGAGTCAAACCCTATTACTATTAGGAAGAAAGTTCCTGAATGGAAACTTCTTGATAGTGATAGAACTATAGAGTCTGAACACTCACCTCTTCGGAGTGTAACCGTTGATCACGGTGAACCTCCTGTCCAAATTCGAGCTTCACCTTACAAAATTCCAAAACCAAATGATTCTGAGGCAAATTTAAGTAGTATTATCCAACAGAATAATTTCTGTAATACTAACTTAAATACAATCGGAAAGCAGTTGACTAGGATAGAAAACCAAATCCAGAAGTCAACTATTACTGTTCCATCAATTTCTCCTATTCCAACAAAATCGGATTCTGACAAAAAGCTTAAGGAACCTATTTTCAAACCCTTTCAGGTTTCGAAAACTAGCCAAAAGCTTGTTCAAGAGTCAAAATCAGATTTTGCTAAAGCCATTAGAGAACAATTAGATAGGATAGAAGCTGCTTCTTCCTCATCTAGCAAAGTTCAGATAGCCCCTGATACTCCTCAATCTAGCAAGATTGGAGTATTAGAACAAGACCAAATGTCTATAGCCTCTTCTGATATAGAAGCCTTCAAAGAAGAACCTTCTACTCCTAAAGCCAACAAAATTCATTGGGAATTAGCTCTTCCCACTGTCAAGACTCCACCGGATCTAGCAATAGATAATAGACCAAGTGCATTAAATCAATCCCGATATAATGCATCTTCAGTCTATGAGTGGAATATTGACGGCATGTCCAAATACAATATCCTAGGATTGTTGCAACAAATGACTATGGCAGTCAATGCCTATAAAACCCAAGCAGGAACTTCTGATCGTGCTATATCAGAAATCCTCATTGCTGGTTTTACTGGTCAATTAAAAGGTTGGTGGGATCATCTTCTCACTAATCAGCAACAATTAGACATTCTAAATTCTATTCAAGTCGATGAAAATGGGGTCCCTATTCTTGATGAGTTCAACAATCCAATTCAGGATGCTGTTGCTACTCTGATTTTAACCATTTCCCTCTATTTCATTGGAGACCCTTCACACCTTCGTGATAAAAACGCTGAGTTACTACATAATTTAAGATGTAGGAAACTTAGTGAATTTCAAAGTTACAAAACCTCATTTTTTACCAAACTATTTCTAAGGGATGATGCAAATCATATAACTTGGAAAGAAAAAGTTCTCGCTGGATTACCTACTCTTCTAGGTGAAAAGGTAAGAAATTCCATTAAATCCCTTTATGATAACCGTATTCCTTATGATGAGCTCACCTATGGTGAACTCGTCAGTTTTGTCAATAAAGAAGGATTAAAGATTTGTCAAGATTTGAAATTACAGAAACGACTTAAGTGGGAGCTTAAGAAGTCTAAACAAGAATTAGGCGGTTTCTGTAAACAATTCAATTATGACCCCTTTAAAACTTCTATCTCCAAATATTGTAATGGCGAGTGTTCTACTAAACCCCGCAGGAAACATTACAAATCAAAAAATTTTAGGAAACCCTTTCGTAATTTTAGAGAACTTCCTTATAAGAAACCTTCGAGGCCTTATAAGAAACCCAAATTCTCTAAAAGAAAAGAGTTTAGAGCCAAACCAAAGACCCCTTTCAATTACAAAGAAGCTATATGTCATAAATGTGGCATGAAAGGTCATACTGCAAATTATTGCAGGATGAACAAAAAGCTTTATGAACTTGACCTCGACGAAGAGATCCTTTCCAAATTAGCCCCCCTTCTTGTCGAATCTTCTGATTCCGAATCTTCCATGTCGGGAGACAGTGATCCATGTCAAGTTGATGAGCTCTTTGACTCAGATGACTCTGTATCTAGCAGTAGTGAATCTGAATTTGATTCATATTTAAAGAAAATTAATGTTTTGACTAAAGACCAAGAAACTTTTCTTGAACTTGTAAAGCATATTTCTGATCCAAATCTTCAAAAAGAATATCTTGATAAACTTTTGAAAACTTTGGATTTTAATAAAACCGAGACTTCTAAAGTCCCAATTGTTAAAAAGAATTCTTATAATCTTACTCAAATTTTGGATAAAAAGAAAACAAAGAAGACGGTTCCTAATATCCAAGATCTTCAGAAAGAGATAAAAGAAATCAAATGTGAAATCAGAGATTTAAAAGAAAAACAAAAAAGTGATTCTGATACTATCCAACTTCTTTTACAAAAACAATTGCAGGATAATTCAGACAATGAATCTAATCCTGATGATGGTGATGATATTAAAGTAGAAAACATTGAGTCAGTATCCAATGATTTTCTATTTGTTTTAAAGCAAATCACCACAAGAAAGTATTTGATTAAAGTCACTTTAATCTTTTCTGATGATTTTGCAATGGACGCCATTGCCCTTTTTGATACTGGCGCCGATTTAAATTGCATTAGAGAAGACATCGTCCCCAAAAGATTTCATGAAAAAACAAAAGGAAGACTTTCTGCCGCTAATAATTCAAAACTGAATGTCAGTTCCAAGGTTGAAGCCTCAATCTATAATAATGGTTTTGATTTTAAAACTTCTTTTGTCCTCACAAATGATATTCATCATGCCATCATTTTGGGAACTCCTTTTATAAATCTTATAACTCCATATACTGTCAATTATGATAGTATATCCTTCAAAGCAAAAAATAAGAAACTTGTTTTCCCTTTTATTGAAAAACCTAAAACAAGGAATTTGAATATTGTTAAGGCCTGTTCTGTTTATCAAAACAGAATAAATAACCTACTTAAATCAAAACAGTGTGATCTAATGTTTTTACAAAAGGATTTAAACTTACAAAGAATTGAAAGCCAATTACAAAGTAATTTCATTAAAAGAAAGATTTCTGATTTCAAAACTCTCATTGAAAAAGAAATTTGTGCTGATCTACCTTCTGCTTTTTGGGACAGAAAACAACACATGGTAGATCTACCTTATGAAACTTCTTTTAATGAAAGACAGATCCCCACTAAAGCACGTCCAATCCATATGAACATGGAATTGGAACAACATTGCAAAAATGAAATTAAAGATTTAGAGTCAAAAGGACTCATTGTTAAGTCAAGGTCCCCATGGTCTTGTGCCGCTTTTTATGTTAATAAAAATTCTGAAATTGAAAGAGGCACTCCTAGATTAGTTATAAACTACAAACCTCTTAATAACGCCCTAAAATGGATTAGGTACTCAATACCTAATAAAAAAGGATTTACTTCAAAAACTATGTTCTGCTCTTATTTTTTCAAAATTCGACATGAAATCTGATTTTTGGCAAATTCAAATTCATCCTAATGACCGTTACAAAACTGCTTTTACTGTTCCATTTGGACAGTATGAATGGACTGTTATGCCCTTTGGTTTAAAGAATGCACCCTCAGAATTTCAAAGAATTATTAATGATATTTATAATCCTTATTCTGATTTTTGCATTGTTTACATTGACGATGTATTGATATTTTCAAATTCTATCGATCAACATTTCAAACATTTAAAGACTTTTTATTTTACCACCAGAAAGGCTGGATTGGCAATTTCCAGTTCTAAAGTTTCTTCATTTCAAACAAAAGTTAGATTCCTTGGTCATTATATTTCTAAAGGAACAATCACTCCAATCGAGAGATCTCTTTTGTTTGCTGATAAATTTCCTGATAAAATTTTTGACAAAACCCAATTACAAAAATTTCTTGGGAGTTTAAATTATGTTCTTGATTTCTGTCCTAACATTAATAGGATGTCTAAACCCTTGCATGATAGATTAAAGAAAAAACTTGTTCCTTGGACAGATGAACATACCAAGGTTGTAAAGCTTATAAAGAATTCTGTGAAAAGCATCCCATGTTTATATCTTGCTAATCCTACATTACCTAAAATTGTTGAAACTGATGCATCTAATTTAGGTTATGGAGGCATATTAAAGCAAAAAGAAAATGATAAAGAACAGATAGTACAATATGTTTCTGCACATTGGAATGATTGCCAGAAAAATTATTCTACTATCAAAAAAGAAATCATTTCCATTGTTTTATGCGTTACAAAATTTCAAAGTGATTTATTAAATCAAAAATTTCTACTTAGAATTGATTGCAAAGCTGCAAAACATGTTTTGGAAAAAGATGTTCAAAATATTGCATCAAAACAGATTTTTGCACGATGGGAAGCTATTTTAAGTGTTTTTTATTTTGATATTGAATATATTAAAGGTGATACAAATTTTATTCCTGATTTTTTAACTCGGGAATTTCTTCAAAACAGATAATGCCGCCAAAGAAGAAAGACAAAGGTAAAGCTGTTCTTAAAGATTCTGAATCTAGAGCAACCTCTAAAGAACCCCAAGCTACCCCTTCTAAAGACAAATTACTTTCCTCAGCCATGCCTATTAAATCTTGGATAGAAATGGTTGAAGAACATGGTGCCCATTACAAAACCACTTCTTCTGATGACCAAGTAAAACAATGGATGAGTTCCATTACAAAGTCCCCTGAGCTTATGCTCGCCTTACAAAACCTTTCCCAAAGCCAGATTTTCTCAAAAGAAGAAAAAGAAAACCCTATCTCTAAAGAAATCTCAAAACCCTCTTCTCAAAATGTGATTGTCTCTGGTGAAAGCTCTTCTTCCCAAATTGTGCTTTCCCAACCATCACCTTCAAAGAAAACCTCCGATTGGTTTGATAAAACCCATTTTCAAAATATTCTTTCTTTAGAAGATGGATTTTACCATGCTGATCCTTTCCAAGCAATTTCAAAGTTTTTCTCTAAGGACTGGTTTTTTAAACCATGGGATTTAACAAAACCCCAGTCCTACTATCAAAGCATTTTAGAAATCACTGATTCAGTTAAGTTCAAACATTTCTTTCTCAGTGAATCACATTCAGAACCAGCCTATTCCACGGCTACTATTTTAAAAGTTTTGAGCCCAAACCAATGGGGTGACCTACTCCATAATTTTAAAACTTTCCCTTTAAATTTCCAAACACGTTTACCTTATTGTCGGACTTATTCCTACTGGGATTACTAACAAGCCTGGTATAACACCTTTTGTATCCAAAATCCCAAAAAATCCCATTTTTGGTTATTTTTCTTCAACCCAAAAATAACCGTCCAAAGCCTTCCAAACTGGTTCCATCATTGGTGGAATACTTTTGGCCCAATACCACAAATTTTAACCCCGAATGCCACCCATTGTTTAAACCTCTTCAAAGCCCATTATACTCCTTCTGAATCCGAGAAAATGTTTCCCCCCTTTCTCTGTTTCTGTACAAATTTCTTCCTTCCATGGGTATGGATGTGGAACCTTAGGCTTCATACCCAAGATTCCCAACTCATCCTTCAAAGTAAAATGGTGGTCCAAATTTGACGAACAATCAAAATTGACTGAAAATTTGGTCCGAGATTGGCTCTCTACCAAAGGCCTTCTTCAACCCACCATAACACATTCCAAAGCCCAACAAACCTTTTTGACCCAAAAGTCCAAAGCCCAATCCCTATTGGCAAGTGCCAAAACAGAAGAAGAATACTTCAAAGCCATGGAACAGCTCCTCGCCTCCCGGTCAAAGTCATCAGTAGCTGACACTTCTGAAGACGAAGAAGAAGAAGAAGATGAAGAGCCATTTATTTCTCTTGGAGATGATAATGAAGATGACTGTTTCGGAATTTTCTCTCCAGTAAAGCATTGTAAATAATTATTTGATTTTTTACTTAAAAAAAAATTAATTATTTGTTCTGTTTCTTCGGGTGGTCCTCTGGACACAAGTGAGAGCGCACATGTCTCTTCACCCGTATCGTATTTCAATTTTTGTACAAAGAATCTACTATTCAGAGATACGATCCAGATGTTACTGTGCACTTAAAGCTCCGCTACAGTGAACAGTGCAGATTTCCAGAGTTTACTGTGCACTTAAAATGCCGCTACAGTGAACAGTTTAAAGATCTTTGTATAAAAACCGAAATGAAGACTCAGACTCCTCAGGTTTTTCATTTCTAAGTTTAGAACTTCTCTCCCTTCTCTTTAGAATCCTCTCTCTCTCTCTCCGGGAATAGGAATCTGGAATCCGAAGACAAAAAGGAATTTCTCCTGTCTTCAGATTAATTTCCCATTATTTCCCTTTCTTCTCTACAAAGAAAATCAACCGATGTAAGCATTTCATTCCAGTTTTATTAAAGCATTTGTAATTTTATTTAAAGCAATTTAAATTTCCGCAATTTACATTTAAAGCATTTAAATTTCAGTCTTTTAAAGCTTTCTAGGCATGCTCTGCAGACTGATCTGTATCAGTTCTGCCATATAAACTGTACGTTCCTCTGAGGCAAAGAGACCAGATCTCGATCCTCAATTGTAAATCTTCTCTTCTCCCTCCATTCCTTCAGAGCACCATTTCCGGGAACCGGATCTGGTACTATGTTTGTACCCAAGCCTTTAGATGTATGTGTTGCTAGGCTTGCTAAAGAATTTAATAAAGATTTGGTAAATTGTTTAAAATCTGACAACCGCGTTTAAAGAACTTAATTATTATTTGGTAAAGCAAAATTAAGTTGGTATATCGGCTGGAAACCCGAACGTGCGGGCTATTGATATGTTCTAAGTCAGATCTGGGTCCAAAGGCAGATTCCCTTCTGCATCGATCTGGTTTAACAATGCCACGTACTAATTTAATAAATATAAAACCTGACCAACCGCGATCCAAAGTAAATCTACTTAATCTAAAGTTGGTAACTGAATTTAAAATTTGAACAAACGCGATCCAATTTGTTTTATCTAAAGCAATCAATAAAGAATTATTTCGAAAACACATCCATCCTTCGATCCTATTTCCTTCTGGTATCAGGAATAAAATGGCTTGCCATCGTGCAAAAATCTGTTTTGATGCAATATTTTGAACATCTTTTTCCAAAACATGTTTTGCAGCTTTGCAATCAATTCTAAGTAGAAATTTTTGATTTAATAAATCACTTTGAAATTTTGTAACGCATAAAACAATGGAAAGGATTTCTTTTTTGATAGTAGAATAATTTTTCTGGCAATCATTCCAATGTGCAGAAACATATTGTACTATCTGTTCTTTATCATTTTCTTTTTGCTTTAATATGCCTCCATAACCTAAATCAGATGCATCAGTTTCAACAATTTTAGGTAATGTAGGATTAGTAAGATATAAACATGGGATGCTTTTCACAGAATTCTTTATAAGCTTTACAACTTTGGTATGTTCATCTGTCCAAGGAACATGTTTTTTCTTTAATCTATCATGTAAGGGTTTAGACATCCTATTAATGTTAGGACAGAAATCAAGAACATAATTTAAACTCCCAAGAAATCTTTGTAATTGGATTTTGTCAAGAATTTTATCAAGAAATTTATCAGCAAACAAAAGAGATCTCTCGATTGGAGTGATTGTTCCTTTAGAAATATGATGACCAAGGAATCTAACTTTTGTTTGAAATGAAGAAACTTTAGAACTGGAAATTGCCAATCCAGCCTTTCTGGTGGTAAAATAAAAAGTCTTTAAATGTTTGAAATGTTGATCGATAGAATTTGAAAATATCAATACATCGTCAATGTAAACAATGCAAAAATCAGAATAAGGATTATAAATATCATTAATAATTCTTTGAAATTCTGAGGGTGCATTCTTTAAACCAAAGGGCATAACAGTCCATTCATACTGTCCAAATGGAACAGTAAAAGCAGTTTTGTAACGGTCATTAGAATGAATTTGAATTTGCCAAAAATCAGATTTCATGTCGAATTTTGAAAAAATAAGAGTAGAACATAGTTTTTGAAGTAAATCCTTTTTTATTAGGTATTGAGTACCTAATCCATTTTAGGGCGTTATTAAGAGGTTTGTAGTTTATAACTAATCTAGGAGTGCCTCTTTCAATTTCAGAATTTTTATTAACATAAAAAGCGGCACAAGACCATGGGGACCTTGACTTAACAATGAGTCCTTTTGACTCTAAATCTTTAATTTCATTTTTGCAATGTTGTTCCAATTCCATGTTCATATGGATTGGACGTGCTTTAGTGGGGATCTGTCTTTCATTAAAAGAAGTTTCATAAGGTAGATCTACCATGTGTTGTTTTCTGTCCCAAAAAGCAGAAGGTAGATCAGCACAAATTTCTTTTTCAATGAGAGTTTTGAAATCAGAAATCTTTCTTTTAATGAAATTACTTTGTAATTGGCTTTCAATTCTTTGTAAGTTTAAATCCTTTTGTAAAAACATTAGATCACACTGTTTTGATTTAAGTAGGTTATTTATTCTGTTTTGATAAACAGAACAGGCCTTAACAATATTCAAATTCCTTGTTTTAGGTTTTTCAATAAAAGGGAAAACAAGTTTCTTGTTTTTTGCTTTGAAGGATATACTATCATAATTGACAGTATATGGAGTTATAAGATTTATAAAAGGAGTTCCCAAAATGATGGCATGATGAATATCATTTGTGAGGACAAAAGAAGTTTTAAAATCAAAACCATTATTATAGATTGAGGCTTCAACCTTGGAACTGACATTCAGTTTTGAATTATTAGCGGCAGAAAGTCTTCCTTTTGTTTTTTCATGAAATCTTTTGGGGACGATGTCTTCTCTAATGCAATTTAAATCGGCGCCAGTATCAAAAAGGGCAATGGCGTCCATTGCAAAATCATCAGAAAAGATTAAAGTGACTTTAATCAAATACTTTCTTGTGGTGATTTGCTTTAAAACAAATAGAAAATCATTGGATACTGACTCAATGTTTTCTACTTTAATATCATCACCATCATCAGGATTAGATTCATTGTCTGAATTATCCTGCAATTGTTTTTGTAAAAGAAGTTGGATAGTATCAGAATCACTTTTTTTGTTTTTCTTTTAAATCTCTGATTTCACATTTGATTTCTTTTATCTCTTTCTGAAGATCTTGGATATTAGGAACCGTCTTCTTTGTTTTCTTTTTATCCAAAATTTGAGTAAGATCATAAGAATTCTTTTTAACAATTGGGACTTTAGAAGTCTCGGCTTTATTAAAATCCAAAGTTTTCAAAAGTTTATCAAGATATTCTTTTTGAAGATTTGGATCAGAAATATGCTTTACAAGTTCAAGAAAAGTTTCTTGGTCTTTAGTCAAAACATTGATTTTCTTTAAATATGAATCAGATTCAGATTCACTACTGCTAGATACAGAGTCATCTGAGTCAAAGAGCTCATCAACTTGATATGGATCACTGTCTCTCGACATGGAAGATTCGGAATCAGAAGATTCGACAAGAAGGGGGGCTAATTTGGAAAGGATCTCTTCGTCGAGGTCAAGTTCATGAAGCTTTTTGTTCATCCTGCAATAATTTACAGTATGACCTTTCATGCCACATTTATGACATATAGCTTCTTTGTAATTGAAAGGGGTCTTTGGTTTGGCTCTAAACTCTTTTCTTTTAGAGAATTTGGGTTTCTTATAAGGCCTCGAAGGTTTCTTATAAGGAAGTTCTCTAAAATTACGAAAGGGTTTCCTAAAATTTTTTGATTTGTAATGTTTCCTGCGGGGTTTAGTAGAACACTCGCCATTACAATCTTTGGAGATAGAAGTTTTAAAGGGGTCATAATTGAATTGTTTACAGAAACCGCCTAATTCTTGTTTAGACTTCTTAAGCTCCCACTTAAGTCGTTTCTGTAATTTCGTGCTATAGACATTTGGTCTTGTTCTAATACTAAAATCTGACAACCGCGTTTAAAGAACTTAATTATTATTTGGTAAAGCAAAATTAAGTTGGTATATCGGCTGGAAACCCGAACGTTCGGGCTATTGATCTGTTCTAAGTCAGATCTGGGTCCAAAGGCAGATTCCCTTCTGCATCGATCTGGTTTAACAACGCCACGTACTAATTTAATAAATATAAAACCTGACCAACCGCGATCCAAAGCAAATCTACTTAATCTAAAGTTGGTAACTGAATTTAAAATTTGAACAAACGCGATCCAATTTGTTTTATCTAAAGCAATCAATAAAGAATTATTTCGAAAACACATCCATCCTTCGATCCTATTTCCTTCTGGTATCAGAGCCAAGGGGAGGAAAATGTTTTATTGTTTAGAGTTTCGTGTTTAAAATCTTGTGTTTTATTTTGAAGTTTTGTTTTGTGGTGAATTTTTATTGGTGGTAAGTCCCGTTTTAGGATAAGGATTCCGCTGAGGGCTGTAAATCCATACCTGTAGCCATATTGACCAAACCAAAAATAGATCATAAGGTCTTGACCATGGATCCTCCGATCTGTAGAACATCGTCCTTTTCTAGCTCTTCTTCCGGGAAGACTTGTGAGTCAAAGCATATTGTGAGTTCGGAAGAATTCATTATTGAGAACTTTGATACAAATTTTAAAGGTGATACAAATTTTATTCCTGATTTTCTAACTCGAGAATTTCTTCAAAACAGATAATGCCGCCAAAGAAGAAAGACAAAGGTAAAGCTGTTCTTAAAGATTCTGAATCTAGAGCAACCTCTAAAGAACCCCAAGCTACCCCTTCTAAAGACAAATTACTTTCCTCAGCCATGCCTATTAAATCTTGGATAGAAATGGTTGAAGAACATGGTGCCCATTACAAAACCACTTCTTCTGATGACTAAGTAAAACAATGGATGAGTTCCATTACAAAGTCCCCTGAGCTTATGCTCGCCACCATTTTACTTTGAAGGTTCTTTGAAGGATGAGTTGGGAATCTTGGGTATGAAGCCTAAGGTTCCACATCCATACCCATGGAAGGAAGAAATTTGTATAGAAACAGAGAAAGGGGGGAAACCTTTTCTCGGATTCAGAAGGAGTATAGTGGGCTTTGAAGAGGTTTAAACAATGGGTGGCATTTGGGGTTAAAATTTGTGGTATTGGGCCAAAAGTATTCCACCAATGATGGAACCAATTTGGAAGGCTTTGGACGGTTATTTTTGGGTTGAAGAAAAATAACCAAGAATGGGATTTTTTGGGATTTTAGATAAAAAAAGGTGTTATACCAGGCTTGTTGGTAATCCCAGTAGGAATAAGTCCGACAATGAGGTAAACGTGTTTGGAAATTTAAAGGGAAAGTTTTAAAATTATAGAGTAGGTCACCCCATTGGTTTGGGCTCAAAACTTTTAAAATAGTAGCCGTGGAATAGGCTGGTTCTGAATGTGATTCACTGAGAAAGAAATGTTTGAACTTAACTGAATCAGTGATTTCTAAAATGTTTTGATAGTAGGACTGGGGTTTTGTTAAATCCCATGGTTTAAAAAACCAGCCCTTAGGGAAAAACTTTGAAATTGCTTGGAAAGGATCAGCATGGTAAAATCCATCTTCTAAAGAAAGAATATTTTGAAAATGAGTTTTATCAAACCAATCGGAGGTTTTCTTTGAAGGTGATGGTTGAGAAAGCACAATTTGGGAAGAAGAGCTTTCACCAAGGAATAAAACCTTTGACCAAAGAAGGCTTGGATACTTCTATCCTTGCTGTCCTTAGAGATGTGCGATTCATCTCTTTTGATGATTCTTTACTAAGTAGTATCGAATCTAGTCTATGTAAAGGTCCCATATCTTTTGATTGTTATCCAAATATAACAATTTCTCTTAAAGACAAAAATATTTTAAAGAGCATGATTTTACAAATCAAAACCCATAATTATCATATGATTAAGGGATCCATCCCAGTTGCATTAATTTTTAAAATTTCTTACAAAGCCATGATTTCTGTATTTAGCACACAACATAAATACCAGTCGAAAAGAGATGAGACCCTTCTCTTGCAGACTGACTTGTCCAAATTATTATTAATATTATTAAATAGTAGAAGACTATTTGTAAATAATACAAAACTTCTAGATATTTTTATAAAATTTTGTAGGGACTAAAATGTAAAAATGACAAAACTTGATTGAGGGTAATTTAGAGATTATGAAAATTCAGTGGGGGTAAAATGGGTAGTTTGATGAATTGGAGTTTGATTCACAACCCCACTTGGGAATAAAATCTATAGGGATAATTTCCAAATTTATGGGCCCTGCATGATTCTGATTCTCGATTCTAATTCCCCAATTCGAGAAGTAAACACACCCTTATGGTTTATTTTTTGGGATGAAAATATTTTGTATATTCTAGTAATTATGTGTGTGTGCAGGTTGCACACAATAGTAAGATTTAACCAATAAAAATGTAACGCATGCTAATTAAGATAAAATTATTAAAATATCTCAGTTCTTTGTTTTGGTGATTCAATTTAACTAAGTGAACTAAAAATCAAACTAATATTCTAGTTCTTTTTATAAAACGGGTATTCAATTATTCATGAGAGTTTAAAATGGTCCGAAACTGAACCAAACCACTGGTTCGGTTCGATTTTTTTCTAGGCCATGGTTTTTTTGCACAGTGCTAGGGAATTCTGCCAACCCTATCTACCGCACGCAAATTTTCATTCAAAACATTCTACCAATAAACATCAACTACCGATCACTGCCATTACGTTACAAGGTCAGGGTTAGTGCTCTCAACGTTTCGGGTGCCCATGGTGTAGGCATGTATATTCTTCAAATATAATGGGAGCAGATAATATATATTTCTATATGTATAAGGGAGAGTTTTTGCCTTTTAACTGATATAAGTTTATGAATTATGCTTGGTAGATCTTTGGACTGTGCTATAATATAGAAATTTAGAATTCATTATACCCTAAATTATAATATATGTGTAGGATGTAAGAACTTAAAATGAAAAAGAAAAACTTCCTATTTACTATATGATTTATTTTCACTTCTTGACCCTTTGTTTGGTTAAATTACCTATAATTATGAAACTAGAGGAAAAAATTTCACTTTTTTCTAATCTAAAAAATATTTCTACACAATTCATTCATTTAAAAAAAGATTTGAACTTTAATTCTTATTGACAATCTATTTATAAAATTAAATTATTTTTTCATACATTTCTAATTTAAAACAATTTATTACATTTTATGAGATATATTGTACCATTTCATGAGATATTCAATCAATTTAAATTAACTTTTATCCAACTCTTTTAAGTTGGAAACTTATATTTTTTAGGTTATAGTTCTCAAATGTAGGGATTTTTAGTATTATTAAATGATAAAAAAAAATCTAATCACAAATAATTGAAGAAAAAATACCAACAATTCACACAAGAGAACTTGAACCTCTATTCCAATAGTTGTGATTTGCCACTAAAACATCAAGTGGTTATTTCTTAGTTCATTATTTGTTAAATAAAAGTAACTTTTGAAATGCAAAATTTTTTAAAAATAAAAATTATTTAGGCCTAATTATGTAAACGTTTTTTTTTTAAAATATTCCTAATAAAAAAACACTTTTCAAATTTTTCTTTAGTTGAGTTGATCGACATCTCCTATCTTAAATTTTAAGGTGGAGTGTTTGAATCTTTAAAATAGTTTTTATGAGATTTTTTCATATTTTGTTTGATGGGCTTTAGACCTTCAGTTGTATTCTTTGAACTTTAATATATTGAATTCAAACTATGAATGGAACTATTGGCACCCTACAAATTACTCTTATAGAACCCCTCTTTCTACAAATGCCTAAATAAATTCAAATAACAATATCACTAATAATACCCACGCATTAATTCCATAAATGTCCTTTCCTATTTCTTCTCAATCTAAGACCTGCAGAGCTTTATGGAGAAGATAGAACAAGACTAAAAATTATCCAATTTATTATTATATAGATTTTTTATCAAAAGATAGGAGTCATAGGCTCTTCCAGGACAAGTAAACAAACTTCTAAGAGAAGCTACCAGGATTTTGACAATAGTAAAAGTAATTATGAAGTCAATATTGTAGCTACAAATGGACTCCAAATACTACAAATTATTACATTTCTTAAAACAAAAGTTGAAGAATTTTTCCTTTTCGCTGACAATTACTAAACAGATTATTGAATAATAGGTATAGATTTTAAACCTTAAAAAGTAAATTAATACCTGTAAGACTCACTAGTCAAGTGTGTATATATACACTATATACAGTAGAAAAATTTTCTTATGAAATTCCCAACAAAAATAAAACTTAAATGATTTATTTCTTTTGTGGTGTGTTTACTTGTGAGTTTGGGGAATGAGAATAAAGTAATGAGAATGAAACCTATATTTACTTGACAAAATGTAATTTGGAAATGAGAATAAAATGTGTGGGTCCCACACAATTTGGGAATAAGAAATGTGAATGGGATTTCCATGAGGGGGTTAGGAATGAAAATGTGAGAATGAGAATGAAACATAAATTTACTTTTCTATCCTCCTAATTTTTTCATATTTCCTAAATCACCCTTGTTCAAATCACAAATAATTTTATTATTTTAAATGTCATTAATAATAATAATAATTATTATTATTATTAAATTTTATTAACTTTATTATTTTAGTTATTATTATTTTTATTATTTTCATTAATATTATCATTATTAACAATAAAAATAATGATAAAAATAATTAATTTATCATTATTAACAATATTATCTTTATTGTTATTATTATTATTATTAATTTTATTATTATTAAATTTTATTAACTTTATTATTTTAGTTATTATAAATTATTGTTATTATTATTTTTATTTTAATATTATCATTATTATTAATATTAAAAATAATAATAACAATAATAAATAATAAATAAAAAAATAAAGATAATAAAAATTAATTTTAATAATAATAATAATAATAATAAATGTTAATAATGATAATATTAACAATAATTAATAGTAACTAAAATAATAAAGTTAATAAAATAATAATAATATAATAATATAATAATAATAATAATATTAATAATAATAAATGTTAATAATGATAATATTAATAAAAATAATAACAATAATTAATAATAAATAAAATAATAAAGTTAATAAAATTTAATAATAATAATAATAAATGTTAATAATGATAATAACAACAACAACAACAACAAAAATAATAATGATAATATTGTTGATAATGATAAATTAATTATTAATACTATGGGTATTTTGATAAATTGATTCTCATTCCCATTTATTTTTCCAAGTAAACACATCAATGGCATTCCAGCACATTCCCATTCCCATTTATTTTTGCCAAGAAAATATTAAAATCTCATTTTCATTCCCAACCCATTCCCATTCCACCATATTCCCATTCCTATGAAATAAACGCACCATTAAAGTCATTTGTGTATAGGAAAATTTTTAACCTACCCCCAAATAAATTGACATTTTGCACCGCGTCCCCAACAACTTTGATGTGTTGCACCGCACCCCCAATTCCATTATTTTCTCAATTAAGTTTAACAGTAGAAGGGTAAAATTGGAAGTTCATTCCTTAAATTAATTTTAATGGGAATTCTCTTTATTGCAATTGAAATAAAAATTTTTAAAAAATTAAAGGAAAAATAATAGTGGTGATAATGTACATGTAACAAGAATTTTTTTTATTGCAATTAAAATAAAAATCTTAAAAAAATTAAAGGAAAAATAATAATGGTGACAAATGTACATGTAGCAAGAATTTTTTTTTAATTGAAATAAAAATCTTTAAAAAATTAAAGGAAAAATAATAGTGGTGACAATGTACATGTATCAAGAAAATTTTTTTATTGCAATTGAAAAAAAAACATTAAAAAAATTAAATGAGCTAAAAATTTTATTTTTTTTTCATATAGAGGGGCATTTTCGTCATTCAATCAAAAGTTAGACGGAGCCGTTAGAAATAACTGAAAAATTAACGAAATTGGGGGCGCGGTGCAACACCTCAATTTTTTTGGGTGCGCAATGTAAAATGTCAATTTATTTGGGGGTAAGTTAAAAATTTCCCTTGTATATATGAACCTTAATTTAGAATGTGGACTGAGAAATTCATTGTAATTTTGTAGCAAAAATTTAGACAACACTGCTAAATATAAAAAGGATTTAAAGAGAGATTCTAAGAGAGATAGGCTTTTTTTATCATTTCACTGGGAGTTAAAATTGTAGACACACAATAGGGGTTTTACAGGAATTTTGAAAGAATTATAGGTTTACATGAATTTTGATGGATTGTATATGATAATATGTAAAAAAAAAAAGAAGAAGTTACTAAATCCTTTTATTAGAAAAATTAATTTGTAATATAAAAAAATAATATTTTAATGGTTTTTGGCTCCCCTCAAAACTTGAGACTCCATTGCATTATGCAGAATCGAGTTTTTTTTTTCCTATTATAATAAATAAAATAAGTTTATAATTTAACATTATATTATAATATTAATTTTGTTTTCTTTATTTTTACATTATAATAATTAATATAAATTTATTATTTATTATTCAATAGTATTATATTATATTTTTATTTTTATATTAATTATATTAAAAATATAGTTAAATATTATTTAATTACATTATATTATGATAAATAAGTTTAATAAGTTTATAACTAACAAAAAATACTTAAATAATATATAAAAACAAAAATATAATATAATATTACATTACTTAATTATATTATAATAATTAATATAAAAATTTATTATTATTTAAAAATATAATATAATCTAGTTATAATACTTAAATAATATATAAAAATATAATAAAATTTTACATTATTTGATTATATTACAGTAATTAATATATAAAAATATTAATTTTTAAATAATTTAATATAACTAATAACAAAAACTTTAAATATTAATAAATTTAAAATTAATAGTAATATTATTAATGATATAACATATTACTACATATATTTATTAACTTAACAGACGTAAGATTTATTATTAGTATTTACACCATAATACAACAACTAATAAAGTACAATATAATATGCGGAATGCACCCTAAATTTTTTCTACAATTTCAATTTTATAATATATATATATATTGAAATAAATGCTAGAAAGAAAGAGTACCAATGTGGCTGTTTCTGTGCACTGCACATTTGCAGTAGCACTAATAAAATAAAAATTATTATTTTCACACATTCCTTAACCCAAAAACTTGTGATACAAGCAGACACAAGAAAATTTGAAATCAAACAACAGTTCTTATTTTATTTTTTATTTTTTTGATTTCATTTTCACACGCTTCAGTGGTTCTTGATCAAGTATGAGTCCGTTATCGAGCAAGAAGAAGTACAAAGTCTTTGAGTTCAGCGAAGAGGATGAGCTCGTGGAGAAGACCGCTAAGAAAATGCTTGGAAAATATTCAAACCCCAGCAAAAACCAGCGCCATTCTTCTCCTATTGACAAGTACAAGTTCCTTCAATTCTGTGAGTCTCACTTGTTTCTCTCTCTCTCTCTCTGTTTTTTTTTTTGGTTCAAATTCAGCATTTCTTGATATTTAGCGTTAGGTTTATTTGGATTTTGAGGAAAACATGTAGGGAAAATTTGAATTTTGATTTTTATGTCTGTGATCGTTTTGGTTTTGACTTTTGTGTCGTATGAAAATATAATTCTAAATTGATCGCTCTCTCTCTCTCTTCTGGTTTGGTTGAAAAATGGAGGGAATTTAAATATTTCGAAATTGCTCTGTTTGGTTAATGGGAAAACATATGTAAATAATAGAAAGTTTTTGAAGTTGGGTTTTAGAATTTGAAAGGAAAATCTTAAAGAAATAATGATGGACTCAGCTGAGGCTAAAGCAATCCATGACTGTTTGAATGTTGTGTTTAGTTTTTAAGATGGCTGTCTATTGAGTGATATAAACTGTTTGGGTTACAAACTTGTGATTGGTTGGAGAGAAAATGTGGGATAAGAAAAGGAAAGGAAAAACTTGATTTAGAGAAATTTGATTTGGTGAATACGCTGAATCTCAGAAAAATGGCCAAGTAGGTAGGTCCTAGTTTTTAATATTGATGTTTTGGTTCTTGGTTGTTCTGTAACTCTATTGCTTGTCTAGAAGAAACATAAAAAACTATAAAGACTAGAAATGAAAGAGGACAGAGACTCTCTGTGAACAAGCTCACTGTCATGGAATGTCATTATTCTTATGATTGCTGTTCGCTTTAGGCAATGCTCTTCTTCTAGTTGGAGTTATGGGGTTCTTGTACATGTAGTTGGCTGTGAAAACATGTTAGATTTCTCAATAGTACTGTCCAATTTGAATACAACCCATTTCCGAGTTGAACAGACCCTTGAAGTGTTGATATCTCAATTGTACTTTTCAATTCAATTTGAATTCCTGTGTAGCCTGATCATTTGATTTAAGTGCATCAAACACATGCAAATTCATTTTATCAATTGCAGATTCCCAAATGCTTCTTTCTTTTTATATGCTATTTCAATAGATTATGGATTATGAAATGAAAAAATGTTTTGCAAGGACTATAAACTCGGCAGATTTCTTGGTGGATTTTTTTCAAGAGTTCTGCACGTATGTTTCTGCAAGAAATGGGTTGTTTTAGCTGTAATCATGAACTACGCTTGGTGGTAATACGATCGTTCATAATTTTCGCAGTTGTGAATAATATTAGAATTCTTTACTCTTTCTTTCCCTCCATGGTTTTTATGGTTTAAGGTTTTAAGTTATTAGGTCTACAATAACATTGTTGTTTCAATCATATACCCATTCTTTGCTGTGTATAATATATATTTGTAATTTATTTTTCCTTTGTAGTTTCGCAAGGTACAAAGCCTCAACAAAAGAAAATTATCAGTGAAATAGTCGATGTTGATGCTGGAGGTAGGGGATATTAATGCACATTTTTACTAAAAATCTGAATTATCTGATATTCTCTGCTATAAAACACTTTATTTACTCATGATTTCTCACGCAAAACTGCAGTTGATTCTACTTTTGCTCCTTTTATGCTTTCATCCTTTCTCATTTTTATGTTATCAGACCTAGAATCACCATTTCAATTATTTAATAAATCTTTGTTATGTAAATTATGAATGTTTAACTTTCTATCTGATTCCTAAGCAGTTACACAAGGTGCCGAATTTGAAGATGTGGGAATTAGTCAAGAGCCAATTGGTATCGATGATGGAGGTATAGGACATTAATGTGAAAAATTTACTATTAATGCTGAAATTTCTAAGTTTTTCTACTACATTTTCTATGTAGTTGCAACAAAAGGAGACTGTTGAAAAATCGTTAGATGCTGATAATAGTGGTATTCCCTCTGAATGCTCACATTCTATTTCAGATGCTATGAGCATACAAAGAGAAGATGGTGCTTTCAGGGAGGTGGCTTTGTTGGATAACTTTTCTCTTTCAAGTTCAAAAAATTATGGGGTAGTCTTTCCCCCTTCAATTATTTCGAGTTCTGGTTATTATTTTCTTAAGAATTAATTTCTGCCATACTTAGTCCTTGTCTGGCAGAAAATGTTAAAAAGCTTTCTTACTTATCTCTTCCAATATTCCAAACTAGTAATCGAAATTGTTAATTGGAGTAGCCTGCTGTCAATCTTGAGCTGGCTTTGTAACTATTGGAGTATATTTGTTTCAGAATGAGCAAGTTGGTTTGATTTCGGATTCAGATGATGATGACTGTATGGAAATGAGTTCTCCGGCAACTTCTTCCTCTCCACTTTCAGTTAATGGAGGTCTTTTCCTGTCCTCTTAGTTTTTCTGAATTGTTTATTATTCACTTTCTCCGTTTGACTATGTATGATCATTTTGTCTCGTACAAACATCAACTATTTCAGTTTTATTAGAAGAACAGGTGGCAGAATGTGGTTCTTGTGGACACCAGAGTGTAAGTTTCCTATCATGGCTTTTATGATTTCTTATCTGGGTGGCTAATGAAGATATGTTTGTAGAAGACTTGGGATTTGAATAAGATCGTTGACTATCTCTTGAAAGTAAATCTGCAAAAAATAGATATTATGTGCTAAAATTCCTCCTTTAGTGAGTGGGATGTATGGCAAGATTTTTGTGCTAAAATGCCTTAAGTAATTGGTTAAGATTGCATATATAGTCTAATTGGACTGTATCAAATCCTGGAATTAGTTTTTTGGTTTTTGTTCTTGTTGTTGGTGGTTTGGGGTTGGAGGACATAATATGAAAGCAACAAGGTTGAGAAGAAAGTTTACAACTTTGAAAGTCACATGATGTTATAAGGTTGTGGCAAGAACTTCCACCAATTTTTGTCTCACAGTCTACTGTGTGGGATATAGAGAACATAAAATTCCTCAGATGCATGTTTGAGTTAGAATAATGTTCGGGATCTTTTACTTTGTTATAGGGGTTTTTCTAGAATTCCCAAGATTAACGTTCTTGCTTTAAAAAAAAGAATGAAAAAAATAAAAAATTTAAGTATAGATCTTTCTCCTTTCAAAAAAAAAAAAAGTATAGATCGTTCTAAACCTAATAAGAAATCATTTGGATTCTAAACTGGGTTAGTTCTTTTAGAACATGTTTTGCGGTTTAGCCTTACAGCGTGATTGGCAGACTAGACTTGACCCTTCACATACGCTGAAGCCTGGGATCTGCACTTATATCAAGAATCTTCCCCACTAACTGTCACATTAGAAAGCTCAGACTATATTGAAAAGTTGCATTTCTGCACTAGCAATATTCCTAAAACTTACACTGAGTTTGTTTCCAAGGAGTGTTTGTAATGCATATAGAGTTATTAACTTTATTCCCTTGTTTCCTTAGCAGCTCCTTGTTTCTTCATGTGCACCGGACTAGGAGTTCCATCATTTTGAATTGGAATGAATTGCTTGCAAATTTTCTTTATAATGAAAACTGTTTTTTATGCCGTGCTCATTTACTTCTTTAATTTCTTTATAATGAACCTTTATGCTTGTTTTGATTTGCAGGATATGGAAAATAAGATGGTGGTTGTTTTTCCTGATTTCATTGTACATGGGGATAATAATTATACAGAATCGCGGGTAACTTTTTCATGCAGCTTTGTTACCGTTGAAAGTTCAGTCATCAATGGGACTAAAGGAACATTTAGCTTTGAATGGGCTATTGGTGATGTCATCAATATTCAGACAGGATGGTGTGGGAGTGTGAGTTGAACTTGGGTTTCCTTGTATTAATTTTCATGTATGTAGCTATGCCATAGGTTAAGGCATTCTATATCACTTCATGTAGGTTGGTACTGCTATTGTGGCTCTTATTCTTAAATCAAAGGATTCTACAGGAGTTCGAAATCAGAATGAAATTCCAGGTACATTTTAGACCAATGTTTGATCACTTAAGATTTTCCACCTACAGGCTAACAACTGCACTCCATGAAGCATGAAAGAGGCTTCTATATTATCTGTCAAACCTATTAATAGTTTTGTTCCTCCAGAGTTGTAGTTGATTGTTGATCCCAGCAATGCTGAATAGCAACCAGCTTTGATGGTCTTCTGGCGTAGTTCTTCCTTGTTAAATATATGTCATGATATCTTCCTAAATAAAAAAATAGATAAATAAATAGATGTGATGTTGCAATTTATATGCTTTACCGAATTTAATGCTTATGAGACACAATGTTGGGTATTTTGGGAATGAACAACATTGTTTGTGCTTCCCGTGATTAGAATCAAGGAACTTTTTTTTCCCCCTTTCCCCTGATCACAAAGGTTCCTTTCCTAAATAAGTGGAGGAAGTCAGGATTTTGCAATTGGTAAATATAGTATTCCTGTTTGCGTTAATGTGCTGTCATTATTAGAATTATTTAATACAGGTTCTTACTTAAGATTTGAATTCTAGTTAATGGAATAATTGATAACTTCCTCAACAGGCTCTGATCTGCTGAGGTTTTCAGTTTGTGACCAACATTGGCCTGAAAGGCTGAATAAAATTATATCATTGGATGTGAGATACAAGGAGAGATGGAATACTGTTGAGTAAGTTCTTAGTTTTCTGTTGGACTTACATTTATTTCATTCATCCATTTTTTGACAAAATGTGTATGTTCTTCTTTCTCTTTAAGCACATCTCCTTTCTTCAACTAGAAAGAAAAAGCTGAGCTATTGTATATTATTATTTGATTATTTTTTCTATGAAGTTAATTCTAAGTTTCTTCTTGTTTTGTAATATCTTCTTTAGCATTCACTGTTTTGTAGTTGGAACTGTTTTCTTTATTCACAAGAAAGTTATATGTTCTGGTTGTTAATATACTTGTGATATTCTCTTACAGTTTTGATTCGAAATATGAAGAAAACAGTCTCTTAAGTCAGAAAAGCAGGTTACCGTCAAAGTGTTGTTCTATTGAGTAAGGAAATGGAATTCATATGATTATTATGAATTATTAGTTGTGTGATGATATTTGATACAAACTTCTATTTTTCCCCCTTTATGCATTCTTTTTCACTGAATCATGTCATGCTTTATGTTATTTCTTTTTTCTTTTTTGCTTTACGTTATTTCTTTTTCCTTTTTTTTTTCTTGTCGTTTTTTCTTCTATGTTGTAGGTACATTTATTCTTTTGCCATTATTATTTGCATTGTGGTTCTAGTTTTCTAGATAAAGATTGAGCAAATTATTAGAGAGAGAGGTAATGTGAGGAAAAGGAGAGAATAAAAAAGAGAAGGTGTTAGACTGATTTTTTTCAACTCACCAGCTGACATCTATTTAGATTAATAAGTTAATGTGGGTGCCACAGGCGTCTGTACTCCCTCAATTTATTTCAAATATTATTTATAAATGACATAACTGTAGTGACTAATTTAGTTGTGATGCATATTTCTTGATTACTCCAGCTAATCAGGGAAGATGATTTATCTTACTTATCTAATGATCCTCTGACTCTGGAGCATTCTATTAAAGCCTGTTTTATACTAGAAAAGTTTGAGGTTAGTCCTAAAATGCTCTTCCATGTCTAAGTCCCTATCTTAACTATTCCAAATTTCATCTTTGGTGTTATCACATCAATGGATTCTTTACCTTTTCTTTTCTGATGTTAATTGTTTTATGTATGGAATTTAAGTGCCACCTAAGCGGTTTTCTTGTTTAACCTGAAAGGGATATGCATGCCAGATTGTAAGTTGATATGGTTGTTAATTAAGACAAAACTGTGTCATTGATGAACAAATAATTTTTTAGCTGTCTGTTAATTTGTAGGAGCAGTAATCAGAAATCAAAGTCAGATTGTGCTTGATCCACATGATAAGCATGTTGATTAAATCTAACCTTGCAGTTGAAGGATGAAGGATATGCATTCTTTCCTCTAGACATTTCAGAAAATAGATTTAACTGCTTGTTGAAATATCTGTCTCTTCTTAGTCTGAGATTTGCTAGCTATGTCTTATTTAATGATGTTCATGACATGCCTTGATTTAAGTTTGTATATTCCAGGTTTGATGAACCTTTTGAAGATGTTGTATATCCGAAAGATGATCCCGATGCTGTTTTAATTAGTGAGAGAGATGTGAAGCTTCTAGAGCCTGATACATTCATTAATGATACTATCATCGACTTTTACATCAAGTGAGTGTCTGTTTAATTATACTATGGCTTTGTGCATCTCCTTAATTTTTTCCAGGTTCCAGGCTTTGCATTTGTCTAACATCTTCCAGAAAAGACACTTTCTTCCAAATCATATATATACTAACGTGAAAAACAATCTTGAAGTCTGACCTATAAAATATGAAGCGCACATTTATTGGAAGAATTTAGATTAAATAAAATTAATATGATGATCATCTGTTTCATGTCTTAATTTGGGTGTTTAGTTTGTTGAACTTGTTATATGTTATTTGGAATCCTTTATGCCTTTTTCCATTTTAACCTTGAAGCGTACTTTGTGGGGTTAATAACTTAACATCTATCGGGGCAGTATTCTGTATTTTCCATGTAAAGAATTAGATGTTTCTCATTTGGTAAATGTGGATGGGCTTATGGAGTGTTGATATTTTGGAAATTGTCAATTGAGAATAACACTGAACTATCCCACTGAACTATCTATGAAGATTGACACTGAGAATATATTGCTGATCACGTGGTAGAACACTAACCATCACAAATTTATCAATACTGAACTCTAGCTTCAGCTTCTACCAGATAGCCCTGGGATAAGAAGTAGAAACATCTTCAAATTTGTTAATTTGCACATTCCTTTTCCCCCCACCAACTGCGGAGGCTAAAATGGTTGCATGACCTTTCTCTGTGCAAGAATGATTACAATTACAACATAGGAATGTTTTAGTTAAATTGTTCTTTGTGGATTAATTATTGTCATGCATATTATGACGTGTTGGTACTTTATTTTCTTTGAATATTGAATCTCTTAAAGGATTGATTCTTACACAACGGAATCTCATGCTAGATACTTGAACAATAAAATCCAAACTGACAGACAGCAAGACTTCCACTTCTTCAATAGTTTTTTCTTTCGGAAGCTTGCCGATCTAGACAAAGATCCATCTAGTGCTTGTGAAGGCAGAGCAGCATTTCAACGTGTTCGTAAATGGACAAGAAAAGTGAATCTTTTCGAAAAGGATTATATTTTTATTCCAGTAAATTACAGGTCATAAGTAATTGATTTGTTTTACCTGAATCAGAGGTGAATTATCTCTTTTCATACTTCTCTTAAATTCAACTTATAATTGCACTCTGATTACAGTCTTCACTGGAGTTTGATTGTCATCTGTCATCCTGGTGAAGTTCCATATTTCAGAGGTAAGATCCTGATTCGATAGTTTCAGTTTATTGTCTTTGTTTAATCATTTTGAAAATCCTAATTTTTTTATAAATAAATTTCCTTGCAGATGATGAAATTGAAAAGTCTCTTAAGGTTCCATGCATCTTGCACATGGATTCTATTAAAGGAAGTCACAGAGGCCTTAAAAATCTCATTCAAGGGTAATCTATTAATTTTTTATTCTCAAACTATTTTACCTTTTACTTTATGCTTGTTAAGTTGATGTGATATTTTTTTTTTAAGCATAATGACTGGTTCATTATCGAGACAGTTGTAATTTATGTAACTGAAATTTTGGAGTTCTTGTCTGGAAAGAACTTGTGCATTTATTATTTAAATCATTCTAAAGATTTCTGTTTAATTCATAAGTTGGGTATCTGCTATTATTTGAATCATTAACTACTTCATATAGTTATAATGTTGATTACAGTTGCCTGTCTTGATATGGCAGTTATCTATCTGAAGAGTGGAAAGAGAGGCATAGCAATACAGATGATGAGGTTCCTTCGAAATTCTTACGTTTGCAGTTTGTGCCTCTTGAGGTATTTACTCTCTTTCAAGATAAAATTCCTTGTAGTTCTTCAAATATTTCTAGGTGAAGCACTGGTTTAACTGTAATTTTATAATAATATATGTATATGTTGCTAGAATTATATCCTATTCAAGGACTAGTGTGTTAATAGTCTGGCAATTTGGTAATTTAGTAAATATTTGTTCTTAATATACAAGGGAGGTCTTTCATTTTATGTTTTTGGTTTTGAGTATGTATAGGGCTGAATTCCTTATTAAAACTGTTCAGATGTTTCTCTTAGTTCATTTGTTTAAATATTATTCTTTTCTGTCCTGCTTTCTCCCCCCCTCCCCCCCCCCCCTCTCTTGGTTTCAGTAAAACTTTCATGTGCATTTTACAACCTCATTACAAGTAGTGGCTGAATTTCTAGACTCATTTACTTCAAATTACGAAGAGAAAATAATAAATGCTTCCATTTTGCAATTGTTTTAATCCCATATTTATAGGTTATTGCTCATCTGACAAATTCCGAAGTTTTTTTCACAGCTTTTCTGAAAACTACTGTTCATCTTTTTTATTTTTTTAACTGGGTTTACTGAGAATTACTGTTAACATTTTTTATTCTTCTTTCCATATTTATTCAGCTGCCGCAGCAGCAAAATTCATTTGACTGTGGCCTCTTTTTGCTCCATTACGTGGAACTTTTTCTTAAGGAAGCCCTTTCTAACTTCAACCCTTTGAAGAAAAAACAGGTTTCAAACTTTGTAAGTGGCCTCATCTCCTTCCTTGAGCTTTGAATGGTTTGTAAAATTTGCAATTTCCTGTTGTGAACTCTTTGATTTAAATTGTTGTGAAATTTAGATGATATATATGCAGTGTTATCTCACTTTTATTAGTTCTTCGTTATTAACATAGATTTTGTTGGCTCACCATCCCTTTATGGTTTCCTTGTTGCAGTAGAGATTGATGATTTTACTTCTCACCTTACCTATAGTTTTGTATCTGCTAAGCAAACTTGTTTATGTGATCTTGACTGGTTTACCCATGTCTAGTTGTTGCTTTCATGGCTGTGTAGTAGTTATGTGTCTTCAGTGGTCGCTGAACAAAAAATTTCACTCATAGGTCTTACCCAACAATAACATTCTACTTCAGCGCTGTACATGGGGCTAAGCAAACCCCACAATCATAAACACTATAAGAAACATAACAACTGATAATAATTTGACTAATACATTGGGAGAATCAGAGGAAGAAACAACTAGCTCAAATTGGCTTTGATACCATATCAATCTACAACTAAACCCAAAAGTTTAAGCTTATAGGTAATGGACCAAAGACAGGATGCAAATCCTGATGATGTATACTGAGGAATTGTGATATGCTTTCTTTGCAGTTTACATTTCGTCAATTTGTGAGTTCCAGAATTTTTACAAATGAGGAAAAAGAAAATGGCAATCTCTTGATACTGAATGTCAGTTTTTGTTAAGACTAACAGCTAAGTTATTGGGATATGATATAAAGATGTGGCTTTTTGTAAGATTACCTCAGGGAAAACAGTGAATTGGAAATTTAATGCCTGTACTGTTAAACTTTTAAGCTTTGGCACAATTATCTCCCAAGCTCATTGGGCATGGCTAGAGATATGGAAATTTTTGACACTTAGAATGTATGTACAATATAGTAACAGAGTAGTGATTAGTTCAGGAAAATGAAGCTTAACACTGGAGATGGTCTGTATGCATGGAGAAATTCTTAAGCGTCAACATTGTGAGAGCACATACTTGGCCACAGCTGGGTCAGGTGATTAGTCTTTTCCACCCACTAAGTAGTATGGACTTTTCTTTAATGATCAAAAGGATAGAACCCAAATGCTGCTTTTTGGACCATTAGAGTAGGACTTGGTGATGGATTTATTGAAAAAGAAAGACCAGGCCATCTGTGTGGTAGTGGCTGGTTTGGCTAATAGTCTTTATCTGTTGTTCCCCCATTGCCTAACCAATCTTGTATCTGCTTTTGCTTTTAGAATAACTGGAGTAGGGCTTACAGTGTTGTTTATCCTTATCTTCAGTGTTCTTAAGATATACAGTGGTAGGCATCTAAATTTGTTATAACCTGTTGGATTATGATTGCTGTTTAAAGGAAATTAAGTAAGGGGATTATACACAATAAATAAAAGAAAATATTGGGAAGCTGTCTATGCATTGCAAGGAAGTGAATGCAAATTGTTTTTTTCAGTCTTTATTTTTTACAATATTCAAAATTTCCTTTTAAATATTGGGAAGCTGTCTATGCATTTGTTTGTTTCAGTAATAAGTTTTGATCTTTTACCAGCTTAATCGGAACTGGTTTCCACCTGCTGAGGTTTCGATGAAACGTGCTCAAATTAAGAAGTTACTTTATGAAATTTCTAAAGATCATTCACGTGGGAAGGATCCTTCAGCAGACTCTGTTGATGAGCATCCTTCCTCCCAGCCGACAAATGATAAAATTGGGAAGGAAACTGGAGCAGTGATTCTTGGGCAGATGTGGAATCCAACGTTACCTGGTCAACAAGGTTTTAGCTCAATTTCTGATGCTGAAAAGGGTATTCAAATTTCAATTTCAGGAGCTTCCCCTCAGAGGGATGCACAATACACCAGGGACCCAGAATTCAGTTTCAAGGAGCAGTGTAAGTTGGGTACCGGTCCAGCATCATTGTCTGATCTAAGATATCAGCATGTGACTTCACGTTTACGGAGGAGCATCATGTCGCCAATAGAGGTAATCATCTCTCTCTTTATGTGGATGATAATAACTGTCATAATCCTAAGGATTTGAAATATGTCAAAATTGTCCACCCCCCCCCCCCCCCCCCCCCCCCAACAAAAAAAAAAAAAAAAAACAAAAGTTAACTATCAGGAGCTTGGACTATTTCGATGTCTATATGAAATGATTTCTTTGTGTTCAGCTTGCAACACTTGACAGCATGCGAAAACAAGGATTCTACTCTTTGGTTCACTGGAATGTAGTTTTGAGTTGAAAAGCTGTTTTGATGTTTGGTTTTGCAAAAAGGTTAATTGAGTGTTTAACTCAACACAACATTCAGTTGCCCTAAACAGTGGAATTAATATTTCTAATGCAATGGCTAGGAATTTTGATTCCATTCCTGATTTTCAAAATCAAATATTAGATTGGAAGTAAAAACGTTGTCTGCAAATCAAATATTAGATTGTAGTTAATTATGAATTTTTTTACTAAACATTAAATATAAAAATATTTGTATGTTAACGGCACTATTTTCTGTTAATACCAGAAATGTTATTGCTTTCTCTTTTTTCCCTCTTTTATTCTAGAAGTTGACCTATGTTTGTTGTTGTTGTTGCTGTCTATCATTAAAACTTATGGCATAAGCAGGTTAGTTATGCCACTAACATTAGAAAGTTCTTATTGTTTGTTGAGAATTGTATCCAACCAAGTGAAATAATTGCATTATATTTCTCTTGAAATCAGGAAGCTAAAGAAACTGATGAGCAAATGGCTACTTCACCATACAATGTAGAAAATTTCAAGCAAGTCACTAGATTGGCAAGAAAATATTGTGGAGTGCCGCCGAAGATATGGTGTGATAAACAGTTCTCACCAGATTTTGATATACTGGATGAAGATGAGTCTATGAAAGAATGTCGGACTTCATTGGAGGTGGAAGTCAAGGACCAACCACTTGCAGAATATGAGGGATCAGATTACCTGGAAACAACTGGAAAAACTGATTCTTTTTCAAACTCGAGTGAGGGATTGTCAGATTTTGTTGTTGAAGATTCTCAGGAAACCAGCGGAATTGCTGCTGGCATTGTTGAAGATTCTGAGGAAGAAAATGCCAAGCTTGATGGCAAAGAGAATAAAGATTCCCCATGTTTCAAGGGAGAAACTTGCAATCTCTCTCATGAAGTGCTTTTGAGTGAAACCATCTATCTTCAAGAAAACATTATGCTGATTAGCAATGAAGTTACAATGTCAAAAGCAGATGAACAGCTGGTAGTTAAAAAGTCTAGGCCTCTTCCGAAGGACAGAAAACAACTGAAAGAACTGAACGGTGGCCTACCGAAAGAATTGATTCCTTGATGGTAGTGAATAGTTTCGTAGCACTAAAGAGGTTTTGAAGTGATAGTTAAATAGCTAGTAAATACTCCACCATCCTTTAGAGATTAAATAGGGTACAGAAAGGGAGAGAAACATTGGGGCTTTATTATACTGACTTGTATTCAGTAATACTATTCATTTCATTTTTCAAGGCAGTTGTGAAACACTTAAGGCTTGCAGAAAGTGGACTAAGGTACCAAAGAGATTCATATAAGAAGATATAACGATTTTTTTTTCCCCACAGCACATTGGAACACAAAAGACTCTGGAATCTGCAGCAAGGTAACCAACAAGGCAGTATGCATATGCTCTTTAAGGAGGTTTCCATGAAGTTAGGTGTCATACTCGTACACCCATACCGATCACCCTTTAGGGCGTATGCTGAAGCAATGGATTAACGTTCAGCCATTAGTAAGTTCTACTGACAGAACTTTAATATTTTGATTGAGGTTTTCGATCTTGGCGGTTCCAGGAATCAGACACACGTGATCTCCTTGGTGATGAACCCAAGCTAATGCGAGCTGAGATGGGGTGCATCCTTTCTTTGCTGCTAACTCATCAACACGTTAAAATTGTTATGCTCCAAAGTTTCAGGTTGGAACCTTTGTAGATGCTGCATCAATTAGAAAAACAACTCAGCATCAAAACTGACATTAAATCATTGGAACCTTGATTGTACGGCCAATGCCAAATGCCAAATGCCAAATGCCAAATGCCAAATGCTAATAGTTTTATGGCTGGCTGGCACTAACAAACCCGTCTAAAATTATCCCTTGAAAAGGCTCTCAGCCAACTTACACCTGATGAAAGAAACCCATGTCCTAGAGGACTGAAAGCAACAATTCCAGTGCCAATTTCCCTGAGTAGGGGAATAACCAAAATTGAATTAGCTTGTAAAATGTTAAGTCACTGGAAGTTGAATTAAATATACACTAAATTCCTCTATTTCAGAAAATGGTCATTTGACAATTATTCCTTGATAATATGAAGTTGAGTCACTATATAATAGTTCCAAAAAGAATTTATGTGACTATTTTTGAACTAAGAAGGTCCACATGTACATATAAGCATACCTTGTCTTAGTGACTTTTGCCCCTTCAAAAATTAATGCCCTAATTACTTACCTGCAAGTAGGACCATCTCGTGACCACAAGGATCATTCCATCTGCACAGCTGTTATGAGAAATTGAATTCTCTGAATCCTCTCCACTTTCTCTAATCAACAAAAAGTTGAGCTTCGTTTTAACTTTTAAGAGTCTGATAAATATACTTGTATTTAACAGTTACTAATTGGCTTTGAGTAATGATATAGTCACAAATTCTTGTACAAACTGATGTAGCATGATAAAATTAGTTGAATTAAATATCTATTGGCTCACATGATTTATTTTTATTATTTTATTTTTTCATTCAACTAATGAATTAAAGTCACATCAGTTTATACAAGATAAAATTATAAAAAAAATTTGTGGTTGTATCATCAGCTTATTTTAGTGTGGGTTTGCGTGAGGTTCGTAAACATCGGTAGTGTCAAGTAAAATGATACCGCTGTCAATGGCATGGTGGATCAGGGCAATCATATTGGATTCGGTGTTTGGGGGCCCGTAGTAGGCAGACATGCCAATTCATCGCAAGCCTTGAGCTGAAATCCCTATGCCTTGTGATGCAAGATTGATTCTCTTCACTGTGCTGGCCAATGCCATTTCCTTTGCTACAAATACGTGTTGGTAGCTATTGTTTTATAAACCAACAACTTGAGCAAATCTGCATGCCTGAAAGAGGTCTATGTATGTATATATAGAAGCCATTCAAGTGGGTCTATAATTAATGATAAAGTATGTGATTATGTTATCCCTGGTACCATAATTAAGGATGTACGTCATTATTAATTTATTAATGTGTGGCTAGTAGCATCTTACATATCCATCCCTTCGTGCATTGATGCATACCACTTAAAACTTGAAATCATAACGAGAGAGAATGTGTTGGCTTTGTTGATTATTTTTTTATCAACTTTTTACTATTACTATTTTGATTTTTCTAATTTTACGTTTTGTTAAAATTAGGTACATAATGAGAAGCCAAAATCTAGTTCTAATAATAAGCACTGATGCTTTCAACCCTTGGGTTCGAACTTTAAAGAGTGCGAGTTATTAATTAAAAAAAAGGTTGGATACATAGTTTACGATGGTATTTAAAGTTGACTAATAATTAGATTGTCAAAAATGAAATGAGTGCCTGAGTTATTAATAAAAATAA
This sequence comes from Citrus sinensis, assembly GCF_022201045.2. NCBI lineage: Eukaryota > Viridiplantae > Streptophyta > Magnoliopsida > Sapindales > Rutaceae > Citrus > Citrus sinensis. The sequence continues at coordinate 10,940,703 of NC_068563.1, read as the reverse complement.
ATGAATTAGATGCATAGTTTATGATGGTAATTGAGGTTAACTAATAATTAGATTGTCAGAAAATGATTGATGATACATTAGTTGAGATACAAATTTTGGAAATTATCAATTTCTCCCCTATTGAAATCAATTTATACCATATTCCCGACTATTTTCATAATATCTAAAAAATCCCAAGCATGAAAAAATTTAAAGGAAAAGCAAGATAAATAGGTCATTTACTTGATAATTTATCTTGAGAATACAAATATATTTATTGTAAGAGAAATGTTTGAAAAGTAACAAAAGTACAACAAAATATATTAATATCTTATTATTAATTTTTTATTTGCACTGAAACATATATTTCTTATTTTTAGTATTGAATTTTTTTATTTTTATTTATATAATTTATAATAAATAAAAATAAAGTGTATTTGAATATAAATGTAATAATGTAAAATTATGCTATCTGAGAGTTAATTGACTATCATAAAATAGTAGAAGTATATATATTAATTTTAGTAGGGCAAAACTAACAATCTCCTCACAAATTATATGTCCAAACTGTGTAAATATATAATTATTGGCAAACTTTTTGCCTATCGACTATAGTAAGCTTGAATCATAATTGAAATTAACATAATTCAAATTTTTTATTTACTAACATGACTGTATTTTGTGTATGTACGTGTGTATTACAATAAAAGAACCCCTAAGGGATAAGATAAAACATTAAAAAAAAAAGACTACAATATATTAAATAACATACATTGCATTAAAGTATATATTCTTTTATCTTTTAACTTGTCAAGAAAAATACATATTTTAATATACATTACATGACAAAAATAATGCTATATATATGACAAAATATTTGAGGAGTAATTTTACAATAAAAGAATTTCTTACTTTATCAAAACAAAGGACAAGCTAAAACATAATAATGCACACTTTAATGTAATGTATTTTGTTTTGTTGTATATTAAAATATGTTTTTTTTGGGTCTTTAGCTTATCTCTGGATTCACTTATTGTAAAATTACTCAGTGTTTGAGAAATCCTTTGTTCCAACAGCTTAAGTTTCCCCCTTCCCCCCCCCCCCTACCCCCACAACTTAAGTTAATGATAATTATTGAATAAGGGTGCAGCTAGCATACTATATTGTATTATAGTATATCGCTTTAATTAATGCAGGGTATATTGCATTAAGCTAAATTAGTATTATATTATATTAATGTTGTATAATATTTGGTGTTATATTTTATAATATTGTATATAATAATAATTTATATTAAATTAATTTTTTAATTATAAATATCTTAAAAGTTTTATAATTTATATTTATTGAACTTATTATTAAAATTTATAAATAAAAATAAAATTACTACCGTCAGCCATCATTGGCCACCGTAAACTGTCGCTGGCATTCATATTCCAGTATCTTTTGACGTCAATTTTGTTACCATTAGAATCTTCATCACTGGATCTAAACAATGGTATATGTCTCATCAGTGAAGGAGTTTCCTACAGAAGCTCCGTTTCTAGTATTACATATACCATTGCATAGTTCTAGTGATAAGGATTCTATTGACACCAATTTTAATGTCTTAAGATGCCAAAATAATATCGCCAACGATGAATTGTACTGGTTGATGGTAGTCAGTATTTTTCCATTCAAATTTATTATATTTTACACTAATAATAAATAAATTAGATATGATTTAATTGATTAAATAATTTTTGTTTTAAATGTTAGCAATATTGCTTATACTTGAGGGGGCACGAGTTTTGATAATGCGGCAAAAGCTACATTAAGGCTTTAGCTAATGTTGTACAATGCATTTCATTTCAAATGCTAAATATAGGTTTATTTCAATCAATGTTGGGCCCACGAAGTAATGCTATGCAATGCTACATGCGCCCTAATAGCATTCAAAATAATTTTATAAATTATAATTTTTTCATATAATAAATAAATGGCACATCATTTAAAATAGAACTCTTAAAATACATTTAAGAATACTTTGATCTTAATCAATGTTAATGGCAAGGTTGTCACACAAAAGCCAAATCAATGGCTACATCGATTTCACTTGGGCAGTTGCATAGAAATTGTTTTCCACTAAAAAAAAGGTGGAAAAGATATCTACCCCCTTTGAGAGTTGGAAAAATAGTTACATAAACCCTAAGTTTTTAGTAATAGACAACATTACCTTTTTTTGGACCATAAAGTCTTTTGAATATAGTAACTAAAATAATTAACTTTAATTTTTTTAATAAAATACAAATAATTTAACTTATCTAGTAGACTAATAATATTATTAATATATTTTTCATATTTAAAATAATTATAATTTTATTCATTATAATTATTTTATATAAATCTTTGGGTTAAATATATTTTACAATTAATAAAATATACCTTACGTATTAATAATATTTAAAATAATTTAGATTTTTTTACACTTTCCAATATTATGTTTCCATTTATTCTAAACTTTATTTTATTTTAAGAAAATGTATCAAATATTTTGGAAAATATTAATGTACTTTGAAGTATTGAAATTATTTTAAAATATATATATTACCACATTTATTTTAGTATTATGTTTCTATTGATTATAAAATATTGGATTCATTTTTTTTTTGGATAATAGAGCAAAATGATATTATGGTAAAAATGGGGTCTTAGTGTTGTCCCTTATTGAAAACTTGAGTACTTAATCATTTTTCCAACCCTTAAGGGTATAGGCACCCTTTGTTCCATTAAAAAAATTGCTTCATAATTTATTGAGCGGTGATCACTTTTTGTTTAACTTACACCCTACTAATTGATGCACCCATATTTAAAAATTTAAAAGATTATAATTTTTTGTAATAAACAACGCATAATACTAAAATTGTTTTGTGACTAGTGTAGCTATCCACAAAATCACTTGTGATATATGCTTGCTATATCTGACAAGGCTCATATGTGTTTGAATCTTAAGCAATAGTTTTTGAAAAGTAAGAATGTAAAGAAAGCTCAAGGAAAATCATGAAATTAAAACTTGTAGAAGATCCTTATTAACCAACAGATTAAAGAATGCAAGTTGTTATTTATAGTAGTTGGTATGGTTCACTATAATTTGTTACACACATTTACTCGAATAATAGGCTTGTTACAAACTAAACTATTTAACAACCTTAGCCATGCCAGCTCAATGAGCTGCTTTACTGTCAATGGCCTTGTAGTAACGAATATACTTTCCTTTTGATGTATTTTCAAATTCACGTATAGCCCTTATAAAGCTAAAATGTCCATCATGGACATTTAGCTTGCTATGCAAGTAATGGAACTGCCTAAAGTGAGAGCTTTGGTTGGGATGTCAGCATTTTGATCTTCACTAAGCACAAAATGGATTGCTATCTTTGCTGCAACTTGGTCTGTAATAAAATCTATGTCTAGCTCAACATGTTTGGTTTTATCATGATATATGCTAGATTGTATGCAAATGCAATTACACCTTGTTGTCTCCACCACATAATTGTCATGGTGCTTAGCTTGATATGTTGTTCGTCAAGTAAAGATTATATCTAAACCACCTCTGATGTTGTATATGCCAAGGCTCTATATTCACCCTCTATGCTTGATCTAGAAACAATTGATTGTTTCTTAAAAGACCATGAAACCAAGTTGGGGCCTGATAGACTATAAATCCAGCCATTGACTTTCTATCATCTCAATCACAAGCCCAATCAAAATCAGTAAAATAATGGATATGTATAATGCCTTAATAATAGAAACAATTGATTGCTTTTCAAGTACCTTAATAACCTTTTGCAAGCTTCCGAATGTTTAGTTATTGGACAAGATAAGAACTCAACTTATTTGTAGAAAAGGCTATTTCTGGTCTGGTGAGGGTAACATAGTGTAAGGCTCCTGTACTGCTTCAGTACTGAGATGAATTATCATAATCTTTTGTAAGATAGACATAGGTGTAGGCATTGCATTGTAGCTAGCCATATCATTTTTAGCCAAAATATCAGCAATGTATTTTGGTTGTGAGAAATGAAGACCATTTTGTGACTTAGTACCTACAATTCCTACAAAATCATTCAACTCAACAAGATTTTTAGCTAAAGCTAAAGTGTTTACTATACGTTTTATTGTAGCAAAGTAATAATCTATATACATAGATTATTTCTTAAGGGTTTGAATATGCATCCCAAGAGTTTGAATCCGGGCTTAAGAATGAGAAATAAACATACTAGAAAGAGATTCCTATAGCTATTTTGAAGTTGCACAATCAATGAAAATTAAGAGTTCATTTTTCTGATTTGATAACATCATCCAGCTCAGAAGAAGTTGATCAGTTTTCATCCAAGCTATAAACTCAAGATTCATAAATCTAGATCCTTTTCTTGTTGAAGAAACTAGCTCCACTGTTGCTCTTAGTAAGAAAAAATTGTTCTGCACACTCGTGATCTATATTGATGAAACCTTCTTAGTTGTTGCCTTTGATTGGCACTAGGACTTGTGTATGCCCCAGAATAAAATTATTTTGATCTAGCTTAATATGGATAACAAAGCTATAAGAAAGAGCATTTTGAGCCAAGCTTTGCCATGTCAGGCTTTGATACCATGTTTGAATCTTAAGCAATAATGTTTGCCAAGTAAGAAAATAAAAGAAAGCTAAAGAAAAATCATTAAATGAAAAGTTGGTGAAGATTCTTATTAACCAATCAATTAAAGAATACATGCTGCTATTTATAGTAGTCTATATGGTTCATTATAATTTGTTACATGCAACTCATGGTTAAAGCTACAATGCCGGGCCTCAATGCTCGACATCGTGCAATTTTTTAAATGTAATTTTTGGACTCAAGTAAAATGAATCCAATGGTTGAGATTGAATCTAAATAAAAAAAAAAAGGGTAACTTGTTAAACTGGTTACTAAAATAGTTTTCAATCCATCAAATCCCTAACATCTCTCTTTTGTCTTTCACAATCTTTCACATTAATGATTTTTCTCTTGGATTTTTTTATTAATTACATAAAATCGAAGTTATCATCTCCCGCATAGCAAACAACAAGTCGAATCCATTAACCAGTCGTTAGCATCTTGAGTTGTTGAACACATTTACCTCTCGTTCTCTTTCATTTTCGAGTCAAAGACAAGGTAAAGATGTAATCTTGGCTCTTGTGCTTTTTCTGGTGAATATTGAAAATGCTATGAGGAACAATTAGGGATTTATATGATATGTTAAATTGTTTGTGCTATGTGAAGTAATTAGGATTTTATGAATTTTGAATGGAAAAATGGTGTTTATATGATGAAAAACTGTTGTTAAAGAGTGATTAATGTATTGGAAGCACTAAATTGGCAAGAAAAGCATAAGAAAATAATGGATTATAGTGAGAGAGGGGTGTGGTTTTGGAATTTAGAAAGAGAAGATGAAGAAATGAAAGAAGAAGATGATGAAAATCAAGGGAACCAACTTGCCAGATGGGTCAAAGCAGCTAACCTTTTAGTCTTTGCCTTCTGGGTGGTTAGCTGCTTGGTTGACGTGACTAACCGCTTTGAAGGCAGAAACCAAGCAGTTAGCTGCTTAAGCTGATATGGCTAGTTAGTTCCCCTAATTTTCATCACCATTTCCCCTGAATTTTGCACATTATTATTGTCACTGCTGTTATTTGCTATTGTCCTTTTTTTTTTGTTAATGATTAAATTGACATTAAATTTATATGTTATCTATGCCAGGACTTGAATAATAGAATCCATTTATAACATGGATACTAAAGATGATACAAGTGCAGTTATTGGTCAGAGAGCATGGGTACACTTTGTATGTATAAATTAATTGATTTCTTTTAAGTTGTTATGTTAGCAATTATTTTTGTTTGTGTTATTGAAGTAATAGTGAATGTTGATTACAGTAAATATAAAGCAAAGAGGCCAAGGAAACAAGTAGTTCGAAAGATTTGCACAGCGACAATTGCTGAAAAATGGAACAAATTAACAAATGAGGAGAAGCGTCAATTTCAAACGATGCTTGAGGACCCTATTTTAGATGTTGCTAAAAGAGTGGTATAAAAATTTATAAAAGCTAGAAAAATAAAGATAACGATGACCAATTTCTTTAATTTTGCAGTCATGTGAGCACATTCATTAAGTTTATTTCTGCTTTCTCACCTGAGCAACAAAATTCAATTAAAGAAATTAGCTTTAGAAGTATCCCAAACTTAAAGTGTGGTCGATTGAGACAAAGGTTTTGTGAAACACTTATCCAACAATGTGACACGAAAAGGCTTTCAATACTTTTACATAGCAAAAAGTATTGTTTAAACTTCATTATCTTCAGCATCATAATGCGGATTAAAGATAGAGCTGAACCCATGCACATATAGAAAGAAGTGAGTGATATAACTCATGCTAGGTATAAAACCAGACATAGATGAATCAAAATAACTACAGTTAATGATAGATTATAGGCAGTGAGGGATATGATTGTTGAGAATCAAATAAAACGGCATTGAATGAAGCTTTCAAAGACAGAATTTGCACTTGTCAAAGGGGTAATCTGCACTTGTCAAAGACAAGATCCGCGCCGAACGGATTGACACATTTCCTTACGTATTCACATATGTAATCTTTGAAAAAATATAGTCTCTGCATCTATAAATAACTCTCAATGTATAATGCTTTATTCAAGAAATGAAAACACGTTTCTTCATGGTATCAGAGCCATGAATACGCTCAAGTTTCTTTAAGTTCCGCTGCTCTGTTTGTAACAAAAACAGAGGAAACCAAATTCCTCCCACAACCATTTTTCCCACCATTTTCTTTTTTAAACCCATTCCTACCATTACAGATATCCATGCCGATCAAGAAACAAGCCACTCATACGTAAAAAACTTGAGTTTACAAATTTATCAACAATCCCATCAATTTTCCGAGAGTGTTTTCCTCAAAAACCAAGAACACCATCACAATTCTCAGTTTTCAGTGAGGAAACTGTAAAAATTTCGCATTTAAACACATTTCCACGCGCTCCCACGCGCCACCCGAAGCCACGGCCAGTCAACCACGCGCCACTGTCATCATTCACGCGCTCTAGAGGTTGAAGAAGACGTCAACCGACATGTCGTTTTTATCTCAGAAGTGCAGCAGTCAAAAAATGACGTGTCGTTTTTTGTTATATTAAAACCGACATGTCGTTTTTAAATTAGAGATAAAACGACGTGACGCTTAGTCTCCAGAAGTGCAGCAGGATTAAAACGACATGTCGTTTATATTCCACCATAACCGACATGTCGGTTTGGCAAGTAGTGGTCAAACGACTTGTCGTTTTGTTACCTAAAAAGGTTATTTTTTTTCTTCTTTCAATCTAGACGGAAAAAAAAACAAAAACAAAAAGAAAACAAAAAAAAAACAAAAAAAAGAAAAAAAAGAGAAAAAAGAAAAGGAAAAAAAACAAAAAAAATGAAGAAAACTCCAACTGAATCTAGTCATGTTGTAATTCAATCTGTTCAATCTGATGGAGTATTTAATGCTGGAATTATCCTCACTGAGACAAACTACGATGTTTGGTCTCAAATAATGGACATGCATCTTGCAGAAAGAGAAAAACTCTCATATATTCGTAGCAGCACAAAGCCATTTGAGGAATCTTCAAAGGAATATGAGAAATGGTATAGTGAGAACCAAAAAGTAAAAAGATGGTTACTCATATCCATGTCTCCGGAGATCATGAAGCGATATTTACGAATTCCTACAGCCTACGAAATCTGGGATGCATTATCAAAAGCCTTCTATGATGGAAGCGATGAATTACAAGTTTTCACTCTAAACTAGAAGGCATTCTCTACCAAGCAAAATGGACAACCACTCTCTAAATTCTATGGAGAATTGGTTGAAATATTTCGAGAACTTGATCACCGAGATAAAGTGGTCATGAAGGATCCAGAAGATGTTGTAATATACAGAAGGTCTGTTGAAAGATTGAGAGTGCACATTTTTCTTGTTGGGCCAGATGAAGAATTTGACCAAGTTCGTGGAGAAATTCTACGAAAAGACATTATCCCAGACTTAGAAGAATGTTATTCTCTGATCCGAAGAGAAGATATACGGCAAAACAAACTAAACAAGAAGGTCGACTCAGAAACGTCTGCTATGATAGCACGACAGCAGCCTCAAAGGAAGTTTGTTGACAAGTCATCACTCCATTGCACTCATTGTAGAAAGAAGGGTCATACGAAAGAACAATGTTTTGAAATCATTGGATATCCTGACTGGTGGGATACTCGAAAGAAGAACACCAAGCATGGATCAAAAACTGCAGTAGCTGAATCCACATCCACTACAGATCTTAGAAAAGAATCTTCAGTGCAAATTGCAACCTCTGTCAGTCCAGGTAAGGCCTTTAAAACTCTTACACCTGTTATTAATAGTACATGGATAATTGATTCTGGGGCAACTGATCATATGACTTTTGATTCTCGACAAGTTTCTCAATTGAAACCATCTTCACAAAAACATATTTCCACTGCAAATGGAACCACAACCTCAGTTATTGGGGAAGGATCTTTACGACTCACAAATGAATTAAATTTAGACGCTGTGTTAATTGTTCCATCTTTAGATTATAATCTTTTATCTGTGTCTCAATTTAACATTGTAATTTTTTGGCCTGATCATTGTGTGTTTAAGGACATCCAAACGAAGCAAACGATTGGTTATGGTATTAGACAAGGCAACTTGTACTACTTGGAGATGTCATCAACAAACACTGGAAAGCTAAGCCCCACACTAGTCGCAGATAGTTCCATAAAAAAAAGGGAAATCAGAAATTTGGTTATGGCATAGACGTTTAGGGCATGTGTCATTTGGTTACTTAAAAAAATTATTTCCTAGTTTGTTTCTGAAATTTGATGTTTGTAACTTTAAATGTGATGTTTGTGAACTTTCAAAAAGCCATCGAACTACTTTTCCATTGTCCTTAAATAAAAATCCAGTTCCTTTTATGGTAGTATATTCTGATGTATGGGGGCCATCTAAAGTTTCTACAATTGGAGGTGCTCGTTGGTTTGTTACATTTATTGATGATTGTAGCAGAATGACATGGATTTTTCTGATGAAATCGAAAGACGAAGTAAACTCTTTATTTCAAAGATTTCATAAGATGGTGACAACTCAATTTCAGACACAAATTCGAGTTCTACATATTGATAATGGAGGCGAGTATATGAGCACAGCAATTCAACAGTTTCTGAAATCACAAGGATCTGTCCATCAAACCACTTGTGTGGGGACACCCCAACAAAATGGCGTTGCTGAACGAAAAAACAGACATTTACTAGAAGTTTTTCGAGCATCACTAATCCAAGCCCACATGCCATTATCTTATTGGGGAGAAGCACTGGCATCCGCAGCATACTTGATCAATCGAACACCATCAAGCTCCCTTGGATTCCAGACTCCTTTCCAAGTTCTGAATGATGCAATTATGTCACCAAATGTGCCGAATCTGCCCCCACATGTGTTTGGCTGTGTTGCCTTCGTTCATTTGCCGCAACAAGACAAATTATCTCCTCGAGCACTACGTTGTGTGTTTGTAGGGTATGCCTTACATCAAAAGGGATACCGATGCTATCATCCACCATCAAGAAAAATATACATCACCATGGATGTCGTTTTTCATGAAGATATCATGTACTACTTGTCAGAGTCTGAATTTCAGGGGGAGTATAATGAAGAGGAAATTCATACTCTTACATATCTTCCACCTGAAGAAAGTCAATCTTCCATTGAGATAGTAAACCTTCAAGATACTGGAAAAGCAAATGGTGATGATTCGCAGGCTGAGATATGTGAAGACACATTTGGGGAGCATAATAACTCAGACACAACTGCAATCGAGAATGAGTCACATGAAGAAATACCTAACCAATCGTCTGCAGAGGATGTTCCTACCACAAGTCCAATCAGAAGAATTCTTCCCCAGCGTCAAAATAGAGGTATCCCTAAACCCACATATGAGCCTGACTTCTCTAGTAGAGTCAAATACCCTATGAGTCATTTTGTGTATAACCATCGCTTGTCAGAATCAAATCAGTCATTTATGAATCAATTATCTGCTGTATCTATTCCTAATAGTGTGCAGGAAGCTTTAAAAGATCCAAAGTGGAAAGCGGCTATGAATGATGAAATGAGATCTCTTCAGAAAAATCAAACATGTGAACTAGTTGATCTTCCACCAGGAAAGAAACCAGTGGGTTGTCGATGGATCTACACTATAAAATACAAAGCAGATGGCTCTATTGAACGATACAAAGCAAGACTCATAGCTAAGGGTTACACCCAAACCTACGGGATTGATTATACTGATACATTTGCACCGGTAGCAAAAATTAATACTATTTGTATCTTATTATCATTAGCAGTCAACTTGGATTGGCCAATGCAACAGTTCGATGTAAAGAATGCTTTCCTCCATGGAGACCTGTCTGAAGAAATTTATATGGATCTACCACCAGGATGCAGTGGACCAGAACGACTCAATCAGAAAGTATGCAAATTGAAGAAATCATTGTATGAGTTGAAGCAATCCCCAAGAGCATGGTTCGGGAAATTCACAAAGGCTATGGTTCGTTTTGGGTATAACCAAAGCAATTCAGATCATACCTTATTCATTAAAAAACGACAAGGTAAAATCACTGCCCTTATTGTCTATGTGGATGATATAGTAGTTACAGGCAACGACGAGGAAGAAACAGAGACTCTTCAGAAGTACTTGTCAAGAGAGTTTGAGATGAAGGATTTAGGTGCCTTAAAATACTTTCTTGGAATTGAGGTTTCTCGATCTAAGGGAGGAATCTTTCTGTCTCAAAGGAAATATGCCTTAGATCTATTACACGAAACGGGAATGACAACTTGTCAGCCTATTGACACCCCAATAGAAGAAGGACTGAAGTTTTGTATTACTTCAGACCAAGTTCCAGTAGACAAAGGAAGATATCAAAGGCTGATTGGAAGATTGATGTACTTGTCCCACACAAGGCCAGATCTTGCTTATGCATTGAGTGTTGTAAGCCAGTTTATGCATAATCCCGGAGAACAACACATGAAAGCAGTAATGCGGATCCTGAGGTACCTGAAGACAAATCCAGGAAAATGAATCTTATTTTCCAAAAATGAAGATTACAGCAACATAGAAGTTTATACTGATGCAGATTGGGCCGGGTCAGTTAGTGATAGACGCTCTACTTCAGGATACTTTACCTTTGTGGGAGGAAACCTTGTCACATGGAGAAGCAAGAAACAACATGTCGTTGCCCGTTCGAGCGCTGAAGCAGAATATCGAGGCATGGCCCTTGGGATATGTGAAGGGCTATGGATAAGTTTTATCTTAAACGATTTGGGCTATCCATCACAACAACCAATACAACTATACTGTGACAACAAAGCTGCACGAGATATTGCTCATAACCCAGTTCAACACGATCGAACAAAACATGTGGAGGTAGATAGATTTTTCATCAAGGAGAAATTAGATGAAAAAATCTTAGAACTGCCGAAAATTCGATCAGAAGATCAACTTGCAGATATTTTAACGAAGGCCATTTCAAGTAGGGCATTTACAAAATTCTTAGACAAGTTGGGTATGCAAGACATCTATGCACCAGCTTGAGGGGGAGTGTTGAGAATCAAATAAAACGGCATTGAATGAAGCTTTCAAAGACATAATCTGCACTTGTCAAAGGGGTAATCTGCACTTGTCAAAGACAAGATCCGCGCCGAACGGATTGACACATTTCCTTCCGTATTCACATATGTAATCTTTGAAAAAATGTAGCCTCTGCATCTATAAATAACTCTCAATGTATAATGCTTTATTCAAGAAATGAAAACACGTTTCTTCAATGATGACATTAAAATCCTTTTTTTTTTTAGGAACTATATTCTGTGCCACAAATACCACTTATATCAATCTAATGTATCTTCATACCTTTAAAGATGTATAGTCAATTGGGGAAAAAGAGTTGGGCTACGTTGTGCTTCAACTTTCTGTGGGAGGTATAAGAAAGTATAAAGAACACTTAATGAAGTTAGTTAATGGTTGTCTTGTGTTCATAGAGGCATGTTTAACAAATCTTAAATGTAATAACTAGTTTGCCAAATTTTGACATCTTGCTATGAAAAATGATATGATGTAAATATTGATTTTGTTATGAACAGTTATTCTACTTCACTACTGTTCTATATGATCGCAATTCAATCAACAGAATAGTATGCCTTGTTAGTGTATAGACAAGGAAAAGATTAGTCGATTCTTAAAATGGAGAGAAAAGTTTGGGGACATCACAAGTAGTAAGGTTTCTACTATTCTCTGTCTTGTTCATGCATGCATATAATTTTAGGAACCAAATTGCAAATGTATCCATTGTCAGTATGTATGATTGATGTTCTTATTCATTTTAGGTTTCAATGCGTGAAGCAAATTTTTTGGAACTCCAAAATCATTTCCCTCATTCTCAATATATCCTATATACTGGCCTGAGCGCTGTTAATATAGAAACTACTTTTAGGGTGCTGACAGAGTCAGTCCAGAGAATTAAACAAAAAATAGATTCTTTTAATGTAAGAATGGAAATGGTTGAAAAGTCTTTGGGGGAATTGAGATCAAACTACTCTACTGGTGCATCTCTCAAAACAACTATCTAATTCATCGCCATCTCCGACCTTTGAAAGTCCAAAATTCTCGAGTCCAGTAAAAAAAAACTCAGCCAACCATTGATGGAAAAAAAACAAAATGATTTTGGTCAGCATGAAGACTCTATGAATTGTAGAGTGAACCTCAATAAACTGATGGCTTGGATTGGGACTAGCGACACAGTAGATGAATTCCTAGAGACCCCTTCCACTTTGTAAGAGGGTATGTCCCTATTCCGCTACCTGTTCTCTAAGATGAGGTAGCATTTTGAAACTTAATTTGTGAATTTTATTTCCACGATAATTCAATTATGAGTGATTTTAAAATTAAATTTCTTTTATATAGGTTACAAACAAACCAGTTGATCAAGTGTCATAGGAAACACATCCCAACTTCAAAGCTTGTCCGTTTCAAGTTAATGATCCTATTACTTTTGATCAATTAAAGCTTATTTAATATGCTTTTGATAGATATGTTGAGGGAAAGTATTTGTGGAATTATATATTAAATTTTATACTTTCACATTGAATTAAGTTTAAATGATTTGTATGAATCATTACTCAAACTTAGTTCATATTGTATTTAGTGAAATCATTGTTTCTAGCTATGGTAAAAATTCTGAATTGGGATATTTAAAATAATAAAATTAGGACAAGTAATAATATACATGAAAATTTTGATGTTAAATATGAGACATCACTTATAAAATAAGAAACAAATATTTATCTTTTATTATATAAATTTTTTTCTCTTAATTGCGTAAAATTATATTTCTTTCATTTTCTATTTATTTATTTATTTATTTACTGTTAATATTATTTTTTTCACAATTTCCTAATTAATATATTATTTTAATTTAATTTTTTAAATTAAAAAAATGTGCAATCGGGCTCTCTTTGACTCTTTCATATTAAAAAAATGTGATGCCAGCTACAATGCAGCCACATCTCTTATGTACAGATTTACTACACATAAGCTAAACTATTTAACAAGCTTAGCCACATCAGCTCAGTGAGCTGCTCTGCTGCTAATGGCCTTGTAGTAACAAATATACTCTTCTTTTCTTGAATTATTAGATTCACTCATGACACAAAAGGTCAGTCTGATGTGATGCTTGCAAAAGATCTACACGTCATGCCAATCACACCGATTAGTGGACGGTGCAAATTTTGTATAAACAAAGCGCAAGTGATTGTAAACAATTCACGACATTATTGATGGTGAAGAAATAATTGTAGGGAATGACAATTATGGATAACTGGAGAGATGGTAGAAATTTTATTCTCATAGAAATCTTGTGTATACAAGTGCGCGGGTACAAAGAATGATAATAATTAAAAATTACAGAAATTGATTCGTGCTATGTGTTAAGCCAATACACCTCAAGGATATAATGAAGCATTTATTTTATTTATTTGTATTATGCATCGATGAAAATAAATCCGAATATTTTTAAATGTTGAAGTCTAGCACGAATTAATACACGTTATTCCTACATAAAACAATAATGTTGGAGATTTGATGCACAATATATGCATAAATTTGTCTTAGGGGAGAGAGGGTTGAGAAAAAAGTGGTGTAAGGAGCTTATGTGGATGTCAAAATGGATAAATACCATATGTCCCTCCATTTGATTTGTTACTTTACATAATTTCTCTTCATTCCTGATCATTGGACCAATATTTATATTTAATTAGTGATCCAAAATAAACTATCACCATTTTAAATTGAAATTATGTGAAATGACATCACGACTAAATACATCTTTAAACAAAAAAATATACTCTTTTTATAGCACACCCTTGAATGACATGTCTTTATAACAATTTTATATCATAACTTTTAATTCATGTGTCTTACCTAAGACACCATTCATTTGAAAATATTCTAAAACCATTGGAATATAAAATAGCTTGCCACTTTACTTCTCTTGCTTTCTATCATCTCAATATTTAAATTTTTCTTTATTTACGATTACTTAAAAAGAGTATTAGGATACATTTATTTAGATTCATAATAAATACGTTTAATATTATTTTTAATGTATCCTTTATCTTCTCCATTAAATTTAGCTAGTGTTTGGTATTGTAAAAAATGGGAGGAAAGTAGAGGGATAAGAAATCAATTTCTAATGGTTTGGTTTGGGATAGAATTAGTGATGTCAAAAAACCTGAAACCAAGGCCGAATCAATGTATAAGAGCGTAACCCTGTGCTTGAATGTGTAGGTCTGGTCATTAGACTTCAAAATTAATTAATTATTTTTGTAATGCATCTGAAAAAAAATTAATTGGGCACCATATATATATACTTTCCCTTTATTGACAATTTCATTTTTCAAATACCTCAATTTCTGATGCTGAAAATGGTATTCAAATTTCAATTGTTTCCTTGAATGTAGTGAATAGTTTTCTTAGCAGTTAACACGAGATAAGGGATTTTAAAGTGATAATTGAATAGCTAATTAATATTCCACAATCCCTGGAGACTAAAGAGGGCACAGAAAGATATAGAATTAGAAACATTGATACACTGTTATACTGACCTGTTTTGATTGAAAACTACTTATTCATTTTCTACTTAAAGGCAATTTTTTTTGTTTGATCACATTCGCACAAATGAAGCTCGAGCCGAGGACCTGAATTCTATGAAGAACGTTCGTTACTAGTGGAGAGCTAAACCTTGATCTCACCAACCATTATAGTATATCAACAGGCAAAGAATGCTATCAGAAATCCAGGATCGTTTATGGATCCAGGAATCTCAGAATAATTTTACCGCCATTTTGTTTTATTTACTGTATCTCATATATTTGTAAAAGCACTACATTGCTCTGCTGCTGACAGAAGATACAACGATGTTACTCTTACAACACCACACAGAACTCAATACAATAGCCAAACACTTCAGCAGAAAGGTACCAGAGGTTCATATAAGAAGAAATTACGATTTTACTTTTATTCAAAACACAGACAGGAACACAGTGCAATTTCAAAGACAGTGGATAGGCTTGCGGAAAAAAGCACACCAAGGTACCAAGAAGGCAGAGTACCGTTGCCCTTTAAGAAGGTTTCCATGAAGAAAGAGGTGGAGTTTCAGACTCTTCATGAGTGGATATCGTACCACCATACCGATCACCCTTTACGGCATCTGCTGAAGCAATGGATTCAAGTTCAGCTATTTCTTCTGAAGTTAGTTTCACCGACAGAGCTTTAATATTTTGATTCAGGTTTTCAATCTTGGTGGTTCCAGGAATCGGACACACGTCATCTCCTTGGTGATGAACCCAGGCTAATGCAAGCTGTGATGGGGTGCATCCTTTCTTTGCTGCTATTTCATTAACACGTTCAAATAGCTTTTTGTTATGCTCCAAATTTTCAGCTTGGAATCTCGGTAAACTCTGCAACAAAAATAAGAAAAGCCAACAATGCCCTAATTTAATTGTAAAGGCCAAATGCCAAATGCTAATAAATGCATGGTGGGCTAACAATCACAAACCTGTCTATAATCGTCCTTTGAAAGGTTTTCAGCCAACTCAGGCCCTGATGAAAAAAACCCACGTCCTAGAGGGCTATAAGCAACAATTCCAATGCCAAGTTCCCTGAGCAGAGCAATCACCGTGATTGAATTTGATTAGCATAGGTTTGAGTTAAAATGTGAAAGGCCACCTACATACCAAAGTCTGCTAAAATGTTCGCGTAGATTCTCTTGGTTTCAGGAAATGGTCATACAAATCTCCTTTTTGACAATTATACTAAAAACAAGAGATTTGTGCGATCATCTCAAAAACAAAGAGAGACTATAATATTTAATTCCTTCATTACCTGCAAGTAGGAACTATCTCTGCCTCCGCATCTCGTGTCCACAAGGACCATTCCAACTGCACAGCTGTTATTGGATGGACGGCGTGAGCTCGTCTAATTGTTGAAGCAGAAGCCTCCGATAGACCTATATACTTTATTTTACCCTCTTCAACTAGTTTCTTCAGTTCCCCAATCTTACAAAACAGCACAAGTAAAAGAATTAGCACATGATACCACTAAAGAGAAACCAATGCCCTAATTCTTACTAAAAGTCAGGGGACCGAAAGCGCAAAGCGCATTCATCGGCAACCAAGCTATGTACGTGCATGAATGAGAGGAACAATAAAAAGGGACAAACCGTGATTTCAATCGGAACTTTAGTGTCAATGCGATGCTGGTAATAAAGATCAATATAATCCACATCTAGTCGCTTCAAGCTGGCCTCACATGCAGCTCTCACATAAGCAGGATCCCCACGATATAAGAACTGCCCATCCTCATTTATGATACCAAATTTCGTGGCCAATTCAACTCTTTCTCTGTACCCTCCTTTCAAAGCCTATACTTCTCCCCATAAACCAAACAATTCAATCAAAAAGAGTGCTTGAGCTTAACTTTTTTATAAGATAGAGAATTTAAAGTGTTGGGATAAACATCAACTTAAACTTAATGACTGAGTTACTTACCTTGCCCAGAAGGATTTCATTTGTGTGAGGTCCGTAAACATCGGAAGTGTCGAGAAAAGTGATGCCATTGTCAATGGCGTGGTGGATCAAGGCGATCATGTCGGATTCGGGCTTCGGGGGCCCGTAGAAGGCGGACATGCCCATGCATCCTAAGCCTTGTGCTGAAACCTCTAGACCTTGCGAACCAAGCTTGATCCTCTTCACTGCCCCTGCCATTTCTCTTCTATTATTCTTTTAACTTTCTATTGAGTGAGGTTGCTGTTCTTAAGCGAACAATTTATATTTATAGTTCTTTTTTACCAACTCTGTGGACCTCACGAAACTCGTAATGCTAACGTAATGGAATATGTTGGCATTTGCCTCTGTAACTTTACAAAATCACACAACAGAGTTGTTAAATAAATAGTCGATACGTCATAATAATATTTATTAATTATACGAGTAACATGATACTCCAAAAAATATTCAAAAATTTTTCCGAGGGAACGATAGAAAGTTGGCCCAAACTGGCGGCTAAGCGCTGGTCAAACAAGTTAGGAACATTATTGCCTTTCAGCGGGCCCCACAAACTCGTAATATTAACGTAATGGAATATGTTAGCATGTAATTTTTCAAAATCACCACTTTCGGAGAGCAGTGAAACCTCTACAATTGAACGCCGTCCATTGATGCCCTTGAAATGGACTTGGCCATGTGTCCCATGTTATTATGAGTTGTGAAAACTAAAAAGCCACAAAAGCAATAAAGACGAGAGAGTCTTTAGAGATTTCAGTCCTCTTCCACATAATGTCGGGATTGATTTCCCCCCCCCCCCCCCCCCCCCCCCAAGATAATGTGAAAAATTCAATCCGCTATGAGACTCATGTAGATTTTAAATTGTGATTATATTGTCAATAATGATGGTCAAATATTTATTTTTTTTATTTGTAAATCTTTTAACAAAAAAAATAAGGAATGGATAAATTTTAAATTAATTATTAATTTTTTTAAAATTCAAATTTAGTGACTAATCAAATAAAATTATTTAAAAATTATCTAGATCTTACGGACCCAATCAAGTGGCTATATGGGATAAATACAATTAAAGAGAACTTATAATTACTTTTATAAACAACCAAAAATATATTGAGACCACACTACCACGTAAAAGACTTTTAACGGCCTTTGAAATATGCCGTTATATGGTTAAGATGCTGATGGCATAAATTAACACGCCGTTGATTCATAAGTCGGAGAAAGTCATATACTTTTTAACAACATTTATACCTTCCGTTACACTAAACTTTACTACTACTTTGGAAATGTAGTGTGAAACTGACCTTTTTTTTTTTTTTTCTCGTGAAGCGATATATTCTCAATTAATTATTTTTTTCCTTACCTTCACATATACATAATTATAAAGTACATACGTTTACATGACACATAATCTCATTCATCATCAATTAGTTTTACCAAAAAAAAAGAATTACACAATGAATTCTGAATAAACAATTTCGCAATGCTTTTTATTTTAACTTGTATGAGTCAATACAGGAAAAAAGATACTGATAAAGTTATATTACATTGGATAAAATAATATTTACAAAGACTTGAAGTTCATTATCCTAGAAATATATATTACTGTTTAATGACAGTTCACCATCCCAGACTTGGAGTTCCTTTTCCTCTAAAAATGATTAATTCTTTTCTTTTCAAAGACCAACAATAACATTAAATAAAACCTTTACATACTAAAAAATATAATTAGACTAATACATGATAATAATATTACCTTCAACTGAAAATTTTTGTAAAAACTAGTACGTATTCTATAAGTACATATTGTAAAATTGTACCTTTTTTCGAGATTTCATTTCATCAATTAATTCGCAGTGGGTACTTGACGACACGAGTCCCTCAATTATTCTTTTTTTTTTATTGTTCTTTAGCCACATATGTACTATATGATAATAGAAAACAGAAAAAATTGTAAAACTAAAATGCTGAAAAAACCAATTAGACATAATATTATTCATGGTAAAACAATAAAAATACAGGGTTTAACAAAAAAAAATAAAAAATGAAATTGATTGATTTACCTTCTGCGCTCTTCGTCAAATGAGATTAAAAAAAATTAACTACCTATTGTGGCTCTCAAATTAAAGGATTTTGGAGGATAGGTGCCATGAGGATTTGATAAATAAGTTTAAAGCAAATTGATGATTGATAAAACAAAAATATGTTATTGATTGAAGTAGAAAGCATATTAGGGTAGAGAGAAAGAAGCCCGAGTCTGACAAAAGGAAACCATGAGAATTGAAAAGGGAAGACGAGATTTTTTAGGCATGAGTGAAATAGAAAAAGTAAGGAATTTCCTATTGTTACAGATTAACCTGCAAAGAGAGAGATATCATCTAATTGGGGGTAAATACAGAAAAGTATTTAATTCCCTAGCTTTTAGGATTTTGATTTAATGGCATATGAAACATGCCATACAAAATGAAATATTAATGGCATGTAAATTATGCTTTCAAAAGTATCACAGCAATTTAAAATTTACGCCATTATTTAACAATAAACTAAAGTTATCTATGACATGTTTTTACCATCTGCTATGTTATTATCTCTTATCCTGATGATATTTTACAATGCCTTTGACCATTTACAACAGCAAATAATTATATTATGCAGTAGATATCGTGCCATAGAAAGCCAATTTTGTTGTAGTGCCAACTTAAAAGTCTACAACACGCTTATAATGGAAAAAAGTGTAATTCTAAACTATCGGGAACACCTGTCACAGTTGATCTATAAGCCCCTCTTAAAAACATACAATATTCTCTCATGACGTGGCCGGCACAAAAGCCAAATCAAGGGCTGCGCCGGCTTTACCTGCACCACAAGCAAAGGCCCACGATTTTGCATCACCCTTTACAGCATCTAATATAGGGAGCTGGCTACGGTACATTGTCTGTTACGTACACACCCAATGGTGGAAGGACACACATGCACAGGAGAGAGAAATTACTTACCCAATGCACCCTTTGTGAAGCTGGCTAAGGTGCAGCTGTTAGGTACAGCGTCTGTACCTTAGCCATCTCCCTAATATAGATGTAACCTGGACATTTAAATTAGGAATTTAGTTTTAAAAAATTAATTTAATTTGGGGTACTTATTGTTTCTAATGTTTATAATGAGGTCTAATATTTCAAATAAATAATTCATTGCCATTATTTTTAAAATTTAAGAAAAAAATAATAGAATTTGAGTTTTTGAGAATCAAATATCTAAAGAAACAAAATTTTATGGCTATTGGGATTTTAATCGAGTCTCCAAAACCATTAAAAAGGACATTCACTAAATTTTAAGTATTTTGTTACATAAAAAATATGTCCGAATTTTTTTTTTAATTTTTTAAAAAGGGACTTAAAATACATTTAAAAGAAAAATAAGAGTCCAAAAGGGTTTGAAGCTCCTCCTGTCCCTTAACTAGGTCTTCATCACTCGTTTTCGAAAATTTTGATTTAAAAAAAAATACCTTTTTTAGCAAAGTTTAATACATTTTATTATCTCTTTCGAACTATTTGGCTATGGCAACTAGTGAGGAAAAATTTGTCTTCTAAAATTCTATTATCTTAGAACCCAGGTTTAAGGTCATGTTTAGTATCGAGGTGCTGTAGCTTTTGATCTACAGTTGCTATAAAAAAATTTATAATTATAAATTAAAAGTTAATAATATATAATAAATGTAATTTTTAAATAAGAATTTTGATAAAATTTGTAAAGATATAATAGATTTTTCATCATGCAAGTGTAAAATGAAATGGACTTAGTTTTTCAAGTTATAGTAGTTATTGTTTATCAAACACTTTAGCACTATAACTTTTAAGTTACACCTGTCCAACTTTAATCACAAATAAGATATAAGTATGGAAATTGCTTGGTGAATCATCTTTATAAGTATTTAATCTAATCTGCAATAGACTTTTGGTTGTGATTATATTGTCAAAGGGTGGGTAAAATCTAAATCAATTATCTTCCAATCTTTGTATCAAACTCATTTATTAGTCCACTGGCTATTATTATTATTATAATGGTGCATTTGATATTATTTTTGTTTTGCCATTTCTCGTTTTCCAAAAATTTGTTTGGGACACTTATTTTTAAATAGTATTTAATTTCATATAAGAACGATTTGGTCTCATTCTCTAACTTTAGAGAAGAAAATTGGAGAACAAGGCATTCATGATTTTCATTCTTCAAATAGGTCGTACAAATACCACTTGGAAAAAAATAAACATAAAAATCGTGCCCCTTATCATGTGGGCACATTACCAATATTTATTTCATAATGCAATTCTAATTACCTGTTTAATACTTTTTAATTAATGTTTCTTTTTTCTACAATAGTAATTGTATTATTTTAATAATTTTAAAGGTTCTCTATAAGTAAGATTTATTTATTTTTTATTTTTCATTCTAATATTAATGATAATCCCTAAAAAATTATTTTAATTAATTTTCCTGTAAATAAAATTTTAAATAATAAAAAATAATTGAAATTTCAAATAATAAAAAGATTAATTGAAATATATTATGATTAAAAATATTTTAATTCATTTAAAGATATAATAGCATATTTTTTTCTCGCTCTCTTTCATTGTCTTCATTTTTTCAAACAAACAATTCAACATATTCTCAAATTTTCATTTTATAAATACCATTTTAGAAAGAATCTATCAAAAAAATTTTTATTTTCATTAAAAACTAATTATTTATCGTTTATTAAAAAAATTATAAAAATTTCAATTGAAAAACAATACCACATGCACCATAATTCTCTACTAAAAAGTACACAATTTTCTCTCATTCAATTTGATGACGTGGCTGGCACAAAAGCTAAATCAAAGGCTGCGCGGGCTTCACATGGGCCTTTGCCTAGGTCCTACCCACCAAAGGCAAAGGCCCATGATTTTGTATCACCCTTTAATCCTTGAGTTGGACTATTGACACTCCTCTAAAATTCTTTTAAAACCCTTTTTTCAATTATACTAAACTTAATACCAAAATTACCCTTACTTCTAAATAAACACATTTAATTTGTGAATGTTTTAATTTTTTATTTTTTTTCTCGCTCCTCATGAAAAAAAAATTTCGGTGATAAACTTCTTGATAAAAATTAATGAATCAAATAAATTATCTTTAAGATTATCATGTAAAAAGTTTTAGTACAAACCTAAAAAAAAAAGTCAAATAATTTTATCAGAATATGTTTTATTTATTACTAATAAATTGTCTTATTAATTGAAGAAAAATTTATAGTGAAATTGAGAAAAAAAAATTACATGTGTGAGTGTGATAGCAGAGAAAGTACAAGAGTTTTTTCTTTTTTCATTTTTAAAGAGAGAAAAAACAAAAGTTTGAAATGAGATAAAATAGATGTGAGACATATTATAATATTTTTCTTACAATGTAATTATAATAGAATAGAGGTTTTAAAAGAATTATGGAGGGGTGCCAATAGTCCAATTCTTAATCCTTTTAGAGTGACTGCTGTGGATGTAAATGGACTATGATTCCCTTTTCACTATTTTGATTTTTCAAAATACATTTTTTTTGTTAAGTTTAATACATTTTGTTATCTCCTTCAAACTATTTAGCTATGGCAATTGGTAAGGGAAAATTGTCTTCTAAACAATTTATTACCTAAAGCCTATGGTCAAGTATTGGAACCTATCAATAGTATTGTGGTGAATCGTCTTTCAGGGATTTCGGTCATCTTATAAACATTGTAGAGATTGATTTTTTTTTTTCGGAAATATGTGAAAATAAATCCAACGCTATGAGGTTCTTGTAAACTATTAATTTCAAATCAATAAAATATTAACAATAACAGATTAAGTTCAATCTACCACAATCGAGTATAAAGTTGTACCATGCATGTATCATAAATCAAGACTGCTCTCATACAATTATTGGCAAATTAGGCCTAAAAAAGATTTTTTTTATCTAATAAAATTATCAGAAGTCAAGATTTTTTCCTTGATTATGTAGACATGCATAGGATTAGAGAAGTACCTTAATTTTCTACTGAAGATCTGAAGAAGACTACTTCAATTTTTTCCACTAGTATTATTGGGATCTATAGATTATGGTTGCAATTTTCTCTATTATCCTCAATAGTCTCCTTCGCACGTGTGGGCATATAGAGAACTTTAATTTCCATTTTCTTTTCTTTATATTGGCAGTTACTAGAGTTAGAGTTTAACTATAAACTAAGTTAGCAAAGGATATCCATGAACTTCCTAGCTCTAACTTCATAGTTAAGGCTCAGTCATATCATAACACACCAAAACAGCTAAGTTAGCCCTAGGCTACTCTACTAAAAGTCCAAAGTTGCTCTCTAGGGAACCATGTAACAAATAAAAGCTTAATTAATTAAGACTCCTTTTAAATAACATTATGCATGATCTCAAACCAATAATTACCACTTAATTGACTCTTTATTTGATAATCGTAATTAAATCTAGCCTATGATAAATTATGCACCTTTGTAATTACATATATATCCCTAAGTCACTATTTATTCTAACTATCACTTTTAATATAGGGAAATTATCAAAAATATTGCAACACTTTAAGGGTGTATCAATCGTTTGAAAGTTAATGAAATTATAGCGAATTGACGATTTTTCCCTTGAAAATTATCACTCATATACCCTTAAAATTTCTTATTATCACTTATATACTCTTAAATTATTACTTGTATTATATGAAAAGACCAGATTACCCTTTGACATCATCATATTTAATGGTTTGGTGGACGGCAGATACATTTTGTCAACTTAGGGTGGACGACTGATATATCCTAAAAGTATTGTAGTAAATTTAATAATAGAGTAAACTAAGGGTATACGATTGATAATTTTCCTTTAATATATTTGTAAATAGATTAGAAATAAATGTTATTATTTAATAAACAATTTATTGAATAAAATTGACCATAGATTTAAATGATCAATACAGGGATGACAAAATGCGACCTTGGGTCGAGCCTTTTAAACCTAGGTCCAAGTCAATTAGAGGAAAAGTATAAGGGCCAAGCTTGGCTGGGCTGGGCTTGGACTTTTATTTATTTATTTTCAAATTTTTTAAAATTGTTGTAAACTTGAAATGAGTTAATAGTCAGCAAGTTGTTATAATCAACAATAAATTAAAAAAATAAATATTTTAAAATAAAATAATAAATAAAGAAAATGAAGCAAATGAAAGTTTAGAGATTTAATATTTTAGCACTAGATTTTCGAATTCAAACACACTCTTAATTAATTAAAACTTAAAAGAAAGTTTAATATTATAATTTTAGTTTTTTTAATCCATTATTGATATATAAATTAAGGATTTAAGCTTTCTTTCTTTATTTTTTTAAATTTTCTATTATTTTTAAATTTTCTATTATTTTTTAAATTTTAGTTTTATTATAATTTATAATTTATTTTTTTCAAAAAATAGAGGACTTGCATCTGGGCCAAACTTTTTCCCTTAAGCTCTTGTCCAAGCCATTCATGTGGAGGCCAAGGACAAAACCCATGGGAATGGGCCGGGCCAACTTAGGCTTGGGTTGGCCCGACTTTTTTTGCCATCACTATGATCAAATACCACAAATAGCTTAGTTAAGTATTATTTGTATAGATTCCATCTTGTAAATACATATATATCTATGATTCATGAAATTACATCTCAAAACTATCGATGTTTTGACCGTTTATATAAATCTTACTTCATGATAACTCAAAAAACATAATACATGAATGTGTAGCAAGTGCCTTTAGCCTCTATTAGGGCTGTATTGCACACTCAAGATTAAGGTCGATCAAGTTTGTGTAAATTATGATCAGCAATATATGTTAAACCATATCATAATTCACTACAATCATGTTCATTACATAGATATCTCATATAAATAGTAACTTTTTTATTTGAAATCTCTACTTTAGTAATCAAGATAAAGTTACTTAACGATAAAAATACAAAAGATATAACCTTATAAAATAAAATGTCATTTTATTAATAGATGTGAATAATCTTTTATTTATAAAGAATTTGCGATTTTTATCTTCTATTTTGATATCATATGTGAAATACTAACTAGGCAACCCAAGAGGGGGGGTGAATTGAGATTTTAAAAATTATCTTAGGCAAACCACACAACAATTTAATCTAATGCTTTAATAAATTCGAAAACAATAAATTCAATAAAAGCACAATAATAAATGAGTAAGGGAAGAGAAAGCAAACTCAATGATTTTTACGTGGTTCGGCAATCCCTGCCTACGTCCACGCCTCCAAGCACACCGGGCTTGAGGATTTCACTAAGCTAGCCTCCCAAGGCTTCAAACGCTTACAATTGACTTTCAAGTTGTCAATGGACCTTTACAACAAGAGATTATCCCCAATCTCTTAACCCAAGTGTATCCCAACACTTACAATCTTTTAACTTGATCTTACAAAAAAGATTACAAATGAATCTCTCTCACACAATGTGTTTGATCTCAAGTGAAAGCTCAATGTGTGAATGAATGAGATGAATACAAGAATTTAAAGCTTAATGAAAGTTGTATTCTCAATATTTTGCTCAATGATGATCGTTGGAATTCTTCTTGTTTGAATTGGATTGAGCTTATTTATAGTTGGAGCTGAAAAACTAGCCGTTATAGACTGTCTGCTCGAAAACGGTTCGCCATTAACCATTAACGGTTAACCGTTTAGGCCGGTCAAAGTTACCATTGGACCAATTTTCAAATAAACGGTTTACCGTTTAGGCTTACCATTTCGCCGTTAAATTCTAGAGACCTGCAAAATAAATTTGGTTTAACCGTTCTTACTAAACGGTTCAAAGTTAGCAATCTAGAAATAATCGGTTAACCGTTTTCAGTAAACAGTTCACTGTTATTTTCCAGAATCATCATTTTAACAATACTTTGCAGAAGATACTTTTTGGAAATTATCGGTTAACCATTTTAAATAAACGGTTAGCTGTTTGCTACAGTGAAATTATTTTTCAAATTTATTGT
Organism: Citrus sinensis; assembly: GCF_022201045.2. Lineage (NCBI taxonomy): Eukaryota > Viridiplantae > Streptophyta > Magnoliopsida > Sapindales > Rutaceae > Citrus > Citrus sinensis. The sequence continues at coordinate 10,914,485 of NC_068563.1, read as the reverse complement.
TTGACCCCAAAACTTTATAAAACTATATTATGACCCAAAACGTTATGAAAGTTTACAAATAAGTCCAATTTCAGAATTTTTAAATAATGCTTTGTTAATCTCAAAACTTTCTGAAATTATGATATAGCCCAAAATGCTATGACACTTTTCAAATAAGTCATTCTCCAAAATTTCAAGTAATACTTGTTGATTTCAAAGTTTTCAAAACTCTTTCAATTAAATCATAAACTTGAAAAACAACCAATATAAAATCATTTTTCCATTAAGTATAAAACCTTTATATTATGAAAATAATGATTTATTTAAAATAATTTGAACTTTTAAAAACTTAATCATTCTTAATCTTGTTTGTTATCATCAAAATCAACATTATGGATGCATGTATGCTAACAATATGCTCAATGCATAAATCACATACATTATAAATAAGGGCTAATAATATATGCTCAAAGAAATATTGAATAAATAAATTCTAATAAATTCAAAAACTGTTATTTTATTGCATGCTTTTAGGATACAAAATAATAATAAGCATAACAGTAATTATATTGTCAATAATGATAGTCAAATACTTATAATTTTTTTTCCTTGTGTTTTTTTTAAGGGTAAAGGGTAGTAAACCCAATTCAGTTTTTTTGCTTCTAATCTTCCAGGATTCGAACTTTAATAGCCCTAAAAAAAAAGAAAAAAACCTACATGGAAATCAGCTAGGCCCTTGGGGGCGGCCAATCAAATGCTTACACGCACTATGCAAAATTAAAAAGAACTTATGATTACTTTTGTAAACAACCAAAAATATATTGAAACTGTTTAAAAATCTACTATGTCCTAGTAAATACTCCAGAATCTACTCTATATTGTTGAGGAAAATGATTAAAAAAAACCATGGAATTCAAATTATTGTGCTTAGTATTAATGGAAACACTGCTATTATTATTAGTTCTAGAATATAATTCTCTACTGAAAAATACAATGTTATCTCATTCAGTGTTGTTGTGGCTGGCACAAAAGCAAAATCAAAGGCTACACCAGCTTCACCAGGGCCTTTGCCCAGGTCCTACGACCACAAAGCAAAGTAGGGATGGCAATTATATTCGGATCCGACCTGGATTTGGAAAAATTCGGATCTGCATATAAAAAAATATTGATCTAGATATGAAAATTGGGATCTGCACTAATCCAGATTCGGATGCAAGTGCATTCGGAAACTGAATATCTGGATCCGGATAAATTTTATTTTAAATTAAAAATACATATTAAAAATTAGATGAAAAATTAAAAAATAAATTTATTTGTAGATTTATGATGTTGTTGTATATTATTCCCGTTGAATTATTAATTGTTGATTATGATTGCATTTTATTTGATATTATTAGGTAGATTATTGAATTTCATTTTAAATTAAAATTGAATTAAAAATACATATTAAAAATGAAATTAAAAATTAAAAATTAAATTTTATTTGTAGATTTATGAGATTATTGTATGCTATTCATATTGAATTATTAATTGTTGAATTATGATTGAGTTTTATTTTATATTATTAGGGAAATTATTGAATTTTTAAATTATATATTAAATTATTGAATTTTAATTTTTATGGATTCGAATATTTAGAATATCCGCCCTCATCCATTGCGGATATTACCCGCATCCGGATCCGCATTTTTTTTGAGGATCCGTATGCAAATGTAGAAATATGATTACGGATCCGGATGCACCTACATCCGGATCTGAATATGCATTTTACCGACCCTAAAGTAAAGGCCCGTAATAATTTGTTTATACTATATTTTTGTTAGGTGGTGAATGGTGATATTTTTTATTTCTTAAAATACCCTCAGTTTAACTAGAAACTATGTTTGCTCATTGTCGCATGAGCAAGAGAAAATTCATTATTGAGAAAAAATTATCAGTTGATTCAAGAGGAGTTTTTATGAACAATAAACTTTTGGCCAAATAATCCAAATCTTAAACAAATTTGATGGAATGCAAAGTGTAGATGAGGAGAAAAAATTCAATAAAAGACTAAAGATTAAAAAAAACACGAGTATTATAACACTGAATAAATTATATTGAGTTTGAAGATGTGAAACATCAGTATAATTTTTTTCAACTTATCATATGTCTATAATTGTAATTTATGTTATGGATATTTTGGTAATAATTAATTTTATTAAAATGTGAGTTTAATGAGTAACCTAGCGGGTTTAAATAGCCTCACTCTTTAAAGGGTGTCAAAAGACTACTCTTTGTATAATATATATACTCCACTAATGGTGCGTTTACTTCATGAAATGAGAATGAGGTGGAATAGGAATGGGCTGAAATGAGAATGAGATTTCAATGTTTACTTGGCAAAAATAAATGAGAATGAGAATGTGCTAGAATGCCATTGATGTGTTTACTTGGCAAAATAAATGGGAATGAGGAATGGAAATGAAAATCAATTTACCAAAATACCTATAGTATTATTAATAACAATAATAATATTATTATTATTAATAAATTTTATTAACTTTATTATTTTAGTTATTATTAATTATTGTTAATATTATTTTTATTAATATTATCATTATTAACATTTATTATTATTATTATTATTATTAACTTTTATTAAGTTTTTTGTTTTAGTTATTATTTATTACTGTTAATATTATTTTTATTAATATTATCATTATTAACATTTATTATTATTATTATTAAATTTTATTAATTTTATTATTTTAGTTACTATTAATTATTGTTGTTATTTTTATTAATATTATCATTATTAACATTTAATATTATATTTTTGATTAATATCATTTTTATATCTAGATAATGAAAATTACATTATTATGATTATGATTAAATTTTATTAACTTTATTATTTTAGTTATTATTAATTATTGTTATTTTTATTTTTATTATTAATAATAATAATAATAACAACAATAATGATAATATTGTTAATAATGATAAATTAATTATTTTTATCATTATTTTTATTGTTAATAATGATAATATTAATATAAATAATAAAAAAATTAATAATAACTAAAATAATAAAGTTAATAAAATTTAATAATAATCATAATAATAATAATAATTAATGGCATTTAAAATAATAAAATTAATTGTGATTTGAATGAGGGTAATTTGGGAAATATGAAAAAATTAGAGGGATAGAAAAGTAAACATATATTTCGTTCACATTTCCTCATTTTCATTCCCAACCCTCCATGGGAATGAGATTCTCATTCCTTATTCCCAAATTGTGTGAGATCCACACATTTTATTTCCATTTCCAAATAACATTTTGCCAAGTAAACATGGGTTTCATTCTCATTCCTCATTCCATGAAGTAAACACACCATAAGTACTAAAAATTAACCTTGTAGTATTTTTTGAATTATTTTAGTGTTCAATATCTCCAATCATGATATTTTTGAATGAAATATACAAAATGTTTATAATGTGAAAAAGAAGTCAAGGTTTATGTATGGATGTAAATAGGGTAGCAAAATGAATTCGCGAATCAAATTTGTGATTAGGTATAAATGAATTAGGTTAAAAGCTGGTAAATTCAAATTCAATTCATTTATTAAACGAACTCTAATCTTGAGATGAAATCAATCTTTTTTAAGGAATCATTAACAAACATTCATTGAATTTTTCGTTTAACAAAATTAATAAATAAATTGAGTTAAATTTAGAATGGTTTAAATTCATTCATCTACGATTATAAATTTGTAATATTTTATATCAAATGATAATTGATAACCATCAAAAGTCAAGCAAAACAAATTATATTGACCATCCTAACAATATTTAAAATTTCAAACATCCTAACTCCGAAGTTTCGAATAGGGGTGGGCATCGGATCGGATTTGGATAGATCCGATCCGATCCGATCTAATCCGAATAAATTTGGATCGGATTCGGATTCTGCTTCAAATCCGATCGGATGTAATTTGTGCAATCCGATCGGATTTGATTCGGATCGGATCGAATCGGATTAATCCGAATAATCCGATCGGATTGCACTGCTCCTTAAAAAAAAAAAAGAAACAGAAATTAAATGAAAAATTGAAAACTTAAACAGCTAAACCTAATTCCCAAATCACAAAACCACCCACGCAACCCAGCCACGCGACCTGACGCACCACGCAACCCAGCCAAACCAACCCACGACCACAAACCACACACACAGGCCACAACCTGACGCACACGACGACTCACGCCATCGACAACACAAACGGAACGAACCCAGCCGGATCTTGATCAATGTCCAGTTGCCATTCACGACGAGCAGCTGACGGCGAAAGCAACCTCGCGATAGCCGACTTGTTCATTGTGTAAGGTTCCTGTCTTTATTGCATGATTGTCTAAGGAATTAAATGTGCAGTCTGTGATGAGCAAATCAAGAAGACGAAGTGAAAGGCTGCTGCAGAGAGATGAGCTCTCGACTTACCTATATTTGGATGTGTAATTATCATATAACACCCTGAGCTTTTGATAATGAAGCTAATGAAAGAATTGTGTAAGGACTTGTGTTTCATTAATTCTAGATTTCATTAATTTTTGGTAAAAATTGTCAAAAAGGTCCCAAATCCGAATACAATCCGAACCGATCCGAATCCGAACTTATCTGAAATATTCATCCGATCCGAATCCGATCCGAACTATTTCGGATCGGATTGGATCGGATTTGAAGTTCGGATTAAAATCGGATGGATTTTTTTCCAATCCGAATTATCCGAAATCCGATCGGATTCATCCGAACCTGATCCGAATCCGAAATTGCCCAGCCCTAGTTTCGAACCTCAAAATTGAAATTACAAATCCATTAACAATTAGTATAAACGAACCATCCTAACTCCAAATTTTCAAATGAACCAGTGAACTTAAACCCCCTTTCATATTTTGAATTAATCCACCGGTTCGTTTGAAATTACAAATTCATTAACAAAAGAATAAAAAATCCTTAAAATAAAGATTTTGAATTAATGTGACTTTTTTTGCATAATTTCATATTTTAATTGTATCATTCAATAAATGAATCTTAAACAAATAAACAAATCAGTGAGCCTAAACTGATATTCAATTTGTTTATTTAGTGAAATCAATCAAGTGGTCCATTTATTAAATGAATTAATTTTTCAAAACTAAACACTTTTGACGAATATTGACCTATATTGTCACCCTAGATGTAAATCATGTTTTATAAGAAAAAAATATAAAAAAGTTTATATGATTGAAGAAACTGTTGAATCATATTATTTAGGGAAATTATCAGGCATATATCCTTAAATGACACCAGTATCAAACGTGCTACAACACTTTTCAAGTGTATCACTCATATACCCTAAGTTGACAAAACACTTCTGACATCCACTGAATCTCCGCCCCGGCACGGATCGCTTCAGCTAAAGTGATATGAGCAGAACATGTGGGCTAACATGAGCCGACCAAAGATGAATACAACCAGGGAAACATACCGACCAGAGGTATATACTGAGCCGGCACTCATCCCCAGAGAAGCGGGAACATGATCCCACAGAATCGCGGTAGTTGCGCTTTTCCCAAAACCGTTGAAGGACGCGCGAGATCCACGTTTGCCCACAATGTAACAGTTAGAGTCCCATGAGGGGCTGCCACTACCCGAAAAAGGTGGGATGAAGGGCAAACGGAAACGTGGGGACAGCGGCTATAAAAGAGGAAGAAATCGATGAAGAAAGAGAGAGAAAAACTGAGAGAGGGAAAACGCTGCCAAATTGCAACCAGGCCATTTCCTTACAAATTTCTAACAAACTTCTTGAATCCAAATTACATTGTTTTCCCGTAAATACCTTGTGCTAACTTAGGCATCGGAGGGTTTACGCCGGCAAAACCACCGGCGTCTCTGACCCATTTTTGTGAACGCAGGTCTAGTGAGAGAAAGGAGGGTGATACCAGCCTTAGTGGTTCGAACAAACAATCGATAATATAAACGTTGGTGAAAGAATCTGGTCGGTCCAAGGGCGAGCAGATTTTAACATCAACATTTTGGCGCCGTCTGTGGGGAGCTGGATAAAAAGCTACCACCGAATCAGTAATTACCGGAGAAACAGCGAACGATTAGATATGGATGTGTCGAGAAAGGATGCTTTGAGGGAGGATAACGAAATTGTGGAGACAATCACTCTCCGGGAAATTGCAAACGAAGCGCGGGAGAGGATGATGCAAGACCGATTGGAACGGATGGAGAAACAAATGGAGACTCTCGCGACCATACTGTATGAGCTGAGGGATGAGCGGAGAAAGGATTGTGAAACCCCCGTGGGGAGAGATAATGTTGGAGCAGAACCCAGCTTCTGGAGGCATAGAGTTGAGGAAATCCCTCCGCCGGTAGACCAACTTAATGGGGTGCATCCCCACAGAAGCACTAGTCGGGCTTCAGGAGAACGAGTAGATGAAGGGAAGGACCAACCTCGCCCCGGACGGGTACCGGAGATTGATGGCCGAAGGGCCAGTATTGATGAAGGAGAGCTCAGACAGCGGTTGCAAAACGCTGAGCAGGAATGAGCTCAGATAGCTGCGCGTGATCCTGATCATGCCATAGAATTGGAGGAAGAAGTGCGCAGATTAGCGCAAGTGATAGAGGAGATACAGGGCAAGAGAAAGCCCCCGAGCTGAAGGATAATGCTAGATGAAGAATCTCCACTATCAGCTGTGATCATGGGTACCATAATCCCAAGAGATTTCTGCTTCCTCGACCTTAAATACTCCGGGCGAAGTGATCCACTGGTGCATATTGAACGTTTCAACGACGTGACGGGTGTGCAAGGGTTAACACCAGCCCAGAGATGTAGGGTGTTACCATTGACACTGGAAGGACGAGCCCGAGAATGGTACCGCAAGCTGCCACGAGGAAGTATCAGAGGGTACGAGCAGATGTGCCAAGAGTTGGCCGAACAGTTCCGGGAAGCAGTGGCCCTAGAGGATGATATGATGGAGCTAATAGGAATGAAGCAGGAGGAACAAGAATCCCTTCGGGATTTTGTAAAACGATACCACCGAGCCGTGCTTGATTTGGGGCCTTCAATCACCCGCAGACATTGAGGGGATTAAAGGAGGGAGTGAGGATAGGCCGGCTATGGTATAACCTGAGAAGTCCCTTGGTACAGAATTACTCAGCGGGGTATGAGCAGGCAAAGAGAGACATTGAAATTGAAGAGGAAAAGTCGGCGAGGATAAAAAGTGAACAGCTGGAGGAGCTGAGAAGAAAGGAAAGGAGAACCCCGAGTGGGAGCGGATCGGGAAAGCGAGCTGGGGAATCCTCAGCTATGGGCGGAATATCAGCTCGGTCCCGCCCTTACCCTGTAGCTCGGAGACCATAACAGTTCCAACACAGCCGAGCCCAACCTCCGCGTACTTCATTCTCGGAGCAGCAACGAGAATTCAGGCAGATGGCTGCCCGCCCTTATCACAACGCTCCCAGAGCGTTACATACAAGTGGTTCCAGGGCAGGAAGACCAGACCAGCTAGCGACTATACCAGCCCGAGATGACATTCAGGATAGCCGAGCAGTTCAACTGATAGACCAAAGCTTGGCATATAGACAGTACACTCCATTGAAGATCTCCATGGAGGAATTGTATGAGAGGATCGAATGACGAGACCTGCTGTACCCTCCAACCCCTATAACAAAACCGGCTCACCAACGGGATAAGAACAGATTCTGCAAGTTCCACGACACTCATGGTCACACAATCGACCAATGTCGTGACCTATAATAAAACCGGCTCACCGATGGGATAAGAACAGATTCTGCAAGTTCCACGACACTCATGGTCACACAATCGACCAATGTCGTGACCTGAAGATTCAGGTGGAAGACTTAGTGCGGAACCGGTACTTGGATGAGTATGTAGAGGGGGTGTCCTCGATCATCGAATCACAGTATACACGGGATGAAGAAGTTCAGAGGGGTCTGGGAGGTGAACAGCCGACCATCCATGTGATAGCTGGGGGGCCAACATTGGCTGGGGATTCGAATAGAGCACGGAAGAACTATGGGAGATACGCCATGACTGGCAAAGAGGTGCTTCTAAATTTGCCAGCGGCCAAGAAGGCGAAGGTACGGCAAGTTCCCATTATGTGGACGGAGGATGACGAGGAGGGTATTTTGTATCCTCATGAGGATGCACTAGTGATTAAAGCAATAGTGGCTAGCACAGAATTGCGGCGAATACTGGTGGACACGGGCAGTTCAGTTGACATTCTATTTAAGTCAGCCCTAGATGATATGGGGATTTCAGATTTAAAGCTGGAGCGGACGAATACATCCTTAAAAGGATTTGGAAGGGGACGATTAACTCCATTGGGGATCATTGAACTCCCAATTACTGTGGGGACAAAGCTGTTTGAAAGAACGGTGATGCTGGACTTCGTTGTGGTAGAGGAAAGAAGCCCTTATCAGATGATATTGGGGAGACCGTTCATGAGGATAAGCCAATGCGTTGTGTCAACGCATTATTTAGCGCTAAAGTACAGAGTAAATGGAGTGGTAGGCATTGTAAAAAGCGACTAGAGGATGGCAAGGAGCTGTTATGCTACAGCAGCCAAGGAGACATTACAGGTTACTTCTCTGGATAATCGAGGAGATTCTAAAAAGGGCCACCAAGAACCTGTTGAAAAGCTAGAAGAGATTGTTATATGCAGAAGCGACCCGAGCAGAGTGGTTAAGATCGGATCAGGACTGGTCGGGACAATAAAGGACGAGCTGGTAAAGTGCCTACAGTCCCATGTAGATATATTCGCCTGGTCTCACGGGGACATGCCAGGAATTGATCGCAGGGTAGCTTGCCACAAGTTGGCAATCAAGAAGGGGGCAAGGCCGGTGAGACAGAAGAGGAGATGCTTTAACCAGGAAAGGTACGAGGCCATAAACACCGAGGTGGAGAAGCTGTTGAAAGCAGGATTTATAAGGGAGGCCAAGTACCCGGATTAGATTTCTAATGTAGTACTGGTGAAGAAGGCCAACGGGAAGTGGAGAATGTGTGTGGACTTCACAGATCTTAATAAGGCGTGCCCGAAAGACAGTTTTCCTCTGCCAAAGATAGACCAATTGGTGGATTCGACAGCGGGTCATGTTGTGCAAATTTTAATGTACTCGCAAGCGCACGAATCTGTTGTAGTATAGACTAATGGTGACAAGTGTCGATCCTACGAGGAGGTGGATTTTAATTATATATAGAATTAATTTTGTAAATGGGTAGTTGGATTTATGGTGGAAATGATTTGGAATATGCTAATAATTAAATTAAAATGGCGAGAATAAATTCTAAAATTGGAATTGCAATTGAGAGAATAAATTGAAGAGAAAATCTATTAAATTGACGTACTTGGGTATCTGGATCCGTATCAACATGCATCATGGGCTAAATAATCCGTATTAATGCCAATTAAATCATGAGGGGGGAATCCACACCTCATGAACCACGCTCTAATCAATATGGTGCTAAGGGCTTACCGTGCCAAATAATAATAACCTTATACTAGAGAGCCGGTGTAACCAAGGCGGTACTAGACAAGATTAGTATTGTTTGTTGACGAGAAGTCAAAACATCCACAAAAACTAGAGGGGAAGAGAAAATAAATTTACCAAATTAAGCCCATGACACATGTTGAGACTTCACCTTCAACCCAAGCTTGAAAGAAAATTAGCCACTCATAATTGAACTATGGGCAAAATGGAAATTTATTAAAATACGAAGAAAATACAAGATGGAGAAGGAATTACAGAAAATGGATCCCAAAAATGGATTCAGAGATATCAAATTAGGGGGGAGAGGCCCCCTTTTTATAGATACATGGAGTAAATCATGGCCATCGGATTAAAAACAGTTTGGACGCTCAGGATTGCGCCACGTCATCAATTAACAGTCCACGGTTTGACCACGCGGATGAACAGTAACACGGTTTGACCCGACTTTGAACAGTAACGCGGTTTGACCCGGATGAACAGTAACGCGGTTTGGTTGAAAATAATCCTATGTGATGCATGCACCGTACGCGAGATTTTTCGTCCACTGATATGCTGCCACGTCACCATCAACAGTACATAAGAATTTTAGTCCAACAGGATCGTGACACCTCATCAGTCAATGCCACATCATCGGTCAATGCCACGTCATCATCCGTCAATGTGAACAGTGTGGTGAACAGTAACATATAAAGTACCGTACACGTGAATAGTACCGTACATGTGAATAGTGTCATTTTTCCTTTTATGCTCCTCCTAAGGTTTTTGACCATCCTGAGTTCAAAAGTGATGTCCGTTTTGCCGTCTGATTTCTCCTTTATTGTGAAATGACTATAATGCCCCTAAAATACATAAAATACTTAATTAAAATAAAACACATGTAATTAAATCACAAGAAGGTTAAATACATAAAAGTAAGGGTTGTTAGTAAGACTTGAAATGTAAAATGACGGTTTTCTCCTTTATAAATATGCATTTTCTAACATTCAACACACCCCCCAACCAACTTATTGCTAGTCTCTAGCAAATAAAGCGAAAACAAAATTCAAATTCAAAATGATTTTTTTTTTTTTAGAAACACTCGTGTTTATTCAATCAGATTAATGATAGCAATCAAATAAAAGTATAAGCATTATCTCCAGTCTAAAGCAACATCACACCCACATCAACCATCCACATGAATTAGCCCAGTAGACTTTGTTATAGCTACTTTCAAGAATGACATGTCAAACCCCAAAATCTCACTGGAAGTAGTGACACTCTCACAAATAAATTAAACCCAATAAAAATAGTCACTCCAATGAATGGTAATTGAGAGAGAAAATAATAAAGAAGTGATATCACATGCTCTCACCAAGATGAAATAAATATGCCCTCAGCTTAGAAATAATACGATCTCAAGTCAAATAAAATGTTAGTCAACCCACTTTATTTATCTTTTTTTTTTAATTATGCATCACTACATCTTTTTAGCCCATATAACTAGCTTCTACTTTGGACTATAGTTCCCTAAAATCAAGAAGGACTTTTATTAGGACGTAACGTAAGCTAGGGACATGGTTAACAAAGAAGGGAAATAAGGAAAACAAAGTGTATGTTTGAGAAAAATGCAGAGAATTTTTTTTTTGTTAGAAGTTGCAAGGTGGATTTCACCTATTATTGTTATTTTTATTCTTTTGAAACAACAACTTTTGTTTTGTTTTTGTTTTTTTTTTTTTGCTTTTATTTGGCACAACTTCACTGAACAAAATAATTATTTACATTTTTTCAAACATAAATAGGTGATGGACCTTATAAGACATCGGGTAATACTCCAAATCGGAGTGGGTCAAGATGATAAGCTGACAAAGAAAATGTTTTTTTTTTAAAGGTTCAAAAGGGTTAACTATGGATATATCACAAAAGGGATGGCTAAAAAGGCTCAAACGGGACAAAGATGGCCTTTCCATCGTCTTTTAGGGCTCTAAATAATCATCCATATCTACTAGTTAGATGGGCCTCCCAATGTAGAAACACACATTTTTTTTTTTAAGGGTTAACTCAAAAGAAATCTAAAGATCGTATATAAAATAATAAACTGTTAAGCTATATAAAGAATGGGCAAAAGGGTTACTCTCCAAGAAAAATGATAGGTTCAAAAACTCACTTGGTACTTATTATGACATGTTCATTCCTTCAAGCAACTCATATTTGTCTTTAACATCAACATGTAGAGTAGCAAACATAATGTAACATCACTTAAGACCAAAGATAATACAAATACTAAAATTTGAAATTAATTATGTCATCCAATGTTAAAACAAATCACACAATTTTTTTTTTAAACAAAATTCTACCCCTCAACCTATTCTAAACATGAAAGGAAAATATGCATGCAGAAATGTGAAAATGATGCAAAAAAAAAACAAATTAGAAAAAGTACACTTAAAATGATAGAAAAAGAAAATGGTTTTTTTTTTTTACTAAGAAGATGCGTTTCTAGAGGCACTACACTCCATATTCAGCCATCTTCGACTCAAAAGTTGGAAAATGTATATTCACAGAGGAGAAATTAAAAAGAAGAAAAATCAAAATCAAAACTTAATAAAGAAAAAGAAAATGTCTAATTTAATTTTTTTTTTTGAATTTTTTTTTTTTTTTAAACAATGAAGATGCGTTTCTAGAGTAACTACACTCCATATTCAGCCATCTTCAACACAAAAAGTTAGCAACAATTAGTTTCTACAACAAAAAATCAGTAAAAACCTAACCAAGATTCCACAATTGTCGACTATTCCCTCCCCCCAACCAGAATGAAACATTGTCCTCAATGTTTGAAAGGAAAAAAGTAAAGTTTAGAAGACATCACCTGGGTGGTGCAACACAGAAGAAAATATTTACAGGCGGAGAGTTAAATCTAATTTGTACTTCTTACTGCTGCTACTGTTACCATCATTATTTGGACGCTCCAACACAAAGGTCTAGGGGTCTGGCTCCGGTCTATAAGCTTGTAACAGATCAAGTAGCTCATTAGCAATGTGAGCACAAATAAAGAGTTTTTTCACATTAGCGGGAATGAAATAGTTTTTTATTGCATGGTTAAGAAATGCGATAAAGCCATCATAAAAGTTATTGACATTTAACAAACCGATGGGTTTCTGGTGGATGTGCAGATGGGCCCAAGATGCTAGTGTGATAAGTGCCTCTAGTGTTGCAAGATCTCCTGGAAGGAAAATAAAAGCATCAGCATGATTAAGCATTGCAGTTATTCTTTCTTGCATACCTGAGACGACTAACTCTTCTCCAGTTGATGAGTCCGACGAACTGCCCAATGGTGTTAGGACTCTTGGGATGATGCCTAACATTTGACTTCCTCTGATAAAAGCTGCTTCTGAGACCATTTTTGATAACCCTCAGTTACCTCCTCCATACACCAAGTGTAATTTTCTCGCTGCTATGCTTCGACCAAGATCTATGGCTGCCTCTACGAACTCTTTATGTTTGCCATAGGTAAATCCAGAAAGCACACAAATGTTCTTGACTTGTCTAGTTGGAGTAGCTGCCATTGGAATATTTCTCAAAAACAATTTGTGAGTGCTCGACAAAAGAAATCACATTTAAGAGTCTTGGTGACAGTGGGTCACAGTTGTGTATGAGGTAACATGTCAGTGTCAAATAACGCGTAAAACACATGGCTCGCATGTCAAAAAGGAAACAGTAAAAAGGAAAAAGTAAACAGTAATAAGAAAAAAAAACAGTAATAAAATTATTAAAGACAATAATGCACACAATAAAACAAAAATAACAGTAAAGTAAAAGGATATTTACAGGTAGTTGCAACTGTGGCTCACATCTTCCTCTGGTTTTACGTCCAGAAACGGCTTGAACACCCTCTATGGGTCGAGGATAGGCTTCCTATCCAGTTTTCTTATAAACTGGCAAACAGGGTCGTTTATAGTCAGATTCCCGAGACTATATCGTGCATGCTCTTTCTGGAATAATGACCATAACTGGAGAATCGCTCCTTGCACATATCCACTGGAATGCGTTTCAAGAGACAAAAGGATATTATCCAATGACTCCTTATTCAAGCCATCCCTAATGAATTGAATCTTATCTTCCCTGTTATCAGACATCATGCCTAAAGAACATGGGTTTTTATTGCAACTCATTCTGGCACACTTATGACAAGCAACAAAAATTCTTCGAGCTCGTCGTTTTCTTGCATAATTTCCTTTACCACAACCAGGCATGTATGCAATAAATTTTGGAGGTAACTCACCTGCCGATCGTACTTTAGCCTCGATTAACCAACGAATGTCAGCAGGTATGTTATTCCTCATGAGTAATCGCATGCGTTCGGACCGAGCTTTATAGATCGTAAGGAGGGCATTCTGAGGAAGTGAAGGGAATCGCTTGTGAAGCTTCGCTAGAATCTCATTTCTGTCCATACCTTCGCCTCAGAATATCAGTTATTATGGGAAACTGAAGTAACCGACTTGATTGTCACGGAGTACCGTTATCCGCCACTTCACCGGGGTAACAAACTAAAGCACACAAACAGAAAAACAAATTAAAACACACAAAGAAAATTAAAATCGTCCTCTTATTGAATTTACCTCAAGCTCCAACTGGATGTCGTAAACACTTCTCTCAATGTCTCTGAGTTGGCTTTCTAAACCCTCAACATAGGCTACTAACTCTGGTGGTTGTAGAGCCCAAATGCGATGTGTTTTACAAAATTGAATCTGCCTTTTGAGATGAGTTTTGACACGTTGAAGTGGTTTAAGAATGTTCAGGAGGAACGGTCTAAGTAAGGTACTCATGATTAAAAATGATAAAAGAAAACTTAATAATTAAACAAACACACTTATGCAAAAATAATTTCAATTAGCAGAAGAATAATATAAAGAAAGAAAAAAATCAAATCAACGAAAAGAGAAAAAAAAAATCAATTCAAATCTGGTGGGTCACTCAAATTTATTTCGGTGTCTTTTCCATGTGGTTGGTATTCTAGATATGGCTTTAATCTTTGACCATTAACTTTAAACGTGACACCGTTCTTTGGGTCCTTAATTTCAATTGCCCCATGTGGAAAAACAGTATGAACAATAAATGGGCCAAACCAACGAGAGCGTAACTTACTTGGGAATAGGTGCAAGCGAAAATTGAATAAAAGCACTTTCTGACCTGGAGTGAAAGATTTTCTCATAATTTGCTTGTCATGGAAGACTTTCATTCGTTGCTTGTAAATCTTGGCATTTTCGTATGCATCATTGCGAATTTCGTCAAGTTCTGTCAACTGTAATCTTCTTTCTGAGCTGGCTTGCTGCATGTCAAAATTGAATTTCTTGATGGCCCAATATGCACGATGCTCGAGTTCCACAGGTAGGTGGCAAGCTTTTCCATACACTAGCCTGTAGGGTGACATCCCAATCGGGGTCTTGAAAGCCGTTCTATATGCCCATAAGGCATCATCAAGTCTTAATGACCAATCTTTTCTGTCCGGCCTCACCGTCTTTTCTAATATGTGCTTTATTTCTCGATTGGAAATCTCAACTTGGCCATTGGTTTGCGGATGACACGGAGTTGCCACTTTGTGTGTGATTGAATACTTTGTCAAAAGAGCTTTGAATGCTTTGTTACAAAAGTGGGCACCACCATCACTAATTATTGCTCGAGGGAATCCAAAGCGTGAGACAATATTGCTTTTCAAAAATCCTATCACCACCTTGTGATCATTGATTCTGCATGGAATTGCTTCTACCCATTTCGATACATAGTCAACAGCAACCAATATGTATTGATGGCCAAAAGAAGGGGGAAAGGGTCCCATGAAGTCGATACCCCATACGTCAAAAATCTCAACCACTAAAATTGGATTTAGTGGCATCATGTTCCTTCGTGTAATGCTCCCCATTCGTTGACACCTATCACATGAAGAACAGAAAGTGTAAGCGTCTCGAAATATAGATGGCCAATAGAAACCACATTATAAAACTTTAGTCGCTGTTTTCTTAGCGCTGAAATGGCCTCCACAAACTTGTTCATGACATAATATGCATTTCTCTTCACTGCACATCTATTTTTCATATGGCCATCTTGATTGCAATAATGACATACAATTTTATTGTTAATAGATGTATTCTTCACAAAATAACTCTTGTAAAATTTTTGTTTCAAATTCGGTTTATAACTTATGCCACTTTTGTCAAATACACATTTTTGTGAGTTTAGCAAATTGTCCAACATCTTTTGCCCATTTGTGAATTTTAGCATAATTTCATTTAGTTCATTACTCTTCCTTCTAAGCATTTCATTCTCATTTTTCAAGTCATTCATGTGTGACTCTAAGTGCTCATGTGAAGTGCTAGAATTCTCAAATAATGCAATACTATCATGCAATGTTTTATTTTCTAATTCAAGGCATGTAATCTTTGCACTAAATGAATCATTTTCATTCTTAAGCTCTATCATCTTCTTTTTAAGACAAATATTCTTTTTACCAATCTTCATTAACTCATCATGCAAATCATTAAAAGCATCATGCAATTCATCATATGTAGGAAGAACACTTACCTCATCACGTTCATCACATGATTCTTCCCCTATGGCCATGAGAGCTAAATTTGTCATTTCTTGTTGCTCATTGTTGTGCAAATTTTAATGTACTCGCAAGCGCACGAATCTATTGTAGTGTAGATCAATGGTGACGAGTGTCGATCCCACGAGGAGGTGGATTTTAATTGTGTTGAATTAATTTTGTGAATGGGTGATTGGATTTGTGGTGGAAATGATTGGAATATGCTAAAACTTAAATTAAAATGGAGAGAATAAATTCTAAAATTGGTATTGAAATGGTGAGAATAAATTGAAGAGAATTCTATTGAAATGACGTACTTGGGTATCTGGATTTGTATCAACATGCATCATGGGCTAAATAATCCGTATTAATGCCAATTAAATCATGAGGGGGGAATCCACACCTCATGAACCACGCTCTAATCAATATGGTGCTAAGGGCTTATCGTGCCAAATAATAATAACCTTATACTAGAGGGCCGGTGAAACCAAGGAGGTACTAGACAAGATTAGTATTATTTGTCGACGAGAAGTCAAAACATCCACAAAAACTAGAGGGGAAGAGAAAATAAATTTACCAAATTAAGCCCATGACACATGTTGAGACTTCACCTTCAACCCAAGCTTGAAAGAAAATTAGCCACTCATAGTTGAACTAGGGGCAAAATGGGAATTTATTAAAATATGAAGAAAATACAAGATGGAGAGGGAATTACAGAAAATGGATCCCAAAAATGGATTCAGAGATATCAAATTAGGGGGGAGAGGCCCCCTTTTTATAGATACATGGAGTAAATCATGGCCATCGGATTAAAAACAGTTTGGACGCTCAGGATTGCGCCACGTCATCAGTCAACAGTCCACGGTTTGACCACGCGGATGAACAGTAACACGGTTTGACCCGACTTTGAACAGTAACGCGGTTTGACCCGGATGAACAGTAACGCGGTTTGGTTGAAAATAATCCTGTGTGATGCATGCACCGTACACGAGATTTTTCGTCCACTGATATGCTGCCACGTCACCATCAACAGTACATAAGAATTTTAGCCCAACAGGATCGTGACACCTCATCAGTCAATGCCACATCATCGGTCAATGCCACGTCATCGATCCGTCTATGTGAACAGTGTCGTGAACAGTAACGTAGACAGTACCGTATACGTGAATAGTACCGTACATGTGAATAGTGCCATTTTTCCTTTTATGCTCCTCCTAAGGTTTTCGACCGTCCTGAGTTCAAAAGTGATGTCCGTTTTGCCGTCTGATCTCTCCTTTATTGTGAAATGGCTATACTGCCCCTAAAATACATAAAATACTTAATTAAAATAACACACACGTAATTACATCACAAGAAGGTTAAATACATAAAAGTAAGGGTTGTTAGTAAGACTTGAAATGTAAAATGACGGTTTTCTCCTTTATAAATATGCATTTTCTAACACTCAACACACCCCCCAACCAGCTTATTACTAGTCCCTAGCAAATAAAGCGAAAACAAAATTCAAATTCAAAATGATTTTTCTTTTCTTTTTTTTTTTCTTTTTTTTTTTTTGAAACACTCATATTTATTCAATCAGATTAATGATAGCAATCAAATAAAAGTATAAGCATTATCTCCAGTCTAAAGAAATATCACACCCATATTAACCATCCACATGAATCAGCCCAGTAGACTTTGTTATATCTACTTTCAAGAATGACATGTCAAACCCCAAAATCTCACTGGAAGTGGTGACACTCTCACAAAGAAATTAAAACCCAATAAACATAGTCACTCCAATGAATGGTAATTGAGAGAGAAAATAATAAAGAAATGATATCACATGCTCTCACCAAGATGAAATAAATATGCCCTCAGCTTAGAAATAATACGATCTCAAGTCAAATAAAATATTAGTCAACCCACTTTATTTATCTTTTTTTTTTTTATGCATCACTACATCTTTTTAGCCCATATAATTAGCTTCTACTTCAAACTATAGTTCCCTAAAATCAAGAAGGACTTTTATTAGGACGTAACGTAGGCTAGGGATATGGCTAACAAAGAAAGGAAATAAGGAAAACAAAGTGTATGTTTGAGAAAAATGCAGATTTTTTTTTTTTTTGGAAGTTGCAAGGTGGATTTCACCTATTATTGTTATTTTTATTCTTTTGAAACAACAACTTTTGTTTTGTTTTGTTTTTTTTTTTTTTTGCTTTTATTTGGCATAACTTCACTGAACAACATAATTATTTACATTTTCTCAAACATAAATAGGGATGGAACTTAAAAGACATTGGGTAATACTCCAAATCGGAGTGGGTCAAGATGATAAGTTGACAAAGAAAAGGTTTTTTTTTTTTTTTTTTAAAGGCTCAAAAGGGGTAACTATGGATATTTAATAACAAGGATGGCTAGAAAGGCTCAAACGGATCAAAGATGGCCTTTCCATCGTCTTTTAGGGCTCTAAATAATTATCCATATCTACTAGTTAGATGGGCCTCCCAATGTAGTAACACACATTTTTTTCTTTTTTTTTTTAATTTTACCATTTTTTTTAAAGGGTTAACTCAAAAGAAATCTAGAGATCGTGTATAAAATAATAAACTGCTAAGCTGTATAGAGAATGGGCAAAAGGGTTACTCTCCAAGAAAATGATAGGCTCAACAACTCACTTGGCACTTATTTATGACATGTTCATTCCTTCAAGCAACTCATATTTGTCTCCGACATCAACATGTAAAGTAGCAAACATAGCGTAACATCACTTAAGACCAAAGATAATACAAATACTAAAAT
The DNA here is from genome assembly GCF_022201045.2 of Citrus sinensis. Taxonomy (NCBI): domain Eukaryota; kingdom Viridiplantae; phylum Streptophyta; class Magnoliopsida; order Sapindales; family Rutaceae; genus Citrus; species Citrus sinensis. The sequence continues at coordinate 10,895,631 of NC_068563.1, read as the reverse complement.
TTGAAATTAATCATGTCATCCAATGTTAAAACAAATAACAAAATTTTTTTTTTTTTTAACAACATTCTACCCCCCAACCTATTCTAAGCATGAAAGGAAAATATGCATGCAGAAATGCGAAAATGATGTAGAAAAACTAATTAGAAAAGTTACACTTAAAATGATAGGAAAAGAAAATGGTTTTTTTTTTTTAAAGATGCGTTTCTAGAGGCACTACACTCCATATTCAGCCATCTTCGACTCAAAAGTTGGAAAATGTATATTTATAGAGGAGAAAATAAAAAGAAGAAGAAAAATGAACATCAAAACTTAATAAAGAAAAAGAATTTTTATTATTTTTTTTTTCGAACAATGAAGATGCGTTTCTAGAGTAACTACACTCCATATTCAGCCATCTTCAACACAAAAAGTTAGCAACAGTTAGTTTCTACAACAAAAAATTAGTAAAAACTTAACCAAGATTCCACAATTGTCGACTATTCCCTCCCCCCAACCTGAACGAAACATTATCCTCAATGTTTGAAAGGAAATAAGTAGAGTTTAGAAGACATCACCTGGGTGGTGCAACACAGAAGAAAATATTTACAGGCGGAGAGTTAAATCTAATTTGTACTTCTTACTGCGGCTACTGTTACCATCATTAGTTGGTCGCTCCAACACAAAGGTCCAGGGGTCTGGCTCCGGTTTATAAGCTTGTAACATATCAAGTAGCTCATTAGCAGTGTGAGCACAAATAAAGAGTTTTTTCACATTAGAAGGAATGAAATAGTTTTTTATTGCATGGTTAAGAAATGCGATAAAGCCATCATAAAAGTTATTGACATTTAACAAACCGATGGGTTTCTGGTGAATGTGTAGATGGGCCCAAGATGCTAGTGTCATAAGTGCCTCTAGTGTTGCAAGATCTCCTGGAAGGAAAATAAAAGCATCAGCATGATTAAGCATTTCAGTTATTCTTTCTTGCATACCTGAGACGACTAACTCTTCTCCAGTTGATGAGTCAGACGAACTGCCCAATGGTTTTAGGACTCTTGGGATGATGCCTAACACTTGACTTCCTCTGATAAAAGCTGCTTCTGAGACCATTTTTGATAACCCTCGGTTACCTCCTCCATACACCAAATGTAATTTTCTCGCTGCTATGCTTCGACCAAGATCTATAGCTGCCTCAACGAACTCTTTATGTTTGCCATAGGTAAATCCAGAAAGCACACAAATGTTCTTGAATTGTCTATTGGGAGTAGCTGCCATTGTGATACTTCTCGAAAACAATTTGTGAGTGCTTGACAAAAAGGAAATCACATTTAAGAATCTTGGTGACAGTGGATCACAGTTATGTATGAGGTAACATGTCAGTGTCAAATAACGCGTAAAGCACGTGGCTCGCTAGTCAAAAAGGAAACAGTAAAAGGGAAAAAGAAAACAGTAATAAGGAAAAAGCAAACAGTAATAAAATTTTTAAAGACAATAATGCACACAATAAAACAATAGTGAAATAAAATAACAGTAAAGTGAAAGGATATTTACAGGTAGTTGCGACTGTGGCTCACATCTTCATCTGGTTCTACGTCCAAAAACGGCTTGAACGCCCTCTATGGGTCGAGGATAGGCTTCCTATCCAGTTTTCTTATAAACTGGCAAACAAGGTCGTTTATAGTCAGATTCCCGAGACTATATCGTGCATGCTCTTTCTGGAATAATGGCCATAACTGGAGAATCGCTCCTTGCACATATCCACTGGGATGCGTTTCAAGAGACAAAAGGATATCATCCAATGACTCCTTATTCAAGCCATCCCTAATGAATTGAATCTTATCTTCCCTGTTATCAGACACCATTCCTAAAGAACATGGGTTTCTATTGCAACTCATTCTGGCACACTTATGACAAGCAACAGAAATTCTTCGAGCTCGTCGTTTTCTTGCATAATTTCCTTTACCACAACCAGGCATGAATGCAATAAATTTTGGAGGTAACTCACCTGCCGATCGTACTTTAGCCTCGATTAACCAACGGATGTCAGCAGGTATGTTATTCTTCATGAGTAATCGCATGCGTTCGGACCGAGCTTTATAGATTGTAAGGAGGGCATTCTGAGGAAGTGAAGGGAATCGCTTGTGAAGCTTCGCTAGAATCTCGTTTCTGTCCATACTTTCGCCTCAGAATGTCAGTTATATTGGGAAACTGAAGTAACCGACTTGATTGTCACGGAGTACCGTTATCCGCCACTTCACCGGGGTAACAAACTAAAGCACACAAACAGAAAAACAAATCAAAACACACAAAGAAAATTAAAATCGTCCTCTTATTGAATTTACCTCAAGCTCCAACTGGATGTCGTAAACACTTCTCTCAATGTCTCTGAGTTGGCGTTCTAAACCCTCAACATAAGCTACTAACTCTGGTGGTTGTAGAGCCCAAATGCGTTGTGTTTTACAAAATTGAATCTGCTTTTTGAGATGAGTTTTGACACGTTGAAGTGGTTTAAGAATGTTCAGGAGGAACGGTCTAAGTATGGTACTCATGATTAACAATGATAAGAAAAAAAAAACTTAATGGTAAAACAAACACACTTATGCAAAAATAATTTCAATTAGCAAAAGAATAATAAAAAGAAAGAAAGAAAAATCAAATTAACAAAAAGAAAAAATCAATTCAAATCTGGTGGGTCACTCAAATTTATTTCGGTGTCTTCTCCATGTGGTTGGTATTCTAGATATGGCTTTAATCTTTGACCATTAACTTTAAACGTAACACCGTTCTTTGGGTCCTTAATTTCAATTGCCCCATGTGGAAAAACAGTATGAACAATAAAGGGACCAGACCAACGAGAGCGTAACTTACCTGGAAATAGGTGCAAGCGAGAATTGAATAAAAGCACTTTCTGACTTGGAGTGAACGATTTTCTCATAATTTGCTTATCATGGAAGACTTTCATTCGTTGCTTGTAAATCTTGGCATTTTCGTATGCATCATTGCGAATTTCTTCAAGTTCTGCCAGCTGTAATCTTCTTTCTGAGCTGGCTTGCTGCATGTCAAAGTTGAATTTCTTGATGGCCCAATATGCACGATGCTCGAGTTCCACAGGTAGGTGGCAAGCTTTTCCATACACTAGCCTGTAGGGTGACATCCCAATTGGGGTCTTGAAAGCCGTTCTATATGCCCATAATGCATCATCAAGTCTTAATGACCAATCTTTTCTGTCTGGCCTCACCGTTTTTTCTAATATGTGCTTTATTTCTCGATTGGAGATCTCAACTTGGCCACTGGTTTGCGGATGATACGGGGTCGCCACTTTGTGTGTGATTGAATACTTTGTCAAAAGAGCCTTGAATGCTTTGTTACAAAAGTGGGCACCACCATCACTGATTATCGCTCGAGGGAATCCAAAGCGTGAAACAATGTTGCTTTTCAAAAATCCTATCACCACTTTGTGATCATTGGTCCTACATGGAATTGCTTCTACCCATTTCGAGACGTAGTCAACACCAACCAATATGTATTGATGGCCAAAAGAAGGGGGAAAGGGTCCCATGAAGTCGATACCCCATACGTCAAAAATCTCAACCACTAAAATTGGATTTAGTGGCATCATGTTTCTTCGTGTAATGCTCCCCATTCGTTGACACCTATCACATGAAGAACAGAAAGTGTAAGCATCTCGAAATATAGTTGGCCAATAGAAACCACATTGTAAAACTTTTGTAGCTGTTTTCTTAGCACTGAAATGGCCTCCACACGCTTGTTCATGGCAGAATGAAAGAATATTCTGAATTTCATTTTCAGGGACACATCGTCTAACAATTTGGTCTGCACAATACTTGAACAAATATGGGTCATCCCAAAAGAAATTCTTTATTTCTGCAAAGAATTTAGCCTTATCTTGCTTGGTCCAATGCCCTGGAAGTTTACCTGTAACAAGATAATTAACTATATCAGCATACCAAGGTAATACTTCCACATTCATTAATTGTTCATCTGGAAATGACTCATTCAATGGTAATGATTCTGTAATTGTGTCAAAATGGAGAGGAGAGAGGTGGTCCGCCACAACATTCTCTGTGCCTTTCTTATCTTTGAATTCCAAGTCAAATTCCTGCAAAAGTAATACCCAACGAATTAGTCTAGCTTTTGCATCTTTCTTTGTGAGAAGATATTTAAGAGCAGCATGATCTGTGAATATAATTATTTTACAACCAATGAGATAAGATCGAAATTTTTCCAATGCAAACACTACTGCTAGCATTTCTTTTTCAGTAGTTGAATAGTTCAACTGTGCATCATTCAATGTCATACTAGCATAGTAAATAACATGAGGAATTCGATCAACTCTTTGTCCTAAAACTGCTCCTACTGCATAATCAGATGCATCACACATAAGCTCAAATGGTAAGCTCCAGTTTGGGGCCTGAATGATGGGTGATGATGTCAACAATTGCTTTAATTTTTCAAAAGCCATAAGACATGAATCATTAAAGATAAAAAGGTGCATCCTTAGCAAGTAAATTGCATAAGGGTCTAGAAACTTTGCTAAAATCTTTAATGAAACGTCTATAGAAACCAGCATGCCCAAGGAAAGATCTTACTGCTCTGACTGTTTTAGGTGGAGGGAGATTAGAAATGAGATCCACCTTGGCTTTGTCAACCTCAATACCTTTGCTCGAAATGATGTGACCGAGAACAATACCTTGTTTTACCATAAAATGGCACTTCTCCCAATTTAAGACTAAGCTCTTCTCGGTACATCTCTGCAGAACTAGCGTTAGATGATGTAAACATTGATCAAACGAGTCACCAAAGACAGAAAAGTCATCCATAAAGACTTCAAGGAATCGTTCAACCATATCAGAAAAAATGCTCAACATACATCGTTGAAATGTAGCAGGTGCATTACATAATCCAAATGGCATTCTCCTATATGCAAATGTGCCAAAAGGGCAAGTGAAAGTAGTTTTCTCTTGATCTTTTGGTGCTATGGGGATCTGATTATATCCTGAGTAGCCATCTAGAAAGCAATAAAATTCATGGCCTGCTAATCTATCAAGCATTTGATCAATAAATGGTAAAGAAAAATGGTCTTTACGTGTGACAGAATTCAATTTCCTATAATCGATGCATACACGCCACCCTGTAGTTACTCTAGTGGGTATCAATTCATTATCTGCATTCGTAACTACTGTGACTCCTGACTTTTTGGGGACAACTTGTACAGGACTGACCCATGAACTATCAGAAATTGGGTAAATGATACCTGCGTCTAATAGCTTAAGGACTTCTGTTCTAACAACTTCTTTCATATTAGGATTTAACCGACGTTGCATTTCCCTAGTAGATTTAGCATTTTCATCAAGGTGAATGTAATGCATGCAATCTGCAGGGTTTATACCTTTTATGTCTGCTATGGTCCATCCTAATGCCCCTTTATGCTCTTTCAAAACATCCAACAACTTACCTTTTTGTTCGTCATTAAGGGATGATGAGATGATTACCGGCAGAGAACTTTCTTCTCCCAAAAACGCATATTCTAATGTGTTGGGCAATGGTTTGAGCTCAAGTTTCGGTGGTGATTCTGATGATGTGATGAGTTTCTTCTCTGATGGTGCTAGTTGTTCAACTCTTGACTTCCATTTATTAGTGTCCATGGATGGTGTTGAGTCAAGTAGGGCGTTGACCTCATTGACTGATCTGTCAATATCAAAATCCAAACCAAAGTGAGTTAAACATGTTTGTAAAGGATCATCACTAAGGTTTGAAAGAAAAGTATTATCAACTATTGTTTCTATTAAATCCACATCAACAATTCCATCATCTGCACTGTGAGGTTGTTTGACAATGTTGAAAATGTTTAGCTCCATAGTCATGTTGCCGAAGGACAATTGCATATTTCCGGTCCTACATTGAATATGAGCATCTGCAGTTGCCAAGAAAGGTCGGCCTAGAATAATGGGGATGTGCTTCATTGAGTCCTGTATTGGTTGAGTGTCAATTACAATGAAATCAACAGGAAAATAAAACTTGTCTACCTGGATAAGCACGTCCTCCACAATACCACGAGGTATTTTCGTGGACCGATCTGCAAGCTGTAACACCACTGGAGTTGGGTGTAATTCTCCCAGTCCAAGTTTCACGAAAACAGAGTAAGGCAACAAATTTACACTAGCTCCTAAATCCAACAAAGCATTCTCAATTGTGTGGTTCCCTATACTACATGAGATAGTGGGGGAGCCAGGGTCTTTGCATTTTAAAGGAATTTTATGTTGGAGTATAGAACTAACGTTTTCTGTTAAAAATGCCTTCTTTTGAACATGCATATTTCTCTTTTTAGTACAAAGGTCTTTAAGAAACTTGGCATAAGATGGAACTTGTTTAATAGCATCAAGCAAAGGGATATTAACACTTACCTATTTGAAGATTTCGAGAATCTCACCTGTGGATTTTCCCTTCTTTCCTTTCGCTAACCTTTGAGGAAATGGAGCTTTCGGAACGTATTCTCGTGGGTTGGTTTCTTCTTTCTCCTCCGGTGATGAGTCTTCAACATTCACAGGTACAATTTGATTTTCTTTGGTTACCGGCATCTCCACTTTGTTGTCGACTTCTTTTCCTTTTCGCAAGGTCATAACTGCTTTGACCTCTCCATGTTGCTGTGGTGAACTGGTACTTGCTTCATGTACTCCTTTAGGATTAGGCACTGGTTGACTTGGAAACTTGCCTTTCTCAACAGTCATTGCCAAGGTCTGAACTGAAGAAGCAAGTTGTCCCACCATCTTCTCCAGGCTTAAAACTGATTGGGCTTGTGAGTTGAAGCCCGCTTTCAACTCATTTCGTAATCCATCAATGGTGCGGTTCTGTTGCTCAATCGTGGAGTGAGTAACATTCCTAAAATTCTGAAATGCATCCTCCCATGGTCTGGGTTGAGAATAATTCTGGTTTTGATTGAATGGTCTAAATGGGGGCTGAGAGGCTTGAGGATTTTGAGGAATTTGTTGCATTGGTGGAGCTGGAGCTGCTGGTCCATTCTGTTGGAATCCTTGAGACCATGAAAAATTGGGGTGGTCTCTCCATCCAGAGTTATATGTGTTGGAGTATGGGTTGTAATTAGATGGCTTTCTCATTACACCTATGGCATTGGCTTGATCTGGATATGAGTCAGGGTCATGTGATTCTGTTGATTTAGCAGTCGATAACGATGCTATTTGTCGAGCAAGACCTTCAACCATCTCCTTGACTTCTTTGATTCCCGAAGTTGACTCGCCAATGTGAACCTCATTCACTCCTTTAATCCTTCTAGTATTCCTGAGTGATCGACTCCGTTGTTGGGAATTGTCCGCTTGTCGCTGGAAAAACTCCCAAATTTCTGATGCACTTTTTGACATTAGCTCTCCTCCACTTGTTGCCATTAGCCATTCTTGCACATTCGGCAATAATCCCTCCAAAAAGTATTGACATTGGTGCCATTTTTCGTACCCATGATGTGGACACTTCAAGAGTAGCCCATTGAATCGCTCCCAAGTTTCGAAAAACTGCTCGTCCTCTCTTTGTGTGAACTCTGAAATTTCCCTGCGAATAGCATTGGTTTTATGCACTGGGAAATATTTATTTAAAAATTTAGTTACCATTTGTTCCCATGATGAAATGCTATTAGCAGGTAAAGTATTTAACCATGAACGAGCTCTATCTTTTAAAGAAAATGGGAATAATCTGAGTTTAACATCATCGTCTGAAAAATTCTCATATTTAAATGTTTGACAAATGGCATGAAAATCATTCAGATGATTATATGGGTCCTCATTTTCTAAGCCATAGAATGTGGGGAGACAATTTAGCACACTAGGTTTTAGTTCAAAGCTCCTAGCAGCTACATTTGGGTATCTTATGCATGACGTGCTCAAATTAGCTAAGGGACTAAAATAGTCCTTAAATGGCCTCTCCTGTGGTGCTTGTAAATCCATTTTATTTTTAACGTGTTTGTGTGTGCGAAGTGTTTTTTCTAATTCAAGGTCTATAGGTTCAAGATTAGGTAATAATGACCTACGACCATGCATACAAAACAAATAAAATAAAAATAAAGATGCAAACAAAACAAAAAATAAAGATGGGAACAAAACAAATAAAAAATAAAGATAAGGGAGAAATTATGATACTAACCTTATTGCGCTATTACAACCTTACTATAAAAATACACAAAAACAAATACGTGAAATTAACTAAAAATTAAATTAATAAAATAAACAAAAATTACAAAGAAAAAATAAATTGAAAATTAAATTACAGAATTTTAAAGAAGAGAAAAAGAAAAGAAATACTAACCTTTAAATGTAGATTTACTCTCATTGTTTTTTTTTAATAAGAAAAAAAAATACAAGAAAACAAATAAAAGAAATTATTCACAAAAATTAATTCTATGAATTAAAATTACTTACCTCCCCGGCAACGGCGCCAAAAACTTGTTGTGCAAATTTTAATGTACTCGCAAGCGCACGAATCTATTGTAGTGTAGATCAATGGTGACGAGTGTCGATCCCACGAGGAGGTGGATTTTAATTGTGTTGAATTAATTTTGTGAATGGGTGATTGGATTTGTGGTGGAAATGATTGGAATATGCTAAAACTTAAATTAAAATGGAGAGAATAAATTCTAAAATTGGTATTGAAATGGTGAGAATAAATTGAAGAGAATTCTATTGAAATGACGTACTTGGGTATCTGGATCCGTATCAACATGCATCATGGGCTAAATAATCCGTATTAATGCCAATTAAATCATGAGGGGGGAATCCACACCTCATGAACCACGCTCTAATCAATATGGTGCTAAGGGCTTATCATGCCAAATAATAATAACCTTATACTAGAGGGCCGGTGAAACCAAGGCGGTACTAGACAAGATTAGTATTATTTGTCGACGAGAAGTCAAAACATCCACAAAAACTAGAGGGGAAGAGAAAATAAATTTACCAAATTAAGCCCATGACACATGTTGAGACTTCACCTTCAACCCAAGCTTGAAAGAAAATTAGCCACTCATAGTTGAACTAGGGGCAAAATGGGAATTTATTAAAATATGAAGAAAATACAAGATGGAGAGGGAATTACAGAAAATGGATCCCAAAAATGGATTCAGAGATATCAAATTAGGGGGGAGAGGCCCCCTTTTTATAGATACATGGAGTAAATCATGGCCATCGGATTAAAAACAGTTTGGACGCTCAGGATTGCGCCACGTCATCAGTCAACAGTCCACGGTTTGACCACGCGGATGAACAGTAACACGGTTTGACCCGACTTTGAACAGTAACGCGGTTTGACCCGGATGAACAGTAACGCGGTTTGGTTGAAAATAATCCTGTGTGATGCATGCACCGTACACGAGATTTTTCGTCCACTGATATGCTGCCACGTCACCATCAACAGTACATAAGAATTTTAGCCCAACAGGATCGTGACACCTCATCAGTCAATGCCACATCATCGGTCAATGCCACGTCATCGATCCGTCTATGTGAACAGTGTCGTGAACAGTAACGTAGACAGTACCGTATACGTGAATAGTACCGTACATGTGAATAGTGCCATTTTTCCTTTTATGCTCCTCCTAAGGTTTTCGACCGTCCTGAGTTCAAAAGTGATGTCCGTTTTGCCGTCTGATCTCTCCTTTATTGTGAAATGGCTATACTGCCCCTAAAATACATAAAATACTTAATTAAAATAACACACACGTAATTACATCACAAGAAGGTTAAATACATAAAAGTAAGGGTTGTTAGTAAGACTTGAAATGTAAAATGACGGTTTTCTCCTTTATAAATATGCATTTTCTAACACTCAACACTCATCACCATCACTTGTTTCCTCATCACTATCATCCCATGTGGCCACCATAGCCTTCTTCTTGAATTTGTTGAGAAGAGAACATTCCGGTCGTATGTGTCCGGGCTTCTTGCATTCATAACAAGTGATTGGCTCCTTCTTCTCCTTCTTATTCTTGTAGCCTCTAAACTTTCTCTGCTCATTATTCTTCTTGTAAAATTTTCTGAATCTTGTAGCCAACATAGCCAGCTCCTCATCATCCATTTCGCTTTCCTCATCACTCTTACGTTTTGAAGCCTTGAGAGCAATGTTCTTCTTCTTTTCCTCATGCCCTTTTTCAGCTGCCAAATCTTCTTCATATGAAATAAAAGAGCCAATCAAATCATCAATAGGTAACACATTTAAATCCTTGGCTTCCTCAATGGCGGTTCTTTTTGGTCTCCATTCCTTAGGTAGAGACCTAATGATTTTCTTGACTTTTTCGCTATTTGAAAAAGTCTTTCCTAGGGCTCCTAGAGTATTTACTATGTCCGTGAATCTAGTATACATAGAGTACACATTTTCATTTTGTTCCATTTGGAACAATTCGTATTGTCGAGTGTACCTACTTATTTTAGATTCTTTAACTTGGTTCGTGCCTTCATAGACAACCTCAAGTTTGTGCCAAATCTCATTAGCACTTTCGCAACTAGACACTCTATGAAACTCTTTCTTATCTAAAGCACAAAACAAGGCATTCATGGCCTTGGAATTTAGAGAAACTTTTCTCTTTTCGAAATCATTCCAATCCCGTAAAGGTTTTGGAATATCTTCTCCTACTTCATTTTTAGTCAAAGGCATGAAAGGACCATCATTAACGATTTCCCAAATCTCATAATCTAAAGCTTGCAAGTAAATTCTCATCCTAGTTTTCCAATATGGGTAATCGTTTCCATCAAAGTAAGGTGGTCTAGTGGTGGACTGCCCTTCCCTAAATATAGAATCATTTTGAGTTGCCATTGATCTTTAACTCTAGATGGTTAAATCTAAATAAGAGCACCTAGCTCTAATACCAAATGAAATATAAGTGTGCAACCCAAGAGGGGGGTGAATTGGAAATTTAAAAATAAACCTAGCAAATCCACACAAGCAGCAATCTAATGCCTTAATAAAAATTGAAAGCAATAAGTTTAATAAAGGCACAATAATTAAAGAGTGAGGGAGAAGAGAAACAAACACACGAATTTTTACGTGGTTCGGCAATCCCCGCCTACGTCCACACCTCCAAGCAATCCAAGCTTGAGGATTTCACTATCCAAGCCTTTCCGAGGCTTCAACCGATTACAATTGACTTCTAGGTGTCAATAAACCTTTACAACAAAGAGATTATCTCCCAATCTCTTCACTCAAGTGTCTCACACACTCAAACTCTTACAAATGAAATGAATAAATGAAATTTACAATCAAACTCACTCAATGAGTAGATATTCAAAGATGAAGAACAATGAATAATTCAATGATTTGTGTTTTGCAAGTTGTAAGCTCAAGATATCACGTGTGCTTTTTGTTTTTGCTTGTTGGAGATCTTGAAAATGAGTTGGATTTGAGTTCTTATAGTTTGAGCTCAAAAACTACCCGTTATGCACATTTTGGTCGTAACCGGATTACCGGTTATGGACATCCGGAATTCCGCTTAATGTTACCGTTACAGCCACAAATTTGAATTTCTGAACATTCGAATTTCCGCTTTGTCACATCCGGATTTCCGCTTACGCTCAGTAGCTTACTGCCCAACAATCGGATTTCCGTTTGTCAGGATCCGGAATTCCGCTTTTAATTCGGATAGATTCTGCCTAAAATTCGGACTTCCGTTTGTCATAATCCGGATTTTCGCTTGCTACAGTAACTGCTACAGTGAATATTTTTCCAAATTTATAGTTTGACCCCAAAACTTTATAAAACTGTAGTGTGGTCCATAACGTTATGAAAGTTTGCAAAAAGGTCCAATTTCAGAACTTTAGAATAATGCTTTGTCAATCCCACAACTTTATGAAATTATAACTTTGCCCAAACTATGTGAAATTATAGAATGGTCCAAAAACATTTAAATAGTTTCAAATAGGTCCAAATCTGAAATTTAAAATACTATCAAAGATTTTAAAATTACTTTCATTTTAGTCCAAAATGCTTTAATTCCATAACATCATTTTCTTATTATAAAAGCACAATTCATAAATCTTTACTCAATAAATACATGTGGTTTGTTATCATCAAAATCAATATTTATAGCCATATAGGCTAACAATCTCCCCCTTTTTAATGATGACAAACCACATTCAAAACTTTAATCTTGTTATGAAAACGCTCCCCCTTAATCAATGCAAGTTAAAAAATGATTTGAAAATAGTTTAACAAAAACTCCCCCTGCATACATGCTCCCCCTAGATACATGCATATTTTCATAACACATATGAAATCACTAAGTGAATTTGACCTCTCCTATATGCCCCGAGGGGCAATCAAAGCCCAAGCTCTGGCAGAATTTATGGTTGACTGAGCTGATACAGGGGAAGAAATTCGGGAGGAGCAACCAACAGAGCAGGAGAAGCCAGAGGGGGTGTGGTTGGTAATGGTTGACGGATCATGTAGTGAACAAGGATCCGGAGCAGGAGTTGTAATAGGGAGCCCAGATGGAACCGAAATAACATATGCAGTGAAGTTTGAATTTCAGCTCACAAACAACCAAGCTGAATATGAGGCCTTTATCACCGGGCTCGGACTTGCACACGCTCTAAGAGCAGAGAGGGTAGAAATTCGAGCAGATTCCCAACTGGTGTGTAATTAGCTCAATGATCAGTTCCAAGTAAGGGGAGAGAAGATGGGTCTTTATTTGAAGAAGGCGAAGCAAATGGTTGGGCTTTTCCAAGCGGTGGAGGTAAAGCAGATATCCCGGAATGAGAATTACCGAGCAGATATGTTGGCTAGGATGGCTGCCATTGCAAATCCAAAATTACCTAAGTCGGTTCCACTAGAGGTGAGGACCTCGCCAAGTATAGAGGAAGAAGCAGAGGTGATGAGAATAAGTACTGAAGAATCCTAGATGGACCCGATTTGTGCATATGTCCGCGATGGAGTTTTACCAGAGGACAAAAGGCAAGCAAGAAAGTTAAAATGCCGAGCAACGAGGTATACGCTACTTGATGGAGTGCTGTACCGCCGAGAGTTCACCTTGCCCCTTTTGAGATGTTTGGATGATGAGGAGGCGGATTATGTGCTGAGGGAGATTCATGAGGGAATTTGCGGCAATCACTCGGGAGCAAGAACTTTAGCCTTCAAGGCACTCCGGCAAGGATACTTCTGGCCAACCATGCACCAGGATGGGAAAAGGATGGTAAAGAATTGTAAAACATGCCAAAGCTTCTCCGAGGTTCTTGCACAACCCCCGGAAAAGCTGACGGCTATGACATCCCCGTGGCCTTTCGCTCAATGGGGAATCGACTTGATTGGTCCGTTGCCTAAGGGACGAGGAGCGGCGACATATGCAATTGTGGCAATAGACTACTTCACCAAGTGGGTGGAAGTGGGAGTCCTCAGCCAAATCACAGAGAGAAAGACAACAGATTTTATTTGGAAAAATATCATCTGTAGATATGGGATCCCCTACACCATCATCACAGACAATGGGAGGCAATTTGACAACAGCAACTTCAGAGAATTTTGCCGAAATTTGGGGGTGGACCTGAAGTTCTGCACCCCCGCACACCCCCAGGCAAACGGACAAGTGGAAGCAGCCAACAAGGTGATAAAGAAGCTCCTGAAGACTAGATTGGGAGAGAAGAAGGGAGCTTGGGTTGATGAGCTACCAGGAGCATTGTGGGCCTACAAGACAACTCACAAAACCGCCACAGGGGAAACCCCGTTCGCTTTAGCTTTTGGTCATGAGGCGGTAGTCCTAGCAGAAGTGGGAGTGGGGACACATCAGACGGAATATTTTACTGAGAAGCAAAATGACGAGCAGATCTGCTTAAGTCTGGACCTGCTGGAGGAAAAAAGGGAAGGGGCATCGCATAAAGTGGCCCAGTGTCAACAAAGGGTCATGCGCTATTACAACAAGAACGTACGCGTGAGGCAGTTCCGAGCAGGAGATTGGGTACTTAGGAAGGTGAACCAGAACACCAGGGATCCTAACCATGGCGCTTTTGGCCCAATGTGGGAAGGCCCATACCGAGTGATACGAGCTACTGGACCAGGAGCATATAAATTAGCGTACCAAGAAGGACGAGACGTGAAGAGGTCATGGAACGCCGAACACCTGAAGAAGTATTTCCAGTAAACAAAATGCTCTATTAAATCCTCACTCTGGCAAGTTATTTCTGTTACAATGCCTGATGACCTGTTGCACATGCATGCATTATTTTTGTAATACATTCAAATTTCAATAAAGATGAATTCAGCATGAAATCCCCTGCTAGCGAGCCCAATAAGAAATTTTTTACTAAGGCAACAAAGTGCTTGTTTCTGCTCGGTCCACGAAAGACCAGCAGCTAAAGCTTCGAAATACTACTAAGGCAACAAAGTGCCTGTTTCTGCTCGGTCAACGAAAGACCAGCAGCTAAAGCTTCGAAATACTACTAAGGCAACAAAGTGTATGTTTCTGCTCGGTCAACGAAAGACCAGCAGCTGAAGCTTCGAAAAATCTACTAAGGCAACAAAGTGCCTGTTTCTGCTCGGTCCACGAAAGACCAGCAGCTAAAGCTTCGAAATACTACTAAGGCAACAAAGTGCCTGTTTCTGCTCGGTCAACGAAAGACCAGTAGCTAAAGCTTCGAAATACTACTAAGGCAACAAAGTGCCTGTTTCTGCTCGGTCAACGAAAGACCAGCAACTAAAGCTTCGAAAAATCTACTAAGGCAACAAAGTGCCTGTTTTTGCTCGGTCAACGAAAGACCAGCAGCTAAATTCTGAAAAATTTTACTAAGGCAAGTAAGTGCCTGCTTCTGCTCGGTCAACGAAAGACCAGCAGCTAATTTCTCAAAATTTTACTAAGGCAAGTAAGTGCCTGCTTCGGCTCGGTCAAGGAAAGGCCAAAAGCAAACTCTACGAAAGTTTCTCAGGCAAATAAATGCTTATTCCTGCTCGGTCCACCAAAGAACCAGCAGGCAAGATTAGATAAATTGTCAAGTTAATTTGCAGAAAACAATCCATAAGCAAACATCAAACAAGAGAGCCAATGGAAAGCAGCTAGAAATTTTATAAATGATTAATTGTTTACAAGACTAATGGAACTTTAAAGTCTATACAAAAATAGACCTAAGGATTAGGAAGGTCGACGGCTTCAGCAGGTGAAGAGTCAGCTATCTCAGGAGGTGGAAGATCAGCAGTACTGGGAGGAGGTGGCACGGCCCTTGTCCCACTTTAAAAGCACGTCCCCCAGCTCCCCCCTCTTGCACCCCATCCAAAGGAGCCTCCGCCTGATCCTGCTCACCATGCTCCTTATCTCCCTGGCCGATCTCAGCCATATACCTCTCCACTCCAGCCTCTAGTTTGCTCATGTCCAGTTTGGGATATTCTTCCTTGAGCACGGACATAATGTACTTATAACTGAAAGCAACTCCAGAGTCGTACTCGGCATCCAGCCGATCATCCACGTCAGCGGATTTGCCCTTCGCTTCGGCCAGCTGTTCCTCCAGGGATTTGATTTCCCTCTCAAGGGCGATCCTCAGAGTATCCCTTTCACTTTGGGCGGCCTGAAGATCAGACTTCAAGTCACCCAACTCGCCCTCAAGCTTGGAGGTAGTGGACTCAGCAATTGCAACTTTCTCCTCCAGCTCCGTAACCTGCTTGTTCAGCTCGGCCAGCTTCTCCTTCGACCGATCAGCAAACTCGACCCGCTTCTTCAAGTCCTGATTTTCAGCTTGGAGTTTCCTTTCATGGCGCGTGACCCTGTTCTTGTAGTAGGAAACTATGGTAACCAGCTTGAAGGAGACCCTCTGGACAGAACCAGTCAATTCATTGAGATTCATACTCTCAATGTCTTGGACCATTTTCGGTCCCACTGACTTCTCATAATCCCTCTGATACGGGGTCAAGTAATCACCCTGATCACGAGCCGGAAGAGGGGAAGATCGATCCCCGGAGCGAGTGCTGACCTCAGAACTTTTTTCAGCAACTTTCTCCCCACCACTCTTACGAGTTGGGGGAAGGGGCAGAGCAGGAACAGGAGCCTTGGAAGGGCCGACGCTGGACTTTTTTGGAGGAGGAGGAGGAGGAGGATTGCCGGAGCTGCTCGAAGTCCGACCACGCTTTCTGGTCATAGCGCTGAGAATCTTGCTATCCATTCCAACAGCTATGTCGACTAAGCCCGAGCCGACCAGATTGGTTGACGACAAGAGATCTTGGCAGGTAGACGCGTTCAATAGAGCCGTTTCCACCTGAAGCAAAGATCAATCCTCAAGCCCCCCGATCAAACCCAACGACTCTGAAATAGCAAAGAAGGTTAAAGAACTCGATAAGTGACAATTTGAGTAAGAGCATAGGCAAAAATGAACGACCTGGGGTGACAAAATGTGTGGGAAGATAAATGTCCCCACCAAGCGACCGAACCGCTGGACACCAGTTTCCCCCGGCAAAAAAGAATTTGTTCTTCCAATTTTTACATAAAGAGGGAAACCCAGTGATCGGTTTCCTCTTTGTAGAACTGGATATAAAGTAGTACCAGCCCGCTTCCCTCAGGCTACTCCGTAGCTGGTACAGGTGTTTCACTTCAACAAGGGAAGGCTCCTCCGACCCGCACCTCTCCCACAACACAAACATTGCCGAGAGAACCCTCCAGCCATTTGGGTGTAGCTGACCTGGGGCCAGGTGCATACCGCCCAGTATCTTGATAAAATAACGTTGAAGGGGCAGCCGAACTCTTAGTCTGAAACTCTCCAAATGCATCGTCACATGCCCTTTCGGAGGCCAACTAAGGAAATCACATTTTCCAGGAACTACAAGAAGAACATCGTTGGGGATGTTGTAGAGGTTCCTAAGCTTAAATAGATCAGTGGGGGTGGTGGCACAAGCTATGAAATCAATAGGGTAGGAATCAACCTCCACCCTATGGCCAAGATGCCTTTTCTTAGCAGGTCCGCTCGATCCGGAACTGCTCCCCTCACCATCACCAGCTCCTTCAGGGATCCCAACCCCACTAAAGCTGTGGTTCTCACCAGAGCCCGACGCAGGTCCACCTCTATTCCCTACAAGCTCTAGTTCGGGGGAGGGAGAGACAACCAAGGGTCGTAGGTACTCAAGGGTACCCCTGCCATGGGAAGGGCCTACGCTACTGGAGGGGCCTAAGAAATCTGTGGGTATTGACACGTTGAGGCCTGAATTCCTTGATTCTTCATCACTCTCATCAACAATTAACTTTCTTTTCCGGTTTGACATATCGGAATTCCAAAAGAAAACAAGGAAAACTCGAATATACGGATACAAAATGGGACAACACGAAACCCAATCAACAACAACCAGAGAAGGGATTAAAAGCAGTACCTGAAATGAACTGGCCCTGATAGCGTTGCCGTGACAGAGAAAAAACCAGCAAGTAGAAACTCCGGACGCAGGGAATGTGAGTAAAGTTCAGAAAGGGGGGAGGTTAACGACAGAGAGACGAATAACACGGAGAGACGAATAACAAAACAATGACAATGTAAGTCTAGGGATTTGAAACGAAAAAGGGGAAATGAAAGCATTTAAGTGATGGGGATGCCAGCTCACTCACCAAATATCGAGGACAGATAGCCCGTCGTTTCAAATTTCAAATATGAAGAATCTGGAGGTGCCACATCACCAACCGTTACAAGGGGCCAAGATAGACGTAAGCCCAGATATGCAATGGACATGCTCATTTAGGCCCATACTCAGGTCGGAATCTCCCCAAAAGAAAAATGGTACCTCAGGTCCGCCCCAGCAAACAAAAGACCAGATGAGAAGCTCCCCGGGTTGGTGAGATTTGACCATCAGTTTCTACTCTTCACTCATTTCACTCGCCAGACCAGAAACTGGGGGACTGGTGTTGAGTACATAAAAGCACCAGGTCGGCCATGCTACTATTTCCGCCCCGGCACGGATCGCTTCAGCCAAAGTGATATGAGCAGAACACGTGGGCTAACATGAGCCGACCAGAGATGAATACAACCAGGGAAACATACCGACCAGAGGTATATACATAGCCGGCACTCATCCCCAGAGAAGTGGGAACACGATCCCACAGAATCGCGGTAGTTGCGCTTTTCCTAGAACCGTTGAAGGACACGCGAGATCCATGTTTGCCCACAATGTAACAGTTAGAGTCCCATGAGGGGCTGCCACTACCCGAAAAAGGTGGGATGAAGGGCAAACGAAAACATGGGGACAGCGGCTATAAAAAAGGAAGAAATCGATGAAGAAAGAGAGAAAAAAACTGAGAGAGGGAAAACGCTGCCAAATTGCAACCAGGTCATTTCCTTACAAATTTCTAACAAACTTCTTGAATCCAAATTACATTATTTTCCCGTAAATACCTTGTACTAACTTAGGCATCGAAGGGTTTACGCCGGCAAAACCACCGGCGTCTCTGACCCATTTTTGTGAACGCAGGTCTAGTGAGAGAAAGGAGGGTGATACCAGCCTTAGTGGTTCGAACAAACAGTCGATAATATAAACGTTGGTGAAAGAATCTGGTCGGTCAAAGGGCAAGCAGATTTCAGCATCAACAGTCACCCTAGATGTAAATCATGTTTTATAAGAAAAAAATATAAAAAAGTTTATATGATTGAAGAAACTGTTGAATCATATTATTTAGGGAAATTATCAGGCATATATCCTTAAATGACACCAGTATCAAACGTGCTACAACACTTTTTAAGTGTATCACTCATATACCCTAAGTTGACAAAACACTTCTGCCATCCACCGATCCGTTAACTGCCGTTTGCGAGCGCTGACATCATAAGGGTAATCTAGTCTTTTGTTTTTAAAACGACTTGTCATCCCATTTACATAGTAAAACAACGACATGTCATATGATATATTTTGATAAAAATGACATGTCATCTCATTTATCAAATGATTGTTAATAATTACTAGAAAAAAAAAAGCTATTTTACAACCGAATCTACTCCTCTAAAATTTAACCTAAACTATTGAAGATCTACTCCTCCAAGCTCCAACTTGAATTTTTTATAGTATAATATGTATAATTATAAATAATATGTTGTTAATAATTTTTTATGGTATAAGATAGATATTTTTTATGGATAATTGTTAATAATATGTACCATTAATAATTCATATTTTTTTAATAAAAAATGTATTGTTAATAACAAAATAAAAAAATTGTGTATTGAAAATTTACATTAATTTTCAAGGTAAATTTATTTTTTTACCTCATTTTGAGTTTAAAGGGTAAAATAGTCATTTTGCTCAAATTCTGTTAAGTTCTTAACGGTAGTAAACGGAAAGGTGGACGCCAGAACTCTTTTGTCAACTTAGGATATACGAGTGATATAAGCGAAAAGTGTTGTAGTACGTTTGATACCGGTGATAATTTCCCTATTATTTAATATGTTATATATTATTGATCTATCTGTCATTTTATTCTAGTGAAATGGTAACAATAAAAAGTTGATTAAAACCTTTAAATTTATAATTGTTATGACTCACCATGGATACTTGGTATTTCATAAATTAATTCTTTATTGGCTTAAAAAAAGAAAATCCTATCCAAACTTAATTTAAAAATTATGCTAATATAGACATAACATAAAAAGTAATAAATAAGATATATAATATAGATTTTGTAAATTATTTTTAAAGTTAAATACTAGTATTTTAATATTATTAATATGCAAAATAGATTTTATTAAATCAAAATATAAATGATAGATTAATAATATTAAATTATTTTGTTGTTATTCAAAATAATTTATAATATTTATAATATTATATATTATATTATTTTAATATTATATTTTATATCTATCATAGAAATTTATTTAAAGTCAATTTTTAGATTGTTAAAATCGAAGGGTATAATCATTAAAAAAAATTGTGTAATTATTTATGAAACCAAGGGGGTCCTTTGGCAACATTTACGTTGCCGAGGGGCGTATATGCTTTTTTTTCCCCTGATCTTTATATGAATTAATTCTTAAATGCATCTATTTATCATTTACTGTAGAGAACGTGATCAAATTTACCATAAAAAATACCCAATTACCTGGTGATGCATTTGAAGGACAAAATGATGATAGAAATGGAAGGTGTGAAATGCCTGAAAAGTAACAGGAAATGTTAAAAATACTCGTTCGGATTGCACTAGGCAACACGGGCTAGTAATATCCGGCCCATAAATGAGGCTGGGCTGGGTTTAAGTTTCAGTTTATAAGCCTGAAATTTGTCCCGGAACCTAGATTTAAAAAAAATAATATAAAACATATATTATTTTAAATAATTATATTCATTTGACCTAAAAATTATATATATTTAAGATTTTGAATACTTAAAGTTCATATTTGGAAGCCCAAATTCATTACAATAAAATCAAAAATCATAAAATAAAAAAATAAATTAAAAATATACATATATAATATTATAAAATATAAATTTCGGATTTTTTAAGGCCATATAAAAAAATCCGATTTGGTGTCGAGTTTTGAAGTCCGGCCTGATTGTTCAAAATACATGTTTGGGCCAGATTTGAGCATTGCCATACCCGGGACCAGCATGAGCTTTTACCATCCCTAAGCATAATTAATTGGTTGAAATAATTTAATTTTCGGTAATGTGATGTGAAATTTTGTGAAAAAATTTGGTAATCTCGTAGAGGCCACTTTGTAACACAGCAAAATATTCGATTGATCTGAAATTATTGAATAATTTTCTGTTGAGGAGGTATGTCAATTGTAACAAGATGAAACATATAATGGCTATAATAAATTCAGACCGGTGGCGAGGCTACGTGTAGGATGGGAAATTTACAATACAAAGTTTACGAAATTGCCACTATTTTATTTACAATTGCACCACTATATTAATTTATAACTTTGTCATTCATATAAATAAATAGAAAAAAAAGGAGCATTTCCTTCATTCAAGATTCCAGAACGTGCTTTCTTTCTTAGCTTTTTCAGTTCTTCGTCTTATGCTTGATAAGAATAGATAATAAATTTATTTCTTATTAATAAGATGGAGAAGGAATTTTTATCAAATTGTATTGTTATCTATATTTAAAGAGAATTTATAAACACTATCAATTTAAATTTGATAATAGACGAATTTAATTCTCGAAAGTATGGTAAGACACAACTTAATAGTGTTTAATTATAACTAAATTACTTCTTAGATATAATATATTTGCTTATGTATTAACAAAAGTGTATTTAATATTTATATTTTTAACCGACATAATATTCGGATTTTGAAAAAATTTAGCCCACTCAAGAAATTTTTCCAGGCTACACCCCGGATTCAGATCATCTAAACTTCCAAAAATTTCAGAAAAATATTACTCCATTTTGATTTATTTATTGTTTCTCATATATTTGTATAAACACAGTACATTATTTTGCTGCTCAAAGCAGAAGAGCAGAAGATACATTGATTTAGTTTTGCTCACAACACTACATACGAACTCAATACAATATTCACTAAACACTTGTGAAAAGTGCAGAAAGGTACTAATAGGGTGTCCTATCAGAAGACACGATGACTTTATCTTTACTCACAATACAGTAATTTTACCCACAACAAAACCTTGGAACTAAATGCAATTGCAAAATCGGTACTAAGAAGGCAGACTACCAATGCCCTTTATGAAGGTTTCCATGAAGACAGTGGAGGAGTTTCAGAATCTTCATAGGTAGGAGTGACACCCCCATATCGATGACCCCGTACAGCATCTGCTGAAGCAATGGATTCAAGCTCAGCAATTTCTTCCGGAGTTAGTTTCACTGACAGAGCTTTAATATTTTGATTCAGGTTTTCAATCTTGGTGGTTCCAGGAATTGGACACACATCATCTCCTTGGTGATGAACCCATGCTAATGCAAGCTGAGATCGGGTGCATCCTTTCTTTACAGCTAGTTCATTAACACGTTCAAATAGCTTTTTGTTATGCTCTAAATTTTCAGGTTGGAACCTGGGTAGAAGCTGCAAGATTTAGAAAACAGCTCAGTACCAAAAGTGAACTGTAATTGAATCATTAAAAAAGAACATCATTTTGGATAAAGCATGATTTTAGAGGAGGTTTAAGTAAAATTCAATAGACCAGAAAACAAGGAAAAAGGACTAGTTGAGGGACTTCTCCTAGGCAGAGGATGTTTATAGTAAAACATTTTGGAATGTTAGACAAAGGTCTCGCAAGAAGTAAACTCTCATTAGACTTATCAATTGATTTCACATTAACGTGCATAGGCAAAGCAATATAACAAAAATGGAAACTACCACAAGGATGTAGAAGTTTGGAAGAGTCATTAAACTTCTTGAGGACCCAGTAATAGTTTTGAGATAATGAAACAATTTTTTTCCATTTTTTTTATCTCTATCAAACTTAAGGGGTATTATCATATATATAAATTGAATCCAACATGCTAAATTTTTCTGTCAATCAACGAAGTCATTGCATAGATAATTCCCCAGATTTTCAATGCAAAGAAAGCCTTGCTCATGTTTGAAGAGGTTAATGAGCATAATATGAGGGACAAAATTGAAATCTATGAAGAATTTCAGACTATAGAGTAGAACTAAACAAGAATTATTATTGTATTGCTGGAAATGAGAATGAACGTGTGATAAAGAAGACAAGTAATGCAAATATGACGAAAGTAAAACTGCATGATTAGTAAACACCAAACATTTAGCTAATGACGAGTAAGTTTTGGTAGACAAGTCAATTCGAAAAAGATTACAGTGTATTCAGTTGTTAGTAATTGAATTTTCATTTTTCCTCAATCTTCTCCATGCAATCTATACACAGGTAACTTCAGTGTAATTAGAAGATCGAAATGAACTAGTAGAATATTTAAGAAACAGAATTCTTAAACAAGTCCTACTGGGTTTGGTTAGAATGAACTATAACTATCGTTCTAGATAAATATCAGAGGTTTATAAGATAAAATAGTATGCAAGTCACTGTAGAGTATCTTGAGAGAAGGTTTTAGCCATGCTTGTAGGCATCGAATAATAATGGTAGAAAACATTTTAAGGCCCAATGAACATGCATAAAAATTGGTAATAAATGCATGGTAGGCTTACGGACATGTCTAGAATCATCCTGTGCAATGCTTTCAACCAACTTTGGCCCGGATGAAAGAAACCCACGTCCTAGAGGACTGTAAGCAACAATTCCAATGCCAAGTTCCCTGAGCAGAGCAACCACCAAAATTGCGTTAGCATGCAAATGTTAAATCATCTACTCATAATTTCTTTTCCTTTCAACTAGGTCAAAACAATTCATTTGGCCCAAATAATGCCTTACCTGCAAGTAGGAACAATCTCTTCCTCCACATCTCGTGACCACAAGGACCATTCCAACTGCACAGCTGTTATTGGATGGACGGCGTGAGCTCGTCTAATTGTTGAAGCAGAAGCCTCCGATAGACCTATATACTTTATTTTACCCTCTTCAACTAGTTTCTTGAGTTCCCCAATCTTACAAAACAACACAAGTAAAAGAATTAGTACATGATAACAGAAACCTCACCCATCAAAGTGACCCATGCCTGTATTTTTAAATATTCTGTGTTTCATATTCATTGGCAGCCGAGCTACCCAGAGGCTAACAGACTAATATAGTTTAACATGCATGATTGAGACAAATATATAAATTAAAAGCGACAAACCGTGACTTCAATGGGGACTTTAGTGTCAATGCGATGTTGGTAATAAAGATCAATACAGTCAACATCCAGACGCTTCAAGCTGGCCTCACATGTAGCTCTTACATAAGCAGGATCCCCACAGTATGAGTACTGGCCATCCTCATATCTGATACCAAATTTAGTAGCCAATTCAACTCTTCCTCTGTACCCTCCTTTCAGAGCCTAATCCCAAAACCAAATTAATCAAAGCCAATATACTATTATTTGCCAATTCCAAACACACCCTTTTGAAATTAAAGGAAGGAAACAGAAGATAAATTACATTACCTTGCCCAGAAGGATTTCATTTGTGTGAGGTCCGTAAGAATCGGAAGTGTCAAGTAAAGTGATGCCACTGTCAATGGCATGGTGGATCAAGGCTATCATATCGGATTCGGGCTTCGGGGGCCCGTAGAAGGCGGACATGCCCATGCATCCTAAGCCTTGCGCTGAAACCTCTAGACCTTGTGAACCCAGCTTGATTCTCTTCACTGCCCCCGCCATTTCCCTTCTATTATCCTCTCAACTTTCTGTTGAGTGAGGTTGCTGTTTCTAGGCGAACAATCTATATATGTATATATATTGCTCTGCGGGCCTCTCAAAACTCGTAATGCTAACGTAATGGAATATGTTAGCATTTACGTCATTAACTTTACAAAATCACACAAGAGAGTGGTTAGATAAATAATCGGTACGTCATAATGTTATTTATTAATTATAGGAAAAATAGCAAACATACCTTTAATATTTAGGCAAAGGGATAAAAATTTTCCTAATGTTTTGCAAAAAATACTTACACCCCTATTCACTAATGAAAAAAATTATTTTTAACAAAAATAATAATTTTAATGTATAATTATCGTTATACCCTTATACCACATAAAAATATAATTATTAATTATCTAATTTATCTATGTATTGTTAATAAAATTATAAATATACCCTCATTGACCAATTCTTCTATTTAATTTTTTATTAAATTCTCTCTTCAAGCCAAATAAATTTAATCCATTATCAAATTTTATGTTTATTGGATATGTTATTTAATACAATTAAGATAAGATTTTTGTAATTATTGTTGTAACCAGCTTTTTTTTATTTTGTTGATTATACAAGTTAAAATGATTGACGTGTAAAGAATTGTTATTCTTATAGCATTAATAACTAATTTTATTTATTTATATTCTTGAGTAATGGATTAAATTTATTTTGCTTGATGAGAGAATTAGATAAAAATTTAAACAATTATTTGAGCAATGAGGGTATATTTATAATTTTATTAACAATATATGGACAAATTAAATAATTAACAATTTCTTTTTGTGTTAGAAGTGTATAACGGTAATTATATATTAAAATTACTATTTTCATTAAAAATAATTATTTCTGTTAGTGAATGAAAGCGTAAATATCTTTTTTTAAAATGTTAAAGAATTTTTATCCCTCTGTCTGAGGGTGTGTTAATCATTTTCCCTTAATTATATTACTGGCATAATGCTTCACAAATATTTTAAAATCTTTCCAATCGAACAATTAAAAGTTAGCCCAAACTGGCGGCTAAGGGCTATCAAATTAACAAGATGTGGGAGTATGATGACTGACTCACAGCGGGCCTCACAAACTCGTGAATCGTGATGTTAATGTAATGGAATACGTCTAGATCTAATGAAAGATCAATTAAATGGTTATATGTAATAATTAATATTAAAGAGAATTTATGATTGCTTTTAGAAACAACCAAAAATATATTGAGGCCAACTTGAAAATCTACTACGGTCTTATAATTAAAAAAAAATGAATTTTTAGAGAATAATAATTCTCCACTAAAAAGGCCAAATCAAGGGCTTCACCTAGGGTTGGCAGAAAAGCCCGGGCCGGCCCAGGCCCGCATCAGCCCGGTCCAGGCCCGCGGGCTTTAAGCCCGGCCCGTGGCTTGAAATTATGGGTAAGGGCTCAAAGTTAATAAAGCCCATAACATATGGGCTCAGTCAAGGGCCTAAATGAAAAGCCCGGGCTTTATAATAAATAATAAATAATATATATATATATATATAAATGTATAATATATTATAAAATTGGAAAAAAAATTAATTGCTTTACAAAATAAATATATGTATTATAAAATATATATATGTATAATATATATATATATATGTATTAAAAAATGTATAATATATTAAAAAATTGAAAAAATAATTAAACAAAATAATAAAAAAATCGGGCAAAGGGAAAGGGCAAAGGTTTTGTCACAAAATATCAAAATTCCTAAATCGGTAAATCTCTATTAGTTTTTTTTTTATATTAGTGGTTGATTTGTACGTTGTGTACGGTATTTGTATTGTTAGTATTTTTATATTTTGTGTTGCTAATCATGTATTAGAGAATTATATTTAAGTTTTTAGCCTATTGTAGTATTATGTATTGGTTAATTATATTTTGAAAATTTATAATTTTATTTTTTAAAAAAAAATTTAAAATTTCGTAAAAGCTCGGGCTTGGCCCGCGGCTCGGCCCAGGCCCGGCCTGTCCAAAACCCGCTCAACTTGAATGGGCTTTGAGAGGGCCTGGACTTATTTAACATTATATGGGCCTGGTCCTGGGCTTGGCAAAGCCTGGCCCAGGCCCTTAAATTGCCAACCTTAGCTTCGCCTGCACCACGAGCAAAGGCCCACTTATTTGCGTCACCCATTACAGCATCTGATATGGATTAAACCCAAACACTTAAAGTAGGATTTAGTTCAAAAAGTTTTAATTTAAGTTGGAGTATTTATTTATTTATTTATTTTTTTCAATGTCCATAATGAGGTTCAACATTTAAAATAAACAACATATTACTATTATTTTTAAAATTTAAGAGGAAAAATAGAATTTGAGTTTTTGAGAACGAAATATGTAGAGAAATAAAATTATATGGCTATTGAAATTTGAACCGAGTCTCTAAAATCACTAAAAAGTACAATTATCACTAAATTATAAGTATTTTGATATATAAAAAATATGTCCAAATTCTTTTATTTAATTTTTTTAGAATGAGCTCAGGTACATTTTAAAGGAAAAGTAATGGTCTAGGAAAGGCTTCATAATTGCCCAGGAAGAGCCGCCCATGACTATCACTATCTTTCAAAAAATTTTGACAAAAAAAAGTAATTTTTTTTTTTTTGTGAAGCTTAAGGCCCTATTTGGTATTGTTTTCCAAATGTTGTTTTCTTGAAATAAAAATAACAATGAAAATGTTATTTTTAAATTTTAAAATATATTTAGTATCATTTTTGAATACTTATCTAGTATTTTCTGAATTTAGAAAATAGAAAATTAGATTTGAAAACAATACTGTATGCACCCTAATATTTTAATTATATCTTTTGAACTATCTGGCTCTATAGCAATTTGTAAGGGAAATATTGTCTTTTGATCATTCTATTATCTTAGAACGCGGGTCTAAGGTCATGTTTGGTATTGAAGTACTGTACCTTTTGAGTTACAGTTGTTATGAAAAAAATATTGTAACTATAAAGTAAAAGTTAATAGTATATAATAAATATAGTTTTTAAATAATAATTTTTTAAAATTAGTCAAGATATAATAAATTTTTCATCATACAAGTATAAAATCAAATCAACTTAGTTTTCAAGCTATACCAGTTAGTGTTTACCAAATACTTTAATGTTATTCTTTTTACCAAATACTTTAGTGCTATTCTTTTTACACTATAGCCGTTCAACCTCAATCTCAAATAGGACATAAGTATGGAAATTACTCGATGAATCATCTTTTAAGTATTTGAGTGAGATATTGTAGTGATCTTTTTTTTTCTAAGTACTTGAAAATTAATCTAATCTGCAATGAGATTCTTGCAGACTTCTTGTCGTAACTATATTGTCAATAATGATAGTCACATGCTTACAATTTTTTTTTTGTGTTTTTTAAAGGATGGGTAAAATCCAAATCAATTTTTTTCTTATAATCTTTGTAGGATTCGAACTCCAATAGTCAGTCAAATGAAATTAATTAAAAACTGGTTAAATCCTTAGGTGGGCAATCAAGTGCTTACATGTAATAACTAAAATTATAGAGAACTTATAATTACTTTTGTAAGCAACCCAAAGTATATTAAGACTAACTTGAAATTCTATCACATCTTAGTAAATACTCTAAAAATTTACTTCATACTGCTGAGAAAATGAGTAAAAAAAAGTCATGGAATTCAAATAGTGTCCTCAATATTATTGTGAATACCTGTCACCATTGATTAATTAGCCAATGGCTATTATTTTTTTTATAGAAGATAAGCATGTATTTGATATTTTTTTGTTTTGCTATTTTTCATTTTCCAAGAAAAAAAAGTGTAAAATTTGTTTGGTACACTTATTTTATGATATTTAATTTCAAGTAAGAATGTTTAATCTCATTCTCTAACTTTAGAGAAGAAAATTGGACAACAAGGCATTCGTGATTTTCAATTTTCATTGTTTAAATGGGTACCACAAGTACCACTTGAAGAACAAAAAAATAAAAATCATGTCTGTTATTATGTGGGCCCATTATCAATATTTATTTTATAATGCAATTCTAATTATCTTTAATACTTTTTAATTATTTTTTATTCAACAATAGTAATTGTATTATTTAGTAATTTTTAAAAGGTTCTTTATTAGTAAAATTTATTTATTATTTATCTTTTATTTTTTATTCTAATATTAATGATACTCCCTAAAAATCATTTTATCTAATTTTTTATAAA
This sequence comes from Citrus sinensis, assembly GCF_022201045.2. Lineage (NCBI taxonomy): Eukaryota > Viridiplantae > Streptophyta > Magnoliopsida > Sapindales > Rutaceae > Citrus > Citrus sinensis. The sequence goes on along the minus strand of NC_068563.1, from coordinate 10,867,224 downwards.
TAAAAATTTTAAATAATAAAAAGTAATTGAAATTTCAAATAATAAAAAATTAATTGAAATATATTATGATTAAAAATAATTTTAGTTTATCTAAATATTATATCATAGTATGTATTTTTTTCTCACTCTCTTTTACCGTCTTCACTTTTTAAACAACTCAAACATTTTCAAAATTTCATTTTATAAGTATATTTCAGAAAGAAGGCTCATTCTATTATGCCTTGATTAAAGTAACGGTATCAATACTGTAAGTAAGCATAATTTATGTAAATAAAATATAAAACTTGTAAATCAATATTAATTGTAAAATACATACATTTTAGAAATTAAACATAAGACTTGTAAATTGAAGGTAAAACGAGTAAATTAATATAAAACTCGTAAATTGATATATTATTAGTAAATAAAACAAAAACTTGTAATATAATATAAAACTTGTAAATTAACATTAGGTGCAAAATAATGCACAAATGTAAATGGAGGATAAAACAAGTAAATTAATATAAAACTAGTAAATTAATGTATTACTAGTAAACAAAACAAAAACTTGCAAATATAACTTAAAGCTAGTAAATCAACATTAACAATAAAATAAAACATAAATTTTGGAAATGAAGAATAAGACTTGTGAAAGGAAAGTAAAAACAAGTAAATTACTATAAAATTAGTAAATTGATGTATCATTAGTAAATAAAACGAAAACATACAAATATAATATAAACCGAGTAAATCAATATTAAGTGCAAAATAAAACATAAAATTTGTAAATTATGCTCAAAACTTATGAATAAAAGGTACTAACAAAAAAGCTCTTATAAACTAAAAACTCATTATAATGTTTATTACCTTATATATTTAATGATTTTTTTAAATTAAATTGCATAATGCTAGTTTTGCATTTATGTAGTACATGTGATGTTTTATTAAGGATGAAATTTATTCGCAGAATTAGATTTTGAAAAAAAAAACTATTTTAATATCTTTCATAGTTGTTGTAACATGAGGTTATTTTGCATCCGTCTACACTTCTGCAATAACAACCCTAAATGGTCTCTTAAGTACAAGTAAAAAGTTTGAAACTACATGAAGCATACATAGAACTCAAAATTAGATATAATTTTATTGATATATCATAATATTTGTCAAGTAATATGAGAATATTTATTTATTTATTTATTCATTTGCTTGATCCACGTCAAGACTCAAGATAAATAATTGCACTTAATTAACTTGTGTAATAAACAGATATTATTATAGAAAATGGGAAAAATTATACAAATGTTCTTAAATAAATATAGAATTTATGGTTAAACCAATTCAATAAAATTTATTCCACTTTTTTAGTACAATTTTTGTTTAATTAATGAGTAATTTTTTCTTTATATTTTTGTAAATGAATAAAACATTTTTCACTAAAATTGTGCAGAAGCAATGTTAATTTTTTAAATAATTAATAATCTTGTATGAATTTACTTGTTTACTTTATGTTTACTAATTTTATATGAAACTAGTAAATATAAAGTAAAGCAAGTAAATTCATACAAGATTATTAATTATTTAAAAAATTATAAAATATTATTTGAATGGCAATACCAATTGCACCCTAGTCCGTACAATTTCACATCATTCAATGTTAATAAGGGCAATTTTCAGAAACCTCCCCTGAGGTTTGATATAATTTCACTTAAATGGCGAGTTTGATTATATTCTCACTTACCTCCCTTGCCGTTAGTATACATACGGTTTGACCATTAGTTGACTTGTAAAATTATTAAAATATCCAAACCACTTAAACCAAGCCTATGATTTGGCACCAACAACTTCATACGGGTGCTTTTACCAATGAGTGTGTTTATGGACAAAAATAGGGTACCATACTTCTCTCCAAATTCAACCTAGGTCTTGACTTTTCCGGCAACAATCAACGATGGGTGGACGGGCTTTTGATAGCAAATTGATCTCCGGCAGCACGTGACTCTACCTCCGCCAATTTTGGCCGCAATATTTCTGTCAAGTTACCGGTAATCTTGGCTATGCTTATATTGCAAACTCTTTTTGTTTCTCATTTTAACAAAATAAAAAATAAAAAAATCACCATGTTCATTTTCATGTTCATGTGCTTTTTTTTTTTTTGGTGAGAAGGTCTATCTCTAGTACGAATGAATCTCACTCTTTTTTCCTCATCACCTTTCTCTCTCTGAAAAGGTTTTTTTCCTCATTCCATTATTTAAAAAAAAAATGTAGAGACAAGAGCAATTAAGTAAAATATACACATATATTGTTGTTTTTAATTTATAATATAAAGTAATAAAATATTATTTTTGAATTTCATATATAAATAAATAAATATTATGACATAAAAAAGCAAAAACTGTTTACTCTCCCCATTTTGGCCGAATTTTCCAGAATAAGTTGCAGCTCTTGATACTATGACTCTCCTCCATCTATATATTCTACACACACTACACAATACTTGCTTCCCCCCATTCTCCATTAATCAATTAATTTATATGTTTTTTTTTTAATTTTATAAGAAAGGAACAAGCATTTTCTCAAGCCCAGCTGCTCTTTTAATTAATTACTATTGTAAGTACTCAATATTTAGACTAAAAAGTTGGATTCAACTCATCTCCTTCTTCCTTTTATATAAATCATTTTTCTTTTTTTTTTAACCATATTTATTTATACCGAAATGAAATGAAATGATATTGATAGCTAGATGAGTGTAAGATTGATTATAGATGAGTATTAGGATTGATTGTTGTGTGAATATCAAAAACAATTTTATTAAATTGGTAAGTAAAAAATGGCACATGAGGTGTTCGACAAAATGCCTATTACGGTTTGTTTGTCTCATTTTAAGTAGATTAAGTAGAATGGCACATTGATGGGAAGACAAATTTTGTAAGCTCATCATGTAGCACGACAAATCTGCGAGAAACGACTTAAAATGCATTTATGAATTCTGCAAAATTGCGCACGCAACGAGTGGAGAAACGTGCTCGCGCGTGCGACAGGCATTGAAACGCGCGCGTGATGAGTGCTCGTCTCGTTCGTGTTTCAGCGCCCATCGCGCGTGCGAGAAACAGTCGTTGCGCGCAGGACGTGTGCTTCTCGAGCGTGTGACCAGCTCACTCATCGCGCACGCGACAAGCGGCCATTGCGCGCGCTTTGCTTCGCTGTCGGTGATATGGTGTGTGTTCCTACATGGTTCAATATAGTTATGATAATAATAATTTCAAGATTTTATGATATCTTAACATTGGATATGAATTCTTATGGCCATCTACATGTTTTAATTCCAATTAACTTGGAAGACAACCATTGGGTTGTACCCTGGGTAGACTTCCGGTGCAAGCAGATGTCTATCTATGACTCAATGAAGGAGTTTCAAGAGGAAAAAACGTATTGTCAGCTTTTGAAGCCACTTCAAGTTATCTTTCCCCAATGGCTGGAAGATGTTGGGTTTTACGACATCCGGCCAAACTTACATAGTGCGGAACCCTGGAAACTGGTGAGCGTTGATGATGTGCCTCAACAACAGCCCGTAAGCGGTGATTGTGGGGTGTTTATGTTAATGTTTACAATGTACTTAAAGTTCAAGCTACAATTTAATTTTGACAGTTGGCATGCACAATATTTTAGGAGGAAGATTGCCATTGACATATTTAATGGTGATATTATGTTATAAATGATATATTAATCTTTTATATTAATTATTGAATCTTGTGTCAACCGAACTTCAATTCATATATTTAAGATTGTTATTATGTCTGTTTTAATACCTTGTGTTAATGAGTTGATTGTTGCTTGGTGAGAATCAAGAGTTGCCTTCTTTTTGTAATTTTATTGAGATGTTGGTTGGTGAGAATCTGTGTTGTGTTATAAGTTGATAGTAGCTTGTGTCAAATATTGGTGGTTTGGTTTTTGTAGCAAAATTGAATCCCTTGCTGGTGGAGACTGATATAGTCTGTTGCTGAGAGAAGTAAATTATGTTTTTGTTGTTTTTTATTTCACCTCTAGGCAAACATCCTGTAATTTAGGGAGACAACATTTATCTCTTGGGAGACGACAGTCGTCGCTCCAACTTTTCGAGACAAGCATTCTGTAATTTGGGGAGACAAACACTGTCACACGGGAGACAACAGCTTGTCTCTCCAAATTTTAGAATGCTTGGCTCGATGCTTGTCTCTCCAAATTTGAGAATACTCACTGTAATTTCGAGACAAGCATTCTGTAATTTGGGGAGACAAGCACTGTTGCACAAGAGACAATATCATGTCTCCCTAAATTACAAAATACTTGTTTCTGTAATTTCGAGCCAAGCATTCTGTAATTTGGGGGGACAAGCACATGTCGCACGGGAGATAAATGTTGTCTCCCCAAATTACAGGATGTTTGCTTGGAGGTGAAATAAAAAACTACAAAAACATAATTTACTTCTCTCAGCAACAAACTATACTAATCTCCATCAAGTTATTTGTCACCCAACCGACAACACAAATAACAAACATTTTAATTTATGCCGAGACCTAAAAAACATTAATATCAGTTAATTGAATTGGAAAATAACACTAACAAGAATGTCACCATCACTTAAATAACAGTCACATGTGCATTTCCGCCGCTTACAGTTGGTCACAATCACAATTTGACTGAATTTCATCAGCCTATACATCTACCAGTCGCCCATATACAAAAAAAGAACAAAAATAATAACTACAGTAACAGTGTGCCATGATAGATAGCTGAGTTATACTTTATACATGGCATTGTCACTATGTTAGTATCACATTTATACAAAATATACAAAAACTCAATCTTGTGCCTATGACGGAGTATAAAAAGATGATACGACATCTCACAACGTCAACAACTTCATTAACCTCTCCTTTGCTATCAGCATGAGGTAAATCATTTTTAATATTATTTTATGAACATTCATCTGCAAAGACATCTTTATCGTCATTTGTTGCCATCATCTCAACAAAATCTTCTATTGCCGTTACTTGCTCGATGTGAACCTCATCATTCAAATCAGGAAGAGCAAACTCATTCTCATCCGCTAAGTCAAAGCAGTCCATTTCAACTGGCCTTTTGTTTCTATCATATGTGAATAAGCACACGTTAATAAGTGAAAGTAAAGTAATAATAATAATAATAATAATAATAATAATAATAATAATAATAATAATAATAATAATAATAATGGCATTGCTAAACAACAACAACAACAATTACAATATTACAGAAAAATGATAATAATAATACATTTTAATGTTTTTCATGTCACATAACAAACAAAAACTGAGTACGTGCGACAAAAAATGTCGCACGTTGTCGCCCAAAAATACATAATGTCTGTATGTGAGACAAGAGCATGTCACCGCACAAAATACAAAAACATTATTTCACTTGTTTCCCAAAAATCCTATTTGTCGCCTAAAAAAAAAGAAATTGCGTTCGTGTAACAAAAAACTGTCTCACGGGAGACATAAAACTGTCGCCCAAAAATACAGAATGTATGTGTGACAAGAGCATATCGCCGCACAACAGACAAAAATCGTATTTTTGTGCGACAAGACTTGTCCCCTGTGAGACAAATTTGTCGCCTAAAAACACAGAAACTTAATACGGGCGACATCAATTCATCGTACATACGACAACAATGTCACCCAAAAACTCAGTCTGTATTAGTGCGATAAGGACTTGTCGCACGGGAGACAAACTTGTCACCCAAAAATGCAAAAACTGGGTTTCTGCGACGGGTGCACACAAACACTATAAATTCATAAATATATCAATTTAAGCAAACTTTGGCGGGAAAAATAAAAATTACAGCTAGTTTTACTTCTATTTTACACACCCATTTGCATAACAATAACAAATTTTTTGTTTTATAGCCTTATTACGCTATGTATGGTGTAAATCAAAAATATAAAATAACTAATAATTAAATTTTTTCAACTCATGGCCATATATGGCTAAACTCATTCTCCTTTTAATCAAATTTTCCACCACCAACCCATGAACAAGACAAATAAAAAACAACCAACAACCACTTATAAAACTCCAAAAACAAGAAAATCAAAGGTATTTAAAAATTTTAGACTTTCATAAAGTAACTAACCTCTTACAAACTCCAATAACGGTGGCATTTTCCGGCCACCGTTGATCGTCACCGGTCGCTGGCCTTTTCCGACCACTTATGTCTTTCTTCTTCATGGGTTATGTATGCTCTTGATGTGTATTTCTTTTTATTCCAGCAAATGAGAGTAGGTGAGTGGAGTGAAAATTGTGAGAGAATGCCATCCATTGCTTTTTGTGCTGGGGAAAGAGAAGAGAAGGAGAAATGCACTCTTTTACACAATAGATATTGTGTCTAATCGGTTAATATAATTATCCAATAGATTTTAAACCATTTTTTTATTGTTATTTGATTTTTTTATAATTTCAGCTTGTCTTTTACATATTTTCCCTCATCAACTAACGGTCAAACCGTATGTATACTAACGGTAGGGGAGGTAAGTGAGAATACAATCAAACTCACAATCTAAGTAAAATTATATCAAACCTCAGGGGAGGTTTCTGAAAATTGCCCATGTTAATAACATGGCTGGCACAAAGGCCAAATCAAAGGCTGCGCGGGCGTCACCTAGGCCTTTGCCTGGATCCTACCCTTCGCAAGCAAAGGCCCACGATTCTGTATTACCCATTAATCCTTCTAGAGAATCTGCTATAGATGTAAATGGACCCTCACTATCTTTTTCACTGTTTTGATTTTTCAAAATTCCTTTTTTTTTTTTTGAAGTTTAATGCATTTTATTATCTCCCTCAAACTATTTGGCTATGGTAATTGGCAAGGGGAAAATTGTCTTTTAAACATTCTATTACCTTAAGACTACGGTCAAGTACTGGAACCATGGTGAATCATCCTTTAGGGATTTCAGTCAACTTATAAACATTATAGAGATTGATTTCTTTTTTTGCGAAATATGCAAAAATAAATGCAGCGCTACGAGGTTCTTGTAAACTATTAAATTCAAATCAATAAAAGTAGCAATAATAGCGTAAGTCCAAAATCTATCACAATCATGTATAAAGTCGTACTATGAATGTATCATATATCAATACCACTCTCATACAGTTGTTGGTAAATCAGGCCTAAAAAATATTTTTTTTCTTTAATTTAATAAAATTATCAAAAGTCATATTTTTTTTCTTGATTACATAAAAATAAATAAAATTAGAGAAACACCTTAATTTTCCTACTGAAGATTTGAAGACAACTACTTTAATTTTTTCCACTACTATTATTGGGATATGTAGGATATGGTTGTAGTTTTCTCGACTATCATCAATAGTCTCCCTCGCACATGAGGGCATATAGAGAACTCTAATTCCCATTTCCTCTTCTTTATATAGGCACTTATTAAAGTCAAGATATAACTAGAAACTAAGCTAGCAAAGGGTATCCATGAACTTCCTAACTCCAACTTCATAGTTAAGTCTCAGTCATATTATGACTCCCTAAAACAACTAAGTTAACCCTAAGCTATTCTACTAAAAGTCCGAAGTCGCACTCTAATGAACCATGTAACAAATAAAAGCCTAATTAATTAAGACTTCTTTTAATTAATATTAGACATGATTTTAAACCAATAATTACCACTTAATTGACTCTTTATTTGATAATCTTAATTAAATCCAGCCCATGGTAAATGTTTTTTCTTTGTAATTACATATATATCCCTCAGTCACTATTTATTCTAACTATCACTGTTATTATATTTGTAAATAGATTATAAATAAATGTGATTAATTAATAAATAATAGATTACAAATAAATACGATTAATTAATAAATAATTTATTGAATAAATTATGACCACATATTTAAATGATCAATATAGGGATGGCAAAATGCAAGCTTAGACTAGGCTTTTTCAAGCCCGGCCCCAAGCCCGTTAGAGGGAAAGTATAAGGGCTAGGCTTGGGCCGGGGCTGGGTTGGGCTTTCACTTATTTTTTTTCATTTTTTAAAAAAATTGTTAAAAACTTGAAATGAGTTAATAGTCAATGAGTTGTTATAATCAACAACAAATTAAAGAAAATGAATGTTTCAAAATAAAATAATAAAAAAAGAAAATACAACAAAAAAGTGTAGAGATTTAAATTTTTTAATACTAGATTTTTTAATTCAAGTATCTTCTTAATTAATTAACATTTAAAAGAGAGTTTACTATTATAATTTTAGATTTTTTGATTCATTATTGATATATAAATTAGGGACTTAAGCTTTCTTTTTTTTTCCCATTATTTTATAAATTTTAATTTATTATTCAAATTTCTAATTTATTTTTTGAAAAAAAATAGAGGGCGTGTGTCTAGATTTTTTTTTTACTTAAGCCCTTATCTAGACCGCTCATATGGAGGCCCGAGCCAAATCTCTTGGCAATGGGCCGGGCTCATCCCTATGATCAAATACTACAAATAGCTTAGGTAAGCATCATTTGTATAGATTCCATCTTGTAAGTATATATATTTCTATAATCCATGAAATTATATCTCAAAATTATTAACGTTTTGACCGTTTACACAAATCTTACTTTGTGACGACTCAAAAACCATAATACCTGAATGTGCGCTAGACTCCTTTACCCTTTATTAGCGTTATATTACCCACTCAGGATTAAGATCGATCAAGCTTATTAAAGTTTGTATAGATTATGATTAGCAACATATGTTAGATTAGATCATAATTCATTACAATCTTGTTCATTACATATATATCTCATATACATACTAATTTTTCTACTTGAAGTCTCTACTTCAGTGATTAAGATAAAGTTACTTAACAATAAAAATACAAAATATACAGCCTTATAAAATAAAATAACATTTCATTAATGGATGTGAATAATCTTTAATTTATAAAGAATTTGTGATTTTTATCTTCTATCTTGACATCATATGTCCAATATATAAATCAAATACTTTATAAATAAGGGCTAATAATGTATGCTCAAATAAATAATAAATAAATAAATTTTAATAAATTCAGAAATTTTTATTTTATTGCATGCTGTAAGAGTACAAAATAATAATAAGTGTAATAGTAATTATATTGTCAATAATCATACTCAAATACTTATAACTTTTTTTTTGTGTTTTTTAAAAGTAAAAGGTGGTAATACCAAGTCAGTTTTTTCGCATCTAACCTTTGAGGATTCGAACTCTAATTACCAAACAAATAAAACTACATGGAAATCAACTAAGCCTAGGGGCGGCTAATCAAATGCTTTCATGTACTAAGCAAAACAATAGAGAACTTATAATTGCTTTTGTAAACAACAAAAAGTATATTGAGACTGTTTAAAAATCTATTACGCCCTAGTAAATACTCTAAAGTCTACTCCATATTATTGAGGAAAATGATTGAAAAGAAAAAAAATGGAATTCAAACTATTATCCTCGGTATTATTGAGAACAACTGTTACCATTGATCTACCAGCCCAATAGCTATTATTATTAGTTTTAGATTATAATCCTCTACTGAAAAATACAATATTATCTCATTTAGTGTTGATGTACGTGGCACAAAAACCAAATCAAAGGCCGCGCCACCTTCACCGGGGCCCTTGCCCAGGTCCCACCCACCACAACAAAAGGCCCGCAAAAAATTGCTTATATTATATAGGGAAATTATCATTCGTCCACCCTAAGATTACATCGTTATCAAAATTACTACAAAACTTTGACAGTGTATCAGCCGTCCACCCTTAGATGACAAAACATATCTCCCAACCACCTTTCCGTCAACTGCCGTTTACAACCGCTGACGTCATAAGGGTAATATGGTCTTTTAAGATAGAAGCAGCTATGGGAAAATATGACATGTCAGCCATTTACCAGACGACTGAATGTTTTGTTGGACGACACGTCGTTTTACGGGATGACACGTAGTTTCATCCATGAAAAACGACGTCGTTTTAGGGAGAAAAAAAGAACGACGACGTTTCACATTGGCGCATCAAAAAGCTTTATTGCAGCCACGCACCCAATTTGTTCATTCATCGAGAGATAGCTTGCACGCATACCAGCCATTCCTACTTATTTTTGTTCCCTTATCACCAAATACGTTCAATATTTAACCATCAAACAAGTGTAGCTGACATCTGTGGAGGTTGAATTGAAGTTTGAATCAAGGCGTAAGCTGATAACGCTTGAAGACAACAAGTGAAGGATCGAGTTGTTAGGTATGTTCATATATGATACTTGTTTCTTGCAATGCATCTATTATTTAATCAATAGATGTAAAAACTTGTAAGAAATTATTTGAATTTGTCATTTTTTAACTAATGTTAGAAACCCTAGACTGTAGAAACTAACGAAATGGTGAGGAAAGTTTTGTATCTTAATTGAAGTCCTTGTTGCTGTAGAATCTCGTTAATTTCCTATTTTTGTTTTTGAAAAAGCTTGAGTTAGGATTTAATTAGGTTATTCTTTGTTGCATTTGATATGGTAGCATATGTCTCCAATGGAGTTAGTGATTCATTTCAAAGGAGAAAAATGTTGTGTAGGTTTGATTTACCCTGAAAGTTGTTCTGTTGATAAAATAAGGGTTGAAGCATTAAAGATAACAGGAGTACATGGGTTAAATGAAGCAGGACAAATCTTGTTAACTGTTATAAATCCAGATAGCAAAGCGAAGGTTGTGGTGGATTCCGATTTTGGGTTAAACAGATTATTCGGGATTCATAACTCAATGGGTTTAAACACATTTGAAGTTGAAGTGGTGCCAATGTTATACCCTCAATATCCAGATTCTTCATTACTGCAATCGTTGATGTTTAACTTAGGGATACATCTGCCTTCAGAAGCTATAACTACATTGAATGATCAGTTTAATAGAGCAGAGCATCAGAGTACTCCCAAAGTTAGGCATCCAACTAAAGATGAAGATGACTTGTTATCAAATTGGTCAAGCAAGAGATTAGACAGTGGTGATGATGATGAGGGTGATGGTGAGGAACCTACTGTGCCTGTTGAAGATGATTTGCTATCAAAATGGTCAGACAAAGGGGTTGGTAGTAATGATGATGATGACAGCGAAGAGGGTGATGGTGAGCAACCACCACCTACTGTGTTTGTTGATGATACCGCGCCTGTAGAGGACAGTGATGACAGTGATGGTAGTGAGGGAAACCAACGTGACAGTGATAGCGATGCAAATATTTTTTTGGATGATGATACTAGGGAGTTCCAAATGGTTGTTAATTCTTCAGATGAGGACATGAATTTAGGTAGTGTGCAGTTTAGAAATTATTTAAAAAAGCATGAGTATAAGTTAGATGCTGATGGAGTACATAGGCTTAGGGTGGGTGATGTGTTCAAGGATATAGGTCATTTCAGAGAAGTGCTGCATGAGGTGATGGTTAGGAAAGGGTTCAATATTAACATCAAATACAGTGAACCGAGGAGATATTATGCAACTTGTAAAGAGCCTAGTTGTCTATGGTTTGTTAATGGTGCGAGATTGAATGACCGAAATGGATTTTGGTTGCGAGGATACCACAAAAAGCATGAGTGCAGGCTTACTAAGAAATCTGTGAAGGTGACTTCAACATGGATTGCTGAAATGATAAAAGGGCATGTTGCTATTGATGCTAATGTCAAGATATCTCTGCTTAGGACTTATATACAGGAAAAAATTAGATTGAAGATTGAGAAACTAACAATGTATAGGGCTAGAGAAAAGCAAGGGTTTTGGTGTACGGTGATCATTCTAAGGGCTATGAGAAGTTATTTCAGTATGCTGCAGCCATTCATCAGGCTGATCCAGGAGCTATTTGCAAGGTGTTATGTGACGCAGTGAGTTATCCTGAGAAATGTTTATTTAAAAGATTCTTTGTTGCATTTCCTAAACAAAAGAATGCTTTCTTCAATGGTTGCCGACCCTTCACTGGAATTGATGGCTACCACCTGAAGGGAAAATATGGAGGAGTGTTATTGGCTGCTATTGCTACAGATGCTAACAAAGGGATTGTCCCATTGGCTTTATGTGTGTGTGAAATAAAAAATACTGAAACATGGACCTAGTTTCTTGAACATTTGCACAACTATTTAGATGATGGAAGACATGTCACATTCATTAGTGACAGGCAAAATGGACTGTTGAATGCGATTCCAAACACATGGCCTTTTGCATATCATAGGGCATGTTGTAGGCATGTGTATGCTAACTTTGCTAAAGACCATGCTGGTGCCAAGTTGCGGAATCATTTTTGGAGGGCAGCCAAGAGCAGTAACAAGCACGACTTTAATGAGGCAATGGCATTGATTAAGGAAAAAAAGATAGCGGCTTATAATTGGCTGGAATGAGAACTGCAAGGTTACACTTGGTCTATGCATGCATATGATAGAAATTATAAAGTTGAGAGAACTGACAATAATGCATTTGAATGTTTCAATAGCTGGATTTTACCTTATAGAGATATGCCTGTGCTATCGATGCTTGAGGAGATTAGGTGTAGACTTATGAAAAGATTCACAAAGAGAAAAAATGAAGCAAAAGCTTGGGCAAAATCTGTTGCTCCGAGGATTTATAAAGAGCTGGATACATCTTACAAGAAAGGAGAGAAAATGATCGTGCACCCTTCGGGAGACTTGAATTTTCAAGTCATGGATAAATCTTATTATCCAGCTTGGAAGTTTGTTGTGAAATTAGAGGACAGAACGTGTGACTGTGGGTATTGGGAAATTGCCGGTTTGCCTTGCTCTCACACTATGGCTTGCATAGGTTATGCAAGACACAAAATTGAGGAGTACATACCATTTTGCTTCACCAAGCAAGCTTACATTAATACGTACTCGGTTATGTTTTATCCAATTCCTGATGAGCGTACATGGGACCGTGGTGAAAGGCCACTAATTGATCCCCCAATTGTGCCAAAAAAGATTGGGAGGCCAAAGAAATGTAGGAAGAGAGCAGCAACTGAACCTCAGAAATGCAGCAGGAGATTCTTTGTCAATTGTTCAGTTTGTAGTGACTCCAACCACAATGTAAGATCTTGTCCATTGAGGCCTTCTATTGCACGGGCAGCACGAGCAAGGAGTACTAATTCTCAAGTATGTTGTTTATATTGTTTTTATTGTTATTTAATATAATAGTCATTGCTGATCAGCAGTATGCAAATGCTTAACTTGACTGTTTATATTGTTTACAGTTCTCAGCTAGAAATTCTTCAGCCTAGCCAGCAAGTTTTTCAAGCCAACCAGCAACTCCTTTAGCCCAACCAGCAACTCCTTTAGCCCAACCAGCAACTCTTTCAGGCTAGCCATCTCAGCAGACAGTACAAGCAAGTGGTCCAGGCGAGGGCTCCAATATTGGATCAAAGAAAAGAAAAAATAAAAGTACTACTACAGTTGCTGGAACAACCAGAAAAAGAGGTTGAGTTTCATTAATTTGTTTTAATATATAATTCACAGTTTATAGTGCATACATAAGAGTTTGATTAATTTTTTCTTTTGTAATTTAGGAAGGAAAAGGAAAACAGATGTCAACACATCCCAAGCTAACCAATTCCAGAATCCATCACAGTCGTCAACTGTAACATGTGCTTTAAAATGAGTTTGATACTCAATTTGTTGGGAAACATGTCATCAATTTCAATTTCTTAAACACTTATGTTGGTTATGTTATTTCATTTTTTCAATTTCAGATTCCTAAACTCTTATGTTGGTTTTGTTATTTGATTTTGCCAATTTCAGTTTCCTAAACTTAACTATGCTCTTGCATGAGCTAAACCATGTTTTGGATTTTTATTGAACAATAATTTGAAGAAGATATGTTATTTGCACGGTTTGGATGTTAATTAATTACACTATCACTGTTTCGATTGATTATTGACAACATTATTGTTAAGGATATATTTTGTTAGGAACATTACATGAGCTAAACCATTACTGTTGAAACTTTATTACAAGCCATATTACTTTCTCATAAAGACAGTTACAAATACACACACTAGCAGAATTAAGATATATTTAAGCCTTCCTTCAATGAGTTTCAGCCTCTTTTTTAATTTCACCACATCATCATTTAGCTTCAGGTTTTGCTTGTATGCCATCTCATCATTAGTAGTCGGATATATGAGAGATTCCGTAGTGAACCATTCCCAAAAATCACAGTGCTTCACTCCACAATGCTTCCACCTGCATGACCAAAACAGTGCATTAGGATTTTGCAATGTAGTTGACACCATGGCCACTGCTTGCACGCCACACTTGCAATATTTTGGCTGACATTTCACTTTTTTATATCTTTTAAATCCACTGACACCAGAACTTGATGCTTCACTGGAGGTCATTTTCAAGGAAATGTGCTACTGATTTATTGTTGTTAAGGAGTAGCAATTTTTTCATTTTTTTCAATGAGGTGTGTGTGTTGATTTGTTGTTGTTGAGGAGTAGCTAATTTGGGTTCTTTCAATGAGGTGTGTGCTGATTTGTTGTTGTTGAGGAGTTGCTAATTTTTACTTGCTTTCAATGAGGTTTGTGCTGCTGTTTTTGGCTCATTATATAGCCAAAATTGTTACCGTTGTTGAGTCCAACGGCTACATTTGGCATTGTTTCATCTTTGGGGCAGTTTTGCCTTTTTAACATTAATTTCATGCGTAAGGGCAATATCATCATTGTGTTTCAATTCTGTTAAGTTGTAAACGGCAGTTGACGAAAAGGTGATTGGGAGATATGTTTTGTCATCTAAGGGTGGACGGCTGATATACTGTCAAAGTTTTGTAGTAATTTTGATAACAATGTAATCTTAGGGTGGACGAATGATAATTTCCCTATTATATATTTATTGGGTAGTGAATGGTGATATTTTTTATTTCTTAAAATACTAATTAGAGACCAGGTTTGCCCATACTCGCATGTGTAAGAGAGAATCCATTATTGAGAAGAAATTATCAGTTGGATTTAGGAGGAGTTATTTATGAACAATAAACTTTTGGCCAAATAATCCAAATATCAAACAAATTTGAGGGAATGCAAAGTGTAGACAAGTAAAAATTCAATAAATGACTAAAGATTCAAGAAAACATGAGTATTATAAAACTGATTAAATTCATATTGAGTTTGAAGATGGAATAAAACATCAGTATAATTGTTTTCAAATAATCATATGTCTAGAATTGTAATTTATGTTATTGATATTTTAGTAACAATTAAGTTTATTAAAATGCTAGTTTAATGAGTAACCTAGAGGGTTAAATAGCCTCAACCTTTAAAAGGTGTCAAAAGGCTACTCTTTGTATAATATAATATATTCCATTGAAACTAACCCATTTAATACTAAAAATTAACCTTGTAATGTTTTCTGAATTATTTTAGTCTTCAATATCGACAATCATGATGTTTTTGAATGAAATATACAAAATGTTTATAATGTAAAAAAGAAGTCAGGGTTATATGATGTAAGAAATTGTTGAATTAATACATGTATAGATGTAAATAGGGTAGCAAAATGAATTCATGAATTAGGTTAAAAGTCGGTAAATTCAATATAATGAATTGGGTTAGAAGTTTGAAACTCCAAAGTTTCTAACTTCAATGTTTAAATTACAAATTCATTAACAATAGAATAAACGAACCATCCTAACTCCAAAATTTCAACCGAACCAGTGAGCTTAAATCCACATTCATATTTTGAATTAATCCACTGGTTCGTTTGAAATTACAAATCCATTAACATTACAATTAAAATCCTCAAAATAAATATTTTGAACTAGTCAGACTTTTTTTTTTGTGCATAATTATATTTATTGTATCATTCAATAAATGGATCTTAAAAAAATAAACAAATCAGTGCGACATTCAATTTGTTTACCAAACAAATTCAATTAAAATGGTCCATTTATTAGATGAATTAATTTTTCAAACCTAAATGCTTTTAATTCAAATAGAATAAAATGGAATCAATAAATCCTGATCTATATTATCACCCCTAGATGTAAACCCATTTTATGAGAAAAAAAAGGGTGTTTATATGATAGAAGAAATTGTTGAATTGTATTATTAAATATATTATATATTATTGATTTATCTGTCATTTTACTCCAGAGTGAAATTGTAGCAATAAAAAATTGAGTAAAATCTTTAAATTTATATTTTTCATGACTCACCGTAGATTTTGGTATTTCATAGATTAATTCTTTATTGGCTTAAAAAAAATCCTACCCAAACTTAAAAAATTAAGCTAATATAGACATAACATAAAAAGAAATAAATAAGATATATAATACAGAATTTTGTAAATTATTTTTAATGTTAAATACAAGTATTTTAATATTATTGATCTGCAAAATAGATTTTATTAAATTAAAACCTATATGATAGATTAATAACATTAAATTAATTTTTTTATTCAAAATAATTTATAAAATATATAAAAATTATATATTATATTATTTTAATATTATATTTTGTATCTATCTATCTTAGAAGTTTATTTAAAATCATTTTTGGATTGTTAAAATTGATGTGTATAATCATCAAAAAACATTTGTGTGATTATTTATTAAACCAAGGAGGTCTATAGCAACATTTATGTTCCCAAGGGGGTATATATGCTTTTTTTTTCCCTGATTTTAGATGAATTAATTCTTAAATGTAACTATTTATCATTTACTGCAAAGAAGGTGATCAAATTAACCATAAAAAATACCCAATGAAATGTGTGAAATGCCTGAAAGGTAATAGAAACTGTCAAAAATATTTGTACGGATTGGACTAGGTAATGCCGGCCAATAATATCTAGTCCAAAGATGAGGCCGGGCCAAGTTTAAGTTTCACTTGATAAATTCAAATCCGTCCCAAAACTTGAATTTTATGAAAAAATATTATAAAATATAATATTATAAATAATTATATTTATTTGACCCATAAATTATACATATTTAAAATTTTAAATATTTAAAGTTCATATTTGAAAACCCAAATTCATTAAATAAAATTTAAAAATCATAAAACTAAAATAGGTCGAAAGCCATCCCAGCCTGGGCCATTTGGGTCTTTGCATTAACCTCAAAAGGATAAAAAGCGCATGAGGTATAGGTTTTAACCGAAAGAACTTCTTGCGCAATTCATGCGTTTCTGCTTTTATGACCAGAAATTGTTTCTTGATTCGATTTCCATTGCAAATTGTTCTCTCGACTTTTTATCAGTATGAGGTGATTGCAAATATACATATATAATATTATAAAATATAAATCTGGATTTTTTAAGCCCATAAAAGAAAATCCATTTGGGGCCGAGATTTTAAGCTCAACCTCAGTGTTAAAAAAAACATGCTTGGGCCAAATTTGAGTATTGCCATATCCTGGACCGACTTGAGTTTTTACCATGACTAAGCATAATCAATTGGTTGAAATAATTTAATTTCCAGTAAAATGATGTGAAAAATTGTGAATCAATTTGGTAATCTCGTAGAGGCCACTTTGTAACACAGCAAAAGTATTCGATTGATCTGAAATCATTGAATAATTTTTTGTTGAGGAAGGATGTCACGTGCAACAACAAGAAACGTATAATGCTACAATAAATTTAGATCAGCAATAATATTTAGGATCCTAACATTTGAGTCTCAACTTGACTCTTAATGATATGTGTCACTCATCAATTGAATAATGAATGTAATATCTAGTAAAATTATTTAACCACCATTCAATAGATGAATTCCACGTCAATAGGAACTCAAATTAAGACTTATGTTGGGACATCTAGCATTGCTCTTCGCATCAGTGGCGAGGCTCCAAGTGGGCTGGGAAATTTTTGGAAAATTTATAAAAATGTCATAATGCAAAGTTTATAAAATTGCCGCTATTTTATTTACAATAGTACCACTTTATTAATTTACAATTTTGTCATTCAAATAAATATATAGAAAAAGGGAGCATTTACTTCATTCAAGATTCCAGAACGTGCTTTCTTTCCTGGCTTCTTCAGTTCTTCCTCTTATTCTTGACAAGAATAGATAATACATTTATTGTTTATTCAATCATTTACAGTACACTTATTAATTGTTAGGTAGTAAAGACTAAAGATTATATTATTTAATTTTTGTTCCATTTTCATTGTGTACAATTAAATTATTGTTGGGTCAAATGAAGATAATTTAGCCATTAAATTCTAGCATTCAAAATTTTAAATTAATTATTGATAGATTAGAGATATTTGAAATTGATTATTGATAGAGATGGATCATAGATTCAATTTAGTATATTATACATAAAGTTAATTTGTTAATTAAACTTATTGTTTGGCTTCTGGATAGTGTTAATGTGTCATAGTGACAGACTGACGGTTCTATGAATTTTATTAGTAAATTTGTGATTATTTCTTTTAACTTCTTTTATATTTATACCTTGTTTTGACTGAAACACCCAAACGAGCGTAAACACGACTTCAAAATAAGGAAGAGAAGGAATTTTTATCAAATTGTATAGTTATCTACGTTAAAAGAGAATTTGTAAACACCGTCAATTTAAATTTGATAATAGATGGATTTAATTCTCAAAAGTATGGTAAGACACAAACTTAATAGTGTTTAATTGTGACTAAATTACTTCGTAGATATGACATATTTTCTTATGTGTAACAAAATTTTCTTTCACATTTTCTTATGTATTAACAAAATTTTCTTTCAAATTTATATTTTTAACCAAGATAATATTTGGATTTGGAAAAAATTTAGCCTACCCAAGATATTTTTTCTGGCTTCGCCCCTGATTCAGATCATCTAAACTTCCAGAAATTTCAGATAAATATTACTCGATTTTGATTTGTTATTGTTTCTCATATATTTGCATAAACACATTACATTGTTTTTGTGCTCACTGCAGAAGATACAATGATTTAGTTTTACTTACAACACTGCATAGGAACTCAATACAATATTCACTAAATGCTTGTGGAAAGTGCAGAAAGGTACTGATAGGGTCTCGTATCAGAACACAATGATTTTACCCACAACAGAACCTAGGAACTACATGCAATTGCAAAATCGGTACTAAGAAGCAGAATACCAACGCCCTTTATGAAGGTTTCCACAAAGACACAGGTGGAGTTTCAGAGTCTTCGTAGGTAGGAGTGACACCCCCATACCGATGACCCCTTACAGCATCTGCTGAAGCAATGGATTCAAGCTCGCCATTTCTTCTGGAGAAAGTTTCACTGACAGAGCTTTAATATTTTGATTCAGGTTTTCAATCTTAGTGGTTCCAGGAATCGGACACACGTCATTTCCTTGGTGATGAACCCATGCTAATGCAAGCTGAGATGGGGTGCATCCTTTCTTTACTGCTATTTCATTAACACGTTCAAATAGCTTTTTGTTATGCTCCAAATTTTCAGGTTGGAACCTCGGTTGATGCTGCAAGATTTAGAAAACAGCTCAGTACCAATACTGAACTGCAATTGAATCATTAAAAAAAGAACATCATTTTGGATAAAGCATGATTTTAGAGGAGGTTTATGTAAAATTCAATAGACCAGAAAACAAAGAAAAAGGACTAGGCGGGGACTTCTCCTAGGTGGAGGATGTTTATAGTAAAACATTTTGGCATGTTAGACAAAGGTCTCACAAGAAATAAACTCTCCTTGGACTTGTCAATTGATTTCACATTGACGTGCATAGGCAAAGCAATATAACAAAAATGGAAACTGCCACAAGGATGTAGAAGTTTGGAAGAGTCACTACAGCTAAACTTCTGGAGCATCCAGTAATAGTTTTGAGGTAATGGAACAATTTTTTTCCCTCATTTTGTTTTCACCTCTATACAACTTAAGGGGTATTATCATGTATATAAATTGAATCAGTCATGTTAAAATTTTCTGTGCATCAATGAAGTCATTGCATAGATAATTCCTTAGATTTTCAATGCAAAGAAAGCTTTTGCTCATATTTGAGGAGGTTAATGAACATAATCTGAGGGAAACAATTGAAATCTATGAAGAATTTCAGAGCTATAGAGTAAAACTAAACAAGAATTATTATTGTATTGCTAAATGAGAATGAATGTGTAATAAAGAAGACAAGTAATGCAAATATGATGAAAGTAAAAATACATGATTAGTAAACACCAAACATTTAGCTAATGATGAATAAGTTTTGGTAGACAAGTCACTTCAAAAAGGATTACAGTGTATTCAGTCCTTAGTAATTGAATTTTCATTTTTCCTCAATCCTCTCGATGCAATCCATACACAGGCAACTTCAGTGTAATTAGACGATCGAAATGAACTAGTAGAATATCTAAGAAAGAGAATTCTTAAACAAGTCCTCCTGGGTTAGGTTAGAATAACTATAACTATGGCTCTAGATAAATTTCAGAGGTTTATAAGATAAAATAGTATGCAAGTCAGTGTAGAGTATCTTGAGAGAAGGTTTTAAACATGCTTGCAGACATCGAATAATAAATGCATGGTAGCCTTACGAACATGTCTAGAATCATCCGGTGCAATGCTTTCAACCAACTTTGGTCCGGATGAAAGAAACCCACATCCTAGAGGACTGTAAGCAACAATTCCAATGCCAAGTTCCCTGAGCAGAGCAACCACCAAAATTGCGTTAGCATGCAAATGTTAAATCATCTACTCATAATTTCTTTTCCTTTCAACTAGGTCAAAACAATTCATTTGGTCCAAATAATGCCTTACCTGCAAGTAGGAACAATCTCTTCCTCCACATCTCGTGACCACAAGGACCATTCCAACTGCACAGCTGTTATTGGATGGATGGCGAGCTCGTCTAATTGTTGAAGCAGAAGCCTCCGATAGACCTATATACTTTATTTTACCCTCTTCAACTAGTTTCTTGAGTTCCCCAATCTTACGAAACAACACAAGTAAAAGAATTAGTACGTAATAACAGAAACCTCACCCACCGAGGTGACCCATGCCTGTATTTTTAAATATTCTGTGTTTCATATTCATTGGCAGCCGAGCTACCCAGAGGCTAACAAACTAATATAGTTTAACATGCATGATTGAGACAAATATATAAAAATTAAAAGCGACAAACTGTGACTTCAATGGGAACTTTAGTGTCAATGCGATGTTGGTAATAAAGATCAATACAGTCAACATCCAGACGCTTTAATCTGGCCTCACATGCAGCTCTTACATAAGCAGGATCCCCACAGTATGAGTACTGGCCATCCTCATATCTGATACCAAATTTAGTAGCCAATTCAACTCTTCCTCTGTACCTTGCTTTCAGAGCCTAATCCCAAAACCAAATTAATCAAAGCTACTATATTATTATTTGCCAAACATGCCCTTTTGAAATTAAAGGGAGGAAATAGAAGCTAAATTACATTACCTTGCCCGGAAGGATTTCATTTGTGTGTGGTCCGTAAGCATCAGAAGTGTCAAGTATAGTGATGCCACTGTCAATGGCATGGTGGATCAAGGCTATCGTATCAGATTTGGGCTTCGGGTGAAAGAAACTTAGTTTTATATTGTTTGGTAGGCTGGAAAATGAAAGAAAATAAAAGAAAAGCTTTACAAAGAAATCTATTAGATCTTTTATTATTCCAAAACTTACTGTTTAATGAATATAGATTGATATTTATATTGGGCTACAATCTCTTAACACACACGAGATTGTTGCAACACAATCATTTGCTGTATAACTAACTTGACACATCAGCTCAACCAGCTAACTAACTTTGACAGGTCAGCTTAATGATTTGATCTGCTACAACCAACTGCATCATGCTCTGCTCCAGCTACACAGCAACATCATGCTCTGCTCCAGCTTCATCTAATTCACTAACATCCCCCCTCAAGCTGAAATGTTTAGGATGAACATTCAGCTTGCTGCGAAAGTAACTAAATTGTTTGAAAGTAAGAGCTTTAGTCAACACATCTGCAGTTTGATCTTGACTAGGCACGTAACAGACTGCAACTTCTTTAGTAGTAACTTTATCTCGGATGAAATGGATATCCAATTCTACATGCTTAGTTTTAGCATGATAAACTGGATTATAAGCTAAAGCAATGGCTCCTTGATTATCACACCACATCATAGGAGTAGAGCTCAATTTGATGCTAAGTTCACCAAGTAAAGACTTCATCCAGGTAACCTCTGAAGCAGCATGAGCAAGAGATCTATACTCAACTTCTGTGCTGGATCTGGAAACAACAGCTTGCTTCTTGGACGACCAAGAGACAAGATTGGGACCTAGATAAACAGCAAATCCAACTACTGACTTCCTATCATCATGATCACAAGCCCAATCAGAGTCTGAAAAATAATGGAGTTGCAGAGCTCCTTGGTTGTAGAACTGCAGCCCAAGATGGACAGTACCTTTTAAGTACCTCAATAACCTTTTACATGCTTCCCAATGTTGAGTCTTAGGATTGGAAAGGAACTGACTCAACTTGTTTACAAAAAAAGCAATGTCGGGCCTGGTGAGAGTAACATACTGAAGGGCTCCTATAACACTTCTGTATTGAGAAACATTGTCAATTGGCTCCCCTGAGTCTTTGGTGAGATAATAACCTATAGACATTGGAGTTGGCACAGGACTGCAATTAGTCATGCCATGTTTGTCCAGAACATCAACAATGTACTTTGCTTGTGTCAAGGAAACCCCTTTGGAAGACTTGCTGACTTCAATCCCTAAAAAATAGTGAAGTTCCCCCAGATCCTTTAAAGCAAAAGTCTGATGCATATTATGAATAGTTTGCTGAATTAGTGATGGACTGGAACCAATGATGATAATGTCATCAACATAGACTAAAACAATAGTTATATGACCACTGTTCCAGGCATAAAAAAGAGAGTTATCAGACCTTGAATGCTGAAAATGCCACTGGGAGATCATTGCATCCTTAAATCTATCAAACTAGGCTCTAGGAGCCTGTTTTAAACCATACAAAGCCTTATTCAGCTTGCAAACATGATTAGGTTTAGTTGAATCAACAAAACCTTGAGGCTGAGCCATGTACACATCTTCAATTAAAATGCCATTGAGGAAGGCATTATTAACATCCACTTGCCTAATAACCCAGTGGTGCAACATTGCTAAGCTGAGAATAACCCTGATAGTTGAAGATTTAACCACTGGACTGAAGGTTTCTGTGTAGTCAACCCCATGTGTCTGATGAAACCCCTTTGCAACAAGCCTGACTTTATACCTTGAAACCGAGCCATCTGAGTTATACTTTATTCGAAACACCCACTTGTTACCAACTATCTTTACTGGAGTAGCAGGTAAAACCAAATCCCAGGTGTGATTAGTTGTAAGTGCTAGATACTCTTCTTGCATAACTTTATACCACATAGGATCAGAGAGTGCTTTGGAAACAGAAGTTGGTTCTGATTGCTGGGCTAACAAGGCTAACAAATACACTTTTGGCTTGAAAATACCTGATTTTGATTTGGTTACCATTGGATGACCAGATGGTGCAGGTTGTGGCAATGTATGGGGAGGTGAGGAATGTGAAGAGGAGAAAGAAGAAGCTGAGTTGGAGTTATTAGAAAAATAAACTGGAGTAGAGTTTGGGAAGGAAATAGAAGCATTAGACTGATGATCAGTAGGTTGAGGTGCTGATGATGCTGCTAAAGGTGCTTGTAATTGAGTAACAGAAGAAGTGGAAGACTTAAAAGAAGACTCAGAGTGTGATGGGGACTGACAGCTTAAAGAGGTTGAAGAAAAATCTACCCCAGACTCATAAGAAATGAATTTTCATTAAAGGTGACATGATTGGAAATATAGACCCTTCCAGAAGAATGAAGACACAGATATCTCTTATGTTGTGAACTATAGCCAATGAATATACATCTAGCAGTTCTGAAATCAAACTTATATCTATTGTATGGTCTGAGTGTTGGATAACAAGCACAATCGAAAGTTTTAAGTGTTGAATAATCTGGTTGATAATGAAACAGCTTTTGGAAAGGAGAAATGCTATTTAGAACTGGAGTTGGAAGTCTGTTTATCAAATAGACTACTGAGTGGAATGCATTTCACCAAAATTTGAGTGGTAAATGAGCTTGAGCTAATAAAGTCAGACCTACATCAACTATGTGTCTATGTTTCCTCTCAATTCTTCCATTTTGGTGATGAATATGTGGGCAAGGATGTCTAAAATGGATACCAGAAGTAGTGAGTAATGAGGAAAAAGATCTGAACTCCCTTCCCCAGTCAGTTTGGACAGTTTTGATTGCAAGTTGAAGATGCTTTTCAATGAATGTTTTGAAATTTTTAAAGACTTCAAGAGCATCAGATTTTGCTGATAAAGGGAATATCCAGGTAAACCTACTGTAATCATCTAGGATTGACAGGTAGTAGGTATATCCTTGGGTAGAACAAACATGAGAAGGACCCCACAGATCTGCATATATTAGTTGTAAAGGTGCTGAAGTTTTTGTTTCAACTGAATCAAAATGCAGCATATGATTTTTCCCATATTGACATGCTGAAAAAAATTTCAAACTTTCAGCTTTATCAAGAGCAGTAAAGTTGTTACAAGCTTTGAGTATGGTTTTGAGAGTATAAGGAGCAGGGTGTCTTAATCTTCTATGTAGAAGATTTACATCAGTTAAACCATTTGCAACAACTGACAGACATGAGTTTTTATTCAGCTTATCAGAAGAACTAACAGCAGAAAACTTATTAGAAGTAAAACTAGGAAAACAAGCGAAAAGAGACTGAATTTTGTTTTGACCAACTGAACTGAGAAAAACTGAGTGAGCAGCAGCATGTGAAGAGACTCTGTACAAGCCACCTTTAGCAACACCTTCAAGTAAAATTTTCCCTGTGTTCCTGGCCTTTATAAAACAGAAATCACCAAGAAATTCAACAGTAACAGGATTGTCCGCCAATAATTTGGAGATGCTAAGTAAATTCTTAGTAATAAAGGGAACATGAAGAACATGGTTAAGAAATAAAGATTGAGAATTTGAAGTATTCAGCACAACTGATCCTATATGTGTAATAGCTAATGCATTTCCATCCCCAACAAATAACTTTTCAGTACCAGTATAAGCTTGTGAATCTAGAAGTTTACCTAGATCATTAGTAATGTGATTTGTGGCTCCACTGTCAATGTACCAGGAAGGATTTTCAATGAGTTCTGGAAGTGAAGAAGACATAGCTGAGGAAGATGAAGCACTTGACTGTCCAGGATTATTGTTTCCTTGACCAACAACAAAATTAGATGATCCAAGAGTGAAAGAGTAATAGGCAGAAGGATTGCTATCTGGATACACTATATTTCCTTGATAAACAGAACCCCTGGGTGCATGACCAAAACTAGCATTTTGTCCAAAACCAGCATTTGAACCAAAACCTCCAAAACCTCTTCCACTATTACCATTATATACTCTTCCTCTACCATATTGCCCTTGATTAAAACCTCTGCCACCATTCATATTGCCTCTACCATGATTCCTCTGTGGAACAAAGGATGAGTTGTACCTATTCCTGCATCTATTTGCAGCATGACCAGGTATGAAGCAAATTTGACAAACAACTTCAGAGGAATTACTACCAGTATTAAACTGACCATATCCATATCCATTAAAACCTCCATATCCAGAATTATTACCACCTCCATAGTTATTTCCATAATTTTTCTGAAAATTTCCATTATTCTTTCCAGCATAAGAGTTCTTCTGAGCAAAATTTGCTGTCATGTCATGCATCACATCACCAGCAATTTTCCTTTCTTTTGCTCAACTCTATTTTCATGATTCAACAACAAAGAATATAGTTCATCTAATGTGATCTTTTCACCTCGAGCTAACACAGCAGTGACTAAAGACTCATAGTCTGAAGAATCAAGACCAGTTAATATGTGCATCACAAGATCATTTAACTCAATAGGTTTTCTAGCTAGAGCTAAAGTATCAGCTATGCGTTTTACTTTTACAAAATACTCAGACATATGCATTGCACCTTTCTTAATAGTTTGAATCTTCATTCTAAGTGTTTGAATTCTATCTTGTGATTGAGAGATAAATATACTAGCAAGAGTTTCCCAAAGCTGTTTTGAAGTTGTAGAATCAATCACAGTTGCAAGCAGATTTTGCTGTATCGATGACATCATCCAACTCAGTAAGAGTTGGTCAGTTTTCATCCAAGCTACGAATTCTGGATTAATAGATCTAGATCCAAATTCAGTTAAAACTTCAGCTCCATTGTTGTTTCCATAAGAAAGAAACTGCTCAGGACATTCTCGATCGCCATTGATAAACCCTTCCAAACCATTTCCTTTGATTGAAGTTAAAATTTGTGTGCGCCACATAATGAAGTTGTTTTGATCTAGCTTTACTGGCGTAACAAAACTGAAGGAGTTGTTGTTTTGAACTATATTTGCCATTTATGGCTCTGATACCATGAAAGAAACTTAGTTTTATATTGTTTGGTAGGTTGGAAAATGAAAGAAAATAAAAGAAAAGCTTTACAAAGAAATCTATTAGATCTTTTATTATTCCAAAACTTACTGTTTAATGAATACAGATTGATATTTATATTGAGCTACAATCTCTTAACACACACGAGATTGTTGCAACACAATCATTTGCTGTATAACTAACTTGACACATCAGCTCAACCAGCTAACTAACTTTGACAGGTCAGCTTAATGATTTGATCTGCTACAACCAGCTGTATCATGCTCTGCTCCAGCTACACAGCAACATCATGCTCTGCTCCAGCTTCATCTAATTCACTAACATCGGGGGCCCGTAGAAGGCGGACATGCCATGCATCCTAAGCCTTGTGCTGAAACTTCTAGACCTTGTGAACCTAGCTTGATTCTCTTCACTGTCCCCGCCATTTCTCGTCTACTCTCGTTTTCTATTGATTGGGTTAGTTGCCAAGCCAACAATTTATATTTATTTTTTTTTTGGAAAAAAAATTGCAACCGGTAATAGCTGGGCAATTAGGTGTTCTCTGTGGGCCTCACAAAACACGTGATGCTAACGTAATAGGATATGTCAACAGTTACCACAGTAACTCTAAAAAATCACACGCCGGAGTAGTTAAATAAATAGTTAAGTGGACAATGGGCGAGATTTAAAAAGAAAAAAATTTATAATACATTAAAAAAAAGGAAAGGCTGCTACTACCCTACTACAATGCGGTAAGTTTAAAACAAACCGTTGGATTCAACTAAAGTGCTTGTTTGGTATTGTTTTTGAATTAATATTTTTTAAAAACAGAAAATAAAAATAAAAATAAAAATAATGTCTTGCAGTTATTCTATTTTGAATTTAAGCATGCGTATGATATTATTTTTTGTATCATGTATTTTAAAATTAAAAAAAATTAATATGTATCAGTAGACAAAATTGAAAACTATAAAAACAATAAATATATATTTGGTAATACTATTTTTAAAAATAATTTTTACTAAATATTTATTGTCATACTTATATTTAAAAAGTAATACAAAAATGAGAATGAAAATGATGTTTTAAAATTATTGTATTTTGAAATTGAATATATGTTTGGTGATATTATCTTTAGAAACAATTTTTAATAAACATTCAAGTCATAATTATAGTTAAAAAATTGAAATAATGAAAATAATATAAAATTAATTCGTATAATCTTCATAGCTACAATTAAATTTTTAAATAAATATAGACCTACCATAAATAAGTTAGCGATAAAATTTTAAAATAGATAATATTACCATAATTACACCCCGTCTTCTCCAATTACTGTTTTGTTATGTCTTCTCCATAACAAGCAAATAAATAATTTATTTATTTTCTATTATTTAAAGAATAAGTGCAGCAACACAATATGGCCAGGCATACTCTCAAATGCCAGAACCCTACAACTCTCACCCACGTGCTTTTAAGGACGGGGGGAAAAGAAAAACTAAGAACATACAGGACGGGAGATAGAGACCTGACTTGCCCACTTGCGAGAGAGTTTAAGGGAATAACATATGCTAAAATTAGTATATATTTATATAATCTATAAATAGTAGTGCAAGAACTGAAAAAATAAAGATAGGTACTCAAAAAAAATGTTAGATCAACCCAAAAATTTAAGCAGGGCTATGTACGAGAAAAAAGAAATTAGAGTGAAAATTTACAAAAATACTTGAAAATTTGATCCTAAAAGAAGAAAATAAGATATGAGGGTGAAAGATGAAGAATAAAGTAGCTAGCTACAGAAGAAGAAGAAAGTAGAGATAAATGTTAGAAAAATGAAGAATCATCTGCGCTGATAAATGGGAAAGAAAATATAGATGAAGATGATAAAAATGGATTTATCATGTGCCTGCAAATATGAAGAATCAATTTTATAATTTATTCTATAAGTTTTTCTGTAGAATAGTCAAAACATGTTAAAGTTGTTTCCTATTTATTACTATCACATGGTTTCTTGTTTTACGTGTTTCATAGTTTACTTGTAATTTGTTCATGGATTACACTTGAAGTAAGAGACGAAAATGAAAATACTTCTTATAAAACGATACCGAACGGACCCTAATTTTCTCTTATTGAATTTCTTTGCTCATCACTTGAAATCACGTTTCTCTCTCAAATCCCTAATTTCTCTCTTCGATTTCTTTACTGTTCACATAAAATCGAAGCCTCTATCTTGCTCAAACCAAACAACTAATCCAATCCATCAATCGGTATTTTGTTTGCACACGAGAGAGACTGGGAGAGAGAGTGACAGAGCTCTGCTTTTTCGACCGGCAATCATTGCTCCTATTGCACGATGCATGGTCTTCACCATCAGTTGTTCAACCTTGATTGTCATAGTCATCACTGGAATCATTGCCGTGAAAAGCCCAAGCTGCGAGCGAAACTCCTCAAAACATTGAAAGGTTTTATTTTTATTTTTGGTTGTTTTTGTCAACAAATTCTCCTACCTTTTTGTTTTTATTTTTGGAGTGTTATTATTTCAAGGGTATTAGTACTTTTTTTTTTAGAAATGTCGTTTCCTTGTTTTGGGCTCTACTGTAGTTTGTTTGGATTCACTAGGGACAATCTTTGATCCGGCGAGGATTTACACAGAGTCAACTATAATTCCACTGTATCAATGGTCACAACACACATATGGCTTATGATTTCGGCTAGAATATGAGTTTTGGTGCAATTTTGCTTTCTACAATGGTTTAAGAGCTCTACGCTGAAGTCAGACTACTTGGCACTGTGTTTAGGCTAAAGTTATGATATTACTGTATATTGAAACATTTTCCAGTAGTTTTGATGCATTCATGTTTTAATTTGGTGGTGATAAAAACTTTTACATTATTTATATTAGAGATTAAATATCATAAATTATGTCATTTTCCTATTAGCTTAATATTTTTAATAAATTGGCGACTTAAGTCGTGATTGTGGTTGTGGTTATGGTTATGGTTTTGTTTGATCATGTTAAGGGGCTTTGTTAGAGCTTGAACATAGCTGCTGACTCTTTAGCTATTAGTTTAAGCTTTCGAGTAGATTTTTAACTTAAAAATTTCATTCTTGTGTTGTCTGTCATTGATCAGTCATCTCTATTGTAAACCTATATAATGCTTTTACTAAAATTATGTTGCATTATTTGTTTTTTATTTTTCAAAAACACAGACTTCCACTACCGTACAATTTCCTTATTACATGGTTCGAAGCATGGAAGATGACAAGGCATCCTGAGATTATGCGTACTGTAATTTTGGATGTTATTACTTTTTTTTTGTGGATAAAAACCATCAAGAGGTGGGGGATTAGGTGGGCTCTTACCTGTAACAAAAATTAGTAATGGAACAAATACGTAAAGAAGGAGATACAAACCAAAATCTCCTAAAGTAAATGAAAATACACAAAAATACACAAGAATAAAAAGAGAAGGATGAAAAAAATAAGGAAAGCCATCAATGTTAGCATATGACGTGGGGAATAGCCTGCACATCTAAATTTAGAATGCTAGATAAGCTTGCAGGAAAATCTTGGGAACACAAGAAACACTTACTAACCCGATGAGTGAATGCCCAATGGGCTAGAAAATCAACATTAAAAGTAGTCTCACGAAGTAAATGCCTAACCAAAATAGGAGAGGAAGACATCAAAGTTCACACCCGACACAATGAAATACCATAATCCCAACGAATAAGACCCCCGAAATGAGTCTAAGAAATGACCGTTGCCAAGTTCAACTCCACCTTAGCGTAGAGTTACCAAGCTTAGTAGCAAACCCTAACCCTTCATAAGCATTACGGGCTGACAACCAAGAAAAGATCCGAAAGTAGCCAAAACTGTATCTCGATGATTCCAGAGAATACCACCCGAAGTAATCATCCTAGGATTGCCCCTAGAGCAACTATCCACAATCAACTTCGCAACCTCAGGAGGCGACCTCATCTAAGAAACTAATCGAATCGACCTCCTGGGTAGACCTATAACTCGTAAGGCCTTTGTAATCCGAGAACCTAAAAATCCCCTCAGCTGGAAGGCTTAAAGCCAAAAATGGAACTAGCAAGCTTGAGATCTATTGCCACCTAATAGATAACGACATCAACAGAAACAGATTACAAATCAAACCTAAAAGCATTACGGCCCTTCCAAACTTGCCACAAAATAAAGTAAGGTAGGAGGATCTCACTACTACAAAATAGGACAAAGATGACATGTAATACATGACGAGTATACTATTAGCTGTCATCTATTAGTTTAGATGACTTATATTTATTTTTGAAAGTCATCTATTATAAAATAATTTTTACTTATGATATAAAAATGACTCACAAACTAAATAATAAGTCATCTCTAATTAAATAAAAGGTGACTCTTACTTTTAAAAATTTTTCATTTATTTTTCAAGTATAAAAACTCAACTTTCCCTTTTATTTTCTTTGTCTCCAACAAAACACTAACTCTCTCTCTCTCTTTGCCTCCATTTCTATGAAATTTCACAATCTTAATCTCTAAAATTGCCTTTCCCCCACAACATCTTCTTATCTTTTACTTCCAAGTTGTAAACCCCTAATTTCACCCATTATTTATGCAGCCCCAAAATAGCAAACCCTAACTATTCACACATAGTTGAAGTGAAGACAGAGAAGAAATCTTAAAGCTTTGTACCACACATTTTGAGGAGAAGATTATAAAGCTTGGACCACAAAACTATCAAGCAAAATATTGAAGTATTCGACCACCTTTAATCTTGGATTTTAAAAGTTCCACATAAAGGTACTTTCTTTTCTTTTGTTTAATCGTGCTTGTGAAAGAAAACAATAGATTGTGTGTTTGTGGATGGTCTACATGTGCAATTTTTTTACTTTACCTAATTTATTCATGTTTGAGTAGCAAATATTAACAATATGGATTAATAGTAAAGTTATCTCTAGGGATTAGATTTTATGAAGGAGTTTGTAATGTCTATAATTACATATTTTAAGGAAGGTATAAATACGAAACCATTTTATCATATGCTCAGCCCTAAATTAATATAAATGCTCACCACCATAGCAATCCATTTGTTGTGCCTTTGTGCTTGGTCTCTGACATTTCATGTCCAACAAGATTATTTGATCTGTTGTGTTATGTGCTTAATAAATTGATGTTTTGTTGATATTATTTAGCTACGATAATAATTTCACTTTTTCTCAAATTAGGACATAGGAAATCAAATTGGATCCTATGTTGCTTAGCCTAAACAATTTTTCATCTTGAATGATGTTGAGGTACGTATCTATAATTATTGTTTGTCTTTGATATTTCATAAATTAATAATAATAATACTATTTTTTGTTATTCTAGTTATATAAAGTAATCCATTAAGAATGTGCAAGAATACAAAGTGCCAACAAGAATAGATGCCCTTTGCAAGTACACTCGCAAGTGTTGACTAAAGCATTATTGATTGAAATTTATCCTAGGATCTTTGGTAATGAACAAGCCGAATTTATTTATCAATTGACGACATCGTACAATTCTATAGCATGGAAAAAATTGGGGTCGCAACAATAACTTGTTACATGAAGTAATTAAACTAGTTATTTTCTTAGCAAGCATAATTAGATATAATTTTTATGTATGCAGTGTAGTAATTATCACTTGTTTTCCCTTGTCATCTTTCTGAGGTCTTGCAGGACCCTTACTTGGACCACATTTATAAATTTGGTAATCCTTGAAAATTGTTTCATGAAACTAGAGATAATGGTGAGACTAGAGCTCGTGCAATGTATCAAGAATGGAAATACTTGATCCAGAATAGATTATGATATTTCCTTACAATACCGGGTTTGTTATTTTATTGGTCGTATATAGCATTTGGAGTTTATTTTCTTTTTCTTTTACAAAAATATGCAAGACTGATATTTATCATTATATATAGCGAACATTGGATGTTGATTGTTGTGGATACACACATATTCATAGTATATTGATTCACTTGGTCATGAACCTCACATTGATTTGAAGAATTTTGTATCACTGTAAGTTATTATCAATTCTAATGCATGTAGTAAAACATGACTAAATGTGTATATCTAATTATATCTTAAGTGCTTTCAAGATTTTTGTGGCAAAAATGGGAAATGCAGATCGAAAATCCTTTGTTTTGAAGAAGGTTAAGGTATATGAAACTGTACATATATATGTTCAATTTAAATTTCTTTACATATGCACATGTCATTAATTAGTTCAAAATTCTTGTGTAGTGTCCTCAACAAACTATACGTGTTGAATTATGTCATTAGGTTTATGAAGGAAATTAATGAAAGCTAAGATGATTCAATAAAAAAACGTGGTAGTCATTTCCTTATCCTTTTAAAGTTTATAGATTTCATAACGTTGATGCATGTATTAGTATTGACTATTTTTTGTATGATATATAGTTTGTTGGATGAGACAACTGCACCTAAAAGGATATTAATGAAGTAAGAATGGAGTAGGCAAAGTACATATGGAAGAATATTTTCGCTAAATTTAATAGCACAATGACTTTGAGAGGTTAGTAAATGAATAATATTATTTTATTCATATCTTTGTTATTGTCTTTGTTTCGAATAAGACATTAAAAGGAATTATTTCAATTATTTCGATATTGTAATCAAGTAAGGTTCGTCAAAAGGGTTTACTCTCAAACTCTATCTGGCTTTGGCATGATTACTGGAGTAGCCAACAAGATGGCCGCATTTTGTCATTCCTTTGAAGAATGTAATATTTTTCTTTTAGAAAAAAAGAGTTATTGATATCTAGTTCCTTTAATTTTGAAATTGTAATATTTTATTAGTATTGTTTGTAACGTACTAGATTTATATATGATTCATGCAATGGCTTGGTGAATTTTTATTTTTACACTATAGGTCTTCAAAAAATTTATTACATTACATGTAAGCATAAATAATAATAATAATAATAATAATGACAACCATTTCATATCATTAGTAATCTATTCATATTAGAGTGACGACTATTGTTGACGTCTATTACTTAAAGGTAGTCATTTATACTTGAAGAAAATATAGTTATTTTACAACATCAGATGACTGTTTTTTTAAGAAATGAGTCATCTATAATACTTATTAGATGACTCTCTTTACGTGTCATCTTTTGTACCTCATGTTAGATGACTGTTGCAAATATGACTAATTTTACTTTGTCATCATAAAGATAATTTAAATGTCATCTATGTTCTTTTTTGTAGTAGTGTCTGAAGGTGACTTCGAGAAGGGACATACCACCACCAATGAAGAAGCAAAGCATGGGGGAGGGGGTTAAAAAAAGCAACATCTTTCATACCCAAAATATGAAGAAAATGAGCCCAAACTTAGCGAAATGGGCAATTAATAAATAAGTGTCGAAAAGTCTCAATAACTCGACCACAAACACACTAAGAGACTATGCAAAAACTCCTCAAGCACAATGCACCATTAGTAGCCAAAAAATCATGCAATAAATCACTAAAAAAAAATTAAGACGGGATATGTTGTTGCCAGATACTCGAAAAACCTCATCCCTCGACCTAGAACAATAGACAAGCTCCTAAACTGTCTACAAATGAAAAATGCCATCAGAGGCAAGATCCCATTGAATCAAATTTGGCTCCTTACTAGAAATAGGAACCAATAAAATTTACTCAACAATAGAAAAAGACAACACATCCTGGAGCTTACCCTTATCACATATTGTACCCCGCCAATAAAAGGAAATTAACACCCTAAAAGCCATTGTAAGATTATAAATGACCAAAGGACAAGAGCTCAGCCAACAATCATACAAAAAACTACACTCTCCATGACTAACCAACCAATGCACATGAGGCCCAACAACACACTGAATGGAGCAAAGGCATCTCCAGAGAGGAGAGACTGGATAACTAAACTAAAGTTAAATCATATATGTAGCTCTGT
Organism: Citrus sinensis; assembly: GCF_022201045.2. Classification (NCBI taxonomy): domain Eukaryota; kingdom Viridiplantae; phylum Streptophyta; class Magnoliopsida; order Sapindales; family Rutaceae; genus Citrus; species Citrus sinensis. The sequence goes on along the minus strand of NC_068563.1, from coordinate 10,832,841 downwards.
AATACTTAGACTTCATATAAGAAGCCTATAATGAGTTCTGCTCTTGAAAACACTACTAAAGCGTGAGCACAAAAGCTTTAGCAATATCATCAAAAGACCAGATACTAAGGCCACCTTTCTCAATCGGATAACACACTGCTGGCCATCTACACCAGTAAATCGGTTGCCTCGTTCTCGGAATCACCTCATAAGAATCGAGTAAATAGTCTCTTTAAGTGCTGAACCATAGCTACAAGACGGAGAAGAGCATGAAACAAATGAAACAACATAGAGGACAATACATGTTGAATGAGCACCAGCTTCCCACAAAAAGATAGCAATCAATTAGTCTAACCCGAGATCCGATCCCTGGACTTCCATACCATATCATCAAAATAAGAAATTTTGAGATGCCCCATAAAGACCAGGCACTTAAGATAAATGAACGAAAGCTGACATCGTTGGAAACCAGTAATAAAATGGACAATAGCTGGTGCGAGGCAAAAGTCTAGCCCTCAATATAGAAACTGCTCTTGGCCTGACCAATCAACTGCCTCGAAATTGCCTCATAATGATGTCAAAAATCTATAATCTGTTGAAGGCTCAGCTAACTCCCATTTACAAAAATAACAACCTCATCCGCAAAGTTCAAATGAGAGACACTAATACGTGCAACAAAACAATACTGCACAAAAGGATATTGAGAGTACAAATGGTCTAAGCCCTGAGACAAAAACTCATCAGCAATGATAAACAAATATAGAGAAAGATGATTGCCTTGCTTAAGACCTCTCTGAGACTAGAAACATCCATGATTGATGCCATTCACCACAATGAGAACCAAGAGCCAAAGATAGCTCATCGAATCAAAGAGACCCACCACTCTGAAAACCCAAAACATCGCAGCATCTGAGCAATAAAAGACCAAGACATCTGGTTATAAGCCTTGGCCATATCAAGCTTTAGCACTACATTGTTCCCTTGAGTACAGAAGTTGAGATCATGAACCAACTCCTGAACTAAAAGCACATTATCATGATCATCCTGTCAGAGACGAAACAACTCCAAGAAGGAGAGATAAGACGAGGCAACAAAATCTTAACACAAGCAACTTGATCAGAACCTTATTGCTCACATTACATAGATTGATTAGTCGAAAATCTACCCAAGAAACTGATGAGGGCTTTTTAAGAAGAAGAACCAGCACATACTCTGAAAACCCTTAGGCATTTCCAAAACTCTAAAATAATCAAGGACAACCTCTAATAAATCACTGTAAATAATGTCCTAACATGACTAGTAAAATCTACTGCATAACCCATTCAGACTCAGGACACTAGTAAGATCAATAGAGAAAATCACTCGCCTAACCTCATCCATATCTAGCTCCTTACATAAATCCACATAATCCTCGGCAGTCACTAGATACTAACTATGGCCAATGGGTCGTGTCGGGGTCAGCTCACAAGGGCTCGTGGGCCGGCCCGGCACGGCCCACCAAGTACCGTGCCGTGCCTACTTTTTTTTTAGTTAAAGGCTCATGCCGTAGGCCTTGGATTGATGCAGTAGTCGAATTGTAGAGGTAATGCTAAATTTCTGTGAGTTGATTATGAATTTTTGCAACGAGAGAGTTTTAATTGCACTTGGATTGATGGGCAAATTAGTTTAGATATGTTTGATTTGTAATTGCATTTTTGATAGTCATAGGAGATGGCCTTGTGCTGGAGATGGCATATTGATAGTCTTAGGAGATGGCATTGTTTTTAAAATACCAATCCATATGAAATTGTTACTGTATTTTGTCAAAATGATATAGCAGCAGCTGCTATGAGCTTCCGTTATTTGAGAAATTTATATTTGCAGTGTGTTCTATAATGTGCAAGGGCTTATTCTGATGATAATCCTAAAAGGAAACTTATACACTGGTATTACCTTTGTTTGCTAGGCTTGAGCTTTGATTTGAGAATCATCATTTTGTGTTGTTTTTATGCAATATGTGCTATTTATATTGGAGAAGAATCATGTTGTCGATGCTGTTTATATGCATTATGTGCTGTGACCTTGACAATCATTATGGGCTGTTGTGTATATTGAACAGAATTTGTTCAATCATTATGTCTTCAAGCACAAGCAAAATTCAAACACAACTGAAAACTTGTGATAAATGCTGCAACAGTAACAAGGTCTTGTGAACTTCACGTACAAAAGAAAATTCGAATCATAAGTTTTGGTAGTGCAAATGACGTGAGGCCTTTGAATAGGATGATGATCGGAAGAGCAGTGAATGTAATGACTTTAGAGGGATGGAAGATCGGAATATAAACCAGAATAAAATTGACATGTTGTTAACAGAAGTCCGCAAGTTAGGGCATCAAATCGAATGCTTATCTCTTAAATTTCAATTGCTTGAGAAAGAACTTCAACGAAGACGACAACCAAATGTTCTTGTAACATACGTCCTACAAATAATGATAACTCCTTTAATATGTATTATATTTAAGTTGTGTAATTAACTAATGTATTGTTATCTTTCATTTTTTGTGAACTGTATCATGAATGCTTCAGTGGATGTAAATTATTGTTCGCAACAATAATGTTAACATATTAGTTTCTCTTATTAATATATTTGCTTCTCTTGTTTTGTCAGTTGACTTATATATTATATTTGAAGTTACTGATAACTGCTGCAAATTAAAAACACATTTATTCTTTAGGAGACAATTAAAGAATAACACATCTGTAGCATATCCCTCTACCATTACAGTAGCACACAATTAAAGAATAACACATCTGTAGCATATCCCTTAATTCCAGTAGCACACAACTAAAGAATAACACATATGCAACATATCCCTCCACCATTCCAGTAGCACACAATTAAAGAATAACACATATGCAGCATATCCCTCCACCATTCCAGTAGCACACAATTAAAGAATAACACATCTGCAACAGACCCCTCCACCATTCCAATAGCACAGGACTAAAAAATAACACATTTGCAGCATATAAATCTAATAAATGATCATGCTTAAAACCTACTAGTGTACACCAATATTCCAATACCACATAGTTAAAAACCACCGATATGCCATTACAAGAAAAATATACCATTACAAAAATAAATTAATGTATGAAATCCACAAGCTCACATATCATAGCCAAGGGCTTGCCCTTTTTATTATTAATGATAATAAAACAAAAACAATGCTATTCTACAAAATCACTTCGAAACTCCTTATCAACTTCATATTCACTATCTTGCTGAAAGAGTAGTTGGTGAAAATGTCCATGCGGCTGGAATTGTGGTTCTTATTAAAAGAAAAACTAAATATTTTGTTATAATAAAAGAAAATAAAGTAGATAAGATGAGTAAATACTAAATTTATCACCACTTACCGTATAAGAATTTTATGTAGGTGTTGGATAAACATTATCCCCAACCATATGATGTAAGCTCATAAGACCTTAAACCAAACATACGTTAAATGAAGCGATAATTAAAAAAAAAATCATAACGTATAGTGTGAAAAACTTACATTACAATAGTCCATAACTCCATGTGGGTACATATTCATATCAATACAACTTCCTTCAGGATTTTGAAATGCTTACAGAGGATCAACAAGTTATTAGAAAAATGTCTATGATTAAGTAATAAAAATCAATGGCATGCCTATGAATTCCATAAAACCTACCGTAACAACATTGTTCTTGTGTGTTGGGATCACAATCGGCACTTGATCGTTATCTTGCAAAGTCAACAAAACGTACATTTGAGCATCATTTATCTCATAAATTATTTAACTTTAATTAAATTGAAAATACATTTTTAAAGTACCTTTGCATTGGAACGTGAGGAATTCATTTTAGATTTCGAAAATTTATTAGACTTTTTTCTTTGACAAGGTGGCCGACCTTTACGAGGCCGAGCTACTAGATCTCTAACTGTTTCTACTTCCACGCTACAACTTCCTTGGCCTGTAACAATAGTTACTTTGTTACCTTCTCATGGAACTGCCTTCGATAAATCCTCTTATACGTTCTTAATCCAATTGAAAACAAGATTAGAGCTTTCAATATTATGTGCAACCATATTTGCAACCTTCGTGAAAGTAGTACACATTTTCTCATATCGTTTTTGTTCATCTGTGCAACTATGCAGCTCATAACTCGTTTTCACTCTACTATGGCATATCCACACATCTTTTCTCGATCTTCGTAGAATATACTTTTCTGGAAGTATTCCACGTCATTGCGGATTATGATTGTAATGGCATGCCTGCAAAGAATACCGCTAAACTGGAACCTTGAGTAGCTGTAACGTATTTCACCATTTTCTTTTTCAAAATGTACTTAAAAAAATGTTCTCTTTTTACCCTCTCCAACTTTGACATCCTCTCTAACTATATATTCATAACCCATAGAATTGACAAATTCGCAATATATTTTCCTAATCAATTCTTGAAATTTTGAAATAGTGTACACATCTCGGATTTGCCTCTCCATTGCATAAGATGTTACACATGGCATTTGTTGGGAAAGACACCTGACATCTTCTTCAACTTCCTTCTGAACTTCATTCTTCAACGTACAATTGTATTGCTCTACAAACTGCTTCAAAGTAGTCTTTGAGTTAACATAACCATAAAAAAATGCATTCATGCTCTCACTGCGTTGAGTAGATGACATTCCTGCCCAAAAATTATTGTTTAGATAACAAGGTACCCAATGATGCCTCTCATCATATAAGCCTCGTAACCATTCCTTATCCTCCAAATCATATTCTACAATCATGTGGTGCCAAGTTTCCTCAAATTTCGCAGCATTCTGGGAATCATAAACAACACAATGCAACACATTACTAATGTCACGATATTCTTTATAAGCCCCTAGCTTCTCTGGAATTTTCTTCATTATGTGCCATAAACACCACCGATGTCGAGTATTGGGGAAGACATTCTGAATTGCAACTTTTATTGCCCTGTCTTGATCTGTAATGATTCTAATGGGATCTGAATTAGACATGTAGGATAGCCATGTTCGAAGTAACCACGTGAATGTCTCAATATCTTCGTGTGAAATCAATCCACACCCAAACAAAATAGAATGCCCATGATAATTAACTCCTATAAATGGAGCGAACGACATGTCATACTTATTTGTAAGATACGTGGCGTCAAATGTAACAACGTCTCCAAACTCTTTGTACGCTTCCCTATTCCTTGTCTCGGCCCAAAAAATATTTTTTAATCGTCCCTCATCATCCACTTGCATACTAAAGTAAAACCTATTATCTTCTGCTTGTAATTTCATAAAATAGTTTTGAAGAGTAGTAACATCTCCATCTCCAAGCCGTAATCTTCTTTCTTTTTGAACACGATTTATACAATCTCTTTCTATGAATGTCACATTTTCATGACCGCCAGCCTCAATAACAAGTGATTGATAATTTTTGCACCATTTGATTCATGCTCGATCATTTACATCAAGCTTCCTTTTTGCATATGTATTGAGGCTATGATTGCACCGAAAACACATGGATTTGGTTGGAGTTAACAGTGCATGGTTGTTGACACAACTTAAAAGTAATTTTTAACTCCCAAGTATAAGAGTGTCTTATTGTATTATAGCTTGGTGAGTCCGAGGTCGATCCACGGAGAAAAGATTTAATTTGTTTATTTATTTTAACTAAAAATTGAAATTTAAACTTGAATATAAACAACTTAATTTAAATGAAACTATGAAATTGAACTAGTTAGAGTTGTGGATCCACTCTTAGTAGTAAATAAACCTTCTATTTTTTTTAGATTTATTGCCCAAAAGATTAATTATATAAATTATTATTATTTTTCCTTTAATTTTATGATGGATTAAGTATTTATTGTGACAAAATTTAATTTGTCTACAATTAGTCAAAATACCATTTTACCATACCTTATATTAAGATGTTAAGATTTATTGTGTCAAATTCATAATCCAGTGGTTTGTGGTCCATTATAAACTTCATGCATGTGCTCTTCACAACCATTAGATCAAGATCCAACGACTGGTAAAATTTCAAAAGTTAACATCGCACGTGGCATCATTTGACTTGTCTGATTTGGCCAAAGAACGGTTGAGATTTGGCGTGTTAATGGGTGGATCAGGTCGACCCGAATACAAAGATTCGGATCCTACAACTTGCTTCACCAACCGTTGCCACGTGGCACAATCATGGCTGGTTGAGATTTAGTCAAAATTTCCAGCTATCCCGTGCACTCATATCTATTGTAAGCTCATTTCATCATCCAATCAGTGGTCGGTCAACAAAAAAAGTCAATTTTTTTTACACAAGCCTAATTTTAAGCCGATCTTGATTGATCTTAAGGTTTTCGAACCTCCAGAATCCAAATTTGACCTCCGTTTATCTATTTGGAGCCTCGAATTACGGGAAATTAATATTTTACCTAATAAATATATAAAAATATATAAAATTAAATATATTTAAAACATAATTAATAATTCTTAATATATTACAAAAACACAAATATAAATTATAACATAAGCACAAAATAATAATTAAACAATTTTTAATACTAATCAGTTGTGTTCAAGATTTAAGCTTCGAATTGTCCACTTTCCATCATCCCCTAACCCAGCTCCCAATCTTGCATTGCAGCATGTTTTTGCATTAGGTTGGGGCTTTAAAATATTCACAGATTTGCTTCTTGTCTCACCATTTCTCCTACAAGCAAAAGTCACATTTCTAAGAACCCATTACTATCCTTTCTACTAGTTCTCCTCAAAACCGGAAACCCTTTTCTTTTACCGTACTCCTTGAAGTAAATAAACAGATCGGTATCACTATCGAATGACATCCCAATTATTGGCTCATCGTCCTCCTCAATTTTCTCCAACTCTTCAACTTCAATGTCCTTTTCCATATTCTTTATTTCTACAAAATTGAAATAATTCACATTGACAAAATGGAAGTAACAAAATGAAAATAATTCAGCACAACCTTACAAAACTAAACTAACTAATGATATAAATTGTGAACACAAATTTAATATATACTAGCTGAATCTGCAATATATATTTATTTATTTCATGCTTACTATTAACTTTGTAATACACATGAATGTTTGCTGCATCCTACTTAAGGCTAGACTTGCAAATCAAACTTATAAAATTCTATGGTTGCCAATCATGCTCTAGATCATGTTTTGTTGCATAATCATCCATAATTACTAGACAATTAACATAAAATTCTATGGCTGCCGAACATGCTCCAGATCATATAAATTAACATAATAGCAGCTAAGATGTCACAAATTAATAATTAGCACAAAAAAATTCCAGTTAATGAAACAAACTACCTACAAAAATTGATTGCTGCAATCGACGATGAGTGAAGTCAGTCACCAAGATGCAACTCAATTCCTCACACAACCAAGAGAATGATACACCGTGAGAGAGAGCCGACGGATTTCACACAATGAGGAAGAGTCCAGGAGTATAACAGAAAATGCCTTGGGAGAATTAGTTGTTCAGATTTCTAACTTGAATGAGGAGTGGATTTGGTGTGAATGAGAGTGAGAGTGATGAAGAATGCATGTGTGAGATCTAATGCGCGTGTAGTGTATTTGTTTGTTCAAATAGTAGCCTTTTATATTGAACACAAAACGCACCGTTCGGTACTTATTGTGGTGCTTATTGTGGGCTGAATATCGGTATTGTAAATTTTTTCATTCACTTCATATTTAGGAGAACAGGTCGAGACCTTTTTCTTAATGATAATGATGAGGGAAAGCCTCCATTGCTCAAGACATTAATGGAAAACGATGATGAAAATTAATTCATGTATGACATGCATACCCTAACTCTTCTTTATGCATATTTTTTTTAATTACAGAGTCTTGAGATGCCTTTGTTTATAGGTTTCATTTACAAGCTTTTGATGAAATTATTCTTAGCTTATAATGGGATTATATAATGTTCATATTTTGGGGAGATTTTGTTTATATTAATTTGCTTTTATTTTTTCTATTTTTATAAGGGGAAAGGCCACATACACCTCCAATATTTGCTTAAATTGTCACATAGCCTCTTTTAGTTTTATAAATTTTTACACCGAACCCCTTTTGACTATTATACCCTCAATTACAATAACCCAATAATTGACCTTAAATAAACTTTTGTAACAAATATAAATAAAAATAAAACTAATATAATATAATATAATATAATATATAAAATAAGATAAAATTTATAAATGTTTTGAATATTAGAAAAGTTATTTAACATTATTATTCTATCATGCTCTTTTGATAATAATAAAATCTATTTGATATTTTAATAATATTAAAATCATTGTACCAAATATTCACAATAAATTATAAAATTTATATTATTTTATTGACCATATCTTTTTTTTTTTCAATTATGTCTTTAGTATGAATCTTAAAGTTAATTTTGGATTAGTAGATTTCAAAATTCATAAAATCCATTGGGGGTAGACAAATAATAAATTATTATTAAAAATAACTTTTATTATATATGTTATTTTATTAATTATACTTACTGTATCATTTTATTTATATCACATGATATTTATTTATTATTTTTATCTCATTACTATATCTATATTTATTTGGGTTGTTATAATCAAAGGGTATAACAATTATTTTTGAAATTAAGAGAGTCTGTGTGACCATTTAAGCGAGCCTTGGGGATGTACGTGGCTTTTTCCCTTTTTATAATTGAGTGCTCTTGATTTCACTAACAAATTCTTTTAAATTGAGTGTAATGTAATGCAATATAATTTAAGCAACACTATGTGTTAATGGATTTTTAAAATAAAAAACTTACCAATTACCTATTGGACTCAAAGTTGTTATTTTTGGTAATTTAAATTTGTCACCATAGTTTTTTTCGCTTAAAAAATTAAAAAAATAACAAATAATGAAAAAATAATGATAAATTATTACTTGGAGTATGAAAAAATAATAAGGTTTGATACGTGAGGTTCGTACTATCTCCGAGCAACAAAATCCCCTTTACTCGCAATTTAAAGCCTTTTAGCTCCAGCACCAATGACTTCTCGACGGGCAGCAGCAGATTTTTGAATCTCTCGGCCTTCCTCCTCCACCACTACCACCATAGCCACCATTATAGATCCTTTCTTGTTTCCTTATTTGTTTTTCCGCACCAACATTTTCTCTTGCATTCTCTACATATGTTATTCATCTTTGTTGATGAATTAATGTCTTACCTTTTGACTATTTGCGAATATATTGATGTTCAATCTTATACTCTTATGATTTTTTGCATGCCCTTACTTGGAATATTATATGCTTTCTTGGTTATTGATAGAGGCAAATGCCATCACAACTCCACTTTGTCATTGTTTTTATTTTGAGTAATAAGCATCTTAAACATTTTTGCTGTTAAAAGAGGAAGCCAAAATAATATGCCTTTTTTATGTTGAAGGGGGAGAAGCAACATGTTTTTGTGGAGCATTACTTGATCGGTATATTTAATTGATTATTTAAGTTTGAAATTGATGAGATATATACATTGCAATTGATATTTAATGAATTTGAAATTGGAAGAAGAAAAGATCAAGAAATAACATGAAGAAGAAAAATTGTTATAGTAAGTGTTAGGAGACTTAGCATAAGATTTTTAGGTATCCAACCCAAAAGACTAGTCTTTTAGGTGGAGTGACCTACCACTTTATATACCCAATCATCTCCCCTTTACTAGCCAATGTGGAACACAACTTAACAATCCCCCCCAGGACGAAACCACCGTCGGATCCCAATCCTTTCGTCCAACACAACTGAGTTGTTCCACCACCACATTTCGACTACTAGGGTCTAGCTCTAATACCACTTGTTGGGGGGGGGGGAGACTAAGCATAAGATTTCTAGGTATCCAACCCAAAAGACTAACCTTTTAGGTGGAGTGACTTACTTCCTTATAAACTCAAGTGTCTCCTATTTTCTAGCCAATGTGAGACACAACTCAACAATAGGTTGGATACCTAAAAATCTTATGCTAAGTCCCCTCAACAAGTGGTATCAGAGCTAGACCCTAGTAGCTGGAATGTGGTGGTGGACCAACTCAGGTGTGTCGGACAAAAGGACCGGAGTCCGATGGTGGTTTCGTCCGAGGGGGGGATTGTTGAGTTGTGTCCTATATTGGCTAGAAAAGAGGATATACTTGGGTTTATAAGGAGGTAGGTCATTCCACCTAAAAGGCTAGTTTTTTGGGTTGGATACCTAGAAATCTTATGCTAAATCCCCTCAACAGTAAGATAAAGAAAGAGAAAGATTATGTACTGGGTAAAATCTAAATGGTTACATAATTATTTATAAACTTCTTGTTCTAATGAGAGTATGGTTCTAAATCAAGAGAATTAAGAATCCCTTAATGCAAGATTTTTTCCTAAATCAACTAGAAACAGATGAAGACTTAATAATTCACTTAAGAGTTTTAGCCAATTAAGCTACCAAGTAGGAATCACCAAAAGTACAGCTCCACCTTACAATTAATTGGAAATATCTATGAAATTGTTTCCTCATGGTGGCATCTTTCTCTTCAGTCTTTGAGTATTTTTGCTATAAGGCAACAATTAAAATTTAGGTTGGGATGTTTGGTAATTGGAATTGGATGAATAGATATAAGTTATGCATAAGCCTTTAGTATATTAGTTCATTTTCAGGAATTTTATTGTCAAAGTTTATAGTTTCTATGTTTTATATTTTTCAACTAAAATAGCCATTGGTTTAGGGGTGGGGGGACGATTTGCCGGGTTTTTAAATTTAAATGTGAAGAAAAAAGGATGTAGGATGATTTGTTTTAGGCAGCATAAAATTTGTAACACATGACATGTAAAAAAATGACATGAAATATGCAAATAGTAGTTAAATATGTAATGTTAGACATTAAACATGAGTACGATGTAACATGAAATATGGTAGTTGATACATGTGACAACAATGTTATACTTGAAATATGAATATCAAATATGAAACAAACAGGAGTGTAAAATTATTTGGCTGTATTTATGACATGAAATACTAAACTTATATAACATGTGGTGTAAACATAAAATATGGAATTTACATGTGAAAAAATAACACAAAATATGCAAAACAAAAGCTAAGTATGCAACGTTAGACTTTAAACATGGGTACAATGTAAACATGTAATATGATAGTTGATACATGTGATGGATGATGTTGTAGATGAAACATGAATGTCAAATATGAAATGAATACGAATGCAAAATTTTTTGCCTTTGTTTATGACGTCAAACACTAAACTTATGCAACATATAATGTAAACACAGAATTTACATGCAATAAAATAACAACAACAACAACAACTGAAATACTAACTAGGCAACCCAAGAGGGGGGGGTGAATTGAGATTTTAAAATTTAAGCTAAGCAAACCACACAACAATTTAATCTATTGCCTTAATCAAATTGAAAACAATAAATTCAATCATGCACAATATTAAAAGAGTAAGGGAAGAGAAAACAAACACAATGATTTTTATGTGGTTCGGCAATCTCCACCTACGTCCACGTCTCTAAGCTCACCGGGCTTGAGGATTTCACTAAGCTAGCCTCCCAAGGCTTCAAACGCTTACAATGGACTTCTAAAGTGTCAATGGACCTTTACAACAAGAGATTATCCCAAATCTCTTAACCCAAGTGTATCCCAACACTTACAATCTTTTAACTTGATTTTACAAAAAAGATTACAAATGAATCTCTCTCACACAATGTATTTGATCACAAGTGAAAGCTCAATGTGTGAATGAATGAGATGAATACAAGAATTTCAAGTTCAATGAAAGTTGTATTCTCAATATTTTGCTCAATGATGATCGTTGGAAATCTGCTTGTTTGAATTTGAATGAGCTTATTTATAGATGGAGCTGAAAACTAGTCGTTATTGACTTTCTGCACACTGTCGGATCGTCGTTTGACTGGTCAATATGACCGTTGGGTTGATTTTTTAAATTGTTGGATCGCCGTTATCTAGATGTCGGATCGTCGTTTAGGTCTAGAGGCTAATCTTCAGTTCTGTTAGATATCGGCGAGCCGTTTATCAAAATTGTCGGATCGCCATTTAAGTCCAGAGGCTAATCTTCAATTCTGTTAGATGTCAGCGAGCCGTTATCAAGATGTCGGATCGCCGTTTTCTACAGTAACTGCTACAGTGAATTATTTTATAAAATAACAGTTTGACCACAAAATTTTATATAACTGTACTATGGCTTAAAACGTTATATACTTAGCAGATAAGTCCAATTTCAGAATTTCTAAATAATACTTACTATTTCCAAAACTTTCTGAAATTATGATATAGCCCAAAATGCTATGACACTTTTCAAATAAGTCCTTCACCAAAATTTCAAGCAATATTTGTTGATTTCAAAGTTTTCAAAATTCTTTCAATTAAACCATAAACTTGAAAAACAACCAATTTCATAAAATCATTTTTCCATTAAATATGAAACATTTATAATGTGAAAATAATGATTTATTTAAAATATATTTTTCAATAATTTGAGCTTAAAAGATTAATAATTCTTAATCTTGTTTGTTATCATTAAAATCAACATTATGGAAACATATATGTTAACAACAACATGATATATGCAAAAATGAAAGTTAAGTATGCAACATTAGACATTAAACATGGGTACAATGTAAACATGCAACATGATACTTGTTACATGTAACAAATGATGTTATATATGAAACATGAACATCAAACATGAAACGAGTGGGCAAATAAAAATTTTTGGCGTCATTTCCAACATTAAACACCAAACTTTAAAGATACAACATGTGATGAAAACATGAAATATGAAATTTATATGTGAAATAATAATATGAGATATAAAACATTGAAAGTTAAATATGCAACTTTAGACATTAAACATGAGTATAAAGCAAACATGTAACATGGTGCTTGACATATGTGACAAACAATGTTATACATAAACACGACTGTCAAACATGAAACAAGTAGAAAAATAAAAAAAATTTGTGCCATTTCTAACATGAAACACCAAATTTCAAAGATGCAACATGTGATATAAACATAAAACATAAAATTTATACATAAAATAATAATATGTAATATGAAACATTACAAGTTAAATATGTAATGTTAAACATTAAATATGAGTATTGTTATATATAAAACATATAACAATAAAAAAAGTAATTTTTAATGATATATATGAAATACGAATGTCAAACATGAAATGGGGAAGAAAATAAAATTTTAGGGGTATTTAGAATAATAAACTTGAGACAAATAACAATACACTTGAAATTTTTAATGTCAAATGTGAAATAACACATATAAAATAACAAACAAATTTTTGTCTTTTATTATATAAACTTTTTTTTCTTGATTTTTTATAAGATATTATTTTTCTTTCATTTTTTATTTATTTATCTTTTTTCCTTTCTATTAATATTATCTTTTCAAAAAAAAATTAACTAGTATATTATCCTATTTCAATTTTTAAAATTTAAATAATTAGTTAAATGTAGTAATCAGTTAAAGAAATCAGTTGTTTTAGGTCATCATGCCTAGAGATTGCCTCCTGGCATTGTAACCACACCCGAAATGGAGCCTAATAAGATGAAGACACATATACTTATAAAAGAAGTAAATATATAAAATACGAAAAAAAAAGTCGTTTTGATTTCAATTACTTTGACAAAGTCGATTTGATTTCAATTGGGCATCAGGTAAACTAACACTGGGGAAAACTGATCATTTTGAAAAAAAAATTGAAAAATGCAATTCTGATGGGAACTTTTTTTTTTAACCTGATCAAAGTGGTGATGCACATTATTAGCTGTAGGTTACTAGGGGTGCGTTTGGAATTGAGGTGCTGTAACTTTTAAGCTACAGCTGCTGTGAAAAAAAAAAGTTGTAATTATGAAATAAAAGTTAATAATATATAGTAAATATAAATTTTAAATAATAATTTTGATAAAATTATTAAAGATATAATAAATTTTATATTATACAAGTGAAAAATCATATCAACATAGCTTAAAAGCTACAGCAGCTAGTGTTTACCAAACACTTTAATGCTGTACCTTTTAAGTTACAGTTGCCCAACTTCAATTCCAAATGCACCCTAAGTTACTAGGTTTGATATCTCGAACTTGGCCTGCCTCAGTTGATAACAAAATTACAAAAACATCCAAAGAACATTTGAATTTTAGGGCTAATTTGGTAATAATATGCTTTTAAATAATTACAACTATCAATGGTATAGAAATAAACAGTTACGAAAAAAATCAATTAAATACTTAATAAATTTTATTTTTAAAAATATTGTGAGTTTTAAAAATAGTCGTATGTATTTAATAAATTTTATTTATTAAACTATTGTAAGAATACAAATGATTGAGTTCGATATAATGTTAAGTAAAATTTATTTAGACATTTATCAACATGTTTATAAAATATTTTTTATGTATAAAAAATAATTAATAATTAAAATAAATATTTTTTATTATTAATTTTATTTTTATTTTGTTATCGCAATATAAATAGTAACAACAATAATAATATATTTGAGGTTAAAAATTTTATTTTTAATTAATAAGATTAATTTTATATTTTTATAATATATGGAATGATTAGATATAAAATTAATTCTCAAAATTAGATTTTAAAAAATTATTCATTTCATACATCTGAAAATCCACTATAAAATAAAGTGATTTTTCTAAAAATGATTTTTAAAATAATTTATCAGATATTAAAATTAATTTTTAATATTTTAAAATTAATTTATAATAAAAATAAATTTTAAAATTAATTTATAATAAAAATAAATATTAAAATTAACTTTTTTTTAAAAACTTTTCAAAATTAAACTCCATACCTTTACCTTCTCAAGAAAAAAAAAAAAAAAAAAAACTCCAGACTCTTAAAGCACTTTCCGCCAACGCCCGCAACTTGCTTCACTTGCTACGTTGTCGTCTTATCTAGATAATCATTTTGCCGTCTCTTCGATTTATTCGCTTATATAGGTTAGAAATCGAACAAACTCTGCAACTTTCTAAATAACACACAGCTACAAAGGAAAAAAAAAGAAAAAAAAAGGGTTGAGTCGTCATCGTCTCAATGGCGACGGCTGAGACACAAACGATGGTGGTAGGGATCGACGATAGCGAGCACAGCACGTACGCGCTTCAATGGACGCTCGATCATTTCTTCGCAAATTCGACTGTAAATCCTCCTTTCAAACTCGTCATCGTTCATGCCAAACCTTCCCCTTCTTCTGTTGTTGGCCTTGCTGGACCTGGTAAAGTAATTATAAATTTAACTAATTATCAATTAGTCCTTTGGTATTTGTCTTTGCTTTGCAAGTCTTAGAAATTAAGTAATAGATTTTGTCGTACTTTGTTCGATTTTAATTTTCGATTTTAGTTTGTTTGTTTTTTCTTGCTTTCTTGATGATCAAGTACCTGGTTTTTAATTTTAATTTATCGCAGGAGCCGCCGAGGTTTTGCCTTATGTGGACTCAGATTTGAAGAAGATTGCTGCTAGGGTTGTGGAGAAGGCTAAAGAAATCTGTAGCAGTAAATCGGTAATGATTGGGTTGTTATTTCTTTTTAATGATATTACAATCTATAAATAAATTACAATCTTGGGATCGTCCGGGATTCTATATACACACGTTTGTAGTACAGTTCAAAAATCTACCAAGACTAGTTCGGAACACTCCCACTAACAACATTGGTGGAAAAAGCTATCTTTAGATTGTCCCACTCGTGAAATGATAATCTTCAAAATACTCCTCTAAACATCAACTTTCCCTCTTTTCTGTTAAGAAGACGAAAAAATTTTCATCAATGCCCCCTGATTTTTATTTATTTTTTAAACCCAAACAGAGGTAAATTAAGGTTTAGAATAGTTTAGAGGTACTTCGAGGACTGTCATTTTATGATCGGTAATCCAAAATTAACCTTTCTAAATTGGTAGATCTGGGTAAGTATTCATGCTTATCCTTTTATCTTTCCCCAGTTTCAGTATACCAGATTATAATGGGTATACTTAATTGTTTTTCTTCTGGTATCATTTCTGTAAATCAGTAGTTCTGTTTTGTTTAGGTGCATGACTTTGTTGTTGAGGTGGTGGAAGGAGATGCCCGAAATATCCTCTGTGAGGCTGTAGAGAAGCATCATGCCTCCATATTGGTTGTTGGTAGTCATGGCTATGGAGCGATCAAAAGGTATAAATCTACTATAAGTTGTTTCCTTTGGTATCTCATATTTTCTCGAGTGGAACTTGGTATGGTGAACTGTTTTGGTTATTATTCATATTTTTCAGTTGCAATGAGGACTCAAATGTGTAAGTGTAAATAAACTAGTACTATTTGTAAAAGCTTATATGAATCAATATTTTATTCTTTATTATGGAGTAGCTATAACCAGATGAAAATAAAGTGGAAAAAATGTCATTGAGATGTAGTAAAACGCTTTTCTTTGACTGGCCACCCAAATGCAAATTGATACTAAAAATTTAATTGGGGATTTGCCTTCTCCTCTACCTTTAAAAAAAAAAAAAAAATTTTGATCGGTTTCTATTTCAGTATTCTTTCGCTGGGAATGTCATACGTACTATGGATTTACAAATTTTGTTGAATGAGAGGGTTAGTAGGTTTCATTTGTTTCCTGTTGGTGATTCTGATGATTTATAACTGAGATCGATTCTTTTGCAGGGCGGTTTTGGGCAGTGTAAGTGATTATTGTGCTCATCATGCTCATTGCACGGTGATGATAGTGAAGAGGCCTAAAACCAAGCACTGAGCTGCAGTTACTCTGCTTCATGATTAGTAAGCACATAATACGATGATATGGATCAGTTGGAAACTGTATGATATCTATTGTATCTTGCATATTACGATTGCCGTTGAAAATGGGATGTGATCAAATATCATAATTTAACTTATATTTGGGATGTAATCAAATATCATAATTTAACTTATATTTATGAAAACATCTAAACGTTTCATCAAAGCTCACATGCTTCAAATGTTTCATAGTAATGTTTTATGTTCATTAATGTTTTCCTTGTTTCTTCGCTTGCTTGTTTCTTTACCCTGCCCTTTGTAGAATTTCCTTGTTAATCACAGTATGAGTGATGGCATGAATATGTACTGTCAACGGTGCATAAAATGAGAAGTTGATTAGGACAATATTTTGATTTTAAATATTTAAAATAACTTTTAATTAATCGAGACAGTTTGTAGGGGAAAGATGCCGCTTCAACCTTTTATTCTTTATCAGTTTTGGTGATACTTTTAATAATTTGATAGCCACATAAAATTCTGCTGTAAGAGGTGCTTAACACCCATTCATTCCGTTAGGGCAATACAACTCGTTAATTACTATTTTCGGTTTCTCTGGAAAATAGAAATTTTATGAACGTGATCATATTTTTTAAAATAAGAAATATATTCATAAATTAATAATTTAATTATAATTAATAATTTTTAAATAAATATATTTTTTAGGATCCTTGCTATTAATTTATCTGGTTGTATTCCAGATAGCTGCATCACAAGCAAGCGGGTCGACAATTTCAACGCATGTAGAAATTTTAGAACATTACAGCCATCTTGTTTTATTTAATGTCTCGGGTATTTTGTAAGTAGGTTTAATTATATTTAAGCGCTTGGATTCTATCCACTTCCTTTAAGAAGGTCTCCATTAAGACAGAGGTGGAGTATCAGAGTCTTTGTAGGTAGTTACTGTATCCGGATGTCGATCACCCTTTACAACATCCGCCAAAGCAATGGAATCATGTTCAGCCATTTCTTCTGGAGCTAATTTCACTGTGAGAGCTTCAATATTTTCATTGAGCTGTTCGAACTTGGTGGTTCTAGGTATGGGACGCACATCATCACCTTGGTGGTGAAGCCGGGCTAACGCAAGCTGTGCTGGGTGCATCCTTTTCTCATTGCTATTTCATTAACATGCTCAAATAACTTTTTGTTATGCTCCAAACCGATTTGACTTGAGTCCTATTTATTTTGATGACAAGTGTCATTGTTCGTATCACATCTGGCGACACTTGTTTGTTTGTGCCCATATTAATTGACACATGGATATGCAAGCTTGTCTATAGATTACAGAAAGAAGCATTTTAACCTTAAGTTGTTTTTACTAAGACTCTGAGATGATGGGAACCTTAGAACTTACGAGACTTATTATAAGTAGTTTATCTTAGAATATGAGCCTACGACATCGGTACCTTTTGGGTTTTGAAGCCTCATCATCTAGGAGGATTATCCTAGGTGGTTTGTCTTAGGATAGAATCCTAGGACTTTAGAACCTTTTAGCCTTGGACTTTGGGATCCTTTAGACTTTGAAGTCTTATTACTTAGAAGGATTATCCTAGGTGGTTTGTCCAGCACTTTGTGGGTTTAATTGAGAGTAAATTTATTAGATAGGTCTTATTGAGATTAAATTTATTTGGGCCTTGATTGAGCCTCTTTTATTTTTAGTCCAACAGTGTCAATAGACTATTCTTTGTATAATATAATATACTCCACAGAAACTAATCCATTAATACTAAAAATTAACCTTGTAGTATTTTCTGAATTATTTTAGTGTTCAATATCTACAATCATGATGTTTTTGAATAAAAGATGCAAAATGTTTATAATGTAAATAAGAAGTCCGGGTTTATATGATGTAAGAAATTGTTGAACTAATACATGTATGGATGTCAATAGGGTAGCATAATGAATTCGCGAATAGAATTTGTGACTGCTTATCATGAATTAGGTTAAAAGTAAGTAAACTCAATATAATGAATTGGGTTGAAAGTTTGAAACTCCAGAGAACTTCTTGTACAATTCATGCCTTTCTGTTTCTGTGATCTCCATTTCAAATTGTTCTCCAGACTTTTTATCAATATGAGGTGATCGCAAATATACATGTATACTATTATTAAATATAAAATCTTAAAATTTTTAAGCCCATAAAAAAAAATCCATTTGGTGCCGAGTTTTTAAGCCCAACCTGAGTGTTAGGAAAAAATGCTTGGGCCAAATTTGAGTATTGCTATATCTGGGACGGACCTGAGTTTCATCACTAAGCATAATTAGTTGGTTGAAATAGTTTAATATCCAGTAAAATGATCTGAAAAATTGTGAATCAATTTGGTAACCTGCTAGAGGCCACTTTGTAACACAGCAAAAGTATTCGATTGATATGAAATTATTGAATAATTTTCTGTTGAGGAGGGATGTCGTGTAACAACAAGAAACATATAATGCTACAATAAATTTAGATAAGCAATAATGTTTGGGATCCCAACATTTGAGTCTCAACTTGACTCTTAATGATATGTGTCACTCATCAATTGGATGATGGATCTCATATCTAGTAAAATTACTTAATCAACATTCAATAGATGAATTCCACGTTAGTAGGGACTCAAATTGGGACTTATATGTTGGGATACCTAGCATTGCTCTTCACATCAATGGCGAGGCTCCAAGTGGGCTGGGAAATTTTTAGGAAATTTACAAAAATGCCATAATACAAAGTTTACAAAATTGCCACTATTTTATTTACAATAGTACTGTTCTATTAATTTACAACTTTGTCATTCAAATAAATAAATAGAAAAAGTCTTTAAAAAAAAAAAGAAAAAGAGAGCATTTATTTCATTCAAAATTCCAGAACGTTATTTCTTTCTTGGCTTCTTCAATTCTTTTTCTTCTTCTTGGCAAGAATAGATAATAAATTTATTGTTTATTCAATCATTTACAATACACTTATTAATTGTTAGGTAGTAAGGACTAATGATTATGTTCTTTAACTTTTGTTCCAATTTTGTTGTGTAAAATTAAATTATTGTTAGGTCAAATGAAGATAATTTAGCCATTAAATTCTAGCAATCAAAATTTTAAATTAATTTTTGATAGATTAGATATATTTGAAATTGATTATTGATATAAAATGTTATTTTGATGATAACAAACCACATGTTTTGGATAAACAAATAATTACATATTATGCTTTTGAAACAAGAAATTATTTTATGAAATTTGTTGTTTTCAAGTTTATGGTTTAAATTAGAAAGTTTTGAGAACTTTGAAATCAATAAGTATTATTTTAAAATTCTGGAAATTGATCTATTTACAAAGTTTTATAAAGATTTGGGACGTAATATAATTTTATAAAGTTTTAGGGTAACATTATAATTTTAGAAAATAGCTGTTTCACTGTAGGAAACGGCTAACTGGATTTATCAAAGCAGCAAACTGGTTATCAAGCAAAAGCTCTCTGGAGTAAAATTGACTAACTGAAAAATGAAAAGTGACAAACTAGATGTGCAAAAATTCAAATCCTTGACTATAGCAGTAACATCAAGCGACAAATTTAACATAAAACGACAAGCCGGTTATCACTAAAAAGTTAATAACAGCTAATTTTCTACTCCAACTATAAAATGGCTTCAATTAAATTAAAATGAAGAGAGACAACCATTGTTATCATTGAGCAATCCTCTGCAATTAGAGAACAAAATTTGTGTATTCATTTTATTTATTCACACATGTTGAATTTTCATTTGTAATCAAACAAATTGTGTGAGGAAAATTTATTTGTAATCATTTTTGTAAAATCAAGTTAAGAGGTTGTAAGTGTTGAGATACACTTGGGTTAAGAGATTGAAGATAATCTCTTGTTGTAAAGGTCTCTTGACTCATTGGAAGTCAATTGAAAGAGTTGTTGAAGTCTTGGAGAATCACTTAGTGAAATCCTTAAGCCCGGTGAGCTTGAAGGCGTGGACATAGGCACGATTGACCGAACCACGTAAAAATCACGTGTTTGGTCTCTCTTACCCTACCTCTTTATTTTTCATTGCACATTAATTGTTTATTTCGAATTTGGTTACTTTGTTTAAATTGCATTAATTCTTAATTGATTAAATTTTTAGAAGCCCAATTCACCCATTTCTTGGGTTGCATAACCTGTATTTCATGATAGATTGACGGTTCTATGGCTTTTATTAGTGAATTTGTGATTACGTCTTTTAACTTCTTTTATATTTATACCTTGTTTCGGCTGCAATGACCAAACGAGCATAAACACCACTTTAAAATAAGAAGGAGAAGGAATTTTTATCAGATTGTATAGTTATCTATGTTAAAAGAGAAATTGTAAGCACCATCAATTTAAATTTGATAATAGATGGGTTTAATTCTCGAAAGTATGGTAAGGCAAAACTTAATAGTGTTTAATTGTGACTAAATTGCTTCTTAGATATGATATATTTTCTTATGTATTAAAAAAAATTTCTTTCAGATTTATATTTTTAGCCGAGATAATATTTGGATTTGGAAAAAATTTAGCCTACCCAGGAAATTTTTTTTTGGCTTCGCCCCTAATTAAGATCATCTAAACTTCTAGAAATTTCAGATAAATATTACTCCATTTTGATTTATTTATTGTTTCTCATATATTTGCATAAACACATTACATTGTTTTTGTGCTTACTGCAGAAGACATTGTTGGGAAAGGACCACTACAAACAGCTACAAATTAAGCGAAAAAAAAAATTCTTTCCCTCTTTGTGTGATTAAAATAGGATGTGCACTACAAATAATATAGACAGAAAAATAAACTAATAAATCCAAAGCAAAAACCAACTACAAGAGACATATATTTTTACGTGAAAAACTTAAAGCGAGAAAAATTATGGGACCGTAGTCCGCTATAATCTTCCATTATATTAATGGGATTACAATACAAATTCTTCTCTAGATAATACTATAGGCTACCAACATCAAGAATCTCAATATGGCTTACAGTAACATCCTAATAACTATCTTTCCAACAAGTGAATATCTCAAATAATAGTCAAAGAGAGGATAAAATAAAAATCAAGGCTAGTAGGATTGTAGAGGGCGATGCGGCGATGCCAAGAACATACGCTAAACATTTATGAGAAATCAGAGTTAATATCGCCTTCCGATCGTCTAATTAAAGATTAAAATTACTATTCCTAAATAAAAGCATCTATTTTCTTTTCTCTCTCTCTCTCGCCACTTTTTCACTCTCAAAATTATCTAAGGCAGCGTCTTTCACTTCACTTTATAGGCAAATTTCATTTTAAGTCTCTTTTCATTACTTAATTTTAAACTTATTAAACTTTAGCCTTTTGGCCTCCAAATGAGATGGGCCCAACAAATCTCCCTCTTCGAATCATGTGGGGGGCACCACCAATCCCGCTCTTTGCATACGGCTTCTCAGCTTCTCCTTAGGCAATGGTTTTGTCATCATATATAACCCACTCTCCGTTGTGTGTATCTTCTCAACTTGCAACTGTTTCTTCTCAAGCACGTCTCGTATCCAATGATACCTCACATCAATATGCTTAGATTTCAAATGGTATGTCGAATTGTTTGCCGAGTGAATGGCACTCTAACTGTTGCAATACACAACAAAGATATTTTGTTTCACATCCACCTCTTATAGAAAATTCTTCATCCACAAGGTTTCTTTGTAACCTTTAGTGATTGCAATATACTCTTCTTCTATGGTAGACAAGGCAACACACTGCTGAAGTTTGGATTGTCATGAGATAGCTCCCCCTGCAATGCTGAGCAAATATCTTGATAGAGATTTTCTCGAATCAACATCTCCTGTCATATCTGCATCTGTGTACACTTGCAATATAGGTTTGTCACCACCAAAACATAAACATGCCTTGGAAGTGGCTCTGAGATATATGAGAATCTACTTCACTGTTGTCCAGTGCTCTTTGCCCAGATTGGAGAGAAATCGACTAACTACTCCAACTGCATGAGCAATATCTGGTCTTGTACAAACCATGGCGTACATAAGACTACCAACTGCTGAAGCATAAAGAACTTCTTTCATCTCTTTCTCACTTGTGGGACAATGCTCAGAACTATGCTTGAAATAACTTGCAAGTGGAGAACAAACAGATTTTGCCTTGCTCATGTTAAGTCTTTCAAGAACCCTTTCAACATATGATTCTTGAGATAACCATAACTTCCAAACTTTTCTATTGCGGGAAATCTTCATGCCAAGAATTTGTTTCGCCGGTCCCAAGTCCTTCATTGCAAAAGACTTGCTAAGTTCTCTCTTTAGATTGTCAATCTTACGAGCATCCGGGCCAACAATCAACATGTCATCTACATAAAGCAAAAGAATAATGAAATCATTATCTCCAAACTTCTTCATAAAAATACAATGGTCGCACATAGTCTTGCTGAAACCATGATTCTCCATAAAAGAATCAAACTTCTTGTACCACTGTCTTGGTGCTTGTTTCAGCCCATACAAACTTTCTTTAACTTGCACACAAGTTTTTCTTTGCCTTTGACACTGAACCCTTCAGGTTGCTCCATGTATATTTCCTCCTTGAAGTCATCGTGTAAGAAAGTTGTCTTTATATTAAGCTATTCAGTGTCTAAGTTCAAGCTAGCTGTTAATCCTAGAACAACTTGGATAGACGACATCTTCACCATAAGAGAAAATATTTCTTTAAAATCAACACATTTCTTTTGATCGAAACATTTCACAACCAATCTAGCCTTGTATCACTATTGTGAGTTATTTTCATTCTTCAACCTATTAAACCATTTGTTCTTTAGTGCCCTCTTTCCTTTAGGAAGCTTTACTAAGCCATAAGTATGGTTTTCATTCAAGCCTCTCATCTCCTCTTGCATGACTTTAACCCACTCGCTTTTATGTTGATGAGATATGGCTTCTTCAAAATGTTCTGGCTCCCCTTCATCTATAAGCATCATATACTTATGTGGAGGATATCTAGTGGAAGATCGCCGTTCTCTGGTAGATCTTCTTAATTCTGGCTCAATTGGTGGTGCAGGTGATTCTGGAGGTCTTTGGTCAACTAGTTCTATTGGACTATCAGTATTAGTCTCTCCAGCTCCCCCATGATCATTATGAACTACAGTTGGAGAAACTGAAGTTGGAATTATAGGAATCTTTGGAGATGACTGAGGCTCATTACTCTTCTCTGCATTGCCAAATATATGATCTTCAAGGAATATAACATCTCTACTTCTGATCAATTTTCTTGCCACTAGATCCCATAATATGTACCCGAATTCTTCATGCCCATAGCCTAAGAAAATGCATTCTTTGGCTTTATCATCAAGCTTCGATCTCTTATCTTTTGGGATATGAACATATGCTCTATAACCAAACACTCTCAAGTGTTTATAAGAGACATCTTTTCCAGTCCAAACTCTCTCAGGTATATTGCTATCTAATGGAGCTAAAGGAGAAAGGTTAATCAAGTCAACTTTAGTATGCATAACCTCTGCCTAGAAAGATTTAGGAAGCTTAGCATCACAGAGCATACACTTGACCCTTTCTTCAATTGCTCTGTTCATCCTTTCTGCAACACTATTCTGCTGCGGGGTTTTTGGTACAATTTTCTCAAGTCTTATTCCATGGGATCTGTAATACTGCTCAAATGGTCCTCTGTACTCACCACCATTATCTGCCCTGATGCATTTTAATTTTTTTTTCTTATCTCTCTCTCAACATAAGCATGGAAGAATTTAAATATGTCAAGCACCTGGTCTCTGAATTTCAAAGTAAAAGCTTACACTTTTCTAGAACAATTATCAATAAAAGTCACAAAATAAAGTGTATCTCCTATTAATCTACTCTACATCATGCAAACATCAGTGTGAATCAAATCAAGTATTTA
This sequence comes from Citrus sinensis, assembly GCF_022201045.2. Lineage (NCBI taxonomy): Eukaryota > Viridiplantae > Streptophyta > Magnoliopsida > Sapindales > Rutaceae > Citrus > Citrus sinensis. Next base: position 10,808,083 of record NC_068563.1, on the reverse strand, counting down.
TGACTATCTAGATGGAGAAAATTTTTTTAAAACTACTCTGTGTGTCTTTCTAGCTAAGCAATGAATACAAGTCTTGAGAGACACACCTATGAAGCTGGGTAGAAATCCTTTTCTGACAAGGGTTTCCAACCTTTTTTCACCAATATGACCAAGCCTTTTATGCTATGTCTCAATGGCAGATTTTGTTACAGCCACATTCACATCTTTTTTCTTAATCTTGGCTTCTAAAATATAGAGGGTGTTTACTTTCTTCCCCTTAGCTAACACTAGGGAGCCTTTGATAAGCTTCTATTTTCCTTTCACCAAATGGGTTAGTATAGCCATCATCACCAAGCTTGCCTAATATCTGGCACATGTCTGACATATTTAAGCAACAATTTACAATCGATGTTGGTTTCCAAGCAAATATCACCTATGCCTCCTTATTTCCCATCTGAATATGACCATAATCACTATTAACATCGGATGTGAAGCTATCACGACGTGCAATAATATGAAATGAAGCTCTTGGATCAATCACCCAATCACTGGTATGGTAAGCGAGATTTATTGAACTCTCATGTAAACAATACCCAAATCACCATCAAGTATGGCTGCACTGTTCTATTTGTCATTTTTCTGAGCATCACCCTTTTCTTTCATCTGTTCTCTTTTCCACATCCTACACTCCCTTTTAACGTGACCCATTTTCTGACAATGAAAGCACTTGAGGTTTCTCCTCTAGGACTTAGATGATCATTGTTTTGCTGGCAGAAATTTATACTTTGGCTTCTTCCCCTTTTTTCTTACTTTTCTGAAACAAGTGCTTCTGACTCAGAAGAAACTGCTTCAACATTCTTTCTTCTAGATTCTTCATTTTGTAACCATATACAAAGTTAATTTCTCATTCGGCGCTGAATTATTCACTGACACCACTAATGTCTCTGGTTAGGCAAAGAACTAAGCAACAACAATACTTGTAACTCATCATCTAAAATACTTTTTATAGCAGTTAACTAATCAACTAAGCACTGAAACTCACTAGTGTGTTCAGTTATACTGCCCCCCTCTTTGTATTTCAAGTTAACAAGCCTTTTTATCAAATTGACTTTATTATGTATTGTCGGCTGCTCATAAATTATCTATAATTTTCTCCAAAAAAAAATCAACCTTAGATTCTTTTGCTATATGGTGGTACACACTTTGATCAATCAGTGGCTTAATAGTACCCACAACCTTCTGGTTTTATTGAACCCATTTCTTATCATCTAAATCGGCGGGTCTAACTTCTTCGCTTTTAATGGGTTCATATAAGTCTTTCATGTATAACAAATCCTCTATTCTAGACTTTCAAATACCATAATTCCATGATTTTAGTTTAATCATGCATGCCAAGGACTTCTCCATTCAACCACACAAACAATTAAAAATACAAAACTTGACGCTCTGATACCACTCAGTTGGGAAATGGATTGCCATAAGCAGCTACAAATTAAGTAGAAACAAAACTCTTTCCCTCTTTGTGTGATTAAAATAGGACGTGCACCATAAATAAATAGGCAGAAAAATAAATCAATAAATCCAAAGCAAAATTCAACCACAAGAGATACAGATTTTTACATGAAAAATCTAAAGCGGGAAAACCACTAGACCATAGTCTGATATAATCTTCCACTATATTAATGGATTATAGCACAAATTCTTCTCTAGATAATACTAGAGGCTGTCAACATCAAGAATCTCAATAATCTTAACTTACAGTAATAACTTAATAATTGTCTCTCCAACAAGTAGGTATTTCAAATAATAGCCAAAGAGAGAATAAAATCAAAATCAAGACCAGTAGGATTCTAGAGGGCGATGCCAAGATCTTACACTCAAAATTTGAGAGAAATCGGAGTTAATTTTGCCTTCCAATCATCTAATTAAAGATTAAAATCACTATTATCAAATGAAAGCATCTACTGTCTTTTCTCTCTCCCTCTCTCTCTCTCACCACTTGTTCACGCTCTAAATTATCCAAGGCAACGGCTTTCACTTGCTTTATAGGCAAATTTCATGGCAAATTTCATTTCTCCCCTTTAAGTCTCTTTTAATTACTTAATTGTCCAAACCTGTTAAAGTTTAGGCTTTTGGACCCCAAATGAGATGGAGCCATTAGATACAATGATTTAGTTTTACTTACAACATTGCATAGAAACTCAATACAATATTCACTAAATGCTTGTAGAAAGTGTAGAAAGGTGCTGATAGGGTCTCGTATCAGAAGACATGATGACTTTATTTTTACTCACAACACAATGATTTTACCCACAACAAAACCTAGGAACTACATGCAATTGCAAAATCGGTACTAAGAAGGCAGAATACCAAAACCCTTTATGAAAGTTTCCACGAAGACAAAGGTGGAGTATCAGAATCCTCGTAGGTAGGGGTGACACCCCCATACCGATGACTCCTTACAGCATCAGCTGAAGCAATGGATTCAAGCTCAGCAATTTCTTCTGGAGTAAGTTTCAGTGACAGAGCTTTAATATTTTGATTGAGGTTTTCAATCTTGGTGGTTCCAGGAATCGGAGACACGTCATTTCCTTGGTAATGAACCCATGCTAATGCAAGGTGAGATGGGGTGCATCTTTTCTTTACTGGTATTTCATTAACACGTTTAAATAGCTTTTTGTTATGCTCTAAATTTTCATGTTGGAACCTAGGTAGATGCTGCAAGATTTAGAAAACAGCTCAGTACCAAAACTGAACTGCAATTGAATCATTTAAAAAAAAACATCATTTTGGATAAACCATGATTTTAGAGGAGGTTTAAGTAAAATTCAATAGACCAGAAAATGAAGAAAAAGGACTAGTCAGGGGACTTCTCCTAGGTAGAGGATGTTTATAGTAAAACATTTTGGCACATTAGACAAAGATCTCACAAGAAGTAAACTCTCCTAGGACTTATCAATTGATTTCACATTGACGTTCACAGCAAAACAATATAACAAAAATGGAAGTAGCCACAAGGATGTAGAACGTTTGGAAGAGTCAGTAAAGCTAAACTTCTTGAGCATCCAGTAATAGTTTTGAGGTAATGGAACAATTTTTCCCCCCATTTTTTTTCACCTCTATACGACTTAAGGGGTATTATAATGTATATAAATTAAATCTGACATGTTAAATTTTCCTGTCAATTAATGAAGTCATTGCATAGATAGTTCCTTAGATTTTCAATGCAAAGAAAGAATTTGCTCATATTTGAAGAGGTTAATGAACATAATATGAGGGACAAAATTGAAATCTACGAAGAATTTCATAACTATAGAGTAAAACTAAACAAAAATTATTATTGTATTGCTGGAAATGAGAATGAACGTGTAATAAAGAAGACAAGTAATGCAAATATGATGAAAGTAAAAATACATGATTTGTAAACACCAAACATCACTACTAGAAAAAAAGCCCTTTGTGATGAGTATTACTCGTCATCTTCTGCATCGCATGACGGTTGAGCGACTGTCATTGATTCCGGTATCAAGAAAAAATCATGACAGTGTTTATATGTCATGGTAAGCATGATGTATTATCCATCACGATTCTGTCATTGTTGATTTGATGAAAAATTTCCGCGCATGACTAATGTCTGTTAATAACATTTCCCATTCATGACTATTGTCTGTCACGTAAACATAACGAATTTAATTAAAATAATTAAATTATTTATACATTTAATTAAATATTAATTCCTAAATTTTGGCGATAAATGCAATATATTTTATTTTTTTGTGAGAATTTTTGGAATTGGTGCCAAATTTATAAATTTTTTTTGGTGCGAAACAATGAAATTAGCGGCAATTTTTATATATTATATTTTGGCGGGAATTAATGAAATTGGCCCCATTTTTTTTTGGCAGAAGTTAAAATATATCTTTTACATAGATATATATACAATAATTCTCAAATCCATATCCACAAGTTTTGTAAATTATAATCCTGTTATGAAATAAAATAACTACAATAATTATAGTTAAATAAATACTTCATCAGTTATTAGCTTGTTTCCTAAAATAATGACTACAGTTTCTTAAATGAACAAATCTTGAATAAGATTTTATAAGCCACCAGCAACACAAGAAAAACCAACAACACTGCTTAACGAAACCATCCCAATAAACCAACAACAATCAGCTTAATGAAGCACCAAACTGCCATCTCAATAAACCCTGATTGAATTAACATCAGTATGTCAAGAACAATCTTGAATTAACACGAAGAACAAACCAAACTGCCATCAAATGCGACACAGTCTCATACTGCCATCAAATGCAAGTGAGATGCTAGAAAACATGAAATAAACTAAACCAAATGCCACTAGATTCACACTTCTGGTAGTTAAAATAGATGTTGTGTTTAATTAAACTAAACGTAGTTTGATACTGACATTACATTGAAAAATCCCAAAGGCAGGTTTCCATCTGAGAAGATTTAAAACCAAACCAATGTAATCCAGTATATTACAAGCTCAACCCAAACAACTATACATTATATTGACATATCAAAACTGGCTCTCAAATCAAGCTAATGCAGCCAAGTAAATGAACATGAGAACTCAAAACAGGCCTACACTAACCAAAGTATTTAATAAACAACTCCTCACCTTATATGAGCACTCGGACAAAGTTCATCCATTCATACCGTACCTCATCCATTTCTGCCTGAGTGTAAACTGGTTTGTTGTTAAACTGCAAATGGCCAAATGATTTAATAGCAAATATGATGGACAAAAAATATTAACCAATGATGGACATAAAACATATCACTTACATTGTTGAGCAATAAATTAGGATCGACAATAATATCCCTCATATACAGCATGACATAATATCTACACTCATAAGAACCAGGTAGTTTTGGAACCTACAATAATAAAACTTAATCTAAATACATAAAAAGTTATAACAAGTAGTTAATTAAAATGATAGGAAAAAGTAAATTGTATTACCTGTACCATTTTGAATTCAGGGTGCACTTTTTTTTTACCGCTCGTTGCTGCGAATATGTTGATCCCACTAGGAGAAATTTATTGTTAGAACTACTGAAATGTTTATAATGGATGTAACATTCTGTAATGATTTAACGATGATATACCTACTTTATTACCAACTCTTTAATATCTGCCGCTGGACTATTTCCCTGCACATCCATGAAATATCCAGTCTTTGCAGCCATATCGATCACAACAAGAATTCAATGAGCTCTATAATTAAGCAACAACTTTTCAGTAAGAAGAAAAGAAAATTAACAACCTGCTTATTAATAAAAATGAATATACCCAGGATTGTAAGGAATGAATATGAATTGAGAGGGGCGAGCTTTGGCCAAACGATTAGCAATTGCTTGTGTCCTTGTTATGCGTGTTTATTTTCAACTCTGCTGGGGCTAACATGACTAGGATTCATATAGCCAAATGACTTGCCCATTTTATCAGCTGGAATCATGTCATATAAATAACTGATATTCACACGTAAAGCAAGAATTAAATATTTATATAATCTTTTAATAGATTTTGATAATTAAAAAAGGAAAAAGATATTACTTACGCCATATAGATATGCATGTGATTAAGGCCTAACCATTCCATGGTAGCCAATGCATAACAATCGCCTCTCCCGATATAAACCAAACATTCACTTTCAAATACCTCATTATCAAGTGGATAAGGAAGGCAATTTCCACTGGCAAGCAACTTCATTTTACATAAGCCTAAAAAGAATTTAAATCTTGGATTCACTGTGGTGTTCTGTTGGTGCTGAGCAGGTGCTTGCCTTGTCTTTCTTTTTCGAACTACATGGCCAGCATCACCACAATCTTTAAATTTGGTCTTCCGAACCAGTGCTTTATCAGGTTTGTCCATTGCTTCTTTTTTTTTCCATTATTGTTTGTGCACTTTTCTTTTTGGGGTTGCCATGTCTCATGTTTGGAGTTTCAAGGAGATTGCCTAAATCTCCCAGCTCGTTGTTTGCTGTTTTGGGTCTTTTTTTTTTTTGGGCTACCATTTCTTTTCTTTGGAGTCTCGGGGAATTTGCCAAAGTCTTCTAGTATCTTAATTGCAGTTTTATGTTTTTGTTGTTGGGGTTGTCTTTTTTCCTCTTTGGATCCCCACTATTCTTTCTTGGAAATGTTGCTGTTGATTTTAAGTTATGTTTTGAAACCTATAACGCCATTTTTATGATTACAAAACAAGAAATTTAGGCCTAATTATCGTTTATCATGATGTAGAACAAAATAGTTTGTGCAGTACCTCCTGTTCATCAACTGCAGTGGCTTTATCATTCATCTTGAGATCTCCATCATGCCTGTAATCACTCTTCATTGGTGTATTAGAGCTGCCGATGCCAGAGTGCCTAGGTTTCCTTCTAATTTCCTTCCACAACTCCTCAATATATGCATTGTGCTTTGCCAACTAGTTTTCGAACTTCGATCTATCCTTTTCCATCGGATCATAATTACGTGGAGTGTCAAAATAAAGAGATGGGGTTAGAAACTTGCCGGTCCCTTGCTTATGGCCATTTTTTGGGGCCTTCCCCAAAGGTTTTGCAAGCAAATCATTTCTTCTATCTAAACTTGAAGATAATTTTTTTGCATTCCATCCAGCCCTCATCTAGGTATTATTCAATGACACTTTTTATCAAATATTGATATAAAAAACATAATTGTTGCTATAACATATATACAAACCAGTACTTACAAGGCTATCAACGATAACTTGAACATCAGGATGATATCATTCATTTTTTTTCTCCTACTTCTGATCCAAGCTCACTCCTGTCTATTTGATCCTCACTAAGACCAGTTTCAGCACTCTGAAAAATTAAAGTTATGTTGTAAATTAAAAGCCCTCTCAAACTATTCCTGATGAAAATGTAGGCAAATAATACAAGCAAAAGAATGCAACCAAACATATATTTAAGAACCTACTATAACTTTCAAATGCAAGCAACCAGAATATAAATATACTTACAATTTCTTCCAACAGTCCAGCATATCCTTTTCGACTCAAACAATGGTTATACTTATTACTAGCACGCATTTTTTGTTTCTCCTTCCTTATTTTCTACCATAAATCACAAACCAATATTAATGTAATGTTATACTCAACCGTTAGTATTATATAGCATTTAATTAAAATTTCCCATGAGAAAATATTGAATAAGATTCAATTTACGCACTGCAAACTTATCATCAATATGATCTTTGACGAACGAGTCCCAATAGTCTTGTCTTATGTAGTAGTATCACAAAAGAGGTTTCCGCAACTTTTTACGGTCATTCTTATTTGGAAAAATGTACCCATTAGTCAAAGTGTACTTAAAATTCTTGAACAACTTTCTAATAGATTGCAGTACATGCTTTTTACTTCGTTCATGAATGATAAATCGTCTCTGTATAATGACATTTTTCCAACATTTATTGTATGAAGAACCGTAGATAAACCAGGTTATCGTATCGAATGGGAAACAAAAAATAGATTTTATACCTGAACAAATGACCACAATGCGTCTTTATATTTATCTGGCACTAATCTTCAATCCTTGAAGATGATTGGAACAGAAACACGAGCCAACACTCTAAGAAAAGTGGACAGTGTAGTGGCCTCTGGACCAACAGGAACACCATATCTATTGTATCTCACAACAATTTTCCCATTTTCAGTCCTCAAATTCTTATTATCAGGATTAAGAGTCAAGCCTTTTTGTGATGATAAATCTTTTGAAAATTGATCCTCTTCATTTCCAGGTTCTGCATCTCCATCACCCTCTAAATGAGTAGGAGAACAAAGTAAATCATCAAAATCATCAAAGCCATCATCTCCTTTTGGCACTTGATCATCTTCATTGGAGTAACACTATTTCTCTTCATCGCTGAAAGGTTCATCATTGAAATCCATTGTTTAATACCTGAAAACAACCAAGACAAATTTCCAAAATAAGCTTGGTTAGTAAAAGAGCACAGAAAAAAAATTAAAGTATTAGCTTGCTATAAAAAAAAGTAATGTAAAATACAGATTAATTACAAGTAAAATAATAATTACAATTCAATATATAATACATTTTAGCTCTAACCCCATGTAATTATGTTCTACTAATACTCTAAAATGTTGATCTTGTCACTGTTCAATCTCAATGGCCTCACCATCCTCCCTTACATAGTCTACTTGATTGTCGTCATTGCATACATCAATTCTAGTTATACTTGGTAATTCTTTGGTGAAAGGAACTTGTTCCTTCGTAATGTGCACATCCACATAATTTCCAAAATTGGGAATACCTCTAAAAGGCATCAACAAACAACTGATCATTTCTTATCAACTAGGTCAGTAGCATAAAATACTTGTTTGGCTTGTGAAGCCAAAATAAAAGGATCGAACTTATGGCCTATTCGATGGAGGTCCACCAACATGAAGCCAAGTTCATCAACTTTTACACCACCCCTATTTTTTTACCCAATCACACTTGAATAAAGTAATCTTAAACATATGGTAGTCAAGTTGCCAAATCTTATCAATTACTCCATAATAGGCCATATCACCAATTTTAGGATTTTTGTCTTTAAAGTGGCTATTTGCATTGTTTCTGCAACAACAGTCACGCCACAATTTTGGGTCACTCAGTTCTCATCACATTTCCGTGTTAGAAATTGAAAATCATTGATGCAATAACTCTCCCCTTTTTTATGATGACAAACTTTTCAAAAAAATATTTGTGCAATTTTTGCTCCCCCTAAGTATATGGCCATTAATTTTTAACCACAAAAAAATATATTGAATAAAAAAAATTATTCATCAAATTATATATAATCCATATCTCCCCCTTCATTATAAAAAAGAAATGAACTCGAAAAGATTAAAGAGAGAATTTCAGATATTACCCATGTCGTGCAAAAATTTCGGCAGAATCTCCCCTTAAAAATGAACATATCCTAAAAGACAAAAGTAGTTAAAACACTCCCATATAAAGTTCAAATTATCAACCAACCTCCATACCAACAAATTCAACATCACCATATGCAAAACTCAAACATATCATCAAAATCAACACAATCACAAACAAAGTTCAAATATCCAACAAAATCATCATAAAATCATCACAAGCACAATAAAAAGATTAGATATTATCATAAGAACTACATGAGATGAGTAATGTTTGTGCAAAATGCATAGGTGCAGAAACTAAAAGGGAGGCTGCGAAGAGGAACTACCTGGATCATAAACGACGTGACCAAGGATACGGCGCTGTCCAGCAAGTAGTTCCATCTGTTGATCTAAAATCTGCTGCTAAAAGGTCTCAAATATGGATTGGAGCTGCTGCTGCTGGGGGAGTGCATCCACTTTGTCGAAGAGCTACTGAAGGTGGTCCTCAAAAACAGAGGATGCCGCAGGAGGCACAGCTAGCTTGACTGGCTACTCATCCTGAGATGGGGTTGTTGTTGCTCGTCGAGGGACACGAGGTCTAGCTCCAAGTCGAAAGTCAGGTAACTCATCCTCGGAATAAATGTTATTGAGCATTCGGTCACCATCCGGAGCTATCAAAGTGTCCTCATTCTTAAAGGATTTAACCTTGATCAATTTGCCTTGCCTCCAATGAAAACCAATCCCCGAAATTATTTCCCTACCCATTTTTTTTGTCCCAACATAGACAGGTTCGGTCAAGGGAATGTGAAAGTGTCAAAAAATCTTACTGATAATGCTACTATATGGAAGAGACCTGTTAGACACAGTAGGGATAGAGAGCATGTGACGCATAATAGTGAATGCAAGGTACACTTTCCTTCCTTGGATGAGAGAGTCAAGTAAACTGAAATCTCTATATTAGAGTAAAATGCCCTAACTAGGTTTTCATAGACTCATTCTTCAACGTCTAAGGCTTCACCCCATTTTCTTAGCATTTGAGGCAAAGTTCTACCATATATAGTAATATCAAAGAAGTCGTCAATATCAATATAGAATAAAGAAGTTACTGCTTTTCCCATGAAGTTCTTGTGAAATCGTTGAGCCAAGTGACCATTTGGAAAATGTAGGCTATCAAAATCCTGAGAAAGAGGCCTGGAGGAACTAAGATTACGTGGAGCTGCTTGCTTGGTTCAGGCTTGTCTCTGTCAGGTAGCCATTGATGGTTTTAGAAGAAATAAAATCAGTATAAAGCAAGTTGAAGAGTATAGAGAGTGATTGCAAGTTGAAATTTGATGAAAAATTAAAGAAAATCTAGTCAAAATTAGCAAGAACAAGTCGGTTGGTTCTAGGGTTTGGAAATTGGGATTTTTCAATTTTGGAGTTACAAACTAGTTTTAATCGGTTTACAAGATTCATGTGAGGGTAATAATTGATTTTAAAGGTTCGATTTTATGAGAAATAGCAAGAAAAATGGTGGATTTGAGAGGGAGACAAGTGCAGTTGCGGAGATGAGAGAGAGAGAGAGTTAAGGGCAAAATGAAATGAAGAAGGAGATGAGTGACTGTGCACTTATCGTGCAATATCGGCAAGCCATTTTAGAGATATCGGCGAACAGTGCCCAAAGAGCTTGTCAAAAAAAATTTCTTACAAACAGCGAGCCATTATAGAGATATCGGCGAACCGACAACGCCCAGAGAGCCTGTCAAATAAAATTTCTTACAAACAGTGAGCTAGAGATATCAGCGAACTGACAGCGTCCAGAGAGCTTGTCAAAAAAAATTTCTATTTCTTGAAAACGGCGAGCCCTTATTGTGATATCGGCTAACTGATAGTGTCCAGAATGTTTGCCAAGCTTTCTTCCTAAAAACGGTTAGCTGTTTATTGCAATAACGACAATCCATTTTCTACAGCTTATGATTTCGCACATCTATTTTAGTATTTGGCCATAAATAATACACTCCAAGATCATTTCAGTGACCCAAAAACATTTTAAGGGCCAGTTTAATGCATGATTCATGAAAGTACATGTATTTAAACAATTAATTCATACATACATTCAAAGATTAATAATACAAACATACCACTTGTATATCATGCTTAAGCATTTCATAAATATTAAATCATTAAATCATCAAATCATCAATCAATCAATCAACTCAATAGACTCAATAACATGAATAAAAATGTTAATGCGAAAATTTCATCATCCTAAGTTCATGCTGAATTTTTGAAAATTGATCTTCGCAAAAAGGTTTTGTAAAAATATCAGCAAGTTGTTTTTCCGTAGAAATAAAATATAACACAATATCTCCTTTTTAAACATGATCTCTCAAGAAATGATGTCTAATTTCTATATGCTTGGTTCTAGAGTGCTGAATGGGATTCTTTGAAAGATTTATAGCACTAGTGTTATCACACTTAATAGGATTTTGTTCAAGATTAATGCCATAATCTCTAAGTATTTGTTTCATCCAAAGAGCTTGTACACAACAGCTCCCTGCGACAATAGTAAATGACAAGTTCCACTAGTACTTTTCCTATCAACTTTGTAACTGGCAAAATCCGTATTCGAATAACATGTTAACTCTATATGAGTTTCTCTAGGATACCAAAGACCAAGATCTATGGTTCCACTCAAATAACGAAAAATTCTTTTTACAACAAGCAAATGAGATTTCTTGGGACATGATTAAAATCTTGCACACAAATATACACTAAACATGATAACAGGTCTACTTGAGGTTAAGTAAAGTAAAGATCCGATCATATCTCGATACATTTTGATATCAACTTCTTTACCTTTTTCATCTTTGTCAAGCTTAGTTGTTGTGCTCATTAGTTGTTTTTGGTCTTTAAGTCATCAATGCCAAATTTCTTGAGTAGGTCTTTCACATACTTGGCTTGATTTATAAAAATTTTATTTGTAGCCCAATGAAGTACTTCAAATCTCCCATCATACTCATTTTAAATTCTTTACTCATACAAGATGAAAATTCTTTACATAACAATTCATTAATAGAACCATAAATAATATCATCAACATAAATTTGAACAATAAGAATATCTTGGTTCTTATACTTAACAAAGAGAGTAGTATCCGCTTTACCCATCGAAAAACCATTATCCAACAAGAAATTCTTAAGCCTATCATTCCATGCTCTAGGCCCTTACTTTAATCCATACAATGCTTTTGACAACTTATAAACATGGTTTGGAAATTTTTCATTTTCAAAACCAGGGGGTTGTTTCACATAAATTTCCTCCATACTATAGCCATTTAAGAACACACTTTTGACATCCATTTGAAATAAAATGAAATCTTTATGATATGCAAATGCTAATAGCATCCTAATGGATTTTAGTCTAGCTATAGGTACAAATGTTTCATCAAAATCAATTCCCTCTTCTTAGTTGTAACCTTGAGCCACTAGTCTAGCTTTATTCCTTACAACCACACTGGATTCATCCATTTTACTTCTAAATACCCATTTAGTGTCTATAATGGATTGATGTTCCGGTATAGGAATTAATTCCCACACATTGTTTCTCTCAAATTGATTAATTCCTCTTGCATTGCCACAATCCAAGATTCATCATTTTCCGCATCCGCAAAGGATTTTGGTTCAATTTGAGATATGAATGCAGCATGCTCACAAGTATTTCTAAATGATGATCTAGTTATTATGCCACTTGAGAGATCTCCTAAAATCAAGTCCTTAGAATGAGAAGAAACATACATTCACTCCTCAGGGAGTGACTGAGAAGTACCTTCATTTTGCTCCGTATTTGTTTCTTCATGTTGCTCATCTTGATTTCCATGTGGTGCATCTTTGTGGTTATCCTTTGATGACTCTTTTTGTAGTTCTTCATCTGCATCATTATCAATAACAGCTTTCTTCGAAGAGGATGTGTTAGATTCATCAAACGTAACATGCATAGATTCTTCCACAATTAGAGTTCTTTTGTTGTAAACTTTATAAGCTTTGCTTAAGTTTGAATACCCAAGAAAAATGCTAACATAGGATTTTGGATCAAATTTGCCAGGATTATCTATTGTGTTCAAAATAAAACATTTGCATTCAAAAACTTTGAAATAACCAATGTTAGGTTTTCTATCTTTCCAAAGCTCATATGGAGTTTTATTAAGATGAGGTCTAATCAACACACGATTTAAAACATAACAAGCAGTGTTGACGGCCTCGGCCCAAAAATACTTAGGCAAAGAATTTTCATTCAACATAGTCATAGCCATTTCTTAAATCGACCAATTCTTTCTCTCAACAATTCCATTTGTTGTGGAGTTCTAGGTGATGAAAATTGATGAACAATACCTAAATTATTGCAAAAGATTTTAAATGCATGGTTTTCAAACTCTCCTTCATGGTCACTCCGAATACATGAAATACCATATCCTTTTCATTTTGAACTTTCTTACAAAATACTTTAAAAGTATCAAAAGCATCATCTTTATTAGCTAAAAATAATACTCATGTGTATCTAGAAAAATCATCAATTATTACAAAGGTATAATACTTCCTACTTAAGCTAGCATACCTTGAAGGTCCAAATAAGTTTATGTGAAGTAGTTGAAGAGGCTTAGAAGTAGAAACATGATTTTTGCTTTTAAAAAAGGTTTTGATTTGTTTTCCAAATTGGCAAACTTAACAAATTCTATCTTTTTGAAAATCAAATTTTGGAAGACCTTTAACTAAATTTTTAAAAATCTTTGAAATCAAATCCATACTTGGATGTCCTAGTATTCTATGCTATAACCAACCATCATCATGCAATGCGGAAAAACATTTATCATGTGTAGATGCACAATCTTTATCAATGGTATAAACATTAACACATCTATTTCCTATAAACAATATTTTGTCATCACATGCATGCTCAATAACACATCTATTCTTATAAAAAATAACTTTATAACCTTTATCACACAATTGACTAATGTTATCAAAATTGTGTTTCAAGTTTTCAACCAAACATACATTTTCAATAAAACTAAAGGATACATTACCAACATTTATGATACCAATGATTTTTCCTTTTGAGTTATCTCCAAATGATACGTTTCCACCGTTTTCAATCTTGGTAAAACTTGAAAACCAAAAGTAATTCCCTATCATGTGTCTTGAACATCTACTGTCCAAGTACCACTTATTTTTCTTCTTCTTTGATCCATGCAGAAAAAAATTCTAAATTTTAGGTACCCAAAACTTCTTGGGTCCTTATATGTTAGCAATGGTTCCTTTTGGAACCCAAATACATTTCATACCATAATATGCATTTCTTTTCATTGGACATCTATTTTTCATGTGCTCATCTTGATTACAATAATGACATACAACTTGATTATTAATAGGGGTACTCTTCACAAAGTAATTCTTATAATAATTTGCCTTATAACCAATACCTCCTTTGTCAAACACACATTTTTGTGAATTGAGCATGTTATCCAACATCTTTTCCCCATTTGTAAATTTTAGTACAATTTCATTTAGTTCATTATTCTTCTTCTTAAGCACTTCATTCTCTTTCATCAATTCATCTACATGTGATTTTTCATACTCATATGAAGTATTTTGTTTACCTTTAAAGATGCAATCTTTTCATGCAACATTTTATTCTCTCATTCTCATTCTTTTTATCTTCTCATTAGTGCATTTTTCTAGGGCATCATTTTCATTTGTAAGTTCTAACATTTTCTTTTTAAGGCATATATTCTTTTTACCAATTTTCATCCACTCATCATGCAATTCTTTAAAAGCATCATGTAATTCATCATGTGTACGAAAATCACTTACCTCATCAAGTTCATCCAATGATTCTTCCCCAATCGCCATGAGAGTTAGATTTGTCATTTTTTTATGTTCATTATCATCACCAGTTTCATTATCGCTATCATCCCATGTGGCTACTATTGTTTTCTTTTTTAGGTTGTTGAGAAGAGGACATTCAGACCGGATATGTCCAGGCTTTTTGCATTTATAGCAAGTAATTGGCTCTTTCTTCTTCTTTTGGTTCTTGAAATTTCTGAACTTTCTCTGCTCACTAATTTTTTTGTAGAATTTTCTAAATCTCCTAGTCAGTATAGCCATCTCCTCATCATCCGACTCACTTTACCCATCACTCTTATATTTTGAGGCTTTGAAAGCAATGCTTTTCTTCTTCTCCTCATTGCCTTTTTCCGCTGCCAAGTCTTCTTCATAAGAGATAAGAGGGCCAATTAAATCATCAATAGGTAAGGTATTTAAATCTTTGGCTTCCTCAATTGCAGTCCTCTTAGGTCTCCATTCTTTTGGAAGTGACTTAATGATTTTCTTAACTTTCTCGCTGTTCAAAAAAGTCTTTCCTAGGGCTCTTAGGGTATTTACTATGTCCATAAATCGTGTATACATAGAATACACACTTTCATTTTGTTCCATTTGGAACAATTCGTATTGACGAGTGTATATACTAATTTTAGACTTTTTAACTTGATTTGTCCATTCATAAACAACCTCAAGTTTATTTCATATTTTTTGTGCACTCTCACAACTAGATACTCTATGGAATTTTTTCTTATCAAGAGCACAAAATAAGGCATTCATTGCTTTGGAGTTTAAAGACATCTTTTTCTTTTCTAATTCACTCTATTGACTTGAAGGTTTTGGAATATCATCTCATACTTCATTTTTAGTTATAGGCATGAATGGACCATCATAAACAACTTTCCAAATTTCGTAATCTAAGGCTTGCAAGTAAATTCTCATTATATTTTCAAATATAGGTAGTCATTATCATAAAAAAAATAGTGGCCTAGTTGTGAATTGTCCTTCCCTAAAAGTATAGTCATTTTGGGTTGCTATGAATCTTTTACTCTAGACGGTTAAGTCCTAACAAGAGAACCTTGCTTTGATACCAAATGAAATACTATCTAAGCAACCCAAGAGGGTGAATTGGGTTATCAAAACTTATGCAAAACAAACCACACAACAATTTAAATCTATTGCCTTAATAAGAACAAAAACAATAAATTTGATCAAGCAAGATAATAAAAGAGTAAGGGAAGAGAAATCAAACACGTGATTTTTACGTGGTTCGGCTAACCATGCCTACGTCCACGCCTCCAAGCTCACCGAGCTTGAGGATTCCACTAAGCAAGCCTCCAAGGCTTTAACCACTCTTACAATTGACTTCCAAGGTGTCAATAAACCTTTACAATAAGAGATTATTCTCAATCTCTTAACCCAAGTGTATCCCAATACTTACAATCTCTCAATTTGATTTTCAAGAATATTACAAAATAAATCTCTCTCACACAATGTGTTTGATTACAAATGAAAATCTAAAGTGTGAGCAAATGAGATGAATACAAGAATTTAAAGCTCAATGAAAGTTGTATGCTCAATAATTTGCTCAATGATAATTGTTGGAATCGTTATTGTTTGAATTTGATTAAGCTTATTTATAGTTGGAGGTAAAATATAGACGTTGTTGACTTTCTGCTCAATGTCGGATCGCCGTTAGTGTCTAGAGGCCAATCTTCAATTCTGTTCGATGTCGGCTAGCCGCTATCAAGATGTCGGTTAGCCGTTTACTACAGTGAACTATTTTTGTAAAATTATAGTTTAGACCTAAAACTTTATAAAAATTGTCAAATAAGTCCATTTTCAGAATTTTAAGCAATATTTACTAATTTCAAAGATCTCAAAACTTTTTCAATTCATTAACATGAAAACAACTAATATCATAAAATCACTTTTCATTGAATATAAAACCTTTATAATTTGAAAATATATAAAAAATAATTTGAGCTTTTAAAACAATCATAATCAAGTTTGTTATTATCAAAATCAATACTAAAAAAATATTTATGTTAACAATAACCACTATACTTTTGCACATGTGGGCGAAGTCCTCGAGCTAACCATCGTAATGTATTTGATACATTTTCATTATCGTCCATTATATTGGAGACCTAACATGTTATAATAAACGTTATGAGTTTAATAAATGAATAATTTGACGAAAAAAATTCTGATAAGTGCAAGGATTAGCCAAAATATAGACCTTTTGAGATAACCAATCCGTAAAAGAGCGATTATGTTGCTCTTTCAACCATTTTTGGTCTTTTGTTTTGCGGAGAAACTGACCTTGTAAGTGCTCCATATGGTCACTAAAAAGAAGTAAAACAATGACATTTTGGAGCTAAAAACAAATGAATGTCCAGTAAAATCATGAATTTTAGTTACAAATACCTAATGAAGGGCTTAACTGAATTAGTATTTTGCAACATGTACAAATAAGCTTGAGATAACAACTTATATTTAACAAGAGCAGATTTCCCACCACCTATAGGCATTTGAATTGATGAGTTTCCCATGGGCCCAGGTGGATTCCCAATGGTTTGCATGTTGGATAAGTACTCAGCACAAAATTCAAGAACTTCTTCTGCAATATAACATTCTATAATACACCCTTCAGGTCCATAACGGTTACAAACATATCTGTTGAGTGTTTTTATGTTCCTCTTGAACGGATACATCCATCTTAGATAAATAGGACCACAAAGTCTGACCTCATGGACAAGATGGACAGTTAAGTGAACCATTATGTCAAAAAAAAAAAAGGTGAAAAGCATTTTTCCAACAAACATAATGTCACCACTATGTCTTTTTTCATTTCATCCAGTTCACTAACATCAATCACCATAGCACATATGGAATTAAAGAAAAAACATAATCTAATGATTGCAACACGTACATGGTCAGGTAATATTGTCCAAAATGCAACAACAAGAAGTTGTTGCATAAACACATGACAATTATGTGATTTGAGACCCTACAGCTTGCATTCCTTTAAAGATAACGGGTTTTTCATATTAGAAGAATAGCCATCAAGAACCTTAATGCTTCTCAAACATTCACAAAACATTTTCTTCTCCTCTCTAATTAAGATATAAGAAGCTGGAGGAAGTTTAATATGGTTCTTGTTTGAGAAATCAGGTGCCAATTTATCTCTAATTTTCAATGGTCCAAGATCCATTCTTGATTTAAGGCTATCTTTTGTTTTTCCCAGAATATTCAACGATGTGCCGTAGATGCTTTCACACACATTTTTTTCATTATGCATAACATCTAATTGATGTCGAACAAGCAAGTATATCCAGTACTAAATCAAAAAATATTGACTTCTTCTTCCAACAGTTGCTCGTATTACTATCATCAACACTTTTCCTCTTCTTGCTTGTTCTTTTCCCCCATTTGTTATTGATACATTTAACTTGTTCCCCTACATCATGGCCTGTCAATAGTTTATGTGGGTCTCGTTCTTCCACCTCATTGTTGAAGGCCTTTTTTTGAAATCGAAATTCATGGTTCTTAGGAAGAAAACACTTATGGCCCATATAAGCATTTTTCTTACTATGTGACAATCTGTAGGGAATTATGGCTTCCCCACAAGTTGGAAAAGTATAATACTTTTTTGTCATACACCCAGACAAATTTTCATAAGCTGGAAAGTCATTGATCGTCCATAGTAAGATAGCTTGCAAGTTGATGAATTCTTTTCTATATGCATCATATGCCTCAACACAAATAGCCTATAAAGACTGTAATTCCTCAATTAATGGTGCTAGAAACATATCAATGTCATTCCCTGGTTGTCGGAAAGCAATAATGACAACATCATGAATTTCCTTTTCATACACAACCACGGAGGAAGATTATAAGTTATAAGGACAACTGGCCAGTAATTGTATGTACTGCTTAGGAAGCTATGTAGATAAATTTCGTTAGCAAAAAGGGCAAGATGGAGATTTCTAGATTCAAATGCAAAGGAAGGCCATTTATCATTCATTAACTTCCAAGCTGATGAGTCAGCTGGATGATGAAGCTTCCCATCAACTTCTCTTCTTTTGCATGCCAAGTTAAGTCATTGGCAGTTTGTGGTGATTGGAACAGCCGCTTAAATCTAGGGATTAGTGGGAAATACCATAAACCTTTTGTGGGAACCCCTTTCATATATTTTTCCTTAGAACCATCTTTTTTCTGCCACCATAAAACTCTACAAGTAGGACATTCAAAAAGGTTCTCATATTCATTTATATACAGTACGCAATCATTTGGGCAAGCATCTATTTTTTTTCATACTGCAAGATCAAGGCAGACATAGTTTTTTTTGCCTCATATGTACACCTAGGCAATGTATTGTCCTCTGGTAACATGTCAACAAGGAGACTCAATAAATCTGAAAAGATGGTATTGGACCAACCATATTTTCCCTTCAAGTTGCATAGCTTAACTAATGCACCTAACCTAGTATATTTTTGCGAACTCGGGTACAAAAATTTCTCGGCATCTTCTAATAAGGATTTAAAGGCCTTAGGATCATCATCAAAATGCTTGTAAGAATCATTAATCATGTTTACAGCCTCACCTTGATTAAGGTAAATGTTTTGTGGGTCAACTTGATCACTTATATCAATTTTTGTCATGTTGGGTTTGGTTTCCCCATGCCAAGTCCAAATAGTATAACTCTCATCAAAACCCTTAAAAAATAAATGGTCTCTAATTGTCCTAGAAGGATAGAATACTAGGTTTTTATATTTGATGCAAGGACACCTTATAAAATCACCATTATCAAAATTTTCAATTGCAAAATCCATGAACATATCCACACCAACAATATATTCTGCAGACAATCTATGACATGTTATCCAAGACTTTTCCATTTTATAAACCAAAAACATCTCCTGATACAAAAGTAAAAATGTAATAAAATATTAGAAAAAAACAAAATGACATAATACATGCAAAATCTTATCCTTTTTCAAAGTTCCAGGACAAATACTATAAAAGCAGCAGCCAATAATTTATGAATAACTTGAATTAAAATGAAGAAAACGCCTATCAACACCTATTATTATCATAGAATAAAATGCCAATACTAAAAGTGTTGTGGAATTGATTTATTGTTACTCCAATTATTTAGAGCTCTATATTTGCTATTACAAATCGTTTGCTGAGCTGTATTGAAACTTCTATAGACAGAGCAGTATATGTAGAGCGCAACCAATTTTGTAAGGATATCTTAAATGAATTGTTTCTTATCTTTCTCGAGTCTTCTTCTATTCTCAACTTCTCATTTCAATCTTGCTCTTTCTCTTCAATTTTTTTTTTGGAGCCAGCACTCGCTCGAAGACTGTAAACTTAACTGATGCATCCTTTGGTTGCAGAGAGGTGTATCAACTTTGGTCCGGATGAAAGAAACCCACGTCCTAGAAGACTGTAAGCAACAATTCCAATGCCAAGTTCCCTGAGCAGAGCAACCACCAAAATTGTGTTAGCATGAAAATGTTAAATCATCTACTCATAGTTTCTTTTCCTTTCAACTAGGTCAAAATAATTCATTTGGTCCAAATAATGCCTTACCTGCAAGTAGGAACAATCTCTTCCTCCACATCTCGCGACCGCAAGGACCATTCCAAGCGCACAACTGTTATTGGATGGATGGTGTGAGCTCGTCTAATTGTTGAAGCAGAAGCCTCCGATAAATCTATATGCTTTATTTTACCCTCTTCAACTAGTCTTTTGAGTTCCCCAATCTTACAAAAACAACACAAGTAAAAGAATTAGTACATGATAACAGAAACCTCATCCACCAAAGTGACCCATGCCTATATTTTTAAATATTTTGTGTTTCATATTCATTGGCAGCCGAGTTACCCAGAGGCTAACAGACTAATATAGTTTAACATGCATGACTGAGAGAAATATAAATTAAAAGTGACAAACCGTGACTTCTATGGGAATTTTAGTGTCAATGCGATGTTGGTAATAAAGATCAATACAGTCAACATCTAGACACTTCAAGCTGGCCTCACATGCAGCTCTCAAATAAGCAGGATCCCCACAATATGAGTACTTGCCATCCTCATATCTGATACCAAATTTAGTAGTCAATTTAACTCTTCATCTGTACCCTTCTTTCAAAGCCTAATCCCAAAACCAAATTAATCAAAGCTAATATATTATTATTTGCCAATTCCAAAATGCCCTTTTGAAATTAAAGGAAGGAATAGAAGTTAAATTACATTACCTTGCCAGAAGGATTTCATTTGTGTGAGGTCCGTAAACATTGGAAGTGTCAAGTACAGTGATGCCACTGTCAATGGCATGGTGGATCAAGGCTATCATACAGGATTCAGGCTTCGGGGGCCCGTAAAAGGCGAACATGCCCATGCATCTTAAGCCTTGTCCTGAAACTTCTAGACCTTGTGAAAGAAATTCATAAATGAGTCAATAGGCCTTACCTTTCTCGAATTATGTAGTGGAATAAACAAGTGTTGTATCACGTCACTGGTTGAAAAGAAATCACGAACGAAAATCTTCTTCAAATCACAGTGTATTTGCCTTTTCCAGATTGTTCAATGATCTTGTTTTTAATCCTTTTTTCGTTCACCCACACACACACACACACTGCTAGTTTTTCTTTTTCAAAATGAATCGTTAACTTGCTTTCTTTTCCAGCAGCATTTTTTTTAATATATACAATGGTTGGGAGCGGTTGGGAAGTTGATTTGTGTTCAACTTCCCTCTCCCAAACGTGCATGGTAACCAACAACCATGTGCGGGTCCAGTCGGGTCAACCGATCTTGGGCGCCCACCCGTCCAACATCTCCCACTCGAACATGATGGGACGACATCGAAACAGCATAGCAGTGAATAAAGAAACAATGAACAACCACATATCTCCAATCATACAGGCAAATATACCGTGTGACCATGAACATATCCAAAAACCCATTCGGGGAGCCAAAGACATATCTCAATTGCTAACCCAGGCAAGAGATGTCTCAATTGCAATCATATGTAAGAGAACTTAACATATGTTCATTGTATCCCATATTTAATTTACTTTAATACTCAAGCATATGTACTAAATCCTCTTAGTATGCCAAAATTGCGCAATCTCTTTATGTATTCACAATTGTAATATCACAAAGATATTAAACAATTGGTCGACGAGTGAATTACATAAAAGAAAAAATTAAATATCCCCATCACACTTATGTCTATCAATCCAGAATAGTCACTTTTTTAGTCATGTTTCATAGACCGAATCATGTCAAGGTCGTAGATAACATGCTAAAGTAGCAGACACCAATCTGAAATCTCAGAAACATAGTTGATAGTTACAAGGATACCACAATTGACTTATAAAAAGTCATATGGAACTTACACAATGAGGAGGAAGGAAGATCCTCTCATTTTCTAATTTTTGGTCACCAAGCACGCGTGGTATGATACACGCGTTACAGTGAATCTTTCATTGCAGGGCATATGTCTTATTAATCTAATTCACTGTACTGATCTTAGTCCAGTCGCTCTTCTACAGCGCCTGACCTGAGTTCTTAAAGTGAACGCTTTCGTTTAGCGTCAAAACAAGATTTCACATCTGGCTTTAATCAGGTCTCTATGATAGTGGGGTACATCATAGTCGATCAACAAGAAAATATCGTATACGACCTCATGTTGACTCCAGTCAAGGCGACAAAATTTATAGAATATTTCTTTATTCTTTGGCTCTTAGAGAAAACACATTATCTCATTCTTCTACTTGTCTCATCTCAGCTTGTTCCCAGAGCAACTGAGGTGACCGCTCGTGTAAGAAAGCCGGTCATTGACTTGATGACATACTCTCATATGTGTGTAATTATGCCTTTCTCAAACTAATTTGAAATAAGAGAACTTAAAACATCAATGCATTTCAAAATAATTCATGTAATAAAAATGTTTACTAAATAAAATATCTCTACAATGAAATATTAAAATCTACGTAGCCCCAACGATCTAGCATGAGAGTCGAATACATCTCTCGTTACAGCTTTTGTAAGTGGATCAGCTATCATGCTATGCGTAGATATGTATTGTATGGCTACTTCCTTCTTTGCCAAAATGTCTCTTATAAAATTGTATTTAGTCTCAATGTGTTTCGACTTGCTGTGGTATTTGGCGTCTTTAGAGAATAATATAGCAACCTGACTATCACAATAGACAGTTACTGGACTAGTAGCGCTAATATTAATCTGTAAGTCCTCCACAAATCTCTTAAGCCACACAGTTTCTTGCACTGCCGCAGAACATGCAATATATTCAGCTTCCATCGTTGATAAAGCTGTGCATGTTTGTTTCTTGCTACTCTATGTAATTGCTCCTCTGTTTAGCAAGAATGCATATTCTGAGGTCGATTTGCGCTCATCCAGATCGCCACCCCAGTCGGCATCTGAATATCTAACAATTCACAAACCACCTCCTTGATAGCATAAAGAATAATCTGTAGTGCCTTTGAGATATGCCAAAATCCTTGTGATCGCACTCCAATGCTTCTGTCCAGGATTCGACTGGTATCTACTCACCAGTCCTACATCATAACTGATATCCGGTCTTGTACACATCATGGCATACATGAGACTTCCAATGGCATTTGCATAAGGAATTCTAGCCATTCTTTCCTTTTCTTGAGGAGTCTTGGGACACATATCGAGACTAAGAGATTGTCCTTTAGCTATTGGGGTGTCCATTGGCTTACAATCAACCATATTGAATCTTTCAAGGATCTTCTTAACGTAAGGTTCTTGTGATAGTGCCCGAATTTTCCTTGAACGATCCCTAAAAATTTTGACTCCTAAGATATAAGTTGCTTCGCCCATATCTTTCATGCTAAAATTTGAGTATAGCCAATCTTTAACAGTTTTGACAAACTCTTTACTGTTCACAGCTAACAGTATATTGTCCACATACAAAGATAATATCGCAAAATCGTCTTTAGACCTTTTAACGTACACACAATGGTCTTCCTCAATCATCCTAAAGCCATAAGAAATTACGGCTTAATGAAATTTAAGGTTCCATTGTCTGGAGGATTGTTTAAGGCCATAAATAGACCTTTTTAGCTTGCATACTTTGCGCTCTTGGCCTTTAATAACAAAACCTTGTGGTTGTGCCATATAAATTTTTTCCTCTAGTTCTCCATTGAGAAATGCAGTTTTTACATCCATTTAATGTAACTCAAGGTCTAGATGTGCAATGATAGCCAAGATTAATCGTATAGAAGCAAACCTTACTGTAGGAGAAAAAGTCTCTTTATAGTCTACACCCTTCTATTGGGTATAACCTTTAGCGACTAATCTTACTTTATATCTCTCAATTGTCCCATTCGCCTTATGTTTTATCCGGAGAACCCATTTGTTTCCGATAGCTTTACGGTTAGGCGGAAGATCAACCAAGTCCCAGACCTTATTAACTTTTATAGACTTCATCTCTTCCTCCATTGCTTTCATCCATAAATCCTTAGTAGACGATGTGAGAGCCTCGTTATAAGTATTTAGCTCATCACCATCGTGTGAAGCAATCATAAAAGCTTATCCCTCAATCTCAAAGCGACGATGAGGAATTGGCCTACGATTACTCTTTCGTGTTGATTCCCCAGCTGGAATTGAAGTGTCTGATGTTTTACTCCCACTCAGAGTGGCAATCCTTAAAAGATCCGTACTAACACCAACACCATCGTTAGAAATGATAATCTCATTTGGATCTTCTAATTCAAAGAATTGAAAATCCTTATCAACTTCTCCAATGGTGGGAAATTCATTTTCTAGAAAATTGACATCTCGTTATTCTAGTTCAGACACAGTTCCACCTACTTGTTCACCAATGAACACATATCTTTTAGAGTGTTTTGAGTATCTTATAAAGATACACTTTTTACCACTAGCTTCTAATTTTCCAAACTTATGAGTAGAGTTGTGAATATAAACTGCAGACCCCCATGGCCGCAGATGAGATAAGTCAGGTTTTCTACTTGTCCATAACTCATATGGGGTGGAACTGACTGATTTTGAAAGAACTCGGTTAAGTACATAGGTAGCAGTTAATGAAGCATCTCCCCAATAGGATATTGGAAAATTTGCTTGCGCCATCATTAACCTAACCAATTCCAATAAAGTTATATTCCTTCTTTCCGCTACACCATTTTGTTGCGAAGTTCCAGGAATAGTCAGTTGTCTATTTATCCCTTTCTCATTGCAGAGTTCCTTGAACTGTTCCGAAAGGTATTCACGTTATCAATCAGTTTTTAGAGCTTTAACATTGTTGTCTAGTTGATTCTCTGTCATGTTCAAATATAATCTAAAGCAATCCAATGCTTCTGATTTATAAGAAATCAAGTAGACGTGACCGAAACGTGAATAATCATCAATGAATGTAATAAAATATGAGGCTCAATGTTTAGCCTTTACATTCATTGGACCACAAATGTAAGAGTGGATTAATTGCAATGGTTTTTTTTGGCTCTAATTCCTTTGCTAAATGGTTTTCTAGTTGTTTTCCCAACTAGACAATTTTCACATATGGGCAATTCAATCTTGGTGAGTGGGCCCAACATGCCTTTCTCGCAAGTCTATACATTCTTTCTTGCCCTATATGACCTAGTCTAGCATGCTAAGTGATGGCATCTATTTCATTATTACTAGAAAAAGTAACATAAGAAAAATAACTATTATCATAACTTGAACCATCAAGTATTGTATCTAATAATAAAACCATTAATTAAATGCTCAGTTCCAATAAGGACTGAATTTGAAAAGATCTCTAAACAAACACCATGAAACGTTAAGTAATATCCTAATTCAAGAAGAACAGGGACAAATATCAAGTTTCGTCGAATCTCCGGTGCATCGTGTAATAAAAGAATACGTCCACCGCACAAAGTCAATTTGCAAGTGCCTATTCCTTTTGCCTCAACCCTAGAGTTGTTACCCACGTATATCCATCTACTCCCTTGACTAATTCGATGATACTCCACATATGCATTTCGATCACAAGCTATATGGTCTGTTGCTCTTGAGTCTACAGTCCACACAGGACGAGATTCGGTTAGGAGTACATAACTCGTTACTAAAGCATAATTTAACAAAGTGTAGTTGGGTCTCACCTTTTTTAGCTCAGTGTACTCATGAGCAAAGTGACCCAGCTTGCTACAGTTGTAGCATCTCACATTGGATTTGTCTCTTTTCTTGCCAGCACGCTTACCGCTTGGGCGCTTTTTAGCATTTGGCTTCTTCTGATTAGGATCAGATCCCTTACCCTTCTGGTTATTTTTATGGTCCCTTTTGCGTTTGAAGCCCGAAGCTTTGCACGAGCTTGACTCGGCCATAAAAACTCTATTAGAAAGCTTTGCTGTTGCAAGATGCTCTACTTCTAACTCTAGGTGATGCTCAATATCTTTAAAAGTTTTGATATTTTCATTATGAGTCATATTCACCTTCATGTGTTCCCAAGTATTGGGCAGAGATCTTATCACTACCTGGACTTGTTGTTCAGCAATCATAACATGTCCAGCAGACTTAAGCCCCAGAACCATATTCGACATCTCCCTCAGATGTTGCCTCATTGTGTAGTTCGGGCGCTTCCGATAAGAGTCAAATTTGATCATAAGCCTCCTGAGTTTAGTGGTCGAGGTACCACCAAACTTGTCATTCAGAGCAAGCCACATCTCTTGAGCTGTCTCATACTTCTCATACTCACACATGAGATCATCTTGCATGCTGCTCAACAACGTTTATGCGAGCATTGTTATTCTTCTTTTTCCAGGCTTGATAGGCTTCAATATCCCTCCTGTGTTGAGCATTATTCCCTTGCTTAGGCTCAGCTAGGGTGTTGTTAAGAGTTTGTAGAGTCTCTTGCTCTTCAAGGATGTACTGAATCTTGCGGTGCCAAATATCGTAATTGTCACCATTCAGTTTCTCACCCTTGTTCAGCTCAGCCATAATTTTTTTAGATGCAGAGGCCATCTCAACTATAATTCAACACATAGACAATTCAAAATACAATCACTAAAGGCATAATTAATAATTACACACAAACAATTAATTTTACCGCAAACGTAAACCAAAAGACATGACGAACTAATATCGGGAATGAAATCAAAAGGTCTTCGAGGCTTCCAATCATCATCCAATTCCCTTTATTATATTCATCATTAATTCGATTTTAAGGCACAAAATTATCAGTTCTAATTATGAATTTATTAAATTCAATTTAATTAGAACTCCCACTCAACGGAACAATTCATGAGATATGATAAAAGAGTATGTAAAGTCGAGCAACAATTAATGTAGAATATCATTAATGAAATCATAGCAACATATAGTTCAACCAACAAAATAAAACCAATTCAAAAAAAATATAATCAACAAACAAATGAAATAACCTAACATAGTCAAACTAATACATAGAATCTTCTACATGTTCTTAAAATATTCTTTGTTGCTCGTGACGTTTTTATCATACCATAACTTCTGCCCTCTACCAAGGCAACTAGCTTGTCTCCCACTTCAAAGGTTCATGTGAATGCTAACCACTGAGGTTTGCCTCATCTTTGAAACAAGACAGCGCTCCTCTATCAACTCAATTTCACACCTCAACATATAATATCTGTGTGAGGGTTCCTCAATCTGATTTAACATGCGAACCTTAAAGACAAGCGTATTGTCATCATCAGGTAATGATTGAATGAGGAGCCATTCATAATAACCTCAGTTTGTATACACAGTAGGTATATTTGCGGACATTAAGCGGCTAAAAACCCCATATAAATCTTCTATGTTAATGCATATAGGACGATCAAGGTCCATCTGATAATTCTCCATTTTCTCCGTAAGTTCTTTATAAGATAGATTATTATTAATCTCAATTAGATCATTAGGTGAAACCCAAGCTCTAATTGTCATTAAGCATTCTTCCTCAGTCCACAACTTACTAACGGGAGGCATCTACGAGAAAAATAAAATATAAAAAATAAAATTAGGGATTGTTAACAAACGACTAAATACGAGATTAAATTTTAGCCAATTCCATAAAAAATAAATAAATATTTCAAGCTCCCACTAGAACAAAACATTTATTAACATATAATGCTCATCCGTGAGACTATATTAATTCGATCCAAAATTTTATTTCAAAAAATAAGAAATGATTAAAAATAATTATTTCATATATAAAAAAATAGAAAATTAAATTTCGGATCAAACGGCGCAAACAACGCCCAAATCGAAGTCCCGAATAGCAAAATATGTAAAACTTTACAAATCCGGATTTATCCCCACGCGCGCTACAGTGTGATACAGTGCGCTACAGTACTCTACAGTACCCCTACAGTATCGCTACACTTGCTACAATGCCGATACAGTATGCTACAGTGTGCTACAAAAATGCTACAATCACGTTCAAACACACACAAACCCGCACGTGGAATACACGCGCGGCCTTGCACCGCTCAAGTGGCGTTGGGTCCAACACTATCCGACTCCATTTTTCATTATGAACACAATGGTACATTCGGAGTTTCAAACGGAGGTCGGAATAGGCCGGAATCATCAAAAAACTAACTCCGACACTATTCATCATCTTCTCCAAATTAGGGTTTTTAACCCTTTCTAAAC
Source organism: Citrus sinensis (assembly GCF_022201045.2). NCBI lineage: Eukaryota > Viridiplantae > Streptophyta > Magnoliopsida > Sapindales > Rutaceae > Citrus > Citrus sinensis. The sequence continues at coordinate 10,779,671 of NC_068563.1, read as the reverse complement.
CATAATCTAACCAGAAACGTATTTTGGCCATAACTTTCTCGTCTTAAGTCCGTTTTTAACAAATAATATATCTTTGGAAATATCTTTTCGTACTGTTAGGTATCCTAGATCAAAAAATATGATCCATTGAACTTTCGGGTTTCATAAAATATTTAGGGTTCATGCAATCTAAACCCTAGGCCGGTTTTAATAACTTCAATTCCAGAATTTATGCATTCATATTAAACATTCGAGAACACTTAAAACAACAGCCATCACAAAAATTAATAAAATAAAAAATCATGCTTTTCATGAATCAAATCCAACCAATGCACGAATCCAACACATTCAGGCTCTGATACCAATGAAAGAAAATCATAAATGAGTCAATAGGCCTTACCTTTTCGAATTATGCAGCGAAATAAACAAGTGTTATATCACATCACTGGTCAGAAAGAAATCACGAACGAAAATCTTCCTCAAATCATAGTGTATTTGCCTTTTCCAGATTGTTCAATGATCTTGTTTTTAATCCTTTTTTCGTTCACCCACACACACACACTCTGCTGGTTTTTCTTTTTCGAAATAAATCTTTAACTTGCTTTCTTTTCCAGCAGCGTTTTTTTTTTTTTTATATATACAACAGTTGGGAGCAATTGGGAAGTTGATTTGTGTTCAACTTCCCTCTCCCAAACGTGCATGGTAACCAACAAGTGGTTACCATGTGCGGGTCGGGTCAGGTCGGCCCATCTTGGGCGCCCACCCGGCCAACACCTTGTGAACCCAACTTGATTCTCTTCACTATCCCCGCCATTTCTCGTCTACTCTCATTTTCTATTGAATGGGTTAGTTGCTTTTCAAGCCAATAATTTATATTTATAGTTTTTTTTTGGGGAAAAAAACTGTAACCGATAATGGTTGGGCAATTAAGTGCTCTCTATGGGCCTCACAAAACACGTGATGCTAACGTAATGGGATATGTCAGCAGTTACCACCGTAACTCTAAAAAATCACACACTAGAGTAGTTAAATAAAGGGAAATTATCATTCATACACTATATATTTGTTCTGTTATCAAAAATACTACAACACTTTGAAGGTGTATCAATCGTCCACCCTTAGTTGACAAAATGTATCAGCCGACCACCAAACCGTTAGTTGCCGTTTGAAAGTTAACAGAGTTACAGTGAATTAATGATTTTACCCTTGAAAATTATCACTTGTATACCCTTAAATTCTCTTTTTATCACTTGTATACCCTTAAATTATCACTTGTACATATGAAAAGACCAAATTACCCTTCTGACGTCATCATACTTAAACGACAACTAACGGTTTGGTGGTCAGTTGATACATTTTATCATCTTAGGATGAAAGATTGATACACCCTCAAAGTATTGTAATATTATTGATAATAGAGTATACTAAGGGTATACAAATGATAATTTCCCTTAAATAAATAGTTAGAGGACGATGGGTGAGATTTAAAAAGAAAAAAAATTTATAATACATTAAAAAAAAAGGCTGCTACTAGCCTACTGCAATGCTGTAAGTTTAAAACAAACCATTGGATTCAACTAAAATGAATCCAACGGATGAGATTTAATATTAAATAAAAATAGAAAAAAGGGCAAATTGAAATGTCGGTTGCTTAGTAATTTTATCTCCCTCAAATCTCTAAGTGCTCGTTTGGTATTGTTTTTTAATTAATATTTTTTGAAAACATAAAATAAAAATAAAAATAATGTTTTGCAGTTATTCTATTTTGAATTTAAGCATGCGTATGATATTATTTTTTGTATCATGTATTTTAAAACTAAAAACACTAATATTACTTTTTTTTTAATTAAAAACCACCAAGAGGTGGGGGATTAGGCGGGCTCCTACCTATAATATAAATCAGTAGTGGAACAAATACGTAAGGAGCTAGACATAAACCAAAATTTCCTAAAGTAAATGAAAATATATAAGAATGTACAAAAATAAAAAGAGAAGAATGAAATAATAAGGAAAGCCATCAATGCTAGCATTTGACATGGGATCAGTTTGCGCATCCAAATGTAGAATACTAGATAAGCCTACAGAAATATCTTGAGAACACAAGAAATGCCTACTAACCCCATGAGTGCAAGCCCAATTGGGCAAAAAATCAACAGCAGAAGTAGCCTCCTGAAGCACATGCCAAACCAAAATAGGATAGGAAGATGTCAAAGCTCACACCCAACGCAACGAATAAGCACAATCCCAACGAACAGTACCCCTGGAATGAATCCAAGAAACAACCATGGCTGAATTTGACTCCACCTCAAGTATAGAGTAACCAAGTTGGGTAGCAAAATCAACCCTTCACAAACAACCATAGCCTCAGCATAAAAAATTGGCTGACAACCTAGAAAATATCTAAAAGCAGCCAAAGCTGTACCTCGATGATCTCAGATAATGCCACCCGGAGCAGCCATCCCAGGATTGCCCTTAGAGCAACTATCCACAATCATCTTTACAACCTTAAGAGGCGCCTTATTTAAGAAAATAATCAAATCAGCCTTTTAGTGCAATTATAACTCGCAAACCCTCTGTAATCCCAAAACCCAAAAATCCCTTCAGCTAGGAAAGCTTAAAGCCAAAAGTGGAACTAGCAAGCCTGAGATCCGTTATCACCTGACAGATAACCGCATCAACATGAAAAGATTGCGAATCAAACATGAAAGCATTAAGGGCCTTCCAAACTTACGACAAAATAAAGCAAGGTAGGAGGACCTGAAGGTGATTCCGAGAAGGGACACACCACTACCAATGAAGAAGTAAAGCATCGGGGGGAGGGGGTCAAAAAAGCAACATCTCTTATACTTAAAATCTATAGAAAATGAACCTAAACATGGCTAACCCGCGGGCAATCAATAAATAAGTGCCGAGAAGTCTTTACAGCCCAAAAAACACACCAAGAGGCCATGCAAAAACCCACTCATGCGCAATGCATTATCAATAGCCAAAAAACCATGCAATAGCCAGAGAAAAAAAGAAATATGAGATAGGATATATCGTTATTAGTTAACCGAAACAACCTTATCCCTCGGCCTAAAACAACAGACAAACTCCCAAACTGTCTGTAAATGAAAAGGCCATCAGAGGGAAGATCCCATCGAATTAAATTTGACTCCCTACTAGAAATAGTAACCAATAAAATCTGTTCAACAATAAAATAGGGCAACACATTCAGGAGCTCACCCTTATCCCAAACTATACCCCACCAATAAAAGGAAATTGACATAATAGAAGCCATTGTAGGATTATAAATGACCAAAAAACAAAAGGCCAACTAACAATCATGTCAAAAACTGCACTCCCCATGACTAATCAACCAATGCACATGAGGCCCAGCAACACACCAAATGGAAAAAAAAAAAAAAGGCATCTCCAGAGAGGAGAAACAAGATAACTAATCTGAAGCAAACTTAAATGTGTAGCTTTGCAATACTTAGACTTCATATAAAAAGGCCATAATGAACTCTGCTCTCGAAAATGCCACCAAAGCTTGAGCATAAAAGCCTCAGGCATATCATTAAAAGACTGGATATTGAGGCCACCCTTCTCAACCGGATGACACACCGCTGGCTATCTATACCTCGTTCTCAGAATCATCTCATAAGAACTGAGTAAATATTATCTTTAAGCACTGAACCACAGCCATAAGAGGGATAAGAACATGAAACAAATGAAGTGACATAGAAGACAATACATGTCAAGTGAACATCAGCTTCCCACTGAAAGATAGCAACTGATTGGTCCAACTCGAGATCCAATTCCTTGACCTTCCAGACTATATCATCAAAATGAGAAATCTTGAGATGCCCCATAAAGACCGAGCACCTAAGATAAATGAATAGAAGCTAATGCCGTTAGAAAATAGTGATAGAATGGATAATAGTTGGCCCGAGGCAGAAGCTGAGTCCTCAATGTAGAAATTGCTCTTGGCTTGACTAATCAATTGTCCCAAAACTACCTCATAATGATATGAAAAATTTATAACCCGCTAAAGGCTCAACCAACTCCTATTTGTAAAAATAACAATATCATCCACAAAGCTCAAATAAGAGATAGTGATACATGCAGCCAAACAATACTACACAAAGGGATATTGAGAGTACAAATGGTCTAAGCCCTGAGACAAAAACTCAGCAGCAATGATAAACAAATGCGGGGAAAGAGGATCGCCCTACCTAATACCACTGTGAGACTGGAAAACACCATGACTAACCCCATTCACCATAACGAGAACCAAGGGCCAAAGATAGCTCACCAAATCAAAGAGACCCACTATTTTGAAAACCCAAAACACTACAACATCTAAGCAATAAAAGACCAAGACATCTAGTCATAAGCTTTGGCCATATCATGCTTTAGCATTACATTATTCCTCTGAGTACTGCGGTTGAGATCATGAGCCAGCTCTTAAATCGAAAGCACATTATCATAAATCACATTGCCAAAGACAAAACCATTCTGAGAATGAGCGATAAGACGAGGCAACAAAATCTCAACATAAGTAACTTGGTCAAATCCTTATTGCTCACATTGCGTAGACTTGGGAAGGGCTTCTTAAGAAGACGAACTAGCAACGTACTCTGAAAACCCCTAGGCATAGCCGAAACTCTAAACTAATCAAGGACAACCTCCAATAAATCACTGCAAATAATGTCCCAACACGACCGGTAAAATCTACTGCATAACCCATTCAGACTTAGGACACTATTAATCATCCATATCTGGCTCCTTATATAAATCCACATGATCCTTGGCAATTACCAAAGACATAATAAAATCAAAGCCAGATTGGTGAAACTGACTAGCACAATTATAGAGGCAGCCACAGCAGATGGCTCATAATTCCACTCAGAAGAGGCATCCTGAATCCAATGGACATGAAAAAGCCGGCACTTCTTTCTGAATCATTGCATGGAAAAAGCAAGTGTTAGCATTCCCCTACCGGACCCAATGAACAATGGCCTACTGACGTAAAAAAACCTCTTCACAAAGTAAAGCGCGGCTCAAGCCTCTGAAAAAATAGCTTTATCCTCACCAGAACTAGACATGTCACGCTGTCTCTCCTTCTGAGCAACATCCTCCTCCACCTCCCTAACCCAGTGAAAGACATTGCCAATTACATCCTTATTCCAATTGGATGTTATTACCTTGATTATAAACGATTTTGACATTTAATGTAGTTGTGCCTGAGCAAAACATTTACATACACTTGAGTTAAAGAGACAGTAAAATAATGTCTGTAATTATACAAATTAGAGTGAACTATTTTTTTTTCTTCACATTAGATTTGAAATTCTTGATACATATTCTTTTAGAGATTCTGGAAAAAGTAAATTAAGTTTGAACTAAATTGTATTCAGTATTTGGAGCTATCCACTTTGAGGTTATGATATATCATGCATCTTCATAAATCTTCATGTAAAATTATTTTTTTTATTCATAACGCAAATATAGATCCTTTTATATTATTCTTTGAAGCATCATTCCATACGTTTTCTATATATATATATATATATTTGTGTGTGTGTGTGTGTGTGTATAGATTTTTGAGACTTGTGTTTTGCTAAATAATTGAAATGTTGGATTTTAAGATAAGAATGTATCAATTTACCATAAAAATGCCCCCAAATGTGCCATCTATTTGTTACAATTTATTAAAAAGTGTAGATTATGTTCTTGTTTGACCATGTTTATCCCTGTATTTGCTTTATATCTATAGGGCATTACTAAAGAAAAATATTTAAAATTTGTCAGAAATTACATCCAAATAGATGAACTAATTGATTATTTTTTGTTTAGTTGCTTGAGAAAATATCCAGATGATATGCTGGATATTTTTGTGATCATGGACTCTTTTTCATGGATATCGAATTAAATATACTTGTACCATCTAATGCCAATGTTTTTAAATTCTTCAAGTTTTGTAATTATTAGATAGCTTAAATTATATTTACTTTTTTCCCATAACAAAATTCAATTGTTCTTATATATTTACCAAGTGTCACATTATTCTTCCTTTTTGGATTTTGGCTGCGTGGAAGCCATGGGTTGATGGATGAATGACCCATGTTCTAGGTAGATATAAAAAATACTTTAATACATATAAAAATAGTGCAATACTGATCTTTAACCTCCAATTGTACCTATTGGATACATTTTTCAGGTAGTGAATGAAATAAATCTAAGCTAACTTTATTGGTACTTATTGAATATATTGTGGGCAGTGAACAAAAAATATCTAAGTTGACTCTAGATCATGTAGATTAGAGGGTGAGCATGTGGCACAGGAGTTTGGTATCTTTTTATTATTATGGATTGACTTAGATTAATGGATTCACATAGCATTTAGAATTCTAAAAAGTCTATTTTCCTTTTATGTAAGAGCATCTATTTTCACGTGCTATTTCACTATTGACAGAATGCTTGAGTTCTGGGGAAAATTCCTTTTTTGCGCATTCTGTTGGAGGTTAAGTTGCAAAATATGCAATTAGAAGACTATATAGACTGTTATGATAGAGAATAAAACTTCATCACTGTTGCTACACCTCATCTCTGTTCAATGGGCAATAACCAGGTACCTATTTAATATATACATGATATTTTGTTTCTTAATTGTTCCCAAAACTCATAAATTGTCTACTAAGAAAATGGATGCTTGGAATTGATCCAGATAAAGAAAATGATATTTAAATTTAATGGGATAATCTCGTGTTCAAGTTTATTTAGTATCTCCTTTTTTTTTGTTGTAAAATGCGCATTTGACATGACGAACTGAGCCATTAAAATTGATACTTAGATAACATAATTTCTTGGGGAAATTTGGCCAGGAAATATATTTTTTTAGAGCACTGTAAAGAAATGTGAGAGAAGGTATTGAACCTCAAGTCAAATTATCAAGATAAATTTAGGTTAATGTGTTTTCCTAGTTAACTCATTAAATCAGTGGAAAACAAGTTATCTTGTTTTAGTTCACGATGTGCTCAATTGAGTTTTTACTTTAGTTTTGTTGAGGTAAGAAATTATCTGACCAGTTTCTTTGCAAGTGAGAGAAAAAATTAAAGTATGTTATATGGATGTTTTAGGGGGCATGCATTATTATCGCACCTAAAATAGGAAAGATTTATTTTGAATGTATACAGTACGTTATACGAATGTTTCAATCATCAAGATTTATTTTGAGTTTTTATTTTTTTGATTTCTCTTACCTAACAACTATTGATTCAGTGCTCAGCAAAAACTTAGATCAGCAATGAATCCTTATCTCCAGCACCAATGACTTCTCGACGGGCAACAACAGATTTTTGAATCTCTCGGCATTCCTCCTCCACCACTACCACCATAGCCACCATTCTAGATCCTTTCTTGTTTCCTTATTTGTTTTTCCGCACCAACATTTTCTCTTGCATTCTCTGCATATGCTATTCATCTTTGTTTATGAATTAATGTCTTACCTACGTTTTTTACTATTTACGAATATATTGATATTCAATTTTATACTCTTATGATTTTTTGCATGCACTTGCTTGGAAAATTATATGTTTTCTTGGTTATTGATAGAGGGAGATGCCATTGCAACTCCGCTTTGTTATTGTTTTTATTTTGAGTGATAAGCATCTTAAACATTTTTGCTGTTAAAACGGGAAGCCAAAATACTATACCTTTTTATGATGAAGGGGGAGAAGTAACATGATTTTGTGGAGCATTACTTGATCACTATATTTAATTGATTGTTTGGGTTTGAAATTGATGGGATGTATACATTGCAATTGATATTTTATGAATTTGAAATTGGAAGAAAAAAAGGATCAAGAAATAACATGAAGAAGAAAAAGTGTTATAGTAAGATAAAGGAAGAGAAAGATTATGTACTGGGTAAAATCTAAATGGTTACATAATTATTTATAAACTTCTTATTCTAATGAGAGTAGGGTTCTAAATCAAGAGAATTAAGAGTCCCTTAACACAAGATTTTTTCCTAAATCAACTAGAAACAAACAAAGACTTAATAATTCTCCTAAGAGTTTAGCCAATTAAGCTACCAAGCAAGAATCACCAAAAGCACAGCTCCACTTTACAATTAATTGGAAATATCTATGAAATTGTTTCCTCATGGTGGCATCTTTCTCTTCAGTCTTTAAGTATTTTTGCTGTAAGGCAACAATTAAATTTTAAGTTGTGATGTTTGGTAATTGGAATTGGACGAATAGATATAAGTTGTGCATAAGCCTTTATTATATTAGTTCATTTTCAAGAATTTTGTTGTCAAATTTTTATAGTTTCTATGTTTTGTATTTTTCAACTAAAATAGCCATCGGTTTAAGGGCGGGGGGATGATTTGCTGGGTTTTTAAATTAAAATGTGAAGAAAATAGAATGTAGGATGATTTGTTTTAGGCAACATAAAATTTGTAGCACATGACGTAAAAAAGTAACATGAAATATACAAATAGTAGTTAAATATGTAATATTAGACATTAAACACAAGTACGATATACCATGAAATATGGTAGTTGATACATGTGACGGACGATGTTGTACATGAAATATGAATGTCAAATATGAAACAAACAAGATTATAAAACTATTTGGCTTTATTTATGACATGGAATATTAAACTTATATAACATGTGCTGTAAACATAAAGCATGAAATTTACATGTGAAAAAATAACAAAAAAATACAAAAACAAAAGTTAAGGATGCAACATAAGACATTAAAATGGGTACAATGTAAACATGTAATATGATAGTTGATACATGTGATGAACGATGTTATACATGAAACATGAACGTCAACTATGAAATTAATAGGAATACAAAATTTTTTGCCTTTTTTTATGACATCAAACACTAAACTTATGCAACATATAATGTAAAAATGAAATTTACATGTAAAAAAACAATAATAATAAAATGATATATGCAAAAATGAAAGTTAAGTATGCAACATTAGACATTAAACATGGGTATAATATAAACATGCAACATGATACTTGTTACATGTAACAGATGATGTCGTATATCAAACATGAAATGAGTGGAAAAATAAAAAATTTTGGAATCATTTCTAACATGAAACACCAAACTTTAAAAATGCAACATGTGATGAAAGCATGAAACATGAAATTTATGCATGAAATGATAATCTAGGATATGAAATATTGAAAGTAAAATATGCAACCTTAGACATTAAACATGAGTATAAAGAAAACATATAACATGGTGCTTGACACATGTGACAAAAAATGTTATGCATAAAACATGGGCGTCAAACATGAAACGGGGAGCAAAATAAAATTTTTTTGTGCCATTTCTAACATCAAACACCAAATTTCAAAAATGCAACATGTGATGTAAACATAAAACATAAAACATAAAATTTATACATAAAATAATAACATGTAATATGAAACATTACAAGTTAAATATGCAATGTTAAACATTAAATATGAGTACTATTATATATAAAACATTTAATGATAAACAAGTAATTGTTAATGTTATATATGAAATATGAATATCAAACATCAACTGGAGAAGAAAAGAAAATTTTAAGCGTATTTAGAATAATAAAGTTGAGAAAAATAACAATACACATGAAAATTTTAATGTCAAATATGAGATGACACATATAATATAAGAAACATATTATTGTCTTTTATTATATAAATTTTTTATTTTTTTCTCTTGGTTTTGATAAGATATTATTTTTCTTTCATTTTTTGTTTATTTATCTTTTTTTTCCTTTCTATTAATATTATCTTTTCAAAAAAATTTAGTTAATATATTATCCTGTTTCAATTTTTAAAATTTAAATAATTAGTTAAATATAGTAATCAGTTAAAGAATTTAGTTGTTCTAGGTATTTGGCTATAATTTGGCAACCAAAGAATGTTGGGCTCTCTTTCCGAGAAGCCGGATTTGCCTCTGGCATTGTAGCCACTAGAGATGGCAATGGTCCAAGATGGTCCAGGATTTGACAATCCCGGTCTCGTCCCGAATAGTAAAACGGAATTTTAATGCGGATCAAATCTGATCCTGTCCCGAATAGTTAAATGGGAGAAAAAATTGGACCAATCCCAGACTGCTCAAAATCCTGTCCTGGACCAAATAGCCCGAATATCCCAAATGTCTCATTTAATAAATACTATAAATTTCATTAAAATATTAAAAAAGTATTTAATCCAATGATTCTATAAAATTGTTAACATCGCAATTTAGGTTTCCAGTTTAATATTTATGTTTTAGATTTATTTAATTAAACTAAAAATAATACAACAAATAGGCTTGTGTTTGTTACTTGGGCCTATAGTATATTGTTATAATGCTATTTGAATCACTATTAATTAACCATTAGTTTAATTTTACTTACTTTTGATTTTATTAATATAGTATTTCTTCCAAAAATTAAATGAGACAATCAGGACAAATGGAATCCCGCGGGATCTTGACTTAGATCTTAATCCCATCCCACATAGTAAATTGTGATTTTTTTTCAATCCCAACTCCCGTCCGTTTTTAAAATTCGGTCCAAAAATACGGACCAATACCATTTCAAATAGTTCGGGATCCCAAATCCGAAATGGGATTTGAAATTTTTTGCCATCCCTATTAGCCACACCTGAAATAGAGTCTAATCAGATCAAGACCCATGTACTAATAAAAGAAGTAAATATATAAAATACGAAAACAAAATCATTTTGATTTCAATTATTTTGACACCTAATTGGCCATCAGGCAAACTAATACTAGGAAAGCTAATCCTTAAAAAAAAATCTGAAAAATGCAATGCTGACCAACGGCTGGGAACTTTTTTTTTTTTTAACCTAATCAACGTGGTAATAAAATATTATTGGTTGTAGGTTACTAGGTTCGATATCTTGAACTCAGCCTGGCCCATGTGGCCCATGTTAGTATGGGCTAGTGTAAAATTACAATAAAACGTTCCCCATCTGATAAGCTGATAACAAAATTACAAAAACATCCAAAAGAACGTTTGAATTTTATGGCCAATTTGGTAATGCCTAGCTTTTAAATAATTAGTATTAATTATGATGTAAAAATAATTAGTTACAAAAAAAAATTCAATTAAATGTTTGGTAAAATTTATTTTTAAAAATACTGTGAGTTTTAAAAATAGTCGTATGTATTTGATAAAATTTTATTTATTAAACTACTGTAACAATACAAATAACTGAATTCTATATAATGTTAAGTAAAAATTTATTTAGACATCTATAAATATGTTTATAAAAAATTTTCTTGTGCATAGAAAATAATTGATAATTAAAAAATATATTTTATATTATTAATTTTATTTTTTTGTCACAGTATAAATAGTAATAATAATATTTTCTTTAATAATAATATTTTCTTTAAGGTTAATAATTTTATTTTTTTAATTAATAAGATTAATTTTATATTTTTATAATATATGGAACTATTAGATTTAAAATTAATTCTCAAATTAAATTTTAAAAAATTACTCATTCCATACTTCTAAAATCCACTATAAAATAAAGTGATTTTTTTAAAAAAAATTAAAATAATTTACCAAACATCAGAATTAATTTTTAATATTTTAAAATTAATTTATAACTCTAAAAAATAAATACTAAAATTAACTTTTTTAACTTTTCAAAATTAAACTCCAGACTCCTTAAAGCACTTTCCGCCAATCGCCCGCAACTTCCTCTACTTGCTACATTCTCGTGTTATCCATAGAAAAAGTATGATTATTTCGCTGTCTCTTCAATTTATTCGCTTATATATAGATTAGAAATCGAACAAATTCTGCAACTTTCTAAATAACACACAGCAAAAAAGGAAAAAAATAAAAGAAAAAAAAGGTCGAGTCGTCATCTTCTCAATGGCGACGGCTGAGACACAAACGATGGTGGTAGGGATCGACGATAGCGAGCACAGCACGTACGCACTTCAATGGACGCTCGATCATTTCTTTGCAAATTCGACTGTAAATCCTCCTTTCAAACTCGTCATCGTTCACGCCAGACCTTCCCCTTCTGCTGTTATTGGCCTCGCTGGACATGGTAAAGTAATTTTAAATCTAAGTAATTATTCCTTTGGTATTTGTCCTTGCTTTGCAAGTTTTAAAAATTAAGTAATGGATTTTGTTGTCCTTTGTTCGATTTTAGTTTTCGATTTTTGTTTGTTTGTTTTTTCTTTCTTTCTTGGTGACCAAGTAACTGGTTTTTAATTTTAATTTATCGCAGGAGCTGTCGAGGTTTTGCCTCATGTGGACTCAGATTTGAAGAAGATTGCTGCTAGGCTTGTGGAGGAGGCTAAAGAAATCTGCAGCAGTAAATCGGTAATGATTAGTTTGTAATTTGTTTTTAATGATATTACAATCTATAAATAAAATACAATCTTGGGATCGTCTAGGATTTTATATACACATACGTTTTTGTAGTACAGTTCAAAAATCTTTAGATTGCCCACTCGTGAAATGATAATTTTCAAAATATTCTTCTAAACATCAACTTTCCCTCATTTATGTTAAGAAGACGAAAAAAATTTCATCAATGCACCCCCAATTTTTATTTATTTTTTGAACCCAAAAAGAGGTAAGTTAAGGTTTAAAATAGTTTAGAGTAGGGATGGCAAAAATCCCCACGGGGATGGGTACCCTCGGGGATTTTCCCCATTCGGGGAGGGTACGGGGATAATTTTATACCCAATTTTTTTTTCGGGGAGGGGACGGGGAAAATTTTTTACCCAACTTTTTATTCGGGGAGGGGACGGGGATGAGGTGGAATCCCCATCCCCTACCCATTTCCCCATTTTAATTTTTAATTTTATTTTTATTTTTAAAATTACTAATAAATAAATAACAAAATTATAAATATTGTTAAAAATAATAAATATCAAAATAGTTGTATGTTGGGAAAGTGGTCACCCTTTGCCGGGAATTAGTTGAAGAGTATTAATTGAAGTTTTCACCAACTGTTTATTGCTTTGATTATACTGGTAGTAGTTCTTCTACTAGATCTACAGGGGATTCTTATAAGAAAGCAACCAAATGGATGACAGGTTTTAATGATTATGTAAACAATGGAGATTGTGCAGTTGTTGCAGATGAATTAGATTCATATTTGGATGAGAAAGTTATATCTCGGATGGAAGATTTTAATATTTTGAGTTGGTGGAAGACAAATGCTAATAGGTATCCTACATTAGCTCGAATTGCTAGAGATATTTTGGCAATTCCAATTACAACAGTTGCTTCTGAATCAGCTTTTAACACTAGTGGTAGAGTTGTGAGCTCATACCATAACAAACTTCATCCAAGCACATTGGAGGCCTTAATGTGCTGTCAAAGTTGGTTACGAGCTTACAATAGCGGTATGAGTTTATTTTAATATGATTAATTTAAAATCGAAAATAAAAAATGTATTAGACTATTAATTATTCGGGGACCGGGGACCCTCGGGGATCCCCTGTTATTATTCGGGGAGGGGATGGGGATTCTCTCAAGCAATTTTGACGGGGACGGGGAGGGGACGGGGACATATGCAAAACATCGGGGATGGGTATGGGGAGATTGGTCCCCTCCCCTCCCCTCCCCATTGCCATCCCTAGTTTAGAGGTACTTCGAGAACTGTCATTTTGTGATCGGTAATCCAAAATTAACCTTTCTAAATTGGTGGATCTGGGTTATAAGAGCATCTCCAAAAGGCTTTTTAGATTTTACTCTTTAAATTTCAATTTGCTTACTGATGTGGCAAATAAGTGTATAGAAAAATACAATTCCCTCCAAAAGACTCATCAAATAAGAATAAGTTAATATTATTTTAATTAATCTTTTCCACTATCAAATTAAATTACCGTTATGTTTTTTAAAGGAAACATAAATAATAATTATTACCGTCTTATCTTTTCAATAAATAATAAAAAAATATTAATAGAAGAGGGAGAAATTCACTCACCAATATTAAACAGTGATAAACAAATCTTACTTGAAAAATCTAAATTAACGTGTCTTTTGGAGTGTTTAATATTGATATGGCTCTTCAAATAAGAAATAGAATTTTATTTGAAAATTTTTTTGGAGATGTTCTAAGTATTCACGCTTATCCTTTTATCTTTCCCTGGTTTGAATATACCAGATTATAATAGGTATACTTAACAATTGTTTTCCTTCTGCTATCATTTCTGTAAATTAGTAGTTCTGTTTTGTTTAGGTGCATGATGCTGTTGTTGAAGTGGTGGAAGGAGATGCTCGAAATATCCTCTGTGATGCTGTAGAGAAGCATCATGCCTCCATATTGGTTGTTGGTAGTCATGGCTATGGAGCGATCAAAAGGTATAAATCCACTATAAGTTGTTTCTTTTGGTATCTCATATTTTCTCGAGTGGAACTTGGTATGGTGAACTGTTTTGGTTATTATTCATAGTTTTCAATCATAACGACTCAAATCTGTATGTGTAAATACACTATAAATAGATCGAGTACTATTGTAAAAGCTTATATGAATCAATTTTTTATTCTTTATTACGGAGTAGCTATAACCAGATGAAAATTAAGTGGAAAAAATGTCATTGAGATGTAGTAAAACGCTTTTCTCTGACTGGCCACCCAAATGCAAATTGATGCTAAAAATTTAATTTGGGATTTGCCTTCTCCTCTACCTTTGAAAAAAAAATAAAATTGATCGGTTTCTATTTCAGTGTTCTTTCGCTGGGAATGTCATACGTATTATGGGTTTACAAATTTTGTTGAATGAGAGGGTTAGTAGGTTTCATTTATTTCCTGTTGGGGATTCTGATGACTTGTAACCGAGATCGATTCTTTTGCAGGGCGGTTTTGGGCAGTGTAAGTGATTATTGTGCTCATCATGCTCACTGCACGGTGATGATAGTGAAGAGGCCTAAAACCAAGCACTAAGCTGCAGTTACTCTGCTTCATGATTAGTAAACACATAATAAGATGGTATGAATCAGTTGGATACTGTATGATATCTATTGTATCTTGCATTTTACAATTGCGGTTGAAAATGGGCTGTCATCAAATATCATAATTTAACTTATATTTATGTAAACATCTAAACGTTTCATCAAAGTTCATATGCTTCAAATGTTTCATAGTAATGTTTTATGTTCATTAATGTTCTCCTTGTTTCTTCGCTTGCTTGTTTCTTTACCCTCCCCTTTGTAGAATTTCCTTGTTAATCACAGTATGAATCATAGCATGAAAATTAAAAGTTGATTAGGACAATATTTTGATTTTAAATATTTAAGGATCCCTCTAAATTACATGTAATGTAACTTACAACCACACACATAAATAATATGTGGTGTGGGGTTCACGCGTTGTTCATGTGTGTGGTTGTAAGTTACATTATATGAAACTTAGGGTTTGCCAATATTTGAAGTAACTTTTAATTAATTGAGACAGGTTCTGTAGGAAAGATGTTAGATTCAACCTTTTATTCTGTATCATTTTTCATGATACTTTTAAAATTTGATAGACACAAACAATTCTGGTGTAAGAGGTGCTTAACACCCACTCTATTAGGACAATACAACTCATTAATTACTATTTTCAGTTCTCTGGAAAAAAAAAAAAACTATTATGAACGCGATCATATTTTTTAAAATAAGAAACATATTCATGAATTAATAATTTATTAATTTAATGATAAATAATAATTGTTAAATTAATAAACCTTTTAGTATCCTTGCTTTTAATTTATCTGGTTGTATTCTAGATAGCTGTATCACAAGTAAGCAGGTCCACAATTTCAACGCGTCTAGAAATTTCAGAACAATACAGCCATCTTGTTTTATTTAATGTGTCCCGGGTATTTTGACTACATAGAATCCAAGCCCTTAAATCTAATTAAACCTACTTACAAAATACATACAAGGATTTAACCCCGAGCACAGCATAGGAGCAAATTAATGTCAAATATGAGATAACACATATAAAATAAGAAACAAATTAATGTCTTTTATTATATAAACTTTTTTTTCTTGATTTTGATAAGATATTATTTTTCTTTCATTTTTTTTATTTATTTATCTTTTTTTCCCTTTCGATTAATATTATCTTTTCAAAATTTTTTAGTTAGTATATTATCCTATTTCAATTTTTAAAATTTAAATAATTAGTTAAATATAGTAATCAGTTAAAGAAATTAGTTGTTCTAGGTCTTTGACTGCCATTTGGCATCCAAAGAATGTTGGGCTCTCTCTCTCAGAACTCGGCATCATGTCTGGAGATTGCCTCTTGGCATTGTAGCCACACCCGAAATGGAGCCTAATTAAATGAAGACACATGTACTTATAAAAGAAATAAATATATAAAATACGAAAACAAAGACGTTTTTATTTCAATTATTTTGACACCTAATTGGTGGCAGTAGAGGTGTTCAGAATCTAATTCGATCCGCTTAATCCATCTAATCTGTAAAAATCCAATTTGTGGATTGGCGGATTGGATTGGATTGAAAATTTTGAAAATCTACAGTCGGTTAATTGAATATAGATTTACTTCTATAAATCCGTGATTCTACAAAAATAAAAAATATTTATTTGATTAAAAAATAAAACTTGCAAATGTAGCATTGGTACTTACGAATAAATGATAAGTTAAAATATAATTAAATTAACACCATGTTATATATAAATTAAAAAATAATTAAATATTTGAATAGTTAATTAAAAAATAAGCAAATATAACTTCCTAAATATTAAAAATTCTTAACCAGAACAAAAAAAAAAACCCTAAGCCAAACAAAACATTTAATTAGCACATACTACCAAACCTCACCCAGTTGCACGCACAAGCCATCGCTGTTTCACTTCAGCAATTGAGGTACTTATAATTTCTTACTTTATTTTCAAGCTCTTCAAATTTCTTAATTTTTTTCTTGTTACATCTAAGGTCTCAAGTTTCAACTTTTGTATATATTTAAATTCATAATTTTAGTTAAATTTCACGTATTGATATAAACAAATGAGATTGTAGCATGTTATTCTTTTCGACATGTTATTGAAACATTGAATGTATTATTCTATCTTTATTTAAACAATTAATTTCTTTAAATTTTATTCAATTTTGAATTTAATTAGTAGTAAAATTGTTTTATATTAGATTTTTTTAATTTAATTACTTCATAGATTGGACAAAATTAAAAATTAAAATTTCATAAATCAATTTGTAAAATGATGGCTTGGATGTGAATTAGGTTAAATACATATTCGATCCACAAATATATGGATTGAGTTTCACCAATCCGTGGATTTAATTGGATTGAAAATTTATAATCTATAAAATTATGGATCGGATATGGATTGATATCTAATCCGTAAAATTCGATCCACGAACACCCCTATTTGGCAAATTAACACTCGGGAAAGCTGATCCTTGTAAATAAAATAAAATAAAAAAGAAAGAAAACTCAAAAATGCAATGCTGACCAACAGCTGGGAACAATTTTTTTTTTTTTTTTTACCCTAATCAACGTGGTAATAAATATTATTGGCTGTAGGTTAGTAGGTTCGATTTCTCGAACTCGGCCTGGCCCATGTTAGTATGGGCTGGATTGTAAAATTACAATAAAATGTTGCCTAGTTGATAGCAAAATTACGTAAACATCCAATGAACGTTTGAATTTTAGGACTAATTTGGTAAATAATAAGCTTTTAAATGATTACTATAATCTAGAAATAATCAATTACGAAAAGAATTAATTAAGTATTTGGTAAATTTTATTTTTAAAAAATGTTATGAGTTTTAAAAATAGTATTATGTATTTAGTAAATTTTACTTATTAAACTATTGTAAGCATACAAATAATTGAATTCAATATAATGTTAAGTAAAATTTATTCACACATTTATAA
This sequence comes from Citrus sinensis, assembly GCF_022201045.2. NCBI lineage: Eukaryota > Viridiplantae > Streptophyta > Magnoliopsida > Sapindales > Rutaceae > Citrus > Citrus sinensis. The sequence goes on along the minus strand of NC_068563.1, from coordinate 10,761,785 downwards.
AATATTTTTTATGTGTATAGAAAATAATTGATAATTAAAAAAATATTTTATTTTTTTATTTTTTTTATTTTGTTATCACAATATAAATAGCAATAATAATAATATCTTTAAATTTAATGATTTTATTTTTTAATTAATAAGATTAATTTTAAATGTTTTTAATAAATGGAACTATTAGATATAAAATTAACTCTCAAAATTAGATTTTAAAAAATTACTCATTTCATACTTCTCAAAATCTACTATAAAATAAACAAATTTTTCTAAAAATAATCTTATTAATTAAATAATTGATAGTATGTTTAATAAATATTATGTTACAAAAAAAAATTAACTACATAGAATATGAAATTAAATTTATTTTTGTATTTTGTACATTTCATCTACTTGAGATAATAAAATCTCTTGTGTTGAAAAAGAAAATTATGGGTTTTGAATCTTGTTCACATAGGTGAGAGGAAATTGGTTACCATTATGTTAAATTAAAAAAAAAATCATATTATACTTATCATTAATTATGGTTAGCAAATAATATACATAGTTTAACTATATAATAAAGTAGTTAATTTATTAATTAATAAATTTATTAATTTAAATAGATATTAATAAATGTAAGAATAAGTCATTTAATTGGAAACCTAGTTCAATAGAGTTAAAAAAAAAAAAATATTATGGACTTATATGTCAAAATTTCAAAACTTTTGATTGTATTTTAAATAATAATAATATCTTTAAATTTAATGATTTTATTTTTTAATTAATAAGATTAATTTTAATTTTTTTAATATATGGAACTATTAGATATAAAATTAATTCTCAAAATTAGATTTTAAAAAATTACTCATTTCATACTTCTGAAAATCTACTATGAGCATCTCCAAAAGACTTTTTAGATTTTACTCTTCAAATATCAATTTGCTTACTGATGTGGGAAATAAGTGGATGGAAAAATACAATCTTCTCCAAAAGACTCATCAAATAATAATAAGTTAACATTATTTTAATAAAATATTTCCACTATTAAATTGAATTGTTGTTATGTTTTTTAAAGGAAACATAAATAATAATTATTGTAGTCTTATCTTTTCAATAATTAATAATAAAATATTAATAGAAGAGGGAGAAACTCACTCGGTAATATTGAAGAGTGAGAAACAAATCTTATTTGAAGAATCTAAATTAACATATCTTTTAGAGTGTTTAATATTGATATGACTCATCAAATAAGAAGTATAATTTTATTTGAAAAATCTTTTGGAGATGCTCTAAAATAAACTGATTTTTCTAAAAATAATTTTTAAAGTAATTTGCCGGATATTAAAAATAATTTTTAATATTTTAAAATTAATTTATAACCCTAAAAAATAAATACTAAAATTAATTTTTTTTAACTTTTCAAAATTAAACTCCAGACTTCTTAAAGCACTTTCCGCCAATCGCCCGCAACTTCCTTTACTTGCTACGTTCTCATCTTATCTAGATAAAAAGTATGATCATTTCGCTGTCTCTTAGATTTGTTCGCTTATATAGATTCGAAATCGAACAAACTCTGCAGCTTTCTAAATAACACACAGCAAAAAAGGGAAAAAATTAAAAAAAAAGGTTGTGTCGTCATCGTCTCAATGGCGACGGCTGAGACACAAACGATGGTGGTAGGGATCGACGATAGCGAGCACGGCACCTACGCGCTTCAATGGACGCTCGTTCATTTCTTCGCAAATTCGACTGTCAATCCTCCTTTCAAACTCGTCATCGTTCACGCCAAACCTTCCCCTTCTTCTGTTGTTGGCCTTATACTATTACTTTTCTATACTTATGCTATTACCTATAATTTTCTGTTCTTTAAAAAAAACCCAAAAACCAAACAAATTTATAAAAAAAAATGAATAAATTAGAATTTACTAGGAATTATAATATTTGGGTCAATTTAGAATTTAGTATTTTATTAGAATTTATCTTATTTTATTAAGCTTACTTGAGTTATATTTGTAATTCTAATCTAATTAGCATTTTAGATTATTTCTCTTATTTGACAAAGATTAGGATTAAGTTAACTACTATTATATATATAGGCTTGTTATTCTTAATTTATGATAACAGACACAAGCTTCTCATTAATAATATTCAGTTTTTTCTCAATTGAGATATCTTCTCTTTAGTGAGAGCCTCTTTCTTGAGTTTTCAAGATGTACGTTAGAATGAAATTTAGTATCGCTTCTGCCCTACATCAAAACGTCATCTAATCATAGGGTCTTTTTATAGTTGTTTGCATTGGAAGGCTCATCTATCACCGACATATCTATTTATCCGGCAACATTGCCACCTTTACATTGATCGGAGAATTTTAAATACGTTGATAGTTTTTGTTTTTCTATTCACTCACTTCTATTTCTTAATGATGATACCATCATTATTGTCATTGATGGTGCAATAATTTTTAGCAATATTATTTTGATTTACAAAACTTAAATATTAAATATAATACTCAATTTTAGTCTCATACACTTAAATATTACTAATATTCAAGTTAATTGATGGATATTAAATAAATCAAATCCGGAGTATTTTAGATGGATATTATACAATCTATTTAGATAAGATACTTAGATATCCAACTTGAATGAATTTGTTTGCTCTTTCTAGCTGTTAACTCGATTAATAATTGTAATGGGTTTGGTTTTAAAACTCCTAATATGATAACTCATTCATGACACAATTAATTATTCAACTAATTATATTAATTGACTTCTATTTTAATTGATAGATGTGTGTTGAATTGCCATCTCTATTTTTATCCATGTGTGATGTTACCAAGAAAGAAGAAATAATAGAAAATACTTACTTTTAGTTTATTTTTCTAAAGAACTATTTAAATTATTTTCAAATAGAGCAATTGTTTAGAATTTTTTTACCTTTCTCTCAGATAAGTTAATGACTATTTAAACAGTTCGAGTGGAGTAACAAATACCAATTTATTTAAGTGTGCAATTAAATTTATTTATTTTTTATTTAAGGACAAAAATTCAAACAAAAATACAAAACTCATTGTTAAAAAAAAGATTTTACAAGTTCGTAAACTAACATTTTATTATTATTAGTAAATTAACATATTTTTACTAAATAATTAAATAATTGATAGTATGTTTAATAAATAATATGTTACAAAAAAATTAACTACATAGAATATGAAATTAAATTTATTTTTGTATTTTGTACATTTCATCTACTTGTATAATAAAATCTCGTGTTGAAAAAGAAAATTATGGGTTTTGAACTTTGTTCATATAGGTGAGAGGAAATTGGTTGCCATTATGTTAAATTAAAAAAAAAAGATCATATTATATTTATCATTTATTATGGTTAGTAAATAATATACATAGTTTAACTATATAATAAAGTAGTTGATTTATTAATTAATAAATTTATTAATTTAAATAGATATTAATAAATGTAAGAATAAGTCATTTAATTGGAAACCTAGTTCAATAGAGTTTAAAAAAAAGAATATTATGAAATTATATGTCATAATTTCAAAACTTTTGATTTTTTTTTTCATGAACAATAAGGATCTTTAATATTCATAACCCAATAATCAGATCTAAGCCATTATGGGGTAACGTAGCTGGACCCCTATAAAAAAGATGCGGGCTTCAACCTTTTATTCTTTATTATTTTTCATGATACTTTTAATAATTTGATAGCCACATAAATTTCTGGTGCATAAAATTAAAAGTTGATTAGGACAATATTTTGATTTTAAATATTTAAAATAACTTGTAATTAATTGAGACAGGTTCTATATGAATGATACCAGCTTCAACCTTTTATTATTTATTATTTTTCATGATACTTTTTATAATTTGATAGCCACATAAAATTCTGGTGTAAGAGGTGCTTAACACCCATTCTATTAGGAAAATACAACTCATTAATTACTGTTTTCGGTTCTCTGAAAAAAAGAAGAAGAACTATTGTGAACGTGATCATTTTTTTAAAATAAGAAAATTATTCATAAATTAATAATTTATTAATTTAATGATAATTAATAATTGTTGAATTAATAAATTTTTTAGGATCCTTGCTATTAATTTATCTGGTTGTATTCTAGATAGCTGCATCACAAGTAGAGATGGCCAATGAGCTGTGCCGGTCAGGCCCGCACAAAGAAAGGCTCATGCGTGCTCGCGTCCATGATGTATTTTGTGTCGTGCCATACAGTGCCCAATTTTTTTTTATTAGGCCATGTGTTGTGCCCACACATGTCGTGCCGTGGCTTGTGTCCTGCCGTGCCTAAGAAAAAAAAAGCTCAATTAGTTTTTTTTTTCATTTTTTTAATTTTTTAAGAGCGAATGTTAAATTGTTGGCGTACTTTTTTCCAGTCATGTACTTATTTTATGTCTATGCCTTTATTCAAATTTAATGGAATCAAAAACTTAAAACTCAAGTCCATATTCAATAGAAATAAACTAATAATAGTAAGAAAATCTAATAGTAATTACTAAGTTCGACGTTATAATATTAGAATTTTTTTAATACTTAACAACAACAACAACAACAATAATAATAAATTTTTCTTAAGAGTTAACTTAATTGTTAACTTGGACTTATTCATATATCATAGTTCACAATAAAATTTATGAATGTTTATAAAATCATGATATTTATAATTGTGTTCATTAAAATCATGATATCAATTATTTATTTAATAAATTATAAATATAAATCAATTATATTATTTTTTAAACTAATAATTAAATGAATTTAAAATTTTAATTTCAAGTTATTTATAAAATTATAAAATTTTAAGTACTTTCATTAAAAAATAAAATGTGCTTATTGCAGACTTTTTCATCGCGTCGTGCTTTTAAGGCTTACATGCCTAAAATTCTAAATCTGGCCCTACCCACTTGCGTGCCGTACTGTGCTGCGTGCTTCACCGAAACGTGCTCGTCATCGTGCCGTGCTGTACAGACATGTGTCGTGCCTGTACCCATGTTGTGCCACGTGTCGTTTGGCCCATTTGCCATCGCTAATCACAAGTAAGCAGGTCCACAATTTGGCTCTGATACCATGAAGAAACGAGTGTTTTTCATTTCTTAAGTAAAAACGTTATACATTGAGCATATTTATAGATACAGATGTTATACTTTTTCAAAAATTAGATACACGTATTACGGAAGCATCTGACCAACCGTGTCATTGCTGTTCGGTGTGGATCATGTCTTTGACAACTTCCATTCGATGTCGTTTTATTTGACATTCTAAACAGATATTGCTTGATGGCTATAATTAATTGATTATTTGGGTTTGAAATTATATATATATGTATTACTCATAAACTTCTTATTATGATGAGAGTAGGATTCTAAATTAAGAGAAATAAGAGTCCTTTATCACAAATTGTTTTCCTAAATCAACTATAAACAAATCAAACATGAAACGTGAAATACTAAACTTATGCAACATGTAATGTAAACATGAAACATAAAATTTACATGTTAAAAAATAACATGAAATATGCAAAAACAAAAATTAAGTATGCAACATTAAACATTAAACATGAGTACAATGTAAACATACATTAGACACTAAACATGGTTACAATGTAAACATGCAAATGATAGTTAATACATGTGATGTACGATGTTGTACATGAAACATGAACATTGAACATGAAACAGGTAAGAAAATAAAAAATTTTGGCATTATTTTTAACATGAAACACCAAACTTCAAATATGCATCATGTGATATAAACATGAAACGCGAAATTTATATGTGAAATAATAATATGAGATATGAAACATTGAAAGTTAAACATGAGTATAAAGTAAACATGTAACACAGTACTTGATACATGTGACAGACGATGTTAGACATGAAACATGTATGTAAAACATGAAACATAAAATTTACACATAAAATAATAACATGTAATATGAAACATTACAAGTAAAATATGCAATGTTAAACATTAAACATGGATACTGTTATATATAAAACATTTAACGATAAATAAGTAATTGTTAATCTTATATATGAAATATGAATATTAAACATGAAATGGGGAAGAAAAGAAAATTTTAGGGGTACTTACAATAATAAAATTGAGACCAATAACAATACACATGAAAATAAGAAACAATTTTTTATCTTTTATTATTTTATTATTTTATTTTTTTCTCTTGATTTTGATAAGATCATATTTTTCTTTCACTTTTTATTTATTTATATTTTTTCCTTTCTATTAATATTATCTTTTTAAAATTTATTATTTAGTATATTATCCTATTTTAGTTTTTTAAAATTTAAATAATTAGTTAAATATAGCAACCAGTTAAAGAAATGGATTGTTCTAGGTCTTTGGCTATTGGCTATTGTTTGGCAACCAAAGAATGTTGGGGTCTCTTTGTGAGAACCAGGCATCCGGCATCATTCCTGAAGATTATCTCCCGGCATTGTAGCCACACCCGAAATGGAGCTTAATAAGATGAAGACACGTGTACTTATAAAAAATAAATATATTAAAATATGAAAACGAAGTCGTTTTGATTTCAAGTATTTTGACACCTAATTGGGCATCAGGCAAACTAACACTGGGGAAAACTGATCCTTATAGGAAAAAAAATTGAAAAAAGAAATGGTGATCAACAGCTGGGAACATTTTTTTTTTAACCTAATCAACGTGGTAATTAAAAATTAGAGAAATTATCCACCGTCCACCTTTTTTTTTTTTAATTTTTTCAAAAATACATAATTCTTCTTTCTTTTTGTTGAAATCCACCTGAAGTTACATTTCTTTTCACTCATCCACTTCCGTTTGGAGACAGTTAAGAAAATTAACAGAATATTGTATAAATGACTTTTTTACCCTAAAATGTAAAAGATAAATCATCCACTGACCACCTTTTTTTTTCGTATTGTTTCAAAAATACACAATTCTTACTTTTTTTTTTGTTGAACTCAACTTAAAGTTATATTATTTTGCATTTGTCAACTACTGTATCGTTGTGAAATGACAATTTTACCCTTATGATGTCAGCAAAGTTCTAACGGTGTTATAACTGAAATACTAACTAGGCAACCCAAGAGGGGGGTGAATTGAGATTTTGAAACTTATGCGATACAATTCGCACAACAATTCAATTTATTTCCTTAGGGCATGTTTGGTACATTGTATTATAGGGTATTAAAATACTGTTTACATTAAAATAATATTAAACCCATGTTTGGAACAAATTTACAAGGAATTAAGGTAGGGGGCTAATGCGTCACTGACGCATTAGCTTTGCTTTTTTTTTTCTTCTTTTTCCTTTGACTTTTCTTTTTACTTTATTATTATTATACTACTAAAATAATTAATAAATAAATATAGTTTTAATTTAATATAATATTTTTATTAATTTTGTTTTTACATTAAAATTATTAATAGAAATTAATAAATAAATAATTTATCATTCAATAATAGTATATTATTTTTTATTTTTACATTATTATTTATTAATAAATTTATAACTTATTATAACTAATAAAAATATTTAAATTTGAATAATATTAATTTAAAATTAATAATAATATAAATAATAACATAAAATATTAATACAATTTAAATATATTAATATAATATAAAACATTAATATAATATAATATTTAAATTAAATTAATTAAAAAATCAATACAGTACAGTGTAGCACCAACCATTGTACAACATTATTATAATACAGTGCTAATGCAATACAGCAAATACAATACACCAGTATTAAAATAATACAATACAACATAATACAATACAGTGTGCCAAACACACCACTAATGAAATCAAAAACAATAAATTTAATAAAGCATAATAATAAAAGAGTAAGGGAACAAAGAGCAAACACAATGATTTTTACGTGGTTCGGCAATCCCTGCCCACATCCATGCCTCCAAGGTCACCTGGCTTAAGGATTTCACTATCCAAGCCTCCCAAGGCTTCAAGAATACTTATAATTGACTTCACATATGTCAATCAACCTTTACACCAAGAGATTATCCCCAATCTCTTAACCCAAGTGTATCCCAACACTTAAAATCACTCAAAACAAAGATTACAAATGTGTTTTTCTCTCACACAAAATATATGATTACAAATCTATACTCAATGTGTGAACAAATAAATCAAGAACGAATTTAAAGCTTAATGAATGTTGTATTCTCGATTACAAGCTCAATGATAATGTTGTGATCCATCCTTATTTGAATTTGATTGATTTTATTTATAGTTGGAGCTGAAAACTAGCCGTTATTGACTTTTTGTTCGAAGTTGGATCGCCGTTAACTCGAAGTTGGATCGCTGTTTTGACTAGTCCAAGTTACCGTTGGACATAATTTCAAATTGTCGGATCGCCGTTTTCAAGATGTCGAATCGCCATTAGTGTCTAGAGGCTACTCTTCAATTCTACTTGATATTGGCTAGCCATCATCAAGATGTCGGTTAGCCATTTGCTACAGTGACTGCTACAATTAACTATTTTCTAAAATTATAATTTTACCCCAAAACTTTCAATAATAAAACTATGGCCCAAAACTTTATGAAACTTTTCAAACAAGTCTATTTTCGTAATTTCAAGTAATACTTTCAATTAGACCATAAACTTGAAAAACAACCAATTTCATAAAATCATTTTTCATTAAATATAAAACCTTTATAATATGAAGATAATGATTTATTTAAAAAGCATAAAAAATAACTTGTGCTTTTAAAAGGTTAATCATTCTTAATTTTGTTTGTTATCATCAAAATCAATATTATGGATACATAATAACATAAATATTAACAATCTCCCCTTTTTTGATGATGACAAACTTTACATGTATTTAAAGAATGATTCCACAAATTGATTCCTCTTTTAAAAGGTTAATCACTCTTAATTTTGTTTGTTATCATCAAAATCAATATTGTGGATACATAAATGTTAATAATAACGAGAGTGAATCAATGAAAAAAATGTTAACTTTAGGTGGAGCACTGAAAAAAAAAAAAAAAAAAAAAGATTTGTGTATTTTTAAAAAATGGTGAAAAAACAGGTGGACGGTGGATAATTTTTCTTAAAAATTATTGGTTGTAGGTTGCTGGGTTTGATACCTCGAACTGGACCTGGCCCATGTTAATATGGGATGGGTTGTAAAATTACAATAAAACATTCCCTATCTGATAAGTTGATAACAAAACTACAAAAACATCCAGAAAAAAGGTTTGAGTTTTAAGGCCAATTTGATAATACTAAGGTTTTAAAATAATTATTGTTAACTACGATATAAAAATAATCAGCTACGAATAAAGTTAATTAAATATTTCATAAAATTTATTTCTAAAATTGCTGTGAGTTTGAAAAGTAATTGTATGCATTTGGTAAATTTTATTTATTATAAGAATATAAATAACTGAATTAAATAAACGTTAAGTAAAATTTATTTAGATATTTATAAACATATTTATAAAATAATTTTTATGTGCATAGAAAATAATTAATAATTAAAATAAATATTTTATACTAGTAGTTTATTTTTTATTTTGTTATCACAATATAAATAGTAATAATAATAATAATAATAATATATTTAAATTTAATGATTTTATTTTCTAATTAATAAGATTAATTTTACATTTTTACTTTTTATCTGTGTGTGAGTGAAAGCATTAGATGTAAAATTAATTCTCAAAATTAAATTTTAAAAAATTACTCATTCCATACTTCTGAAAATCCACTATAAAATAAAGTGATTTTTCTAAAAATAATTTACCAAATATTAAAATTAAATTTTAATATTTTAAAATTAATTTATAACCCTAAAAAATAAATACTAAAATTAATTTTTTCTAACTTTTCAAAATTAAACGCCAGACTCATTAAAGCACTTTCCGCCAATCGCCCGCAACCTCCTTTACTTGCTACGTTCTCATCTTATCTAGATAAAAAGTATGATCATTTCGCTGTCTCTTAGATTTATTCGCTTATATATAGATTAGAAATCGAACAAACTCTGCAACTTTCTGAATAACACACAGCTAAAAAGGAAAAAAAAAAAAGTTGAGTAGACATCGTCTCAATGGCGACGGCGGAGACACAAACGATGGTGGTAGGGATCGACGATAGCGAGCAGAGCACGTACGCGCTTCAATGGACGCTCGATCATTTCTTCGCAAATTCGACTGTAAATCCTCCTTTCAAACTCGTCATCGTTCACGCCAGACCTTCCCCTTCAGCTGTTATTGGCCTCGCTGGACCTGGTAAAGTAATTATAAATCTAACTAATTAATCCTTTGGCATTTGTCCTTGCTTTGCATGTTTTAAAAATTAAGTAATAGATTTTGTTGTCCTTTGTTCGATTTTAGTTTGCGATTTTAATTTGTTTGTTTTGTCTTTCTTTCTTGGTGATCAAGTAACTGGTTTTTAGTTTTAATTTATCGCAGGAGCTGTCGAGGTTTTGCCTCATGTGGACTCAGATTTCAAGAAGATTGCTGCAAGGGTTGTGGAGGAGGCTAAAGAAATCTGTAGCAGTAAATCGGTAATGATTAGTTTGTTATTTCTTTTTAATGATATTACAATCTATAAATAAATTACAATCTTGGGATCGTCTGAGATTCTATATACAGATACACGTTTGTAGTACAGTTTAAAAATCTTTAGATTGCCCCACTCGTGAAATGATAATCTTCAAAATACTCTTATAAACATCAACTTTCCCTAATTTATGTTAAGAAGATGAAAAATTTTTCATCAATGCACTCTCAATTTTTATTTAATTTTTTGAACCCAAACTGAGGTAAGTTAAGGTTTAGAATAGTTTAGAGGTACTTCGAGAACTGTTATTTTGTGATCGATAATCCAAAATTAACCTTTCTAAATTGGTGGATCTGAGTTGTAAGTATTCACGCTTATCCTTTTATCTTTCCCCAATTTTAGTATACCAGATTATAATACGTATACTTAACAATTGTTTCCCTTCTGGTATCATTTCTGTAAATTAGTAGTTCTGTTTTGTTTAGGTGCATGACTTTGTTGTTGAGGTGGTGGAAGGAGATGCTCGAAATATCCTCTGTGAGGCTGTAGAGAAGCATCATGCCTCCATATTGGTTGTTGGTAGTCATGGCTATGGAGCGATCAAAAGGTATAAATCTACTATAAGTTGTTTCATTTGGTATCTCATATTTTCTCGAGTGGAACTCGGTATGGTGAACTGTTTTGGTTATTATTCATATTTTTCAATCATAAAGAGGACTCAAATCTGTATGTGTAAATAAACTATAAATAGATCGTGTACTATTGTACAAGCTTATATGAATCAATTTTTTATTCTTTATTATGGAGTAGCTGTAACCAGATGAAAATAGAGTGGAAAAATGTCATTGAGATGTGGTCAAACGCTTTTCTTTGACTGGCCACCCAAATGCAAATTGATGCTAAAAATTTAATTTGGGATTTGCCTTCTCTACACTTTTCTTTCTATTTCAGTATTCTTTTGCTGGGAATGTCATACGTATTATGGGTTTACAAATTTTGTTGAATGAGAGGGTTAGTAGGTTTCATTTGTTTCTTGTTGGGGATTCTGATGATTTCTAACCGAGATCGATTCTTTTGCAGGGCGGTTTTGGGCAGTGTAAGTGATTATTGTGCTCATCATGCTCATTGCACGGTGATGATAGTGAAGAGGCCTAAAACCAAGCACTGAGCTGCAGTTACTCTGCTTCATGATTAGTACACACATAATAAAATAGGATGTAATCAAGTATCATAATTTAAACTTATATTTGGGATGTAATCAAATATCATAATTTAACTTATATTTATGTAAACATCTAAACGTTTCATCAAAGTTCATATGCTTCAAATGTTTCATAGTAATGTTTTATGTTCATTAATGTTCTCCTTGTTTCTTCACTCACTTGTTTCTTTACCCTCCCCTCTGTAGAATTTTAATCACAGTATGAATGATAGCATGAATCTGTACTGTCCACGGTGCATAAAATTAAGTTGATTACGACAATATTTTGATTTTAAATATTTATAATAACTTTTAATTAATCCAGGCAGGTTCTATAGGAAAGATGCCAGCTTCAACCTTTTATTCTTTATTATTTTTCATGATACTTTTAATAATTTGATGGCCACATAAAATTCTGGTGTAAGAGCTACTTAAAACCCATTCTATTAGGATAATACAACTCGTTAATTACTGTTTTCGGTTCTCTGAAAAAAAAAACTATTATCAACGTGATCATATTTTTTAAAATAAGAAAAATATTCATAAATTAATAATTTATTAATTTAATGATAATTAATAATTGTTGAATTAATAAATTTTTTAGGATCCTTGCTATTAATTTATCTGGTTGTATTCTAGATAGCTGCATCACAAGTAGAGATAGCCAATAGGCGAAAAGCTCATGCGTGCTCGTGCCCGCGATGTATTTTGTGTCGTGTCGTGCCGTGCCTAATTTTTTTTTTGCTTAGGCTATGTGTTGTGCCCACACGTGCCATGCCGTGCTGTGGCTTATACCCTGCCGTGCCTAAGAAAAAAAGTCTAATAAGTTAAAAAAAAATTTAAGAGTAAGAGTACATGCCAAACTATTGACATACTTTCTTCAAGTTTATGTATTTTTTTAGGTCTATACTTTTATTCAAATTTAATAGAATTGAAAATTCAAACCTTAAGTCCATATTCAATAGTAATAAACTAATAATAGTAGGAGAATTTGATATTAATTACTAAGTTTAATGTTATAGTATTATAATTTTTTTTAATACTTAACAACAACAACAACAACAACAACAAGAATAATAAATATTCTTAAGAGTTAACTTAATTGTTAACTTGGATTTACTTAAATTCATATATCATAATTCACAATAATATTAATGCATATTATAAAATCATGATATCAATTATTTATTTAATAAATTATAAATATAAATAAATTATATTATTTTTTTAAACTAATAATTAAATGAATTTAAAAATTTAATTTCAAGTTATTTATAAAATCATAAAATTTTAAATACTTTTATTAAAAAATAAAATGTATTTATTGTAGGCTTTTTTATTATGCCGTGTTTAACTCATCTCTAATTGTGACGTGTTTTTAAGACCCACATATCTAAAATTCTAAGTTTGACTCAGCACACATGCGTGCCGTACCATGCTACGTATCTCACCGAAACGTACTTATATTGTGCCGTGTTGTACGGACATGTGCTGTCCCCATACTGTGCCACGTGCCGCCCGGCCCATTGCCATCTCTAATCACAAGCAAGCAGGTCCACAATTTCAACGCGTCTAGAAATTTCAGAACATTACAGCCATCTTGTTTTATTTAATGCGTCTGATGTATTTTGATTACATCGAATCCAAGCTCTTAAATCTAATTAAACCTACTTACAAAATACATACAAGGATTTAACCCCGAGCACAACATAGGAACTCAATGCAATTGCAAAACACTTGTTATGCTTGTAAAATGTGCAACAGGGTACCCAGAAGGCAGAATATCCACTTCCTTCAAGAAGGTCTCCATGAAGACAGAGGTGGAGTATCAGAGTCTTTGTAGGTAGTTACTCCATCTGGATATCGATCACCCTTTACAGCATCCGCCAAAGCAATGGAATCAAGTTCAGCCATTTCTTCTGGAGCTAATTTCACTGAGAGTGCTTGAATATTTTCATTGAGCTGTTCGATCTTGGTGTTTCCAGGTATGGGACACACATCATCACCTTGGTGGTGAACCCAGCCTAATGCAAGCTGTGCGGGGGTGCATCCTTTTCTCATTGCTATTTCATTAACACTCTCAAATAACTTTTTATTATGCTCCAAATTTTCAGCTTGGAACTTCGGCATGCACTGCAACAATTAGGAAAGAACTTTCAGCACTTAAAAAGAGTCAAATTGAATCTTTAAGACAGAACATTTTGGAGAGAAAAGATTCACAGGTTCCTAGGTATACCAAGCCCCTAATCTGCTTCAAATTTTACTCTGAAGGATGGTACAGAATTATCAACTAAGAAATGTTCATAGATGCTCATGGCTTTGGCCTCAGATGTAGACGATGTTCTATGCATGTCAGTAGGCAATCTCGCTGATTCTCACAGAATCTGAGAAAAAACATGCTGATTTCTACAAGAAGTTGAAAAGATTATGCGCAAAAAGTTCTATAGTCGGAGCCAGGTATATTAAGAGTGGCTTGAGCAGGTTCAAAAACACCTATATGCCCAGGGACAGGATAAGTTACAGCAGATAAATGTCAAGTAAGATACAGAAGGTAATAAAAGGACTCAAAGGGATGGCCAGATGCAGATGCACGGTAACAGATCTGTCATCAGGGATCACTCCACTATATTTGTAGCCTAATGGCATTTGCTCTCATTCAACCCAAAACTATGGAGCCACAATTTTCAGGCAAAAAAATAACATCGATCCTTGGATCTGGAAGAAAATGATAGATTCCAGCAGAAGACCTGAAAATGATTTAAAAGCCTGAATTTCAAATCCTTTAACTAGCTTGTAGAAGGTTTTCAGCACACGATTGTAGTTATGAAAAACGATGTAAGACTGAACCTAGTTGTACATAGAAAATTGTTACAGTGGTTTTCAATTGACCTGAAAAAAAAAAGAAAAGAAAAAGGACTTCTCCAATATAGGATAGGGTTATGGAAAAAAACATTTTTCCTCACAAACCCAATTTGGATGGATCAGTGGAATTTCACATTATGATGCATAAGCAATGCAAATATGACAAAGATGGAAACTGCCACAAAGATGAAAAACACAGAAAGAATCCTTGCAATCAAACTTCTTGAGGATCCAGTATTAGTTAAGGTGATGGAAACATTTTTCGTTTTCTATTTAATGATCCAAATGCGGACAAGGAATTTAACCTTAAAACAGGCTATTCGATTGAAGGGGCATTAGGCGTCACTTGAATACTAATTTCATCTTAAATTTTTCTGAGAAAATAAAAAAAATTTGCGTTTATGATCATTGCAACGAAAATCTCTCGTATTCAAAGACATTAATATACATGATATCATGAATGACAATTCAAAACAAAAAAGAGTTCCATTATTATTGAGTGATTAAACAAATGTGAACAGAAGCAATTATTGTTTTACAGGTTACAGAGTTTGAACATTCAATAAATAGGCCAATAGTAATGAAAATACGAGCAAGCTGAAACGCATGAATTTTACGTGAAGCAAGAAATATTATTTAGTTAATCATGAATAAGTTTTGGTTGCCATGACATCATCTGGATATGAATTTTGAAGTGTTAAGTTATTACTGATTGAATTTTCATATTGATCTAGTTTTTCCTTGCCATCTACATACAAGTAACGTCAGTGCTCGTTTGAAGACCAAAATGAACTGGTTCAACAATTAAAATTAATAATACTAATTAATTAAGTCAAGTTC
The DNA here is from genome assembly GCF_022201045.2 of Citrus sinensis. Taxonomy (NCBI): domain Eukaryota; kingdom Viridiplantae; phylum Streptophyta; class Magnoliopsida; order Sapindales; family Rutaceae; genus Citrus; species Citrus sinensis. The sequence goes on along the minus strand of NC_068563.1, from coordinate 10,746,339 downwards.
TGCTGGATTAGATTAGAGTGAACTATAAGTATGGGTTGCAGAAAAAATTTGGAGCTCTATAATTACACAAGTCAATCTAGGGTATCTTAAGAGAAGGTGTTTGCCAAGCTTGCAGACATCCAACATTGATGCTAGAAAACATTTTAATGCTAAAAGCTAATGTAGTTTATTCCAAATGCTAACAATTGCTAGGAAGACTTACAAACCTTTCTAAAATCGTCTTTTGAAAAGCTTTCAACCAACTTAGGCCCTGATGATAGAAATCCTTGTCCTAGAGGACCATACGCAACAATTCCAATGCCAAGTTCCCTAAGCAATCACTGGGTTCTCATTAGCATATGTTAAATGATTCCGCTCATAAAAGTTCTCTTCTTTTCAACTCCAAACAATCCAGTTGGTCTAATTAATCCCTTACCTGCAAGTAGGAACTATCTCTGCCTCCACATCTCGTGACCACAAGGACCATTCCAACTGCACAGCTGTTATTGGATGGACAGCATGAGCTCTTCTAATTGTTGCAGCACAAGCCTCAGATAGACCTATATACTTTATTTTACCCTCTTCAACTAGTTTCTTGAGCTCTCCAATCTTCCAAAAGAACACAAAAAAGAATTAGTGAATGTTCAATTGGAAGCTCAATAAGAAGATATGATCTGTATAAAGAACATAAAGGGGACAGTGTTGCAAAACAATCATACTTCATCACCAAATAAGATGATAGTTTAATCTAATAAGTTTCCAACAAAGACATACAGCTAAATCATATGGGGATTACTGCTCATGACAAGACAAGCATTGCACTGTTTGTCCAGAGTTTCATTAATGATGATAAAAAAGTCTCTCAGTCGAGCATGTAGCAAGACAAAATGCTATGCATTTGTGCTGACAGTTATCAAATATGACAAAATCCCATCTTCCTTGACGGTTCTACAATCAGTGTGCATTCATTGTACTGCTCATAACACAACAATCAATGTTTTTTCTTCCCCCCCCCCCCCCCCCTCTTTTTCAGTTTCTACCTAATTTTCACCATTCATTAAGTCAGAAGATGTAAATAACAGAGTTCAATCACATTGCTAAAACGAAGAACACACGAAAGCCTCGGGCGATGAAAGAACAAAACATCATAATATAACATGATTGAGACAGATATAGATAAAAAGGGGCAAACCGTGACTTCAATGGGAATTTTAGTGTCAACGCGATGTTGGTAATAAAGATCAATATAATCAATATCCAGACGCTTCAAGCTGGCCTCGCAGCAAGCTCTTACATAAGCCGGATCACCACGAATTTTCCCTCCATCAGCAAAGCTGATGCCAAATTTAGTGGCCAACTCAACTCTTTCTCTCATTCCTCCTTTGAGAGCCTAACTACCAAACCAGGAAAGGAAATTAAAAAAAAAAAATCAACAAAAGGCCATTTGGAATACGTTTGCAGCTAAAATGTGCACTAAATTGCTCAACAGACACCCAAATTTTACTTGGCAGCTAAATTCACCAACTACCCTTTATTTACACTCAATTCTAAACATACCCTTTAAAAGAAAGAGTGAAAGAGAAGCTAATTCTTACTTTGCCCACAAGGATTTCATTGGTGTAGGGTCCGTAAATATCGGAGGTGTCGAGTAAAGTGATGCCACTGTTAATGGCATGGTGGATCAAAGCGATCATATCGGGTTCGGGCTCCGGTGGCCCGTATAAACAGGACATGGCCATGCACCCTAAGCCTTGTGCTGAAACCTCCAGACCTTGTGAACCTAGCTTGATTCTCTTCACTGTCCCCACCATTTCCTTGTTACTGTTACTGTTACTGATACTATATTATGTTAAGGCACTCACTGAAAGATGTATTTGTGTGTGTGTGTGTGTGTGTGGTGTGTATATGTTCTTGGTTCTGTTACAGTGCAACACTAAGGTGTTTCCCTCCGCCTATGATGGAAAAGCCACCATTGATAAGAAAAGTGATCAACGAACGAAGAATAATGGAACCCCCTCAACAGTGCCTCTTTGTCACTACCTATGGACAGATTTTCAGCTATTAGCTTGAGATGCCCGTTCATTCTAAAGGGTTAAATCTGGTCCCCTCATTTCTTGTTCTTGCACGTTTCCTTTTATCTCGGAACGCGCCACAATTTATTCTGGAATCTGGATATTGGCTCTAGGCTTCGTGGCTTACTACTGACTGATCAGAAAGTTCATAATTGTAATCTTGTCACGTGTCTCGCCTGTGGCCAGAAACTATCAATTTGGTTCAGTTTTTTGACACAATAAAAAATTGGTTCTTTTTTTTTTCTTTTTTCCCCTTAATTCTAGAATCATGAACCGAATCGGAAAATCAAAAAATTTAATATATTTTTAAATTCAAATATGTGTCATGTTATTATTGGTGAATAAAAAATAAAAATAAAAACTAAAAATTAAGAAATGAATAAAATTATAATAATAATAAGCCAAAAACCGATCTAAAGTCAATTGATCAGTGTATGTTTGATTCAGATTTAGATTTATTTTAGGTTATAGTTTTTTTGATTCTCTTAAAATCAACAATGAACTGAAATCAACAACGAACTGATTCGATAATCACTTTTAATTTCACCTAAATACGATACGTGATGTTGGGTCGTTCATCTCGTACTAAGTAATTTTAAAATATTTTAAGTTTTATTAATTATTTTGTACTTGTGTATTTTATGAATGTTTTTACTGATTGTTTTAACACATAATGTAATGTAAATGGTTCATGATTGATACCTATAAGTAAAAAGATGCTTCTAGAGCAAGACATGCAAAAATGGTGGTAGGGTAGTTTTCCTCACCATTGTGTAATCACACCCATCTACTATGGTCAATTATTGAATGGGTGGGGCTATATACACTCTAAAAATTACTTTGAACACTCTATTACTATGTACACTCATCTATTAATTTTAAGAAAATAAATTATACTCTGTACACTCTTTAAAATGCCAACAAAGCCTTCACTTAATCCTTTTTAAATTAATCCTCTTAATTACTCTACACACTCATGAAAATGCTATATACACTCAAACAAATAAATCAATTAAACATTATATCCTTTGGCCAAATCATAGTCATACAAAAAAGAATTAATCGTCCAAAAAAATATATCAAGAAATCTATTGATAATTCTTGTCAACATCTATTATTACTTCTTTTATAGCTACGTCGCCACCAATTATTTCCTTGAAATGTTGTATGCGATGATTATATATCGTCTCCCATCCTTTGGCACAAAAACTGTGAAATCTTTGCCAATTGATTGCTTAAGGGGGGATAGGATGGCCTGATAACAAGAACACCTACATATGTTTGATTAATTTCAATTAGTAGAATTGCTTATTAAATTCAACATAAAAATCAAAAAATATTAAAAAAATACCTCTACAAAATGATTGTTATTTACAAAACCAATAGCAAACTCTTTAAGAGAATCTGTAGGTATTAGCTTGGACCTAAGAGGAAGGAAGGTAAGGCATTGCTTCATCGATAAGTGGAATACCAGAACGTTGTAGGCTGATGCAATAAGATGTCCCATGTCAGGCATTGTCATCCATTTGTCAGATCCTGGACAGTTCTCAAAATGTGATATTGCATGAATTAATTCATTGACTCTCTCATATTGACTCTCTCATATGTCCCATATAAATGGCTATAATGCTCCATATTCAACTAAAACTCATTTAGCATATCATTCCTCATTTGAAACCATCCATTCTCACCAAAACCCATTAAGTCGGCTAGCGTTCTAAACCCACAATTACCATCAGGTGCGACATCTTTAATATGATGAATGTATGATTGCAATGCAACTGGAAATTCATTAACAAATGGATTTGACTTGAGCGATTTTTTTTTTATACACCTAGCAACAATATATGAGGGAAAAAATGTGAAAATACAAATTATAGTTAAGAAATAAGTGTATGTGTGTGTGTGTGTGTGTATAATTCTAATACAATTAAAACAATACCTTTTGCTAATATATATAATAATTCTAATACAATTAAAATAATACCTTTTGCTTTAGTTGATTATTTCCATTAACTTTCACTGTAGGTCTCATGAATGCAATTGTAGGCGAACAAATTTCTTTTCCTGATAAAACAATCTCAAAAGCAGATGGGTCACGATGGGTCGATGCATTAGCTTTTGAATTTGGTTGACCACATGTATTTTTCTTAGCTTCTAGTTCTATAAGAGATGTAGATTGAGGATTAGCAATTTCTGTCAACTTTTGTAGAATATGTAACTTCGTATCATCATCATTCTCATTAAAGCGTTTGGCAATCAAGTCAAATATCGGTTGGTAACTCATCTCTGCCTTTCTCTTATTATGATTATGAATCAAGTCAAGTTTCTTCCAATGTGAATCAACACATTCTAAAGGTATAGGTTGACTTTCCCTTTTATATTCTGCAATCTCATGAGCACACGGTAAACCATGTATACTACGAATTGTACAACCACACGCGGACACATCAATACCAATGGAATTAGCATGCTTCGACTCAGTTAACACCATTTGCAATGCAGCTATAGAAATAAAGCCTCGAAGCTCTTTAAATTCAGCAGGTTTGAATTGATGTTGTACTACTGTCAAACTTTTTTCAAATGAAGCTTTGATGTTCGTGTGTAATAACTCTAATAAAGAATGGATCTTTGTCCAAGATGTCTCAAAATTACCTTGACTCGTGCCAAGCTCCTTTTTAAGCCTCGAATGTGAACTTTCCACCATAGTAATAAAAATTAAAAATTTATTAATATATATGAATTTTAAATTGATAGGCTAACTATGAAGTGGTGCATGAAAATAAAATTATACCTATTCGTTGTTAAGTTTCCGAAATGCATGATCTTGTTTGTCCATGCTGAAACAAAATTTTCCTTGTATTTATCCAACCATGTAAATGTCACATACTCGATTGCTTGTGGATAGGATATAAAATCTTGTTGCAAAGCATTGAAGCGAGTAATAAATTCATCTTCACTGGAAGAAAATACCAATACATTCCAACTCATCATAAACTTCTCTCATATCTCTTTTGTTGCGAACAATTTCTTGCACTTTGCAATTACATTTTTGTTTACATGCCATCTACATAACAAATGTTTTGCATTGGGAAATACTCTTTCAATGGCATTAATTAAAGCTAAGACTCTATCACTAAGAATGACTCTAGGCATAGCACTATCATCCAATACACTTTTTAATCTAGTCAATGCCCATGTGCAGTTGTCTTCTCGCTTAGATTCAAGATAAGCAAAAGCACCAGGAAATGTCATCTCAATGGATGTCACTCCCACAATTTGCAGTAGGGGAAGATTATATCTATTACACTTGTAAGTGCAATCCATCAGTAAGATACATGGAAATGCATGCAACAAGTCTATACTGACAGGATGCGCCCAAAATAAGTCTTTGACAATATTAGTATTATCAAAGCTTCTATGCCACTCAATATACTTGTGTTCAGATAACTTACTTAATAATAGTTGCATTTGTGATCTCCCACCCATCTCTGCTACCTTATACCTTTGACGTGCATTATAAATATTCTTTATTGTTGAGATATTGTTGGGATTTTTCTTTTTCAATGTCAATAAAAATATCTTTTGGATGCACCATAATCGTAGACATATCAATTAACAACAAAGTCTCTTCTTTTGACAATCTTCCTGCATAAGAATGCCCCTTAAGATGCTCAGCAGCTGGATGATTATGTACTCCACATACTGCTTTTAATACCCAATCATCATCAGTGTCCAACTTATGGCCATTTACTGTAAAGGGACATCCACATCTCTTAGTGCCAGTAGTCCTTGGTTGCTTTTCTTTTTTATTCTCTTCATTTGTTCTCGTGTTTCTATATTGTCCACTTCTCTCACAACAAAAGGTGATCCTTGGTTTTTGAGCACCATTACCAAAATTAGATCTCTTGATCATAATTAAAACCATTTTTCCTCCCAACTTCACGAGTCCAATGAATTAACTCTTCCTTACTTTTAAATATCTACATATAAAATAAATAAATAAATATTAACAAAGGAACATTAGACGTATGAATTGTAAAATGAGACCCACCTTATGATTGATGAATTCATTAGTATAATCCATTATGCATTCTGAATTAACATTGGAAATTTGAGTTGAAGCCATGTCCTCCATGAAATATAGAATACAGACGCCTGTTCATCAACTGAATATTTTATAGTAAATTGTAAAATATTTTAAAGTAAATTGTACAAGAATATAGACGCCACATAAGATATTTTAAAGCAAATCGTAAGATAAATTGTAAATACTACACATAAGATATTTATTTAAGATATTTGGAAGAAAAAACTTAAGATTTAAAATAGTAAGAAAATTAAACATTAATTGCAGTGCCCTAAATGAATGTCCAAAGTAATAATATTATATGTGCTCATAATAAAGTAACTTTAATAGTAATTTATATCGTGGGTATTTTTGTAATAAATTTTTTTATAAAAATATGAGTGTTCAAAATAATTTTCAGAGTGCATATAGCCCATCCTTATTAAATTTATATTAACTTGTTAAAGCAGTTCTAGTGGCTAAACGCGATCAACACAAGAAAACCGCCACCCTTTTAGTTATTGTTTTTGGATTTGTCATAATGAATAATCTCGAGCAAAAAGGATAATTCACGTACCGACGCACGTTTGTAACTAAAATGTTCGCTAAATTGTTCCCTAAGCACCCAAGAAAAGTGACGCCACTGTTAATGGCATGGCGGATCAAGGCGATCAAATCGGGATCGGGCTTGGGGTGCCCTTAGAACGCGGACATGCCGATGCATCCTAAGCCTTGTGCTGAAGCCTGCAGACCTTGTGAACCGACTCACCCAGCTTGAATGCTTGATTCTCTTCACTGTCTCCGCCTCGGGATTACAATGGGGAAGGAAGGAGACCGACCTCCCGTACTAATCTTTGATATTTTACATGTTGCTATCCTTAACAAAATTATCTTAGGAAATTCTCGCCCCCTCCTTAAATAATAATAGAGAATTTTCGAGGGTCTTTGATTCTTAAATAACTAATATTTTTTATCTTAATTTAATTATATTTAAATAAAAATAAAACTTGACGATATATCTTACATTAACATTAATCCATTACAAAATACAAATCAACATAATAATTATCTTCCTCAATCTTCATAATCATACAATAAAAAAAAATTATTTTTATATCAACAATGAAATAAATTAAATGGATATAAATACTTAATCAATATTTCTAATAAAAATATTTACTTCTTGCGCCTTCTGCTTCTCTTGTTCTTCCACTAGTGCTAAAAATTGATTCAGAAGCAACAATTGTAATTAGGATTGCCAAAATATTTCTGGCAATTCGTGCCAATATAATATACTTACAGGTATTTGTTTTCCACCAACTCAATATTAAAATCTTCCATCTGTGGCATAACTTTCTCATCCAAATATGACTCTAATCAATTAGGCCCAAAAGTTTAATAATATAATTTACTTTGTTATTTGTTATTTATACTAATATTTAATAATTAATCATTGACATTTTATTATTTATTTACTAATAATTTAAAAAATTAAAATTAAAATTAAAATGGAAAAAATAGGGAGGGGATGTGGATTTTACCTCATCTTTATCTTTTCTCCAAATAAGAAGTTGGGTAAAAAATTATCTATGTCTCTTCTCCGAATAAGAAATTAAGTAAAAATTTATTCATGTATCCTCCCCGAATGTGAAAAATTCCCAAGAGTCCTCATCCCGTGGGATTTCTGCCATTCTTATCTCTGCCATTTTCTCAATTACTTTCTATTAATTAAATTACTCAAGTCTCAACACCCATATATAACATATGTACATGAACTAAATATAATTATTATTTATATAACAATTTTTTAAATAAATATACATATGTCATATTTTTATTAAGCGAATATAGTATAATAAATTACTCTAAAATCTCTTTACTTGCAGCAACAAAAACGACAAGAGAATGAATAAAATATCTCCTCGTTTCTGGATGCAAAAGGAAGCAAGAAAATTTTAGTGAGAAAACTGAAAAACAGACAAACGGGGAAGACTGTGGAAGGTCAAATATAAACGAAATATTGGTTAAAACTAAAGACTTGCATACATCTACTGTAGTTACTTTTGCTAATGGTAGACTGGCAGTGGCCTCCCTTTCTTTTTTTTTTTTTTTCTCAAAAATAGTAGTGGCAAAATGAATAATTCGATCGTATTTAAATTAAATTTTAAATAAATTAGGTTAAAATTTTGTTGATTTGAATTTGATTTGTTTATTAAACGAATTGAAATCTTAGGTTTCGGATTCAATTCGTTTATTAAATGAATATTCGGTTTGATTCATTTAATTCGTTTAGTAGAATTAATAAATGAATCAAATCGAATATGGATTCATTCACTATTCGTTTATCCTACAATGAATTTACAACAAATCGAATTTAATATGAATTTGTTTGCAAAAATATAATTAATAATAAAAATTAAGCAAAATAAAATATAAAAAGACAAAATTTAACATCTTACAAAATACAAATTTATTATCATTTATAATTACTATATTAGTCTTCAAACTTTAAAATTTTTTCATATATATTTATGGATAAATAAGTAATTTGATTAAACGAATAATAAACAAATTTTAAATGAATGGATCATATTCAATTAGTTTATAATGCATTTATTAAACGAATCTTAAACGAATAAACAAATTAATGTCCTCAAACCCGGATTCGGTTCATTTAATAAGCGAATCGAATCGAATTTACCCATTTATTAAACAAATCAATTTTTTTCAAACCTAAACTCATTTAATTTGCATCGAATCGAATAAACAAATCATTGCCACCCTTATCCAAAAATGAGTTATTTACACTGCTTACCCTTTTTTCTCTAACATTTCCAAGAAAATCACAAATTTTTAGATATTTGACACATGAATCCTCTATGTCCAAATTGTTTCCATTTTCTCATTTAGATTCTTAATCTCAAGGTTTTTCTTTTTTAACTTGTTATAATTCTGTAGATATTTTACAATCTAAAATTTTAATCAATCAAGATTTTAATTAATCAAATCCAAGATTGTAAATTGTAAAGCCAGCTCCACAGTCTTAATATCTACGTGCTAGAAATATTTTCAAGTTAAATAATTCCATAAAATAATTAGTTTATATTATATAAACAATATCTAGTGTCGATTTGAAAAAAAAAAAAAAACCAATCAACTACAAAAATATAGATTTTAAAATAACATAGTCAACAACAAAAATTATTTAAAAGAAAATATATCAAGTATGTAGTGTTTTTTTTTATGTGTACAATAGCACATGTGATTTATTTTTAAATTCTGACATAAATTCTACCATGATAAATCTACCAATGATAATTAGTCGGATAAAAGAAGAATTTTAATTAGGCTTTTATATGTTAGAAAATAAAATTCAGGGTAAATTTTACTGTACAACCAAATAAATTGAATATCGTTACACCACCCTTAATTAAATTTAACAGAAAAACTAATGGCTGAGATTGATTAATGACATTTTGAAATACTGGAGTGGAGTAATTATAATGAATTAACGAGGTGTACAGTCATATTTTCCCATATGTTAATTGTGTGAAGCTAGTTTTAAGAGTAAAGTCAAAATATATAAAATTTTAACAAATTTTTTTTCCATGAATATCTTCTAAATATAAGATTAAATTATTTATTTTTTAAATAAAAAAATCATACCGATATTTTTATTTACATTTCCGTATCTACAATTTTGAATATTAATTGAATAATAAAATATTAAAATTTATTAAAAATAAATAAAATTTATATTTTCTCATGCTTATTAATGTAAATGATCTTACTAAATTTTTCTGTATTTATAATGTTAATAGTAATACTTAAAAAAAATCGAAATGGAAATATCTTATTAGAACAATAACAATTGAGTATATATGTATTCGAAAATGTCTTATTAGAAAAATTATATACTTAAGGTGGCGTTTGTTTTTTAACTTAATGACTTAAAGTGACTTAACTTAATTAATTAAGTTAATTAGATGTGTTTGTTTTTATAACTTAATGAGACTTTTTAGATAATTTTGACTTAATAAAATAAGCCAATTTTTTTAGCTTTTTACTTAATGGAGAAATTTGAATTAAGTCAATTACTTACTAATGTCAAAAATATCCATGTTTTATAATTTATTTTTCATGTCTATCTCAAAACTCACCCATAGACATTTATCCCACAAAAATATCCTTGTTTTTTCTTTCTTATATTATATACGATAAAATTTAAAATTTATGGTATTTTATATATAAAAATTCTAAAATAATTATGTATTCACTTGAATATAGTTTTACTTATAAATGTTAAAATATTGTGGTATTTAATATATTATTTATTTGACTTTTAAATTTAATAAGGATACAAAAGTAAAAGTACATATTTTCAGCTTTTTCAGTTGAAAAAAATAAACAACTTAATACTTATTTTCCGAGATTCAGACGAAAAAACAAACATGTTATTCAGATTCAGACATTCAGATCTATTCAGAATTCAGACTAATTCAGGTCTATTCAGATTTCAGACAAAAAAACAAACGCCACCTTAATTTCTCATAGAATATTTAACTTTACTTTTTATTTTTTAAAACTCTTTTTGGCATTAACAAATGTTTTCATTAATTAGGGTGCACATTGAATATTGTCGTTCAAGCAGGGATGAAATAGCATTTGTCAAAAAGGAAGGGTACTTTGTGAAATTAATCCGAATACTGACCAGCCGAATTGACTTTTACTGTGAGAGTAAAGTACCGTTTATGTGCTTGCAAATTAAAACGAAAAAAGAAATTAAATTTTACTGTTTTAAAAGAAATAAATATATTTTATAAATATATTTTAAAATATAATATTTTTTTCTCATTCATGTATCTTCTCATTAGATGAAAATTACAAAAATTTACTTTTTTTATTCGTATATAAATATTTAAAAACATACATAAATGGTAAAAAATAAACAAATAAATCTTAACAAAATTAAAATTAATAAAATTTAAGGCTTAGTAGATTAACAAATAACTCCTCAGGCAAAATTTATTCAACGGGCCTACTGATGGTAATGGAGGCCCGATGGTAATGCAAGCCCCGGCCCGGCGACTGATATTCAAAGCCGGGGCCCTCAAAATGTCGGCCCCCTCGGCCACTGGTCAAGAAAATAGTCGTACACAATCATCTGGTAAACCAATAAGCAAGCAATTACACCACAAGTCCAGGATCGTCAATGGGTCCAGAAATTTCAGAATAATATTACAGCCGTGTTGTTTTATTTAATGTGTCTCATATCCTTTGCTTACACTAAATCCAACCTCTATATCTTATACAAATAGAATCCACATGCAAAAGACAATGATTTTATTCCAAACACAACATAGGAACTCATAGCAATTATAGAACTCTCAATATGCTTGAGGACTGTGCAACACGGTCGAAGATGACAGGATACCAATGGCCTTTAAGAAGGTTTCCATGAAGACACAGGTGGAGTTTCAGAGTCTTCGTAAGTAGATGCCTTACCCCCATACCGATCGCCCTTTACAGCATCTGCTGAAGCAATGGATTCAAGTTCCACCATTTCTTCTAGAGTTAGTTTCACGGACAGAGCTTTAATATTTTGATTGAAGTTCTCAATCTTAGTGGTTCCAGGAATCGGACATACGTCATCTCCCTGGTGATGAACCCATGCTAATGCAAGCTGTGATGGGGTGCATCCTTTCCTCGTTGCTATTTCATTAACACGCTCAAATAACTTTTTGTTATGCTCCAAATTTTCAGCTTGGAACCTCGGTAGATACTGCAACAATTAGAAAAAGAACATTTGACACTAAAAGTGAAACTGAACCTTTAAAGAAAGAACATTTTGGATAAAACACTTTCACTGGGTTCCTAAGTGTACCAAGCCCTAATCTGCTGCATATAATAATATGAAATGCTAGAGAATACAGACTTGTCCACAAAGAAAGGCTCAAAGATGTTAATGGCTTTGGTATGAGATGTATGTGTTGTTTTCATGCATGTCAGTAGGCAATCTCACTAATTCTTACAGAATCTGAGAAGAAAGATGCTGATTAGCTTACAGTTCTATAATCAGAGGCAGCTAACTACTAAAACATGTCCTAGGGCAGGATAAATTATATGAACGTTAAAGGGACTGCATGAAAATGCTTGGAAAGATACCGAAAGGTGAAAAAAAGAACTACATGAAATAGCGAGATGGATATGCATGGTAACATATCATTGCCATCAGAGAGCACTCCTCCATATCTGTGGATTAATTGCATTCACTCTGATTCCATCCAAAACTATTGAGTTACAATCTTTGAGGCAAAAGAATAGCTTCACTATGATTCCTATGATCCTTGGATCAGGAAAAAAATGTTAAATTAGGCAAACAATAGATGTAGTTATGAAAAACTACGTAAGACTGAATCAAGTTGTTTTTAGAAAATTGTAATTGTTCCAGTGTCTTAAATTGACAAAATGATTAGTCAAGGGACTTCTCGCAAAGAGAAGAGGTGAATTATGGAAAAACATTTTGGGAACTGAAGAAAATGTCTCACAAGGAGTAAACCCCATTTGGATGGGTCAATGGAATTTCACTTTAGGAAGCATAAGGCATAAGCAATGCAAAAATGCAATGCAACAATATGGAAACTACCATAATAATGAAGAAGTCTTGGAGAGTCCTAGTTATTAAACTTCTTGAGGATCCAGCAATAGTTGAGGTAAGGGTACAATACCCTTTTTTTTTTTCGGGTGTCCTTTTAATGATCCAAACCCGGATAAGGACTTTAACCTTCAACTCGATATTAGGGGGACGCATTATTGTGTACATCCATTTAATATTTAATTTCATGTTAAATTTTTTAAGAATTAACAAAACTTGCATATGCAATTCCTCATACTTTCATTGCAAAGAAAATACGACTTATTTTCAAAGAAATTAATATACATGATATCAGAAAGCACATTTGAAAACTATAACAAATTTCATTAGTATAGAGTAAAACTAAACAGGTGTAATGTGAACAGCAATCTGAAACGCATGAGCTTCTAACTGAAGAAATAAACAAAAGACATTTACTTAATGATGAGTAAGTTTTGGTAGCCATGATGTCAACTGGACATGAATTTGGAGTGTATTAAGTTATTGAATTTTCTTATTACTCTAGATTTTCCATGCGTTTCATTGGAGTGAACTATAGGTACAGGTTGTTTTAAAAAAAAAAAATTCAGAGCTTTATGCAAGTCGATCCAGGGTACCTTCAGAGAAGGTGCTTGCCAGGCTTGCAAACTTACAATAATGATGCTAGAAAACATTCTAAGGCTAAATGCACATGTAATTCATCCCAAATGCTAGTAATTGCTTGGTAGATTTACAAACCTGTCTAAAATCTTCCTTTGAAAAGCTTTCAACCAACTTAGGCCCTGAGGAAAAAAATCCTCGTCCTAGAGGACTGTATGCAACAATTCCAATGCCAAGTTCCCTGGGCAATCACAAGGTTTCCGTTGGCACATATTAAACAATTCCTCTCATAATTTCTTTTCCTTTAAATCTACAAACAATTCAGTATTCCCTTACCTGCAAGTAGGAACAATCTCTGCCTCCACATCTCGTGACCACAAGGACCATTCCAACTGCACAGCTGTTATTGGATGGACAGCATGAGCTCGTCTAATTGTTGAGGCAGAAGCCTCGGACAGACCTATATACTTTATCTTACCCTCTTCAACTAGTTTCTTGAGTTCTCCAATCTTCCAAAAGGATACAAAAAAGAATTAGTGAATATTCAATAGGAAGATTGATAAGTAGATAGGATCCATAAAAAGTCCATAACGATAAATGGAGACTGTTTCGAGACAATCACACTTCATTACCATAACAGATTGTTAGTTTAATAAAAAAGTTTCCAATAAAGAAATCCTGCTAAAATAAAAAGGGATTACCGCTCCTGACGTGACAAGCACTGCACTATGCCACTACTTGCTCAGGGGTTATTCATGATGATCAAAAAGTCTCTCCGTCAAGCATGCAGCGAGACAAAATGCATTTTCTTATTGACAGTCATCAAATAAGATATTGTCCCATCTTCTTTGATGATTAGACAATTAATATGCATGCTATTAGTTAAATAGATTTGTTTTTCTTTTCTTTTCATTTTTCTCTTTTTCAGGTTCTAACTAACTTTTACCAAACAATAAATCAGATGATGTAAATAACAGGGTTCAGCACATTGCCAAAAAATGTAAATGACAAGCAAGTGAAAAAAATGAAAGAATTAAGCAATGGAAGAGGGGGAAAGGAAAAAAAAAAATCTCATAATGAATCAAGACTGAGACATATACAAAAAAGGGGGGCAAACCGTGACTTCAATGGGAACTCGTGTATCAATGCGATGTTGGTAATAAAGATCAATACAATCAATATCCAGACGCTTCAAGCTGGCCTCACATGCAGCTCTCGCATAAGCCGGGTCACCGCGAATTTCCCTTTTACCATCCGCATAGCTGATACCAAATTTAGTAGCCAATTCAACTCTTTCCCTCATTCCTCCCTTCAAAGCCTGCTCCCCCAAACAAATTAAAACAAGATTACATATTTACATAAACAACAAAAGCCCATTTCACAGATATTTGTGACAAAATTGTGCACTAAAATGTTCAATAAACACCCAATTTTTACTAGGTAGCTAAATGTACCAACTACCACTAATTTATACTCAATTCTAGCCATACCCTTTGAAAGAAAGGGGAGAGCGGCAGCAAATTATTACCTTTCCCAGAAGGATTTCATTGGTGTGGGGCCCGTAAATATCGGAGGTGTCAAGTAGAGTGATGCCACTGTTAATGGCATGGTGGATCAAGGCGATCATGTCGGATTCTGGCTTCGGGGGCCCGTAGAAGGCGGACATGCCCATGCATCCTAAGCCTTGTGCTGAAACCTCTAGACCTTGTGAACCAAGCTTGATTCTCTTCACTGCCCCCGCCATTTTTTTTTTTTTTTTGATATAAACTATAAGTACTCACCGAAGGATGTATAAATAGATTGTTTAAAAGAAGAACAAAAGAGTTGGTGGGTGAATCGATGACATCGATGATGATCCCAACACTTGTACTGATAACGCAATTGATTACGTTAGCACTGGCCTGATTAACGCATAAAGCACAAATTAGTGCCATATACATTAAATGAATGATAAATATAAAAAAATACGTGTTATAATTTTAATAATGTAGTTATAAAAACGTGTTTTTCCTTAAAACAGTTTCAACAGTTGGATTTATTAATTAAATATCGAAATTAATTATTCACTTATTGTCTTATTCAAAGCAACATCTCGCATGCTAAATGCGGTGGTTTAATTTATAGGCCTATACACGTTGATTTCGTTACTTAAAAGGGTTGGGCCTCGATTCTGTTAGTAAGACTTGAATAATTAAGAAAATATAAATTCATCAGTTTTTAATTTAAATTAAATCGAATTAAAAATAATCAGTTTGATGTTAAAATTTAAAAATAAATTTAATTTATATACAATAATTTTTTTATTGATATTTTTGCATAAAACATGAATAATTAGTCATTATAATTAAATTAGGCTTAAAAAATAAATTTAAGCTAAAAGTATAAAATTATAAAATTTTTCGTTAATATAAAAAAAATTAAATTTCATGAGCCTATATAAAACTGAACCAAACCGAACATATTCAATTATCAAGTTCGGTTCTTACTTGGTTTATAATTTTTTGAAGCATTGGGTTCGGTTCGGTTGATTTTTTAGCAAATTGAACCGAACGAATTTATGGCCAATAAGCACTACAAAAATGGGCTTGGTGGGCCTTAGTTTCTGGATCATTGTTGAGTGAAAGTGAAGTCAGTCGAGTGCATAATGCTTTTTTTTTTTTTCAGTGAAGCTATTGGCACCCTTTCATTATCCTTATAAAAAATCCAGTTTGAATAAAATTACAATTAAAAATAAATAAGAATTAAATACACATAATTTTTTTCCTATCAAATTACTTACATTTATAGGCAATTATTTTTTTTAAAATTTCTTATCTGTTACTTTCTATCTAACTAAAATAGATTGTACAAACTTAAAATAATATATTTCTCTTTTTATATTTCTCATTGATTAAATATGTTTGTACTTAAGATTGCTATCCAATTATAATGTAAAATATGTGTAATTTCAGCTAATGATTAACACTAAAAAATTCATCACCAAGAATATTTTTTAATTTGTGTTTAAAGTAATAATAAGATTGTAAAGAAATGAAAAATAAGACAATACTATTTTGAGTTTTCAAAAAATAAATGAAAAATTAGAAGTGTAGAGAAAAAAAAAGAATTTTTTCAAAAATAAAATAAATATTACTAAAAAAGAGGTTTCTTGAGTAGATTAGAGGGATGCCAATAGTCTAAGGTTGCGTTGTTTTTTTATTTCAAATCTGAATAGATCTGAATTTAATTAAAGTCTAAATAGATCTGAATGAGAATGTCTGAATGACATGTCTGTTTTTTCTTTTTTAACATTTGAAGAGAAAAACTTAAAAACTAATAGTTTGACATAAATATCCTTTTAAATGGTGCATATATTTGTTCTTCAAAATTTATAATTTTCACAAGTTGATTAGTCCGGTAACATAAAAAAAATATTATCATTGTTGATCTTAATTTAATTTTTTAATGAAAGATGTAATTATATAACATAATATTTTATTATAAAGTCAGTACGGTTATTTTATTTTTGATTCATCACAATTGACATAATTTGATTTATTCAATATTTCAGTTTAGTTAATATTATTATGTGAATAAAAATTTAAAGCAATAAAAAAAATAACTTCAAGAATAGTACAAAAATACAAGGTTTATATATAATGTTGGAAATACATGAATTGTTAAGGGTATTTTTGAGATTTAAAATTAAAATTTTCCATTTAACTTCAGACTTTAGATAAAAGTGAACTTTTTCTATTTTTTCTATTCAAATAAAATTATCTGACAATAAATGATAGATTAAAAGAAAAAAAAACTTAAAATAAACAAAGGTCTAAAAAAAATTAAATTCAAACTTCAGACTAAAAAACAAACATCACCTAACTCTTTTTTTCTTTTTTTCCTTTTTTTTTTCAAAAACAAACTCATACAACAGCTTCTTCAATCAGTTATTTTCCCGCCATAAGCAAGATAAGCCCCATTTTCTGAAGTAGAGGAAAAAGTAAAAAAAAATGAAATAAGAAAAACCACCGCAAGAACCAAACGATCTCTGTAATAAATAAATAAATAAAATAAAGAAATCCATAGACCTTGAAGCACTGACGGAGCTAGCATAAGACCAGTTGGGACATGGACCCTAGTTGGGCTTGAAAAATTTGAAGAGTAATTTAAAATCAGTTCATAATTATTTTGAATTTTTATAATACCTCAACTCAATATTATAATTACTAAAATTGCCTAGATAATTTTGAAGAGATTCAAATTTAAGCTTTGTTAAAAAAATAATAAAATTTAATAGTTAGGTTGATTCTATAAATATGAATTAGCCACACCTAAATAACGACAAGAAATTTAACAAAACAAGATGTAATAATTAAAAATCATTAAACTATAAAAGAAAATTAAGTTTCTTATTTTTTCCTTCATTATCTTCTTCTTCTTCATAATTAGTTATATAAATGAAAATATTATATATTATTGTATTGACAATCATGCTGCATTTATAAAACTGGAATCGGAATGAGCTGGAATCGGAATGGGCAGGAATGGGAATGGGCTGGAATGAGAATAGGGAATGCTAATCAAAATAAGTTGTTTACTTGAATTGTATGAATCGAAATCAGAATAAGATGGATTGCCATTAATGTGTTTATTTTGTCTTGGAATCAAAATCGGAATTAGTTAGATTGTAACAAATTATTAAAAAGTACTTAATGGATTGTTGTCATAATTATTATTAACTAATATATTAATTAATTGTAAAAAATTTAATTAATTAATTATAATAACTATATTAACAATTATTATAAAAATATATTTGCTAATAATATTAATATTAATTACTTAATTAAAAAATATATTAATTATTGTGAATATTTATTCAAAATTTATAATTATTAATAATTATTTTTAATATTATATTAATATATTAATTATTAGTAATAAATATATTATTTAATTAATAATAATATATGAATTAATTATAATAATTATATTAATAATGATTATAATAGTATATTAATTAATTAATAATATTAATATTAATTAGTGTGATTATTTATTCAAGAACTATAATTTTTAATAATTATAGTTAATAATATATTTATATATTAATTAATCATAATATATGAATTAATTAATTAATTATAATATTATATTAATTAATTATAAAAGAGAACAAAGTGGGCATTTTTAAATATGAAGAGGGTAAAATGGTCAATACTGAGAATGGGAGACTCATTCCCACCTCCCCCATAGGAATCAATCTCCCATTCCCCGTTCCCAAATAGTGGTGGGTCCCATCATTCTGATTCCAATTCCTACTTCATATTTGCGAAGTAAACGCTGTCAATCATTCCGATTGCCCAATCCGAAAAGTAAACACACCATCAAACCATTTTATATCATTTTCAAAACACAAAATTTTCTGCTGACAATTGTAATTAATAAAAATCTATCAATAAATAATAATATAATATAGTTATAATCTCATATATTGTTATTTGAATATATTGAAATTGTATTATATCTTTTTTTTAAAAAAAAAAAAAAGATAAAAGAAGATGAGAAGCCTTATCTACTAAACATCAATTCTTACTTTCTATTATTACCCGGACTATACTGCTTTCTATTATTACTTTCTGTCATGATAGTTATTATATGAGTCAGTTAAACTACACTCATGATCTATATTATTTGTTCAATGTGCCTCTGTTGAAAAAAATTTCTGACAACCTCCCTATCATGAAAGATCTTTGTCTCTTTTTTTTCCCCTCCTTTTTCAAAGATTTGAGCCAGGAATAGGAAGTTGAGAAAATGAAGTAAGAACCGAGAGCGTTGATTACAAAGTGTGAGAAGCAGAGAAGGGTTGGAATTGGTTAAATGAAAAGCATCAACGGGAAATATAAAGGCAATAGAACAGGCATGCCGTGGAGGAATCGGCCGCGAGTACCATTGGCTCTCCTTCCTTTAGCCCCATGGTGCTTTAATTATTATGCTATATATTTTGTTCTCTTTTGGTCTGACCATGTTCAATCCCACAGATTTTTGTAAGAAAATGTAAAGATAATGGGAAGTACTGCCAGCAGGAACCTATTCAACCTGCAACTCGGACAGATATCTGCATCTGCTTATGACAATCAGTTAATTGCGTTGCTCAAATTGAAGTCATTCATCAAGTTTTGTGTTGGAATCTCTCAGTTTTCTCGACGGTCCTTTGCTTCGGGAGATTTATTGTTACAACTTTCCATGTTGAAATTCTGTACTTTGTATTCAATTCTGGAACATCTTTGTTATGGACATACTTACTCATAGGGAATAAGGATGACAAAATCCGGTTCCGGATTCGGATGCACTTTCGGATCTGCAAAACAAAAAAAAAAAAAGTGGATTCAGATGCGGGTAATATCCGCACAGATTGCGGGTGGATTTTCTGGATATCCGAATATGATTAATAATAAATTTAAATATAATTTTATATTAAATAATTTATCTAATAATATCAAATAAAATTCAATTATAATTTAACAATCAACAATTTAACGTCAATTCAAAATAAATAACGTACAACAACACCATAAATTGACAAACAATAATTTCACAACATGAATCAAACATTAAAAAAAAAAAAAATTTAAGGTAAACCGATTCATTACAATATTCTCTAATTATTATTATTATTATATTTTTTTAGTTTTTTAACATATTTTTCATGGTCAATGAAGATTATAGAGTTAATTATGCTTATACATATTAAATAAATAATTCAATTTATATATATTTTCAATTGCAATTTAATTAAATAAATAATTTAATTATAAAATAATGCGGATCTGAATATCCGGTTTTTTGGATGCGCTTGGATCCGTATCCAGATCGCACGGATCTTGGTTTTTAAGATCCGTATTTTTTAACATGCAGATTCGGTTTTTTTTGGGATCCAGATCTTCTGGATCTTTGTGGATTCCAGCCGGATCCAGAGTTTATTGTCATCCCTAAAGGGATGTATCTCTTAGATTAAGTTAATACATTTTAAATTAATTATAACAGCTTCACTGAGAGATATGACTAATTCTTGAAAGACGTAACTTTCCTTATAACATAAGTGTCATGTATGTATAAAAGGTTTGTTGAACAGTTATGAATAGTTTATAAATAGACTCTATTATATGCATTTCAAATGGACTCACTTACAAATATTTCAAATCATTGAAAATTATGAGTATAAGACATTAAGGTGATGTTTGGTTTTAAGAAAGGGGAGGAGAGGAAAAGAGTGGAATGGAAGGGAAAGGAGAAGAGAGGAGTGGAACTGTGGAAGAGAGTAGTGAATTAAATTTTATTTATTTGGTTTGACATAAAATTTGATAGGGAAATGAATTGTAATTTTTTTCTTTGGACAAATCTATCCTTTGCCTTAAATACTAAATTACCTATATTAGTAATAAAATATAATTTACTATTAATACCAAAATTTTTTAATTTCAAAAAATTCTAAAACAATTCATGATTTATATTTAACATAAAATATAAAATAATTTAATATACTAAACTATTTAATATAATTTAATATAAATAAAAGCCGGTCAACATAAGTCAACACTGGTCAACAAAAGTCAACGGTGGCCGGTGACTTTTCGACGGAAGTCCGGTGAAGTTCCGGCGAAGTTCCAGTGTGCTGGTGGTGATCCGGTGAAATTCCGGTGGAGGTTCGGCGAGATTGGCGGTGCTTCGCGCGGAGGTTCGGTGATTTCCGGCGGAGATCCGGCGGTGGTCAGGCAAAAGTCCGGCAGTGATTAATTTATATTTATATATTTTCATATTAAATAAATAAATAAGTTATTTATTTTATAAAATTTTTTAAATCATTCATTCAATTTGATTAATATAAAATTATTTATAATATTAAATTGATAAAATAAAATTATAAATGATAATAATTAATAACAATAAACAAGTTAAAATATTGAAGGTTAATTTTGGAAGTTTGGGTTTTCAACATAAGAGGAATTTAAATTCTTCACTCTTTGGTGTGGAATTCAAATTTTACATTATAAAAGATATTAAATTCTAATTGAAATTAATTTCTTATATATTTTGTGTAATCAAATAATGAAAATAAAAGTAAAATTTAAATTACTTTCCTCTCTCCCATTCTCTCCTCCCAACTAAACATCACATAAGAGTTAACTAGCTGCCTAGATAGAAGGGAAAGCGACCCCCCCTCAAGAGCTACAAGCGCACAAAAGGTTAACCCCAGGTTGCCTGGAACAAACGAGTTCCCTCAGGGAAGATAAAGGCCTCACCTCACTCCTTTGTCTGAATAACTCTTATGTTGTGTTTACTTGCTGGAGTGGGAGTGAGGAGTGTGGATTCCTCCCACTCCAGCGTTTACTTCCTCTAAATAGGAAGGGAGTGGGAATCCCACTCCGTGGGCCCCACCCATTTTTGGAGTGGGGAGTGGGAGTGGGAATCCACTCTCACCTCTCCCTTTTTTATCCTTTTATTTTTTTTAATTTAATATTTTATAATTAATAAAATAAAATAAATATTATTTGAATAATATTATTATATTTATTTGAATAATGATATTATATTTAACTAAATAATAATTTGCATTGATTCTAAGTTAAAATTATTTTAAAATAATATTATTATATTAATAGAGAATTAATAAATATAATATTATTATATTTATTTTAAAAATAATAGTACTATATTTATTTGATATTATTAATAATAAATAGTTTATTCTAAGAAAATATTAATTTTGTACTAAATAATATTATATTATTATTTTATATAATAATAAATTTAATATAATTATATTAAATAAAATAAAATAAGGTTTCATTTTGTATTAAAATTAATAATTAAAAACTATAATTCTTTAAATAAGGATAAAATTGTAATTTGAAACTATTTACTCCCAATCCAAGATAAAGTAAACACATAAATTGGATTCTGATATCTAATCCATGCTTCCATTCCAGTGTAAGTAAACAACCTACTCTCACTCCCACTCCACACTTCCAATCCTAGAATTCCCACTCCTCAGGATTCTCAATCCAATCCAAAAAGTAAACGCTACCTTAGTTATATTTGATTTTCAGTATGAGGAGAATTCTCTCCGAATTACCTCAAAGGGGACCAACAAAAGAAGAAAGAGGAAGAAAAGGAGAGATCAAGGAGAGGTTTACGATTTTAAGGCTTGATTTATGAGACAAAGCCTAGCTTCACCAATTAGTATTATTTAATCTTAAACTAACCCAATCCCAACATATGTGCATTTATTAGTATAACATATATACTTTAATTTTTTTAATTAAGTGTATTAATTTTTCCTTCAATATAAAATTATTAAAGTCGTTGGATTTATTATAAATTGTCATTGACAGAAATTTTAACGCGACTTGAATTTGACACGATGAATAAATAAATGTGTTATAAAATTTGACGGATTTAATAAATAGATCATGTTTTAAATAATTTAAATTTGTCACGACATTAAATTGAGACAATTGGAATGCGATCCAATGGCAATGTAGTCGGATTTAATTTTCAATTCGGGTCCGGTAATTAGTCTGAAAAAAAACAAAGGGGTGACCGTCTCTACAAAACGGGGGAGGGAGGGAGAGAGAGAGAGAGAGAGAGAGCGCAGAACCGGTTCAATCTGACCCGACCCGCGAACTTGAAACGTGACCCGGTTGGATTTCGCAATTTCGACCATCTCACCGGCCGAGAAAGTACCAATCTGAAGCTTGAAGACTGGCCATCATATCGCAGCCGTCACCGCCGACGGAATACGATCAGAACGTCGGCGATCCAAACTCGAAAGCCCGCAACTTTTCCACCTTATTTCGCCGGATTTTGGATGCATCACCACTTGGGTTTTGTTCTTCAGGTCACCCTCATCATTTTCCGACCGGTCCCGTCACCTGAAACGGCCGGATTGGCACCGATCGGCCGCCGGAAAGCTCACGGCTTTGGGAGCTCGATCCGCCGCCGTCGTCGCGCGTTGGGGGTCACCGCCTGCATCATTGAACTCAGCTCGGATAGAATTGTCTAACCTGGGCTTCCCGACCACCGTTGACTAATTTCAGTTGCCGTTGACCGGCTAGGGCATTTCCGTAATTTCATAACTTCGGCGATCATATTGTAATTTTAGATTGGTGGATAATTTAGTAATTTCAGACTGAGGGTAGTTAGGTAAATTAGAATCTTTGGAGGGTAATTTGGTGATTTAAGTGTTAAGGGGCAATTTGGTAATTTCACATCTAGGGGTAATTTTGTAAATTCAAATCATGGTGGACAATTTGGTAATTTCATGTTGAGGGTAGTTTAATAATTTGACATTCCAGGAGTAATTTGGTAATTCATGTTTCCAGGGAGTTTTGGTAATTTTAAGAGAGGGGTATTTTAGTAATTTTGTAGAATCATGGTTGTATGTAGAGTTGGCAAAACGGGTCATCGGGTCATGTTCGTATCGTGTCAGTTTCGTATCGTGTCAAATTTAGGTCGATCCAAACCCGACCCATTTAATAATCGTGTCAAAATATTGAGACCCAAACCCGATACGGAAAAATAATCGAATTATCCAATAACCCGTTTAATATCTATATATTGAACAAAAGTTACATCAAATATTTACACACTATCATACATACGTATGTACATACATACATACATACGTAATTTATTGATATTATAAAATATATATATCTACCAATATATTACACATTTATACTATTGAGGTTTTAATAATATATATATATATAAAATATTATATAGCAATATTATAAAATATACATGTCTATCAATTTTTACACACTTACACTATTGAAGCTCTAAATATATGTAAAATTTTATAAATAAAATATTGTGTTTATATTCACCTTTTTAAAGAATAAAAAAAAAAAAGAAAATTATCTTTAATATTTGAGTTTTAATTATAAGAATATGTAAATTATTTTAAAATAGAAAATATAATCGAGTCATTGATCGGGTAAATGGGTCAAGAATTTTAACCCTAACCCGACATGGAAAAAAATCGTGTTGACCCGGACCCGATCCATTTAATAATCGTATTAAATTTGACGACCCATACCCATTTATTTATGTTGTGTTCGTGTCGGGTAATCGGGTCGTGTCAAATTTTGTTAGCTCTAGTTGTATGAGAGTAATAAATGATCGCTTAGAGTTTAATTGCATATCGTTGATTTCATTTCACATTATCGGATAGTAATTATGTCGTTTGCTTGAATTAGGAGGACATGCGAACGAAAATTAATTCGTAGACGTGGACGATAATCGAGTTTGAGCGTTATCACTGTGAGTGAAATATACAAAATATATTTTCATAATATATTCTGATTTTACGATACAGTACAACATGTTTGATAAATAAGTATTTAATGTTCCGATTTAATGATTTTCTAGAAAATAATTTTTTATCTACGTATTGATATTTATTATTAAAAATGCATATGATTAATGATTTATTATCGATTTTGAGTAAATGCATGACAATGTTGTTACTGCAAATTTGTAATGGATAGATAGGAAGTAGTTGAACTAGTAAACAAGAAGACAAGCAGTATGGCTGAAATCTTCTGGTTGATCTTTGAAATTCTGGAAAAAAAAAAAAGAATTTTCAAAACTTCAAAGCTCAGCACATCTCTAGGAATTGTAATGGCATAGCTCATAAGTTAGCTAAGTTAACCTTTCAAAAGAAGGAAATTGTATTATGGTTGAATGAAATTCCAACGGACATTATATATTGTGTTCAAGTTAATTCTATGAAAGGCATACTTTCTTTTTAAAAATAAAAATAAAGTGGATTTAAAGTGTATAAATGAAAAAAGAAATGAGATTTAAAGTGTGATTATGCATTTATGTATAGGTGAATAAAATATTTGCAAAATTATTGGATAATACTCTTCCCTAGTTACAGTGATACAGATATAATGAGGTATTTAGGATTCGTCTAAATACACATTGAGGCTTTGGACCGTGTGTTTGGGTATTTTTATCTTTTGAGGGCATATGCATACAGTAAGATAATTACAAAGATACAAATATTGAAATACAGACAGATATTGAGATACATATGATGCAGATGAGATATAGGTCTTTGAGACCCATCTGAGTACACGCAGAGGGTTTTGGTCGTGTGCTTTGGCTCATTTGTCCTTTGGGGACTAGTTTATATATGCACAGATGTGATGAGATATGATATTACTTTTTCCTGTCTATCCATTGCAGTTTCGAGGCATGATGGTTCCTTGATTGCCCGTATGTTGAGATCTGGATATGACGAGATTATTCTCGTACGGTATTACATATTATGTTTATGTTAGTGTATGATTTATATTTAAATAAGTTATTTAAGTTTCTTATGGTAATTTTGGTAAAGTTTATTTATTGAAATGATATAATTATTTTGAAGTAAGTTTTATTTTAAAAAACTATTATATACTCATGTTGAGTGTTAGAAAATGCATATTTATAAAAGAAGAAAACCGTCATTTTACATTTCAAGTCTTACTAACAACCCTTATTTTTATGTATTTAACCTTCTTGTGATTTAATTACATGTGTTTTATTTTAATTAAGTATTTTATGTATTTTAGGGGTATTATAGTCATTTCACAATAAAGGAGAGATCAGACGGCAAAACGGACATCACTTTTGAACTTAAGACAGTCGAAAACCTTAGGAGGAGCATAAAAGGAAAAATGGCAGTATTCACATGTATGATACTATTCACGTGTACGGTACTGTCTACGTTACTATTCACGACATTGTTTACATAGACGGATCGATAATGTGGCATTGACCGATGAAGTAGCATTGACTGATGAGGTATCACAATCCTATTGGACTAAAATTCTTATGTACTGTTGATGGTGACGTGGCAGCATATCAGTGAACGAAAAATCTCGCATACGGTACATGCATCACACAGGATTATTTTCAACCAAACCATGTTACTGTTCAACCCGGGTCA